>NW_028227269.1:73825000-74425000 GCF_978045245.1 Mus caroli
GCTTATTTGTCTTCAACACGAATACCCCAACCCTGAACTTTTAGGACACCAAAGTAAATACAGTTCACTTTGTTGTTTTTTCTCATTGGTGGGTGAGGGAGTTGGTGGAAGAGGTTGCCGTAGCAAGAAAATGGGAAGGGAGCCAAGACACAGAAAGAAACAGACAAAAAGAGGTGGAGACAAGGGTGCTGCACCTTGCAGTGAGACAATGAACTACATCAGCGTATTCTTCAAGCATGGACAGTATCCCTGCATCCACTGCTTTTCCAGATTAGGACTCAGCCTCCTTAAAAGGAGACTGCAGTATGTTTCAGTTTTTAAGAAAGGATATTGTTCATGAAATCTCTTTATAAGTTTGTATATAGTCCTTCTCCATTGTCCGGTTTCTCTTAACACTAAGAGCCCCTAAAAATATCCTGTTGGGCTTATTACCATAACTGTCTCTGGTATAGTTTTGCATTGAAATCAAGCATCCAGGAAGTTATCTATCTCTCTTGACAACACATGGCCTCAGGGGTCACCAGATAACCTATCTGTGTTAGCCAACTGCCCACCAGAAGTCACAAATGATAGACTGTACATAGACGCATTTGGTGTGTTTCAAAGCACCACAGGATGCTATTGCTTTTAATCACAAATAAACTACTTTATTTATTAAATGTGCCAGAAGTGTGGAATGGCATAATGTGTAACTAACTACAAGCTACAGCCTAATCATGAAACTGAAGGCACCGTCTCCCCTAATACTACATGGCTAAGAATGTAGTTCATCTTCTGTGTTCTTTCACAAATGCATAAGCAGTATGGACATAGACCAGAAGGTCACTGCTGCAATGCTGTCACTTTTACAACAGTCTTCTTGCTCCTTTTATGGGTAGAAATACCTTGGAGCTGTTGGCATTATCTCAGGAGTAGGAGAGGCAGGAATTCCCACAGCAAATGTTGCTCAGCCTCAGAACCAGCATTCATTCCTAATCAGTCATGTAAATCCATTTTTATGACCTTAAAAAGATTCACAATAAGAACATTTGGATAGCAAAACACTCTAGTCTAAAGACATGATTGCAATTGTACTGTTTACTGCTGATACTATCCCACAAGCATTCTACTGCCTCATGGCAGAGTTGGGGACTGGGTATGAGGCTCAATGGCCCAGGGCTGCCTAGCATGTACAAGACTCTTGAGAGTGAGCCTCAGCACTTCAGACAAAGAGGACAAAAAGAAAAAAAGCTCTAGGTTGAGACTCTTTCAAATCCACAGAGTATCTGTAACATATTCCCTCTTCTCTGTGAAGGACATGTTCTAAGTCATGGGTGCCTAAAACTACAGATAATACCAAACCTATAATAGCTATATCTTTTTCTATAAAAACACACCTATGACGAAGTTTAACTTATAAATACACACACAGTAAAAGAATAACAATAACTGCAGTAACAGTTAGACGGTGCAGTCTCTCTTCTCTTTCTGTAGATATCTTATCACGTGGTACTCATCCTGGTGATGACTCAAGATGAGAAGAACGTTTGTGATAAGATGAAATAAAATAAGTGACATCGGCATTATGACCGTGTCTGGCCATAAATTAAGGTTTACAAAGTGCTGAAATATCATGAGGGTGAGCCTCATACTGAGATAACTTCTGAAAAGTTTATGAGAGGGTCATATATGTAGGCTTTGGTGTTTCTAAACCTACTTTAATTATGGTTCTTTAATGATTCGACCTCCCTTCTAGCCCGCCATCCACCAGAGGGAGGGGGAAAGAAAGGTTAATGGGAAGTTGTGGACCTGTTTAGAAATTGTTCTCTGCTGTCAACAATCCAGTCCCCAAGCAAAACTCCAAACACAAATAGCAGAGTGGCTCCATCCAGGAAAAACAGTCTGAGTAAGTGTGGAGGCTCCACCAATCAACACGAGTCCATGGAAGCATCAAGACGTTCAAATACTAACTAGAAGTTCTTTGATGCATTTCCATCTAAGAAGTTATGAAAAGAAAAATTCAGCAAAGAGAGCCAGAAGCAACAATGCAAAAGAGTCGTCACAAAGACCAGCCTCACCAAAGCCTAACAAAGACCAGCAGAGTTGCAAGGTGAACCAATGCCCTCTCAAGCTTCTGCTTCAGCAAAATATCACATGACCTTTCACCAGGCAGCTTCCAGAAAAGCACATATCTTCTCAGCAAGACATCCTCTCATAAGATAATTTCCAGAAAGATATTACATGAAACAACCGAGTCTCCAAAGAAACCAGAAATTTCCACTTCAAATAGTACAGCATGGACACATGTTCCTTGAGGATTGACCACAACCAAACCCAAAACTGTGATGGGTTCAGAGGCTACTGAATATAGCTGGGGGTTAATATGAGGATCTCAGAATAAGAATCTAGGATAACACTAAGCACTTAACTTCAGAAGCCATAGAGTGAGCCAGGCATTGGTGTCGCACACCTATAGTCCCTGCACTAAGAAAGCAGAGATAGAGAGGTCAGAGTTTGGAGCCAACCTGAACTACATAGTAAGTCATAGGCCAGTCTGGGCTAGAAATTGAGACCCTTTCTCAAACCAAAACAAAATTTGGTTAGATAGAAGGATAGATGGATGGATGGATAGATAGATGGATGGATGGATGGATGGATAGATGGATAGATAGATAGATAGATAGATAGATAGATAGATAGATAGATAGATAGATAGATAGATGGGTTCTAGTGGTGAGAGACAGGGACACGTCTGGTAGAGAAAAGAACTATACCCAATTAACATAAAAATTTTCAGAAAAAGATTAATCTCGCAAATATCTATGACTTCCATAGACCTGGGAAGAACAATGAAGAGAAAGACATTTTCTGGAATATGTAGGTCTCTGTAACAACTAGAAAATACACCTTTTATTATTAAATGGACCAAGCCTGAAATTCATGTACTTTTTCAGTGAGCAGTTATTAATAGCTGGTTCAGAGAACTTCATTTCTTGATGCCATGACCAATTTTTAACAGAAACTGCCACACACGCAATAAAAGATGTCAGAAGAAGCAAGTGGGAATGGAGCCGCAAGATGGCTCTGCGGGTAGAGGTGCCCATCACCAAGCCAGACAGTGTGAGTTCTATCCCTAAGACCCACATGATGGAAGAACTAATCCCTGCAAAGGGTCTTCCAACCTCCATACAGGCAGTCCCACGCACATGCACACAAACACCAAATTAAATAAACAATTGTAAAACTGCAATTCAAAACTAAACAAATCACAATCGTTTTTTAAATGTGTTACCTGATGAGGCTTACTGTCTAGAGAAGTCATATGCCACTGGAGGTGAACACTGTGAATGAATATTTTGCAATGACATAGAATAACTTAATGACATAGAATAACATCCTCTGAATGGCAAAGGGTCATGAAGGAGAGCAAAAGAACTCAACGCAGAAATGACAACTGGAAAGGACTGCGTGCTGGCTGTCAGAACTGAGAAGGAACTGGAAAGAGAACAGCCACCAGAAAAGGGAAGGTGCAACTGGTGACCCCACTGAAGCAAAAAATGCACAGAAACACAGAAGCACTATAACCTGAAGATATATTTTAAAAATTAAATAAATGTTTGCATAAACATTTTAAGAGGAGTACAGAGAAGATTGTATATGAAATAACATATGAATGTTTTATAATATAGAAAGAAAATACATAAGCAAGTAGAAAAAAGACACAATATATAAATTTCCACCTTAATTTTTTTAACTAAAAAAGCCAAAATTATGACACAGAAGAAATAAAAATAATATTATTCAAGAACAAAGGCTCAGAATAAATGAGATGAGTGTACATATATTTTAAAGACATCACGAGGATAGTTGATATGAAACCATTAACATTGACACAAATCCTAAAAATTTTAAAGAATGGTAGTTTTCAATGAACAGACCAAAAGGACCAGTCACTTAAGGGGAGAAGGGGACACTGTGTCTGAAGATTCTCCACAGTGCTGGAGATAAAGGAGATGACATCCAAAGTAGCCAAGGAGGCGAAGTATGAGACAACACGTTTCTAGCCAACTCAGTGAGGCTCTGAGTAACAGGGACACAAGAGTCCATGACAGAATTAAGACCAATCACAATGTTCTTTTAATAAATATAAGTGATTTAAATTAACTATTTTTTACATCTTATTAGAGGACAAAGTAAAACCCACTTCCATTATGTTCCATAAGGCACACACAAAAAGAAAATCATTGGGAAATATCTTATAGTGACAGAGGAAAGGGTACACGATTACTATAACATCGAACACAGAAAATGTCCCCAGGGGAAAGAGAGAATACTTTATAATACCAAAGGGTTTAAGCCACAACAATAAATTAGTTAGAGCTCTCAGTTCACAGTCTAAGCCACTAGCAAGCAGGAAAACCAAAACCTAGAGGACATAAAGAGATAAGTAGGCATGAACACATTAGTCAACGGATTTTTGGTTCACTATTTATGATAATTAAAGCAGGGGTCATTTAAAAAAGAAAAAATCTAAACCTAAGTATTTCCAGACAAGAATGAAAGGAATTTGTTAAAGAGCTAATCCTCCAAAAAGTTTAATAAAAAAGAAAAAAAAAAAAAAACCTCATAGGAAAATCCAGTCAAGTCATTCCCATGCTATTTAAAGTGTTTTAGAGCACCATAAAAAAATTAAATGCTATGAATGATACATGTTTTGGGGGTGATAAACATAATACTAATGTCAAAATACAATGAAGTCTTTGAAACAGACCTGTGATTTTCTTTATATAAAACCCTGGCAAGCATCACTCGGAGGCTATGTGCAAGAAAACTTTATTCCATATATTTAATAACCAATGATTTAGTAAGGAAGAGGGGCCGTTTCCTAAGATTTCTCCCCAGAAAGAGATCATTAAAGATCCTTAGAGATCGAGGAGTAACATCCAAAGATAATCAAGGAGGGGAAACTAACCACCTGAGCCCAAGTATCCACAATAACTCCTCTGAGACTTAATTAATTATGAATAAATGCCTAAGCCTAAAGCTTTGGCTCATTCCCTCTAGTTCATAACTTATTTAACCCATGTAAACTATTCTATGTCTTCAACATGATTAGCTACCTCTTCTCAGCTTCATACATGGGACTACTTCAGAATCTTTCCCACATGACTCTATCTTAGAAATCCCCTCTGACGAAACTCCCACCTCCTATTTTCTGCCTAAGCTGATAGGCCAACAGCATTTTATTGACAGGTGATGTTTCCATTCATTTGACTGCTGGGTTGCCTCTACCGGAAGCCAACATGTTTTGAGCCAGCTCAGTAACCCTTCAAGTGAGGATGCTTATATCTCAACTCTCAATCCTGTGCCATACAGAGAGATGAAAATGAGAACTAAGACTCTAATCAATGATCTCAGCTGAGCCACCAAGTGATAATCCATGCCTGATGTCATACTTTAGAGCATCATTTCTCAACCAGTGCGTTGCCATCCCCTTGAGGGTCAACAGACTCTTTCACAGGAGTCTCATATCAGAATCTTACACACGGGATATTTACATTATGATTCACAATAGTAGCAAAATCACAGTTATGAAATAGCAACAAAATAATTTTATGGTTGGGGAATCACCACAACGGGAGAAACTGTATTGAAAGGTCTCAGCATCAGGAATGTTGAGAACCATTGGCTATCACAGATGTTCTGATCCAGTCAGCCCTGCCCCGTCCCCCAGCTTCGTACTGACAAAGTGAAAGGCAGAAAAACTGCCCAGAAGAACCCAGTCAGTGCACAGAAGCAACTGTTGTGTTAAGCTACTAATTGTGGGTGTGGCTTGTCAGACGGCAATAGACAAGTTGTGTGCACGTTTTCTTGAAGTCTATTAGTTCAAAAGTTGGGATTAGGGTTAATGGAGAAAGACTCAAAATACTTCCACTAAAGTTAGGACTGATGGTGGCTATCACTATTTAATAGTCTATGAGAGGTACAAGACCATGGCTGTCTCAAACGGTGTTTATCTTATCAGTGTTTAAGAATTTAATACACCCACAATGCATTGTGGTTATCACTACCCACCCACTCCTTCCAACTCATCTCCCAGTCCCCAGTGCACTACTCTTCCCTCCCAACTTCACGTCTGCTTTTTTAAGCCAATGAGTCCACTTAAGGCCACTTGTATGTGCACACCTCTAGGGCTAGATTTGGCCTTTGTAAAGAGCTTTTGTAAAAATTATAAATTAGACAGTTGTCAAAAATAACAAGAAAACTTTAACTCTCAAGCATTGAGAGACACACAAGGGGATGAGGGGAGCACAATCAAGCACCTTGAGGGATTGGGGGGCTTGGGATAAAAGGCTATGTGTAGCAATCAAGCTACAGAAAAAAAAAGCAAGCAGTGGCCACCAAGTATGAGTAGAGGAGATCAAAACAAAACATAAACATAATGGCAGCACATGTACACTTTTAAAAACTGAAAAACTGAAGAAAGCACTGATGCCAGTTACCTGTTGGAAGTTGAAACAGGATGAGTGAGGAACGTGGTACATAAGAGGCATATCCGTTGCATGAATACCCACTCAGCATACTATGTCCTAACTCATGACCCTTACTATGCATTCAAAATCACAGTCTTTGGAAACCCTCTATGGCGTACTGATCATGTCTTTTCCCCAGAATCTCTTCAGAGCATTCACCAAGGGCTGTCTTCCTTTTCTAGATGGGCACGTGGCCTTCTTAACTATCAGAAAGCCTACCATGTGACTATAATGACCTCCTTGCTGAGCCATGCCCCACACTAAAATATTCATAGAAACTCCACGGAGGAGGAGGAGGAGTCATCAAGAACCATCTGACCCAGTGCCTACTGATGCGCAGGACCTGTGGACAGAAAAGAGAAGCCAGTAGGAAATGAGTTGCTTCCACTGAAAAGCAAAATGTTCCACGATATGTTCATAGACAATTGGATCTACAAACTTGATCCGAGTTATCTGAGTCCAAATACTTGTTTTAAACAAAAGGGAAATAGAGGAATGCTCATTGAATTGTAACATAGTTAGAGTCCCACAAGCATAAATAGCTTTTCTACTTGAGACATTTCAGAGCCAAAGTCAAGTTATCAGTCACCTTGACTCCCACATGGAGACTTTGGAGACAAATTTGCTACCAAGAGCTTTCTTTTACATAGACTTCAGTTCCTAGTGATAGTAGCATTGAGGTACTTGCTTCCTTGCTGACTGGTAGCCAAGGTCTGCTCTTAGCTTTTCAAGACCACCTACAGTCCATGACACACGGTCCCCTCTGTCTTCCAAAGCAGCAATGGGTATTTCCTGCTTATTAAATTCTTTTCATGCTTCAAACCTCCTTTCTCTCCTACTGGCTGCAGTAACTGCTCTGCTTTTTAAAGGGATGGTATGGTTGGGTTGGGAACATCTCTCTATTACAAAAGCAACTGGTTAGTGACTTAAAGTATACCTTCAAATTTTCTCTTGCCAGTAACATCAGCATAATCAAAGAAGCCATAGCTGGGGATAAGGGTCATGGACTATCTTGTTTTTGCAGTCCTGTGGTGGCCCCTTCACATGTTACTGTTCACCTTCCCTATGAGATAGCTAAAGAAATGTGGTCTACGGTGTTCAGAGGAACAATGTTCTTCATCTTCTATGGAATGCTCCCTCCTCTCTGCTAGAATCTAATGACCTGAGGCCAGGAGCTGGGCTTCTAAAGACTGCTCCTGCAAACATACAGTGTGTGAGAAAGAGAAAACGGAGCAGGGGTGGTGAAGGAAGTGATGGTGGTGTCTGGGAGAGTCTAAAACTAGTCAGAGGACAGGGAGCAGCATAGCACAGTTGGTGAGTACAAGCTGCTCAAACACACACACATACACACACACATACACACATACATGCACACAAACACACACATATGCACACGCATAAAAATACCCACATACATACACACATATACACACACACATACACACACATACATATATACACACATACATACACACATGCACACATAAACATACACACACATAAACATACACACCTATACACATACACACATACATACACACATACACACATACATACACACACATACACACACATGCACATAAACACATACACACATATAAACATACGCACCTATACACATACACACACACATGCATGCACACACACACATGCACACACCTGACAGAATCACAGAGAGAAATTCTTCTGACCTCCATGGTGTCCTTCATAAAAGCAGATGCTGTCATTCATATAAAGCCATGCAGGTTACTATCACTCAGCTGACTCCTGGGTCTCCCTGGGGAATTTTCCTCATAACTAGATTCTTTTCCTTCCTTATTGTCTTCATCTGAACAGCTATTTTCCACTTCCCTTTGCTTGACTATCATATTTTCATGTTTAAAGGCAAAACAAAAAAGTGCGATGGCATTGCTTCACCCTCCTAAAAACATTTTATTGCTGGATGATTTGGAGATTGCTCAGTGGTTAGAGTATTTGCTATACAAGGATGAAGAACTGAGTTCAGATCTACAGCCTCCACAAAGAAAAGCTAGAGTGCTCATACCCCAAGAGAAAGCAGAGATGGACAGACCTTCTTTGACTCACAGGCCAGCCAGTCCAGTCAAAACAGCAAGCTCCAGACCAACCAATAAGAGCCTGTCTCAAAAATAAAGTGGAATACAATCAAAGAAGACATCCAACATCAGTCTCGGGCCTACACACACACACACACACACACACACACTAGCTCCTTCATCATCTGTGTGAACAAGGACCCACATCATCAACATTAAAAAAGTGTCTAAAAGCCAGGCAGTGGTGGTGCACACCTTTAATCCCAGCACTTGGGAGGCAGAGGCAGGTGAATTTCTGAGTTCGAGGCCAGCCTGGTCTACAGAGTGAGTTCCAGGACAGCCAGGGCTATACAGAGAAACCCTGTCTTGAAAAAGCAAAAAAAAATAAAAAATAAAAAATAAAAAATAAAAAATAAAATAAAATAATAAATAAATAAATAAAATGTCTAAAAGTCTTAACAAATATTTTTTGAGTTGCATGAACACAAGTTTTTAAGAACAAAATGCTTTTATTTCTTAGTCATTTTTACATATTGATTCTTCACTCCAAAAAGTATTTGTCTTCATTCCTACCTTGCCCCTCTGATCGTTTCAAGTCCTTTATAAGGAATATTGAGCAAAAATATGAATAAACACAAACAAATTTCCCAGCTCCATAAACCACTAATGAACCCACAGCACCTTGCTTCATGGCCTTAGCAGCTAAGCAAATAAATCAAAAGCCCTCCCTTTATAGCACATTATGCTTAAACTACAGGGTAACTCCAATTTTTTTTCAAACCTTATTTTTAATGATGGTTCTTAAACACTTTAACCTCTTCTGTAGTCCACCACCCTCCAAAGGTAGTGGAAAACAAAGGATACAGGGGATGGGGAAAGAGTGGGCCTGTTTAGAAATTATTTTTTGGAGCAACTCCCATCTATGTTGTCTGGAAATTAGCAATTCAGTTCACAGGTTAGCAGGTAATGGCATCTCCATTCACTTGCAAACACTTCATGGATACACCAGCAGTCCAGTTCAGTACAGTCAGGTTAGCAACTGCAATGGCATGACCTAGCAGAGACAGCCAAGCCTCAGCCTCAGCTCAAGTGAACAGGAGAAACCCAGAGGAACACCAGGAGAAGTTCTCAGCTGTGCCTCTCTCAGAGAAGCAAAGAGCAGCCCTACAAGCATTGCACAGCTAGATGTACCAGCAAGCCAAGCTCTGTCTCCATCACTCCATGGAGTCCTATTTAAAACCTCCAAACATCACATGTCCTCCACATGTCTTGCCTCAGCATGTGTATCTGATAAGTCCGAGTCTGTGGTGTCCTGACAAATGGAGCTCAACTACGCAGTGGAAGGCAGACCAATACATTCATGTTGTTAGCAAAGAATCCTTCATCATGTGTCCTTTCATGTGCTTACCTTAGCCGAAAGTCTTCTCTCCTGTGTCTGCTTCAGTGAAACATTCCTTCAAAAGTCTGCCTTAGTCTTTCACCTGTGTCTACTTCAGGAAAACACTCCTTCGCACGTTTGCCCCAGCAAAACACCATCCATCACAACTGACTCTCCAACGAACCCTTAGTTTCTACCTCACCATGGTTTTCCTTGAAGACACGGGGAGTCGGGGGAGCAGGGATGTTTTTGCAAAAGCCATGTCTTATAATTATGTTGATTAGCCATATTGGGGAACAGATGCATCCACAGTCAAGAAGATGGGTTGGCAATCAAATATGCCTCAAAACCACACTCGGCCCTACAACTCGGGGTGTTAGATTCTAGTCTAGCCCAGTCTCCTCTCTCAACTTCTAGTCTAGTCTAGCCCAGTCTCCTCTCTCAGCTTCTAGCTAGTCTAGCCTAGTCTCCTCTCTCAGCTTCTAGCTAGTCTAGCCTAGTCTCCTCTCTCAGCTTCTAGTCTAGTCTTTCCATCTGTAAAATGCACATGACACTTTTTTTCTTGAGCTTCTGAGGATGAGTCAAGCCAGCCCATCCACCCATTTGGGAGCACAGCAGTGGCTTCCACTACTGTTGTTCTGTCCAGGTGCTAGACGTAATCAATCCAATGTCTTTTTCCTTCGGAAATAGCTCCTCTTGTAAACTGTTTTCCATGACTATGGTCGGTTTGCCACATCCAGGAAGGAGCAAATGACACACAACACCCATAGGCAGGATGGCCGTGTGTTGACTCCTCGCAAGACCTCTCATGGGGTTCAAAGTGAGGAAGCTTCAGAAAGGGGACAGGGGTGACAGTTGGGTGGTTAAGATGCTGACATGCATGAGGCAGGAAATGATGCAAGATGACTTCCTCCAGACATTCTAAATCTGCCCTTTATTCCTCTTAGGAAAGTTTATGGGAGTCACCCCTTTGCCAGCTACATCTCAATGGAAGATTTTCAGGCCTTAGGCATCCAGGTGTACTCCCTTCCTTTCAGGTACTTGTAAAGGTTATTTTCCACAAGTGCTGGCTTTTGTCTTCTTTTGTTTTGTTGGTCCAAAATAATCTCGGGATTTAGATGCCAAAAAAGAGAAAGGCCTACTGAGATACCTGGGAAGCAGGCGACAAAGCAACACACCCAGCCTTGCTTTCTGAAGCAGCTTTCCTACCCACGTAAGAGGGGCTCCAGAACATGGACCCGATCCACAGCCGGGCCCTCGAAGAAGCACAGTCAGTCTCCAAGCTCAGTGTGGAGATGGCCGGATGGACAGACGAGTGGAATGCTTGCTACACCAGCATGAAAACATGATTGCAAGTTCCAAGTTTGGATTTGTATTCTCTGATGACTGATGGGGTTGAACATTTTTTTCGTGGTTTTGGCCATTTGTATTTCATCATTGGAGAGATATCTGCTCATTTCATCCATCGGTTGACTGAGTTGTATGAGTTTTGGATGTTTAAGTTTTTTGAGCTTTTTGTATACTTTTGTATTTAGCTATCAAAGACTTCCTCCCATTCTTTAGATTGTCTTTTTAACTGAACTGTTTCTTTGGCTGGACAGAGCTTTCCATTTTCAAGAGGTCCCATTTCAAGAGTTCACTCTTTCCTGAGCAACTGGAGTCCTTCCAAGAAAGAGCCTATGATGACTTGGGGGGTGGAAGGCACATGTGTACCTGCATGTCTAGAAGCCAGAGGTTGACATCAGGTGTCTTTTTCAACTGCTTTCCACCTTATTTTTTGAGGCAAGACCTCTCCCTAAACCTGAGCTGGACTGGCTGGCCAGCAAGGTAAAGAGATCCATTTGTCTCCACTTTTACGTTTAGGGTTACACACATGAGTCACCTCATCTTGTTTCCTTCATGGATACTGGCAATCCAGACTCAGATCTTCACACTTACATGGTAGACACATTACCACCTGAGCCATCTCCCTAGCCTCTGAGCCATTATCTTGATGTGCTTTTCTCAACTTTTTCCTCTATCAGCTTGAGTTGCACATGAGGTATTTTAAATAGACAACGTAAAATCTTCACTGTCAAGGGTCTGTCCCACTTCAGAAATATTTCAGCTATTATTTCTAAAAGCTAAACTTGCATATACAGAAAGAAAGGCTGAGTGTCCCTCCGCGCAGGTCTTCATGTGCATAATTATCAGATAACTATTTTCTTTGTTGGCAATTTCTGTATGAGCACTGTAACAGCATGCCTGGTCGTTTATTAACATGTCCACTGAGGAGTGATGACCTGTTGGCTCCTTTTTAAATTCGTTCTATTTTGTTTGATATCTAAAACCCAGGAAATGTGGAAACATTGGGATCCCAAAATACTACTACGCTTTCTGCCAAATGCCTTCCAAATACCTAAATCTCCTGGGCTTCTGTTTTCATATCCTCTCATGTTTTGCTGTTTATTAACACACCAAACTGAGTTATGAGGGTTCTTCTTTTGTGATTCTGAATTATAAAGAGTATAATCCAAACTACTGAGAATGAGGCACGTGCCAAAGAAAACTTGCCTAGACTCCAAAAGCGTCAATATTAGAAAGGGGGAAAAATTGTGGAAACCACACTATGTCAAATGCTGTGTTTCAAGCTAGATACGGCTTTAAAAAAAAAAAAAGAGCATAGTCTAGGCTTATGACTCGGGCCTAGAATTTAGCAAATCCTGGATTTAATCTCCAGCATAAACTGGACCTGGTGGTACACACCTGAAAACCCAGCATTCACAAACAGAAGGATCAGAAGCTCAGAGGATCCTTGGCTACATACTGAGTTCGAGTCCAGCCTTGGGTGAAAAAGCTCTGTCTGAAAAACACATAAAACATAAAAAAAGAATAAGTGAGCAACAATATTAAGGTCATTTGCTGTAAATTAAAGATATTTTAATATACATAATTTTGATTGTTAGCTGGGCCTAGTGACACAGGTCTGTAATTCAATCCACACAGGAACCTGAGACAGAAAGACTGTTCAAGGGCTGCCTGGGGAGCTCAGTGAGGTCCAACTTCAAGATACAAAGGAAAAGGAGGCCTGGGGTGGGGCTCAGTGGAAGAGCACTTGCCTGCCATGCTCAAGACACTAGGCTCAGTCCCAGATGCTACAAACAGCGACATAGTTCTTGAACATGACAACACACAGTTACATGACAGTGTGGCCTTATTCTTAGGAGCTGTGGTAGCACGTGTGGTAGCATGCTACCTGGTCTACATCTACTTACAAGTGCTCTGAAGATGCTCTTGACTGCATCCCTGTGTGTGGAGAGATAAACCGTTGTGGAAAAATAACATTACCAAACTGGATGTGGGGGAGTCTTCCTTTCATTCTTTTTTTCATTTTTTTATTATGTTTCAAATTTTGCAAAACAAAAATGGGGTTAAAAACCTCTGAGATTTTTTTAACTGATAATAATAATAATTATTAATACTAATAATACCTGTTACCTATGTTGCAACACGTGTCTCAAACTGAAGCTCCTTTGGCGTTAGTGATGACTAACCCTGCTGTGGGTAATTAATAGTCGAGTGATGCAGGGGTTCTTTCCGGCTGTTCACGTGGATGCTGTGTTTAAAACTGAAAATTGAATTATCTAATCCTACTCTAGCATTTATCAAAAAGACGGGGTTAGAATTATCTCTCCCAGAAGGGAACTTTAAGAATGCAGGTTTATGGCTTTCTGGGAAGAAAAAAAAAAAAGCTCTCTTGTTTGAATACGTATTCCCCAGAAAAATTGAGGGGGGTGTAAAATACATACACACACACACACACACACACACACGAAAGAAATTCTTCACAAAGATATGTCTTCACTATTTCAGGATTCTAAAAGCTACACGTAGCGTTCCCAAGAAGCTGAAGTTCTATTTTTCCTTTCATAACAGAACTTTCTTCCAGCACCCCTTCTTCCTACACTGACCCCACAATTTCCCTGTATGATCAGCAAGTTCTAAGAGAGCCATCAGTCTTGGAAGACAATGCAGGCTTCACAACACAAGTTACTTGTCAAAGTTAGTGCCTCTTTTCTTTTTTTAAATAGGCCAGCTTTGGCAGCAGATAACCATCTAAAATACTCTCTCCAGCTCAGTGTGTGTGTGTGTGTGTGCGTGTGCGTGTGCATGTACGTGTGTGTGTGTGACACAGAGTGTGTTCTGGGGATGAAGAATCAGAGAGAGCTCCAGCATTCTCTCCTCTTGAGAAGAAGTTTAAATAAGCATGCAGCTGCACTCACCTGTAAACACACAGAAACAGGTATGTAAGCAAACATACACATATGTGTAAACACGTACACACACGTGAGCATGTGTGCATGAGTGTGCATTAATGTAAAGATGTGTATAAGTACATGTGAGTGCCTGCAAGCATGTGTGTAAACACACACACAGACATAGATGTAAAGACATCCATGTGCATACATGTAAATACAGGTGTACGTATGTGAAAGCACATGTAAACACATGTCCACATGTACAAACACACACACACACACACATATATATATATACATATATATATGTATATATATATATATACACACACACATACATATTAATGTAAAGACACTTATTAACATTCTAGTAAGGTGGGGGGGTATAGGGGACTTTCCGGATAACATTTGAAATGTAAATGAAGAAAATATCTAATTAAAAAAAACTAAAAACATTCTAGTAAACTCTACTTCAAAGCACCATTAGTGAACAGAAGATCTTTCAACTGACATAGTTTGCCTGTAAATTCAAGGGACAATAAGGGCAAGAGGAAGAACAATGACTTTGCACATATTTCAAGACAGTGTTTGGCCTCAGTAAAAAACAAGATGATGTAACCAAGAAAACACGACCTAAGAACACATTTATCAACCCAAGTTTATTTCATGAGGAAAGGCTTTATTTCATGAGGAAAGACTTTGAACCTTAAAAGGAATTTGATCAAAGACATTATATGCATGTATAAAATACTCAAACAATAAACAAAAAATGTTCTTAGAAAAATTAAAAGAAGCATTTTTTTCTTTTGTTTTCAAAGTACCCTGCAAAATACTTGAAATAATCTGCATGTCTGATCGATTGACGTTCCTGGGAAAGTTTGAATTGTAAGCATTGGAAAATGCCTGCTTGTCGGAGTCCTTATCATTTCTGCAATTATAGTTTCCTTCTCTGGCCAATAGCAGGGAGAAAGTGTGTAATCTACCCTTGGCTATCCGCTGGCAGAACCAACCCCAGGTACGCAAGTTTCAGTTTAACCGAAAACTTTATGAAGGATCATAAGGCTCTCTCCTTCTAGTGTTCCATGCAGTAGCGTGCGGGCGCGCGCACACACACACACACACACACACACACACACACACACACAGAGAGACAGAGACAGAGACAGAGACAGAGACAAAGATAGACATACTAAGAGACAGAAAGAAAGGCAGAGGCAAAGAGAGAGACAGAGAAAGACAGGGAGACAAAGAGACAGAAACAGAGACAGCGAGCTCACAAGCACACACAGAGAAATTGGTTCTTATGCAACCATGCCTTTTTATAACTTTACTTTTTGTTGTCAGTTGAACGTCAGGCTAAGTTCATTGATGGCTTCCTAAACCCTCTCCATCACCCTTGGTCTTGTCCTCACATCTCACTAAAATAAGGGAGTCTTCACATGCTTCTCACCCTTGAGCAAGTACAGCTTAGGCATTGAGGGAATTTTTCCTAGCAGGCTCTCCTCCCACCCAGCTCCATCCCGCTGACCCACAGCCGCCATCTTTGGCAAACTTCAGAACAGATGCACCACACTGCAGACTCTCACCGATGCGTCCACCACTTTGCCTTGGTTCCCACTCGAAACAGATTTGTACTTAACACTGAAAATTTTTCATACAGACAAAAACCTCAATTATAGGTGAGAGATAAGGAAAGAATTATAGAATTTAAGAAATTTAGGAAGCAGAAGTCTAATTTCTTTTGAAAATACTATCAGAGATAACTGCCTTAAGAGGTATTTTCCTTGCTTGCTGGTAAATTTTCTTGCTTTCCTTTGGTCTTGCGCGCTTCCGACTCGACCAGCAAGAACTACGCTGCAACAGGATCCTTCTGCACACATTTATTGGGAGAGCTTGATTGTAGAGGCGAAAAGACCCTGAGCCCAGCCCTGGTGCTGCTTTATATAGGCCTAGGAGAGGCGTGTCTCACACCCGGATTGTGTTTTGCTTGGTTGATGCTTACTACCTCATTTGCATTCCTACATCTGATTGGTTACTTTCTCTCTCATCTGATTGGTTAACTTCTCTCTCTTCTGATTGGTCAATTTCTCTCTCATCTGATTGGTTAATTTCTCTCTCTTCTGATTGGTCAATTTTGGTCAATTCTCAAAACCTCATCTTGGCAAAAAACTTTCCTGCCTATGTATGTGTGGTGGCCAGCAGAAGCCTGTGCCACTCTGCAACGGCACATGTGGCTTCCCACACTTTGGCATAAAAGAAAAATGTAGTGAAGACCAACCTCCTCTAGGAACCTGGGTAAATTGAGAGATAGATCACAGTCAAAAACCCAACTGCACTGGAAGATTTGTGTAAAGTCACCTTTAGGTCATATGTAAGAGGCTTACATAAAACATAAATGAGTTACATGATAGGTTTATCTCCTGGCCCTAAGATATTTATGTACATGAAAAATTATGAACATGAAATATTCCAAAATCAGAAAAAAAAACTATAAAATTTTAAACACTCTTGGTCCCAAGCATTTACCATGGGAAACACTCAACCTGCATAATCAGTATGAACTGTATGAAGCCCGCTGTACTTCAGGAATGTGGAAGGGGGTTCACGTATATTGGTCCATATTTTGTGGGATCCTGGCTTCGAAGTAAAGTGATCTCTCCATTTCTAATCCTACCATGGTAACATCATGTATGAGCAAGAAGCATGGCTCAATTTCCACCCAGTGTTCATAAATCACACAGGTATCCCATACCCTAGGCTGAGGGCTAGGAAGGTGAGAGCTGATGGCCTGTGGAGGCCTATTACACTCTGCTGACCCATTCAAATGCAGGATAAATCCCTTTAAAATGGAAATTGAAACGACAGTTCCTAAGCTCCTTGGATCTATGCTTCTAGAAAAATATTGGGGGAACCTTGTCCACTTTTATGCTCTCACATTATTTAAAAGAAAGCTAGGGACTGGGGAGACAGCTGCAGCTAAAGTGCTTTTCGGATATGCTTGGGGACCAGAGTTTGACCAGAGGTCCCCACATGGAAAAGAAAGACAAAGCCAGGCACAGCAGCCTCTGCAGAGGCAAAAATAGGATCTCTAGCTTGTCAGCCTAGCTGAACTAGTGAACTCTACGTTCAAGGAGAGAGATCCTTGTTTATTAAAAATAATAATAATCCACAGTTGTGTGCATGCACACACACACTCATACTCTCACATACACACACACTCAATCACACACACACACTCACACACACACACACACACACCCCACAGAAAGTCAGGGCCATTGGCGTCCACTGAGTTATGATACACACTACAAGTCAGGAGAGTAAAGGCTTTTACTGGCACTAAGGGCATTTAAATGTTTCAGCCTGTTTCTGAAAGGGACCTGACTAACCTTCAGAAGAGGACTGGGCTCGCCACGTGGAGGACTCCCGTATTTCAGGGTCTGAGCCCCTTGCTGTCATTGTAATGACAGTAGACGCTGCTGTCCCTTTTCAGAACAGGACACAGGAAAGTAGGCTTCTCACAGAGGGTCAGAGGAAGAGGAAGAAAAGGCTCTTTACCAATCTGTGTGTTTTCTGTGACGAAGGACAGAAGAAAGAGGAGTTCAGAAGAAAGGTCGTTCTGCTCAAGGACGAAGGGTGGCATTCAGAAGGACAGGGGTAGAAACCCTGCGGCTGTGTGGATCTCACCACTGCAATCCTCAGGAGCCACAGCCCTGACTCACGTTGCCTTTAGAAAGTGTCAAAGCATCTTATGTTTTATTCCATGTGACAGGTGCTCTGTAAGTACAGTATAATGATAAAACGAATAATTTATAACATTGAAAACGGGGACTTGAGAAAACACTAAAGGCGTTCGGTCTATTTGGCTAAGAGGGGGAATTGAAGGCTGAGGGGTAGCTTGCAGCGAAACAAAAATACGGAAAGTTTACTAGGGAAGGGATATGAATGTACTCTCTAAGTGTACAGAGGTGTGAAAAAGAAGAGAGAAAATCATTCCAGTGTTCCTAAGATACACTTTTGGCACAGTGAGCAAAATTGCTAAGTGCTTAGGACATGGGCTATATCTTTAGTCAATGTGCAAAGATTCAGATTGAGGTCCTGTCGTTTCTCTGGGGACTGCAGTCTGATTCCTGCAGACCTTGAGCTATGTGGTACATATACGAGACACGTGCTGGCTCACCGATCTCAGAGGAAGAGGAGAAGGATAGCTGAAGATGTAGAGTGCTCCAGGTGGCTAGAGAGAAACAGGAACGATGTAACACTGGATGGGATGAATGGTGCAGAGGGCAGGGGAGGACTGCCAGCAGCAGCTGGCAAAACCAAGCCCTTTACACCAAGCCATGAAGGGCAAGGCCGTTTCTTTTATATTGTCATCCGGTCGCACAGGGATTCTCTCATTAATACACACTGGCTTTTCAGGACAAGTTTTAAAAATAAATAAATAAATAAATAAATAAATAAATAAATAAATAAATAACTGAAACCATCAGTCAAATTGTGGAATGACTGCAGTCCCAGCATTCTAGAGGCTGAAGTGAGAGGATTGTGAGTTCAAGGCCAACCTAAACAACTTGGCAAGACAATGTCAGAGAAGAAGAAGAGGAGGAGAAAGAGGAGGAGGAGGGGGAATAAGTCACAGTTATGTCAGTACTTCCTCCATAGAGCTAGGAATACCATTAAATGGTATTCCATAAATGAACAGGAATATACTGGCAATCACCAGAAGTCTCTTTACCATAATACATCTCCTTATATAAGTCTAATCTACAAACTCTTATGCAAGCAAAAGACCGCAGCTACCACGGCCAGTACAGTCATACTAAGAGTATGAACTGGATGATATAGAAGAAAATGGTTTAAAGAAAACTATTTAACTAAATCATGATATTTAGGGTAGGAGTCCACTGCATTTGTGTTCTCATCTTTATATGATCCCATATCAAAGCAGTGCCTATTATTTGCTAAGAATACTTTTAATAGTAAAGAAAGCATAAAGCTTTTGATGTCAAATTCAACACATAAAACATTCTTCTTCCAATATTTTACTTGCCATCCTACCCCATCCCTACACACCTCAGGGAGCTCATGGGAATTAATGACTAAGATAAATAAACTCCAGGTGAGGAAGGACCAGGAAGGCAATGTCATGTCACCGTGAGTTGTACAGGGGCTCATGAAATGTCCCTCAGAGAAAAGTCAAATGCAGGAAGAGCTCTTGCATATCTGTCCTCACTCATCGCAAGGTCACCAGAAGTCTCCATAGAAAGCTGGGTGTTAAGCAATGGGTTTAAAATGTGATGTCAGCCTCATGTTACTGTTCATCGATCCTCCAAGCTTTCTGGAAAACCAAGGACGAAAACATTCCAGCATTTTTTAGAGTCTCTAAAAGAGCCATACACTTTCAGAGGCACAACAGGGAGAACTGAAGTTTTCTAATCCCATCAAAGAAGCCAGTCTTGTTTTTCTATTTTAAAGGAATGCTCATTCCCCATCACCGGGCACACGTTCAGAATGGTTTGCCAGTCAGTTTTGTGCAACTCTTGGAGGCTGGGGGTAGGATTTGCTGACATGAAGGGAAGTATAGGGAAAGGAGGTGCACGTGAACCACTGCTCTGGGCTTTCTGCATCTTTGGAGGTGACAGGGACATCAATACCCTGTTAGTTCCCGCTGAGCCATCAGAGGTGTTGCTAGGAACTGACATCGGAGGCACTTGGGACATCAGACAGAGACCTGCAAGGTATCTGAAGGAGCCAGTGAAGCCAGTTGCTAAATGTCAAGCTATTTTATATTCAAACCAGATTTCATGGGCTAAAGATAGAGGAATAGACTAGGTGGAAGGGCACCACCAATAGAAACCACACCACTCTTGAGTGAACTAAAGTGTCACCATGCAATCACAGGTACTTCTCAATATTTGCAACCAAAGGTCATCCTCGTGTGAACAATAACTGCTAAGCAGATCCCTGGGGGTAATTTTGGGGGAAGGTGGGGCTTTGCACACACTGGGAGGGAGAAGGACAAACTATGGGAGCACACCCAGCAGTGCCAGGTCTATACAAAAAGTTCCTTGAAATCCTCCCTTTAATCTTAGGGTCCTCAGGCTGGGCCGTGGTGGTGCACACCTTTAATCCCAGTAGTGGAGAGGCAGGGACAGGCGGATCTCTGACTTCAAGGCCAGCATGAAACATGCTGTCTCATGCCGCAGACCCTCTGGGTCCCTCTGTCTGCGTTGAACGAGTCTCTTGGGGCAGGTTGGCAAGGCGCAGCCAGTGACAGACAGACCAACACGAGAAATTGTGTAGAATCTGAATGTACGTCACAAAGTGAACACCAGTCTTATATAGTACAGAAAATACAAGGGGTCGTGAGTCACAGCAGGCAAAGTACGTTAAAGTTACCTGACACAAAACAAAGGAATGACTACAAAAGGATTTACAGGAACCAGGTAAATGTTTACAGTAAAGATAAAGCAGTCCTGCCTAGGGTCGGCTTAGTGACAGGCAAGAATTTCACACCCTAGTGCTATACCTTTGAACCTTGTGAAGGCTAGCACCAGGGGGTTCTGCTCAAGCAGACCTTTTCATGAATGCTGCAATACCCCAACCCCCCTATTTCCTAGGCCTTGCTAAATTCTCATATGAGTGTAACTTTTAAGTATCTGGAGAATCTCCATTTGTCAGGAGAATTCACCAACTTGCTTCTAATATGCAATGTAGCCTGTACTGAAGATTTCTATCTCAGTGGGATTCCCTGGCTCTTTCTACAGACCAGCCTTGAGCTGCTTTGGCTCCGTCTTTTGTAATGCTTAATTAGTTACTGAATAGGTAACTTCCTTACTGCATTCTTTGTCAGCTTCTGGGACCTTGGAACACTGGGGAGACTTAACTATATCAGAATTTAATCTTAAAAAGCACTTATAATAAAATAATACTAAAAGAGAGCACGTGGATCCATACACCAGACTAACTGGGGAATAGGGTATGAGTATATGGGTTAATGAGAACGCCAAAGCTCCAGGAGATGAGTTTCCATGAAACTCTTTGCCTCATGAGTGGCTTCTAGGCTTCTCAGCCTGTCAAGCCGACTTGACTGGAGGGCATGGCAGTCTCAGCGTTCCCTTGGGCACTGATATGGTAAGGAGAAGCATCTCTCATCTGTGCCTCACTACACAGATGCAGCTTCAGAAGCCTGGGCCAGAGGACAGGAACACACTGGCAATCGCCAGAAGTCTCTTTACCATAAATCTCCTTATATAAGTCTAATCTATAAACTCTTATGCAAGCAAAAGACCACAGCTACCATGACCAGTACAGTCATGCTAAGAGTATGAACTGGATGATATAGAAGAAAATAATGACAGTATTTTGCAATATGCAGCGTTTTTGTATGAATATAAAACACTGACCAATTCTTTAATTAAATTTGCTTATGTATTCCCTTTACAGCCCAGTATAAGCCTTTCCTCTCCTCCCAATACCCTCACACAAGTCCTCCCCCCATCCCCCACTCCCCATTCTCCATTCCCCTTCTCTTTTGAAAAGGGGAAGCCCTCCTCTGGGTGTCAACCCCTCCCCCATCAAGTTGCTGCAGGACTAGGCACATCCTCTCCCACTGAGGCCAGACAAGGCTGTCCATCTAGGGGTGTGGGATCCACAGGCAAGAAGGCAGGCAACAGGCTCAGGGACAGCCCCTGCTCTAGCTGTTTGGAGGACCTACATGAAGACCAAGCTGTTCATCTGCTACATGTGTGCAGGGGGCCTAGGTCCAGCCCATGCTTGCTCCTGGTGATTGGTGATTCAGTCTCTGAGAGCCCCAAGGGTCCAGGTTAGTTGAGTCTGTTGGTCTTCTTGTGGCTTCCCTATCCTCTTCAGGCCCTTCAGTCGTTCTCCCAACTTTTCTGAAAAACTTCTTGAGCTCTAGCTAGTGTTTGGGTGTGAATCTCTGCATCTCTTTCCATTGACTTACTGCTGGGTAGAGCCTCTCAGAGGACTAACCCTACATCCAATCCAAGGCTAATGTCCAACCAATTTTTGAACACTGAAGGTGTGTTTCCTATTGAGCTTCACAGTTCAAATCAATGCACTGTGGCATCTTTATCATCAAATAAAGGGGAACTGCTGGACTCTCGATCCCCTGAAAATGGGACTATGGCTAAAGTGAGAGGGCATAGCAATCACAGCTTCTCAGAATATTTTAAACTGAAATGAAAAATGCCTAAGGGGAAAGGAGATTAATCTGTCTTCAAACCCTCTTGTCTTCAATATGAACAAGACCTTCTAAATGGGGGGGGGGGTGCGCGGGGGGGGGGGGATTCTGCTTCCTCTGGTATTGTTAGTAACTGCCTTCTTTGTTGTACTGATGGGCCCATGAACAGGCACCAAAGCCAAGCCCTCCCAATCCTTTCGAGTAGTATAACGACATCACACAAGATGAGTGACCCACATCACATCTTTTCTTAATGGCAGAGTCATCTTTAAAAGTAGTTCATTGAAACAACAGCAAGCAAGGAAGGTGTGGCTCCTGACACCTCTCCGTTTAGTGACTATTTTTGCCATCACTATTCTCAGGGGCATTTCTTGTGAAGCTGTTAGGGATGTGGTCAAATTAAAGAAATGGTTGTTTAAAAACTAGTCATTTTGGGAATTAATAATGGCTACCCTTTTTGAACATTTATGAAATTTCAAGTGTTACGTTGGAGATGTTCATGAACACTATCATTAATCCTTACACAAAATCAGAAACAGGTTGAGATTCTGTTTTCAAGATAGACAGATGGCTTGGTCGGTGAAATGCTCACCTCAAAAGCATGAGAGCCTGAGTTCATTTCTAAAACCTACATAGAAGAGGAGGAGGAAATGGAGGAAGAGGAGAAGAGGGAGTCGAGAGGGAGAGGAGGAGGAGGAGAACACGAAGAACAAGAACAAGATGAAGGTGATCCCGCAGTACAGATCAGTAATTCCAGCACTGGGGAGGTGGAAACAGGAGGATCTCTGGGGGTCATTAGCCTGCCAATCTAGCCAAACTGTGATCTCCAGATTCACTGAGAGATCCTGTCTCAAACAAGAAGCTAGAGAGTTATAGAAGAAAGCGCCTCTGGCCTCAACACACACATGCACGCACATACACACACACACATACACGGTCACATATACATGCACACAAATCCCATTTTTAAAAAATAAGAAAACTGACACAAAACACATCATATAACCTATCCAAGGTAATGGGACTATTTAAAAGTAGCTTTTAACAAATAAAGGTTTAGAGCTACAAATTCATTTTACTCAACTCTAATTAGATCCATGAACACACAGTTATTTGTGCATACATACATGTTTGCACACTCTGAAAGCAGCATCATATATACCGAAAACATTCTGAATTTTGAGTCACACAAGCGTGATCTTTAACACAGTGTCCTGTATATGACCTCTGTGTGACTGTGAGAGAAGCTGAGTACCAAAGACCAGCCTTCCAGCCGTCCAGTGACGTCTTGGAAACACTAAGCCCAAAGCATTTCCATCTTTCTCTGAAGAGCCATGTGTGTGTCCTCTTTAATCAGCTCGGCACTTTTGTTTTAATGTGTCTCTGCCTTGCTTTTGAATCATCTCAATTCAGCCTCCCTAACAGGAAAAAAATTTAAAAAAATAAAAATAAAAAACCTCAAGTCATCAAAACAGACTTCCTTCTTTAAAAGGAGTCTCAGAAATGACAATGGTCTCCATCAATCGTTTGAGAAAACAAGGTTTTGTTTGCCTGTCCAGATCTAACCTAAATGTAGACCGGAGTATGAATTCAGAACTCTCATCTTTCTACGGGTAAACACAAGTGGAAAGGTTTAGAAAATTCATAACCACCCTTGGGACAGACCTCATAGAAGTTACAATAATGAGAGAGATCAAAAGAAGGGAGGGCTTAGAGCCCAAGCTTTAAGTTCAAACAGGCTTGAATTCTAATCCCAGCTCATTGTCCGTTCCCCGTGTAACTATGTTATTCTTAGATGATTTATGATCCTCTCATAAAGCAAAGACACTCCCTCGCACAAGGGTCCACAATATTTCAAAGAGCCAAGTTTAAGAGGCTCGGGCTTCCCTTCCCCACCCAGAGCTCTTTCCTGGCAGAGCTGAGGAGCTGGGCCAGGCTCCAGGGAAGGGCAGAGCCTGCTGTTTCCCATCACCTGCTGGACAACTTTCCCTCTTTCCCCCTCATAGCCTCCCTCCTCACCACACACCCTTTCCCCTTGCTCTTCCAAATATTTTTCTTTTAGTCTCGGACAGTTTCACTTCTCTCTACTTTCATGCGTGAGTGAGGGGCGCAAACCTGCAACAACAAAATATTAAAATTTTAAGTTCCAGGTGTCTGGGGAAATTAGGATTAATAAGAAGCAGCAGAGCTGAAAGCCTGTAACTGTCCAGAGGTGTCTTCAGAAGCTCTGTAAAAAGCATAGAGTTGTAAGGCTTTGCAAACTGACCTGACCTGTTCACCTCTAAGCTCCTCTGCCTCTTACTATTAGTATATTCTTGGGAAAACCTAAAAGGCCCGGGGTTCCTTTCTCTTTTACTGTGAAAGTGGGGAACTAGACGAAAGCATTCACATATGGCACTTAGAATCTATAGGCAAAATGTGTCTGTGAACTGTTATAAACCTCACCTCCCCCCTCATCGCCCCTGAACCTTGCTTTCCAGTGGCCACTACGTTCCAAGTTACACTTTGCTGCGGTAGTATATGGAGCAAAGAGACCCTCCTTGGCTTTCTTATGTATCTATAATCAGCTTTCACATGTGCTGGTGAAATCCACCCTTGGAAGGTAAACCCTGAGAAGAGATGGGTGGGTAAACACTTGCTAATTTGAAAACTTGGCAGACAACTGGATCACTGCCATTTCACAGGTTTGTATGAGAAGGCCTCAGAGTCAGCCTTCTGTGGACATAGGCCCGTCTGTTCATTTCTACCATCCACTGGGTTCCAACCCACTCCCCTCCTAGTTTTAGAGACAAAACTAGGAGGCAATGCAGAGATGGTGTGGGAAGCAGAGATCTGGGATTGTACAGTGGGCTTCCAGGAGACATTCCTGGGTGAAGTGAAAATTATGGAGAAAAAAAATGGAGCAGCCAGATCCCAGGCTGCGTACACTTCAGCACAGCTGAAATCATGAACAGGTTTTCTCTTGTAGACTCCTGTGTGAGGTAGGTTCTAGGGCTGCCAACAAGTGCCCTGCACGATGCACTTGAAGGTTCAGATCTGAGGCAGCCTCTCCAATAAAGGCTCTCCGCCATCTAATGTACCTGTTTTCCAAGCATGAAATTGGGAATTAAAGCCTCTGCCCTTGGCTTCTGTTTCTCCTTGTAACTCTAGAAATGAGCGTGTTCTGGTGAGTGTCTGCTTTTGTTTATTTTTTAATGCAGAAAGAAATCAAGAAACTATAAGCTTAGGGGACGAAATGTTTCATTGTAAATGTCTGCGACAAAGCTGAGACATTGTATTAGCAAGTGTAAACTGTCTTTCTGGCTCGGAGAGGCAAATTGTCTCATTTTTCTTCTTTGAATGCCCAAGATAGCATTCACCACCATGGCTTTTGGTAGGACTTCCCTGTTTTGCCTTCTTCTTGCCTACTTCTTATGGGAGAAATAAGTTAGATCCCATACAAAATGTTTCTTTATAGTCTCCAATAAAGGATCACTTTAATAAGTTGTGACGTGGAACTTTGGCTGAGTATTTCAGCATTGAGTGGTTATGAATTGAGCATGCATCTCCATACATGCACGGCTTCTTTCACGATCTAGTGATTAATCAAATTCAAATCAGGGCAAACTTTTGATAACAAGCATCGAAGTGGATGTGATTTGATAGGATGGAAGGTTTACACAACCCAGGAAATGAGATTTGTTGGAACTTTGTCGGCGTGCATGCCTTTCCCTTTGAGTCAGAGTTCCCTAGATGTTAGTGTTATGGGAAAAGAATCTGCTCTCTCCCATCTACACCATCACCGGACTGATGACTTTGCTTTTCCATTTTAGCTCTTTGTCATGCTAAGGTAGTCAGAAGGGAATTCTGCATTTGTTACTTGGAGATTTCAAAGACCTAAAAGGGATGAGGGTTTGGCTCTGAATACAATGTGTTTTCTTCGAAGGTGAACTCAGTACTGCTTTCTAGTTCTAACAGCTTTCCTGCCTCCATCTGAGAAGCATGTATTGTCATCCCAGAGCCATAAAGAGAACACGGCAGGGAAGCTACAGGCAAAGCCCTACCTGCTGGTGAAACCTGACTTCTAGCTCCCATGACGCGGTCTAGACCTGCATGCTTGAGCTGGCTCCATTCTCAGGCTCCTTTTCATAGCTCCATGATCTCTGCCAGTTCCCAAGGCTACCTCCCTCCTCACTTGTAATCAGAAAGGGACCTATTCCCTGTGGCTCAATGGAATTAATTCTCTCTACTGATAGGACTTGGAGTATGTAATAACTCTTAACCAATCTGAGAGCCCATAAAATCCATGATAGATTTAGGCCAATCACAACTCACCTTGGCAGCCTGAACGGGTCCAGTATGTGAGACTGAGAATTTTCACACTTTGGGAGGAAAAGAGTGTACTAAATTAATGTCAGAAGGAACAACACATGGCCACAAATATCCCTGTCCTTCTCTTTTCTTTTAATATCTTGTGTGGGATGGGAGCTAAGGTGCACATGTTCATGAATGCAGAGGCCTGAGGTTCATAACAGAAATTATCTTCCATTGCTTTTCTGCCTTATTGGTTGAGACAGGGCCTCTCAGCCAAACCCAGAGTTTGGCAGCAATGACTAGCTTGTCCTGGGAACCCTTTCTCTGCCCTCTGAGACTGGAATTATCGGCAGGCCACCTCACCCAGCCAGTGTGGATACGTGCTTCTGGGGGTCTGAACTTGGATCCTCAGGCTTGCTCAAACACTTGAACCATCAAGCCATCAGCCAAGCCAAATGTCCCTGTTTTTACACAGCGAATAGCTTCCCCAATGTGGGCATAGTGATGGGAATTCATCAAACCAATGCATACCCAACTCACTGGGCTTTCAGGGAAGTGAGGCTGACAAGAGGGCAGCCCTGGGAATCTTCCCACAGCAACAGGAGGGAGACCATGCTCTGTAAAGAACTATCACTGAGCAAGTACCATATGTTCCAGGCTGCTGGCCTCCAGCAGGGATTTAGAAGTGAAACTTTTTGTGTCCTATTCTCCAATACTTTGATTCATGCCATACCTAAGATATTCATCTTTATTTATAAAGCTCAGGGCTTCTGATGAATTTAACAAGAGCCACTGAAAGTTAAAGTGTTTGCAAGGATGGTGGTTTCCTCAATTAATCACAATGTAATTTTCCCCATGTAGAACTGGCCAATGGAAATGGCAGATTCTCAGCTCCATTCAGGATATACCCCTTCTCAACTCTGCCGCCATGTAAAGCTGGCTAGAGGAAAATACAGAGCTGCACTCTAACTCCATGTTGATAGAAGCACTCTTTTCTGTCTTGTTTTCCACCTTGAATGCTGGACTTAACTTGAACCTCACACTTGATACCTCCTCGATCAGCTATTGCTCTAATTCGGTGGTTTGTCAACCTTGGCTGTACAAAGGAGTCACTTGGGGAGCTTTAGTGACTGTCATTTCTGGGCCTAATGGATTTTGTTGTAGTGAGTATAGCCGAGGCCAAAAGAGCTTCTGAGAACGTCTAAGAAATAGAAATGCATTTCCTAGCAAACATGCCCAGCTTTGCACAGGCAACTAACTTAGACAGTGGAAAACTTCCTAGCATCATATCAAATGAAATGGGGCATGAAGTAGCATCCAAGAGCAAGATATATAGATAGATATAGATATAGATGATATAGATATAGATATAGATTAGATATAGATATGGATATGGATATAGATATAGATATAGATATAGATATAGATATAGATATAGATATAGATACAGATATAGATATAGATGCTGTTGCCCCCATGGCAACAGCTTCTGCCTCTCCATGATCACCACTAGGTCTGTGGTACCTCATATATTTTACTGCAACAAACTTCCAAGCAACAAAACACACAAGTTCAACTTAATCCTCCACACTCCAGCCACAGTGGTCCTTCCTGTCCTTTGCATCTTCCCTGTCTCTGGGGCTCTACAAAGCTCCCTCTGTCTGGAATGTGTGTCATGTACACTTGACCTCATCCCACTAAGCACACACATGCTTCTTGACTTACGAGCTTTCTTCATTGCTCAAGCATCAGCTTAATATCGCTTCCTCAAAGAGTTTGTTCCCGACACCTACTACAGAGTAGGTTCTCCCCACGACACCCACTCAGTCGCCTGTTTTCCTGGTGAGAGTTTGTTTGTACTGTATCTTTAAATGATAAGAACCCTAGCTCCTCCCTTTAAATGATAAGAACCCTGAAGATAAAAATCCCCGTTTTGCTTACTCCTACATGTCCTAGAACACACCCTTCCCTGGCTCCTTACATGTGCTCAGTAATTATTCAGCACACATGAAGGAACTATGTTCTGCTTTCTTACACTGAGGGACAATGGGAGGCTGTACAAACTTAAGGTGACGGTCAGAGCACTGTCTTCTACAGAACATAAGTGTTCTGTTTAGGAAATCCTTAGGAAAGAGCTGTGCTGGGCCCTAGGATTGTTACCTTTTTTTTTCTTTCTTGACAATCCAGCTGGCATTTTGCTCCATGTTTCATCAATCATGAGACTTTGATTTCATAATGACTCTATAAATCATCCGCCAATTATGTTTTCCACTTTTCTTCTGGATGAAGAAGCTCAGAGCCAGGCATGTAGACCTTGCCTGGCCAGCACTAGAGCTGACTCTCAGGAGAGTCTGCATTCTCGCTCACGCTTCATCTAACCAGCTGGTCCGCCCCTCCCCCCTACTCCTTATTGGTCATTCTCATATATTTTAACAACATTTCATTTACTATCTGGAGCTGGAAAATAATAAAACAATTATAAAAAATCACAACTTATTCAGACCAGGCAGATGGCTTGATGGTAAAGGCACTTGCTGCTAAGGGTGACAACCTGAAGGAGGTCCCTCAGACCTGTAGGACAGGAGGAGAGAACCAATTCCAGCAAATTGTCCCCTGACCTCCCACCCCAGTCGTGGAATGCACAGAGCACACAATTAATTAAAATAATAACTTGTTCAAGGAAAAGAGGAAAATATGTGGCAGGTCATATTTCCAAGATTTTATGAAAATTCTATGCAGATTCAAACAGAAAAAAATTGGAGTGAGTCCTAGCACATAGCAATGAGTTTCTAGAACCATCACCGGCAGCACTGAGCAGCAAAGACCCCATGTATGATGGAGTGTGGAGCCCAAGAGGATCTGGGTTAGCAGTGATCTTCAGGAAGCTCTGCAGATAGAGCCCCAGAGAAAGGAGAGGACCTGAACAGTCAGACTGTGTTGCACACCACAGTTCCACCCAAGTTACCAGTCGGATCTTTCTCTCAGATCCCCTGAGGGCAGTTGGGCCAAGAATCTTTTAACCTTCAGTGATTCCCTTCACAAGGATGCATAAGTCAAGAAAAAATGATGGCTTCCCCGCTCCTGCATCTAAACACTGCTAACTAAATGACACAAACTCACTGCATCTAGGATACAAATAAGATACTGTATCAGTGGTTGATGGTTGCTGTGAACAAAGCACCACAAATTCATTATCTTTCCATTCTGAAGATCAGAAATCTAAATGGTACCTCAATAGACTAAAAGCAAAGAGCCAGAAAATAGCATATCCCTGTGGGCTCCAGAGGAGGAACTCTAGCTGGCCTTTCCTAGAGACCCTCTGCACACATGGCTCTTTGCTTCCTTCCCTGTATCACAACCTCTGCTTCTGATCTTGTATCTCCTTGTTCACTGACTCTCCTACATCCATCTTAGCATCTTAGAAGGAGACTTCTGATTATCTAGAGCCTACCAGGTAACCCAGAATAACCTCCCCAACTCAAAGCCTTTAATTTAATCACACCTGCCAAGTCCATTTAGTGAAATTAGGGTCTAAAGGTCTTTGGGCACCATTATCTTAACTTCCAAGTTAGTAATCATTTTTGGATAGGCCAGGGGATATGAATTTGAGATGTGGTTGAAATCAATACAAAGAACTTTCCAGTCCTATCCATTCCGTGAACTCAAATCCCTGATGGATTCAAACAGCCCAACCCAAAGACGTGATATAAAATTATCTGATGTGGAGCATTGGCTTGGTCACACTCCAAGTCAGACAGTGACGGAGTACTTGGCTAGCTCCCATCACTGGCTGCAGAGATGCTCTGGCAAAGGAGAGCAGGAAAATTTCCAAACACTGAGTCAACCATACAAAATAAATGAATAAAGTCATCACTGACTCCTCCCATTTAATTGTTTACCAAGAGCTCAGTGGTTAAGGTTTTGTTGTTCCTCCTGCCTGGAATTCACACTTCTGTGTTGCTACCTCAGCCCTCCCTGCCTCCTCCTTCCTTTCCCCCATCTTCCCATCACCTTCTTCAGTTCCCCAGAAGATGTGAAGGTGCAGTTAGAATGGAGGCGTGATGCCAATGAGGTAATATGTAACATAGAAATTAGGAAATCTCCATGCCTGGCTAAGAACAGATCTGGCTTAGTTTATGGGCAGTTTCTAGCCTTAGCATTAATGTCTAACCTCTAGATTCTTTAGCATATCATCTATTTGTTGTTCCTTTTCTTTCCTTTTCTTATAAAATCTATCAGCACTATGTTTTGGCTAGTCTCGGTGTGAATATACCCTTCAGAGCCCATAGGTATGATTATCAATGGTTTTACCTTACAGACACATATTCATCATCAGTCCCTGGCTTCAGGCTGTACTCTACACAGAGGTACCGATGGATGAACCTCTCATCTGAAGGAAGTTAAAATAATGATGCCCCAAGACCTCTAGACCCCTGAATATCCCAAGAGCATGAGGGTTGGGATATTTAAAACCCTTTCTTCAGACTTCTCATGCTGTGTTCTTCTTTTGTGTATCCTCTGCATTCCTCTGGCCACTTCTATTTTTAGGTGGGTCAGCGCTCTCTGATCTGTAAGGCTACTCCCCTCCCCATGCCCGTGAGATCACACTGGGAAAACAGGCAGCTGGAAATACTATACTTCATGATTAGCTGGGACATCCAATCACACACTGCAGAGTAATAGAGAGAACTGTTGCTGACAGCTGATGTGTCAAACCAATGTGATAGCTTCTTTAAAAAAAAAAAACTGTTTTGATGCAATTTGGATTTGTCTCAAAAGATACAGGTAGGGGTCCTTTGTGTTCTTTACTTGTTTGTTTGTTTGTTTGTTTGTTTGTTTGTTTGTTTGTTTAGGATCTGGGACATCATGAGCCAGCAGTCTGCTGTCTGTCTCTCTGCCATTTGGCTGGAGTCGGATTTGGGAGCAGTGTCACTGTAGCTCTCGAATCCTTCACCCATTGTGCACCCACCCATTTCCCATGGTGCACACACCCATCTCCCATGGTGCTCCCCACCCATCTCCCATAGTGCTCCCACCCATTTCCTAAGATGCTCCCACCCATCTCCTACGGTGCTCCCACCCATGGTAGTTGGGTTGCAGGTGGTTCCAGCCCCCTTGCAGACACTGGGATTAAGGGCTTGGGCTGCACCCTAGGCCCTAGGATTGATAACTTAAATAGCTGCCTTATGTCCTGCAAAGCTGGATCAGAGCAGTCCCTGCTGCCAGCACTGGGAGCTAACCAAACACTCCATCACTATCTGTCTTGGAGTATGCCCAACCCAATGCTCAATGGCCTTCCTTGCTTTCTAGAATTGATCAGTTTCAATTCAACAACTGTGTTTCCTGGCATCCACGCCAGAAAGTATCACGGGCACCTTTTCTTGTGATTCCCTACATGCTGGGAAAGTTGCAGGGCTTGATACACTCCCTCCCACCTACCAGAAGCTCCTAAGATTCCTAACCGAGTTCCACCCATTGGCTGTGGTTTCCCCCCTTGAAACAGATGCTCTTCTGGAGGCTGCAGGGACATTTAATCTACCCATTCATCCAATATATACCCACTACTTAAAATCGCATCGCTAGCCAAGCCCTCGAGGTTTATCTTTGCCTGCAAGGAATACACAGTCCAGCCAGCTATTAATCATTGCTATAACACCTCTGTGTAAGGGGAATAGGGAAACAGGATAGACTCTGAAGAGGGAAAAACACAAAGAGATGATACCAATTAACAGGACCAGAGAGGAGAAAACAGACTGAGGGGCACTCGCCCATAGGCTATCACAGAGGACCAGTGAGCCCATAGTCACAGACAGTAAGGGTTTCCATGGATCTAGAAGTACATTTCTAAGTGAGTTACAAAACCTCAAAGACAAGCATAAGTCCCCACAAAGAAATACCACCCTGGGTATTTACGATCATCCAAGCTGTTGGTACAATCTACTGAAATACTGAAGTAAACAAGCAAGAAAGCCGCTGTTCCCATCCTTCCAATGCCTACCATTGCCTCCCCTTCTGGTGCTCTCAGATTTTGAGAGCCATATCCCAGCTATGGCCCAAGGGACAGAGACATTCCAAGCTACAAGAAGACTCGTTTACAGTTTCATCTTCATCCTTTTATGGCCAGAGTCCCTTCGCATCTCAAATCATTACTGAGGACATGAGAAACCTCTGGGGAGTTTCTCTGATCACAGAGCCCTACAGCCCTCCTCAGGCTTGGTAATAGGATTTTGTCCCAACCTCCCTGATATCTGGAGACCAGAAAGGGGCGTGTATGAACTAGTAACCCAGATCCAGTGTCCCTTCTGCTTCGTCTCCATGGAATACACAGCTCCTTCTCATATGTACCACCTGTCAATCACCTGAGGGTCTCCAAGGAGCCACGTTGAGGAGCAGAAGAGGAAGATAGAGCAGGTGATCTGCAGACCAATAGGAAGGGTACTACCTAGAAACTTTAAAATTCATGGGCTCTAAACATGAAACATGGTTAAGACAATGACCTGGAGGCTTGGAGGCAGGTGTGCAGACTTGTATTATACATATGTCAGGGATGGAAGAAGAGCTACAAAATTAAGGCATTTATCATCTTTCCTCTCTCCCTCCTGCTGAGAGAGAAAATATCCTTGTACTCTCAGCTGTTTGGCATCTCTCACTCTTTCCTGCCCTATGTAACTGGCTAGCCGGGCATCCTGTGTTGCTGAGAAACATCTTTAGATAGAACTGCACGTTTAACTTCAGATGATTTGGGGAAAAACAATTAGGAAAAAAAATAACCGAACAAGAACATAAAAGTAGTAAGTGTTTACCTCATATAAATGCTAAGAATATAATATATGTATAAATATATATATTATATATCAATGTAATGTAGATATATATAGAAAATATACAAGAATATAACAAGGAATAATGATCTCTCACGTATTTGTTATAGAAAGCTGTTTCAGCTCTAATTGTCATGTAAGTGTCTAGATTTATAAATATATACATACATATATCCTATTGTAATGACCCATCAAATATTAATCAGTAAATATTTGTATTTTCTTTCATTTCTTTGGTGTCTCTAATATGCCTCATTTCGCAGTGAATACAGAGTGTAGCAGCACTAAAGAATATGCTTACTTAATATCCATATTTCTTGTCATATATAAAGAAGTATATCAGAAGGTCCCCAATTTTTACCTGGAAAGAACTCCTTATTTGTTATCTGAAAAGAAGGCCTATTCAGTTATGAATATTAAATAAAGATAAATGGAACAAAGAAAAAAGCTCACAAATACATAAATCCTCAACTGAGTAACAAACAAACAGACGGATGAATACATATAACCTAAGGGTAACAACCACAAAAGAAAGAATGGCTTCGTGTTCTCCAAATTGTCTTGCAATGCTGCAGAGAAGAAGGTAAAGAGAAGAGATATACTGTGTATTTTCTCATCTGGTTTTCCCACTGTGCCTGGATGGCAATAAAGAGCTGCTCTCAGTTTCCTGCTGCTGTCACTACAGCGCGTGCACTTCAGTGGGCGAGTAGCACGCTCCGGGAGATGCCAGCACTCTCAAGTACACTACGTGTCCTTGGTGCCTTCAAAAAGCAAATGCAGGTAGAGAATCCAGGGCTTGTTCTGCTCCTCCGGGAGAGGTGGCTGGCTCGGCAGCCCCGCACACACCCACTCGAGGCAAGCCAGTCATTACACTCCGTCCTCATAAAAATGCAGGCTCTATCTAGAGCATAAAATAACTCTGGATGAGCCTGACAGGAAAGCTTCAGAGAGCGAACACGGAAGACACGAAACAGCTTGATAAGAGGTGACTTAGATGACACGCACGCCAGTCTGTAGGCAGCCATGACAACAGCAGAATGTCCTCCTCGGCTGTTTTAAAGATGGTTTCACATGCCTGCAATAACACGCGTGAAAGAGTAAGAATGCCGCATGCATCTCTCATGGATGCGCTGTGGACTCTTCTCCTGTTTCTCTAAGTATGATGTCTTCAGTCTCTTGCCACACTCCTCCTTGCTCCTACCAGGTTCCTCTGTGACGATGCTCTGTAACTGATGAGAGCCCGTCCTTGATAGGTGGCAGTTTAGGTCCCTACCAGCCACTAGCTGTTATAAACTGATGAATATTCTTATGTATGCATTAGTGTGCATGTGTATGATCGTTCCTTGAAACACATTCCTGAAAGGAGTGGTGAGGCAGACAGGGGAAAATCAGATTTCACCCTCAGACTTTTCATCTATGGCCAAAAAACTTTCCAAAAAATCTTGAGCAAATTTACATCTTCCCCAACAGTGGGTGAGCACCCACATAAATAAATTTAAGCATTTCTAAGTACTAGCACTCTCCCTCAACACCCCCATGTGTCTGTGTGTCTGTGTCTGTGTGTCTATGTGTCTGTGCGTGTTACTGGGCGTGGTACCCAGGGCCGCAATATGCTAGGCCTATAAAAGCACTCTACCACTGAACTCTTTTGGCCAGGCTGGCCTCGAACTTATGAGTCTTCTGCCTCAGCCTCCTGAGTAGCTGGACTTGCAGACATGTTCCATTCAGCCTGACTGGTACCTTTTGATTTATCATTGCCATTTACAGGCCAAAGACTGTATCAGTTTAATTTGAAATTTTGACTTGAATATTCATTATTCCTTTGTATTTTGGTCAAATATCAATATTTTTTTTAATTTCCTTTAGAAGTAATTGTTATTGATTAGGAAGTATGGTTTAGGAGCTGGTAAGATAGCTCAGCACTTAAAGGCACTTTCTGATCTTGCAGATGACCTGGGTTCAGTTCCAAGCACCAACAAGGTGACTCACAACCATCTATAATTCTAATTTCAGGGGATTCTATGCCCTCTTCTGGCCTCCATGGGCAAATACACACACACACACACACACACACACACACACACTACACATACATACATACCGGTAAAACACTCATACACAGAAAAGAATAGATATGCTTTAGTATGCTTGGGGCTAGAGAAGAACTTGTTGCTCAATCGTGAGGTCCAGAGTTCAAATCTCAGCACCCACATCAGGAACACCAGCTCCAAGAGATCTGATGGCCAGTTCTGACCTCCTCAAGTCCCAGCATTCACGTGCACACATACAAGCATGGATACATGCAAGTTAATCAAGTTGTTAAAAAGAAAGTGTGCTCATATACAAAAGAGAAGACCTGGCTTTCTTATATTATGAGCATTTTATAGAACGTGTACTTTTCATTTTAAAATCAGGTATGTCAGTCATTTCTTTATGGTTTTCTTCGTGTGCAATGTATGGCTCTGTTAAAAGGGGCAAAAGTGTATTTCTAAAGAGTCTCTTTGTATAGCAGACCTTATTGTGGGCCACAGCTCCCACATACAGATTTTACTTATAAACTGGTCACTTCTTTCTAAAATCAAGGTGACAATTCCTCTGTATTTTGCGGCTAATGTCAGGCTTATCTGGCTATATGGGAACCTCAGGACACATGGTCACTGATTCTGTCCTGCTGACAGAGATGTATCTGCCACTGTTGATTATCAAACTAGAGGACCACCATGAGCTCAGACGCCACCCAGAGAGGCCATGTTTCCATGGCCTCCCTCACAACAGGTGAACCAGCTGCAGTGGGGGACATCGGACCAGTGACCCCATCCTGCCATTCAATGTCCAGTAAAGTTCACAGTGACCTTTTGGAAAATATCAAAGATGCCTCAGAGAAAAGCTTCAGTTTGGTTGGAGTTTAATGTACACTTCAGCCACCCAGACACTATCTATGTAGCAGCATAGCCAAGATTTGCTAGCATCCAGACATGAGAATAAATAGTATCCAGCCATGGCTGAGGAGATAGCTCCATCAATAAGCACAAAGACCTAAGTTAGATACCCAGAACTTACATTAAAATGCTGGCCGTGTTGGTGCATGCTTATAATTGTAACTCTGAGGAGGCAGAGACAAGCAGATTCCAAGAGCTCATTGGTCAATCTGCCTAACCCACAGAGTGGTATCCTAGCCAGTGAGAGACCCCTCTTTTGGAAAAAAACAAAAACAAAAAAACAAAAAACAGATAACCAGCTCTTTTAAGTGGTGGCGCACGCCTTTGATCCCAGTACTCGGGAGGCAGAGACAGGTGGATTTCTGAGTTCAAGGCCAGCCTGGTCTACAAAGTGAGTTCCAGGACAGCCAGGGCTACACAGAGAAACCCTGTCTCAAAAAAACAAAAAAACAAAAAAAACAAAAAAACAAAAAAACAAAACAAAAGAAAGAAACAGCAGTTGAGATTTCCTCTGTCCTCCGTACATATGTGCACACACCCAAATACACACATATGCACCTGCACAGATATGAATACACACACATAGAAAAAAAAACAGATTTAAAACATAAAAAACAGAAACTCAAAAAGAAAGTAAACATGGAAATAGGTTTAGGTTCCTGAAGGACAGGAAGGGGTTAGGGAAGCAGATTTTTCCAGGCTAAGTGTGGAGCAAGTATTCCAGAATTTTCGTTCCAGCAGCTCAGAGAAAGAGCGCCAGCAAAGGCACCCTGAGTATGATTACAAAAGCTTTTGATCAGCTGTGGCCCAGAAAGAAATAAGAGAGAATTAGGAAGGTGAGGCAGGGACTGGTGACCAGGATCAGTTCTGCTCTTACAAGGTACTTGGCTTTCCCTCTGCACTTTCTCTTGGGGCTCACTGAGGAGGAAACACAGAACGTGGAACCTGAAGACCTGAAGACTGAGAAGATTAGGAGATTTTTCCAAGTGGCAGGGCGGAGCCTGCCTGCATGGGGACAGCTATAAGGATGGCGAAAACGACTCAGCATACAGATATTTAGGGAATAGAATGGAAAGAGATGGAATCCAAGAATCCTGAAGAAGGAAGGGCGAGGCCTAGCAAGGCTGAGGAGCCGGGGTGCGGCTGTCTGGAGCTTTCTTTGGCTTGGCCTCACCCCGAGTCTAAGTCAGCTCTGAGTCCAGAGCTCTTCCCACGCCTTCTCCAGCCCACCCCACGCCCCCCCCCCCATTCTTCTTCCTCAAATAAATTCTGACCAGGCAAATATTTTTCCTGAGCATCCATCCCACACCCAGAACCATACCGACATCTTTCCAGGAAACCCCGTTTCCAGACTATTGCTCGTTAAGAAGGTGCTGGCTCAGCAAGCAACACCACGCCACACTCTTGGAATCATCAAAATGTTCTCTTTCCTGATAGTTTTTGTTCTTCAACTTGCCAATAAGAAAAAAAAAAAATGGAGGCTTGGGAAAGCTATGGCTTTCTCGAGGTCCCAGGGTTGTTTAAAAGGGAGCCCAGGGCTCCAATTAGTTCTCCGTGTTCAAACTGCAGGAGAATTAGAAAATGGACTCAAGTGTATGACACATCTCTGATCACAGCAGACGTCATTAAGGGCAAAGAGAAACACAGCCAGAGCCAGACTGTGCATGACAGTGGTATCCTGCCTTGTTTGAATGGGATTCTAATTGTCTTGGGATATAGAGATAGAGATAGAGATAGAGATAGAGATAGAGATAGAGATAGAGATAGAGATAGAGATAGAGATAGAGATAGAGATAGAGATAGAGATGAGATAGAGATAGAGATAGAGATAGAGATAGAGATAGAGATAGAGATAGAGATAGAGATAGAGATAGAGATAGACACACACACACACACAAGTCTACTGAGTGAGTTAAAGGGCAGCCTGGACTACACTACATTGTCTCAAAGGATATGGGGGAGAAGGAAATGAAAACTGGAAGGAAGGGGGAAGGGCAAGAAAAGGAAACCCAGCTCTCTACTTGGAATCCCAGGGAGTTCTCGGGAAGCCTGTTGGGTTTTCCCCCTCCAGCTTAAGCACCTTTTAAAGTAACCTCTGTTTCACACATACATACAGCCTGATGTTCCAGTAACAAGAGAGACCTTAACAAGGAAGGAAATGAGCAGCTGGGGCGAGCTGGTGCAAACAGCAGCACTAGGCTGGCTGCGGGGAGGGGTCCAGGCAGACATTGGAAAGATGAGATCCCAAGGAAGGAATCTGCCACCACTTATATTTAGGAAAGCGGTACTTTTGTCTAGATTCATACTAACTGCTCTCTAACAGATATGTTTGATGCCTCTGAATTTGCCCCTTAATAAAATGGACACACACACTTAGGAGGCTTAGGGTAGGTGTCGAATTTGCTCAAGCAGCCTTTGGCAGGGACAGAGGTGTTTTTGTTTTGTTTTTTGAGGTAAGGTCTTGCTGTGTAGGACAGGTTAGCTTTGAACTCTTGATCCTCCTGCCTCAGCCTGCCCACTGCCAAGCTCCTCAAAGTGCTCTTTAGATACAGTCGCCATCTTGCCCGCTTGCTCATTCATCAGTTCATAAACCTATGAACAGAGAGTCATGTGTGTAACTTTCTTAATATTCTGTTCCTTGGTAAGGTCTAAAAGTTAGGGCTTCTTCCTCCAAACTAACATTCCTGTGGTGCTATCCACCACACCAGACAGTTGGGCTTTAGCCTACCACTGAGAGAGTACACTAGACAAGAGTGACATGGGTACCTGGTCACACACCGGGAACTGACAGGCACGGGGTTTCCCTCTAAGGAACATGGCGTTTTCACTGTTTGGCTGGATGGGCTCACCTTGCTTTATCTAGGATCTATGGGACTCACCTGGGTTCATCACACTTGACTTCAGAAGCTTACTTTGAGTCTCTGACACAGCTACCACCCAACAAGGAAAAGGCTTTGAACCCAATTCCCCAGTCCCCTGGAGGCTGGACTGATGGCCAGAGCGCTTCTGCTGTTGCAAATGAGATAGCTTTGAAATGTTAAAACGCTGTGGGAATGAGGCCTGAGTCCTGCTTCGGCTATTTTCTCTCTGGGTGAAAGTTAATGATCCTCAAGAGAGCAAACTTGTATCCTGGCTTACACGCCTCAAGAAATCAACCACTCCAATTCACCCCAGAACCAACAGAAGGAAGCAGCGATTAATGGATTTGAGGAAAGTCTTCATTTTACCTACTTAACAGGTCATGGGCATCTTTTCACACTTTCTTGAGAGAAGCATCAACGCTATTAACAGGTCACTTAAGTTCAGAAACCAACTCTAAAAGCTCCCAGAGTTGGAAAGCGATGATCTGGGAGGATAGCCTGGGTGTGGCCTTCCCCGAAGCTTTGTAGTCAGGGTTCAGCCAGGGAAGATCTAGCTGCGACCCTCCAGGACCCTCTTCTTCTCCATGAGTGGACCCTGTGCTGAGTTCCTGTTCTGAGTATTCAACAGCCACTCCCTGTGGCAGAATATGTGCTGGGCACAGACCTCTGTCCTCTGTCCTCTGTCCTCTGTCCTCAGTGTGAACACAAAACAGATTTGAACAGCTATCATTTAGGGTAAAAAAGTAACTAGTGGCCCACAGTGAAGATCCCACCCTGTGACGGTTCATATACACAGGGTAATCAGGAAGGAAGACAGGCTGGCCCCTGTCCTCAGAATGGGCACTTATTGGGTACATTTCTTCAGCATCTACTGTGAAATATATTACCTCCTTCCACATCCTCACAAATGCTCTATGATTCCACACTCTTACTACATTGATTTAGGGGAGGGGAGGGGCATGCCACAGCACACTCCCGGAGGTCAGGAGATCATCTGTGGTGGCCAGTTCTCTCCTTCTATCACCTGGACCCGTTTTTAGTAGAAAACAAACACAGGATTTAGGGATGCTTGTTGGCATCCCCAAGGTTGCTCTAATGATGGAAAGCAATGGGAAGGAATCAAAGGCAGAGCAGTCTGGGGCGAACAGCCCTGCTGTGACCTCATTTCATGGATGCTTAGCACTTGGTGGCAGCACCTTCCTTCCGTGGAGTTGTTGACTAATTCCTTGCCAAGCTGCGGAGCCTCATGGGACACAGGTTGGCAAGCAGTAAGACATCCACTGCTGGTCCAGGACTCACAAAGCCTTGCCTTGTACAACTGAGACTGACTTCTATCTCTGACACCCCTGATGTCCTCCAGCAGGAACAGGAAAGGGGGGTAAAGTGGCTCTCCAAGATAAGGACACAAGCCCTAAGCTCTGTTTTTAGCATCCCTCCAGTGCTCACAGAGCAACACTGAAAATCCACCACGTTTCTACACCAACAATTGTCTCCTCCTCACTGCCCAACTGTCTTCTCCCCACCACCACCGCGCCGCTGCTGCCGCCGCCACTGCTGCCGCTGCCCCTGCTGCCGCTGCCACCACCACCACCACCAAAAATTCTCATCATTTTTTTTCTTTCCATTTTCTTAGCCAAAGGACTTTAGGAGCCTGATGAAGCTTTCAGAATAAACGCTGATAGGAGAGCCACAACAGCCTGGGAAACACAGGGTCAACCATACAGACTCGGTTTAGACATCTCCACCAGAAAGCCTTCTCTGACCAAATGCTAGCATAGTGTATAAACACACACATGCTCAACCATGCTCCCAGCCTTCTGCACTACCCTGTGCATGCTACACTGCTCAGAGCTACGTTTTTTTACTTGCTCTGCATCTGTTCTCTCTGTTTCCAATATTGAGCTCAGCCCAGGAAAGGGGGGCAGGATACAGACTCTCCAATGCCGGCTTAATGGTCCTTGCTCACACTTATCTCAGGCCTGGTGGAACTCCCTAGAGTCCCAGCTGCCAAGGAGAAAAGGAGGGGGCCAAAGGAACAGGAGATGAGGGGAATAACTGTTCTCTAAGAAAAGGGGGGTATGAGCTGGGCTTGCAAGACTCTAGTGACAAAGGTCACAGCCACTGCTTAGGAATATTTGCAGTATTCAGTATGGCCTCTGGGATGGTTTGGCTTCTAAGGCTTGGTCCGGGGCCTGCCTGTGGGTCACAGAACAGAGTGCACAGGATCTCATGAACAGCAGCCCTGACCCCCATGAACCCAGCTCACTGGAGGCAGGAAATTCCATGTTGTAATAACTGGAGTTCTTCCATTCATTCTTGATCCATGACTAGGTAAGCAACTGGTCTTTAAAGAACCCATTTACACAGTGAAACTGACAGAAGTTATGAAACAAATGGATTTATCAGATATCTACAGAACATTTTATCCTAAAACAAAAGGATATACCATCTTCTCAGCACCTCATGGTACCTTCTCCAAAATTGACCATATAATTGGTCACAAAACAGGCCTCAACAGATACAAAAATATTGAAATTGTCCCATGCATCCTATCAGACCACCATGGATTAAGGCTGATCTTCAATAACAACATAAATAATGGAAAGCCAACATTCACGTGGAAACTGAACAACACTCTTCTCAATGATTCCTTGGTCAAGGAAGGAATAAAGAAAGAAATTAAAGACTTTTTAGAGTTTAATAAAAATGAAGCCACAACATACCCAAACTTATGGGACACAATAAAAGCATTTCTAAGAGGAAAACTCATAGCTCTGAGTGCCTCCAAAAAGAAACTAGAGAGAGCACACACTAGCAGCTTGACAACACACTTAAAAGCTCTAGAACAAAAGGAAGCAAATTCACCCAAGAGGAGTAGATGGCAGGAAATAATCAAACTCAGGAGCAAAATCAACCAAGTGGAAACAAGAAGAACTATTCAAAGAATCAACCAAACGAGGATCTGGTTCTTTGAGAAAATCAACAAGATAGATGAAACCTTAGCTAGACTCACTAGAGGGCACAGGGACAGCATCCTAACTAACAAAATCAGGAATGAAAGGGAGACATAACAACAGATTCTGAAGAAATTCAAACTACCATCAGATCCTTCTACAAAAGGCTATACTCAACAAAACTGGAAAACCTGGATGAAATGGACAAATTTCTAGACAAATACCAGGTACCAAAGTTAAATCAGGACCAGGTTAATGATCTAAACAGTCCTATATCCCCTAAAGAAATAGAAGCAGTCATTAATAGTCTCCCAACCAAAAAAAGCCCAGAACCAGATGGGTTTAGTGCAGAGTTCTATCAGACCTTCAAAGACGATCTAATTCCAATTCTTCACAAATGATTCCACAAAATAGAAGCAGAAGGTACCCTACCCAATTCATTCTATGAAGCCACAATTACTCTGATACGTAAACCACAGAAAGACCCACCAAAGATAGAGAACTTCAGACCAATTTCCCTTATGAATATCGATGCAAAAATACTCAATAAAATTCTCGCTAACCGAATCAAAGAACACATCAAAACAATCATCCATCCTGACCAAGTAGGTTTCATTCCAGGGATGCAGGGATAGTTTAATATACGGAAATCCATCAACGTCATCCATTATATAAACAAACTCAAAGACAAAAACCACATGATCATCTCCTTAGATGCAGAGAAAGCATTTGACAAAATCCAACACCCATTCATGATAAAAGTCTTAGAAAGATCAGGATTTCAAGGCCCATACAATCTACAGCAAACTAGTAGCCAACCTCAAAGTAAATGTTGAGAAACTGGAAGCAATCCCACTAAAATCAGGGACTAGACAAGCCTGTCCACTCTCTCCATAACTATTCAACATTGTACTTGAAGTACTAGCCAGAGCAATTCGACAACAAAAGGAGATAAAGAGGATACAAATTGGAAAGGAAAAAGTCAAAATATCACTTTTTGCAGATGATATGATAGTATATATAAGTGACCCTAAAAATTCCACCAGAGAACTCCTAAACCTGATAAACAGCTTCAGTGAAGTAGCTGGATATAAAATTAACTCAGACAAGTCAATGGCCTTTCTCTACACAAAGAATAAACAGGCTGAGAAAGAAATCAGGGAAACAACTCCCTTCACAATGGTCACAAATAATATAAAATACCTTGGTGTGACTCTAACTAAGGAAGTGAAAGATCTGTATAATAAAAACTTCAAGTCTCTGAAGAAAGAAATTAAAGAAGATCTCAGAAGATGGAAAGATCTCCCATGCTCATCGATGGGCAGGATCAATATAGTAAAAATGGCTATCTTGCCAAAAGCAATCTACAGATTCAATGCAATCCCCATCAAAATTCCAACTCAATTCTTCAACGAATTAGAAAGGGCAATCTGCAAATTCATCTGGAATAACAAAAAAACCTAGGAGAGCAAAAACTCTTCTCAAGGATAAAAGAACCTCTGATGGAATCACCATGCCTGACCTAAAGCTGTACTACAGAGCAATTGTGATAAAAACTGCACGGTACTGGTATAGTGACAGACAAGTAGACCAATGGAATAGTATTGAAGACCCAGAAATGAACACACACACCTATGGTCACTTGATCTTTGACAAGGGAGCTAATACCATTCAGTGGAAAAATGACAGCATTTTCAACAAATGGTGCTAGCACAACTGGCTGTTATCATGTAGGAGAATGCAAATTGATCCATTCCTATTTCCTTGTACTAAGGTCAAATCTAAGTGGATCAAGGAACTCCACCTAAAACCAGAGACAGTGAAACTTATAGAGGAAAAAGTGTGGGAAAGCCTCGAAGATATGGGCACATGGGGAAAAATTCCTGAATAAAACACCAATGGCTTGTGCTGTAAGATCGAGAATCGACAAATGGGACCTTAGAAAATTGCAAAGCTTCTGTAAGGCAAAAGACACCATCAATAAGACAAAAGGGCCACCAACAGATTGGGAAAGGATCTTTACCAATCCTAAATCAGATAGGGGACTAATATCCAATATATATAAAGAACTCAAGAAGGTGGACTCCAGAAAATCAAATAACCCCATTAAAAAATGGGGCTCAGAGCTAAACAAAGAATTCTCACCTGAGGAATACCGAATGGCTGAGAAGCACCTGAAAAAATGTTCAGCATCCTTAATCATCAGGGAAATGCAAATCAAAACAACCCTGAGATTCTACCTCACACCAGCCAGAATGGCTAAGATCAAAAATTCAGTGACAGTAGATGCTGGCGAGGATGTGGAGAAAGAGGAACACTCCTCCATTGTTGGTGGGATTGCAAGTTTGTACAACCACTCTGGAAATCAGTCTGGCTGTTCCTCAGAAAATTGGACATAGTACTACTGGAAGATCCCACAATACCTCTCCTGGGCATCTATCCAGAAGATGTTCCAACCGGTAAGAAGGACACATGCTCAACTATGTTCATAGCAGTCTTATTTATAATAGCCAGAAGCTGGAAAGAACCCAGATGCCCCTCAACAGAGGAATGGATACAGAAAATGTGATACATTTACACAATGGAGTACTACTCAGCTCTTAAAAAGAATGAATTTATGAAATTCCTAGCCAAATGGATGGACCTGGAGGGCATCATTCTGAGTGAGGTAACCCAATCACAAAAGAACTCACATGATATGTACTCACTGAATAGTGGATATTAGCCCAGAAACTTAGGATACCCAAGATACAAGATACAATTTGCAAAACACATGAAACTCGAGAAGAATGAAGACGAAAGTATGGACACCTTGCTCCTTCTTAGAATTGGGAACAAGACACCCATGGAAGGAGTTACAGAGACAAAGATTGGAGCTGAGACAAAAGGATGGACCATCTAGAGACTGCCATACCCAGGGATCCATCCCATAATCAGCCTCCAAACGCTGACACCATTGCACACACTAGGAAGATTTTGCTGAAAGGACCCTGATATAGCTGTGTCTTGTGAGGCTATGCCAGGGCCTGGCAAACACAGAAGTGGATGCTCACAGTCAGCTATTAGATGGATCACAGGGCCCCCAATGGAGGAGCTAGAGAAAGTACCCAAAGAGCTAAAGGGGTCTGCAACCCTATAGGTGGAGACAATAGGAACTAACCAGTACCACCCGGAGCTCATGTCGCTAGCTGCATATGTATCAGAAGATGACTTAGTGGGCCATCAGTGGAAAGAGAGGCCCATTGGTCTTGCAAACTTTATATGCCTCAGTACAGGGGAATGCCAGGGCCAAGAAGTGGGAGTGGGGGTTTTGGGGGACTTTTGGGGTAGCATTGGAAATGTAGATGAAGAAAATACCTAATTAAAAAAAAAAAGAACCCATTTAGGCCGATTTCAAGAACAGCAGCCTGGGCTCTCTTCTGCCAATGTGAACAAAGAAGGCAATAAACAGAACGAAGAACTCTGGGCACCTCTATTCCCATTGCTAAAGCCTGACTTACAGACAGAAGTAAAAATATTGAAAGGCCCCACCCCTGCCCATCAGTTATCACTGCAGTGAGGAGTTCACTGAGCTGAGTTTCATGTTTAAAAACACACATTCAGGAGCTCAGCTGACTGCAGTCATTTTATCAAACCCAACACATGTGGATCTGAGTGGGTTAGAAAAATAGCCCCCACTGTCTTCGGAGGCTGTGCCGTTAAAACAAGTGCTTTCCAAAGAACGGCATTAGGAAACGTTTTTTACCTATATGACGCCCATCAACCTGAAAATAAATCAAAGTAAAAAACCAGCGCCAAGTCAGCAACCCACACCGCCAGCTAGGGAATGCTTCTGACACATCAGACATCCAGTTCTCAAAGGCCCTAGTCCTGTCACCCTTCCTGTCCCGCACAGCTGATGGCAGAGGGGACCAAACCCACTTTTACTTTGTTGTTGTATGTTTTCTTTCTTTTTTATTAATATTTTTATTAGGTATTTTCCTCATTTACATTTCCAATGCTATCCCAAGAGTCCCCCATACCCTCCCCCCTACTCCCCTACCCACCCACTCCCACTTTTTGGTCCTGGAGTTCCCCTGTACTGGGGCATATAAAGTTTGCAAGTCCAATGGGCCTCTTTCCAGTGATGGCCGACTAGGCCATCTTTTGATACATATGCAGCTAGAGTCAAGAGCTCCGGGGTACTGGTTAGTTCATAACATTGTTCCACCTATAGGGTTGCAGATCCCTTTAGCTCCTTGGGTATTTTCTCTAGCTCCTCCATTGGGGGCCCTGTGATCCATCCAATAGCTGACTGTGAGCATCCACTTCTGTGTTTGCTAGGCCCCGTCATAGTCTCACAAGAGACAGCTATATCTGGGTCTTTTCAGCAAAATCTTGCTGTTGTTGTATGTTTTCTAATCAACCGGGGGAAGCGGGTGTTCATGCATATTTGATTCCCTATTTCCCAGAAGAAATTTGGGGATTTCTGGAAGCTTAACCTTGCTCTTCCCACTCACCAAGAGAACCATATCCCTCCTGCATGCAATCTGCTCCCTCTCGGTTGAGCAGCAACTTGAGACCTGATGTCATTCCCAGATGTGTGTGGAGCGGCTGGTGTGCCCACATTACTCCTCACTTTGGGTACGATTGCTTGGCATGGCATCAAGCCTGCTGGGTAAATCTAACCCTGTAGGTATGTGAAACCACATACCTAAAACCACATGCCCAGACACCACCTGGGTCTTATTAGTATCTCAGAGTCAGATAAAAAAACAGTTCTCTCTCTCTCTCTCTCTCTCTCTCTCTCTCTCTCTCTCTCTCTCTCTGTGTGTGTGTGTGTGTGTGTGTGTGTGTGTGTGGTAGCGTGTCTGTAGGTACATGGGTGCTGGGGACCCAAAGTCAAGTCTTTATGTTTGCACAATAGGCACTTTACCAACAGAACTGTCTCCTCAGCTCCAAGAACACCAAGATTTCTAATGGTTTGTTACCTAATTCTGTATCCTGAGAGGTAGCCCAAAGCAAAGATAGTGATAACCAAGCCAGAAAGGGACCTAGCATCCTTTCCTTCCGGAGCTTCATAGGGCAGAGCCTAGAAAAGGTCACCTACTAGTCTACAGAGTACTCGGGGAACACCAAAACTATCCATCTCCATTGAGAGATTTGGAGGTGGCTCAGACCATCTGCCGCCATGGCAGCCCAAGGTTCTCTTTCATTTGGAAACCGTGCTGTCAACTCGGTTTAGAATCTACACCAGCGAGGCATATGCTCATCCTCCCTGCCCAGAGAGACGCTGGCATGAGACGTTCTGCCAATTGAAGCCTGTGTTTATGAATTCTCTTCTCTTCTCCCCTAGTTACCGTGACAGTGGGAGGCAAGCAGCACTTGCTTGGACTGTACGACACCGCAGGACAGGTACGAGCTCACTGCCTTGTTTCTTTAAGGGTTGAGGAAGGGGATGTAGGAGAAAAATGGTCCACTTGGCTCATCCAAAAGCTAACAATGCAGGCATTTCTCATCCTGATCATTTGGGGCCCATAGATTTTTCTACCCAAATGACACCCAAATGTGCATTCTTTATATATATATGTGTGTGTGTGTGTGTGTGTACATATATACATATATATGAATATATTATATGAACATACATAAATGTATATGTTTATTCATACATCATATATTAATTTTAAATATCTGTACTGCATATTCTGGCATATATATAATTTATACATGCATACATATGTGTGTGTGTGTGTGTGTGTGTGTGTGTGTGTGTGTGTGTATAACCTTAAATCATTGTCCAGGATACTGGTGATATGTCAAACACTGATGAACCATCAATACTCAAAATATCATTTCTAGCCAAACGTTTCAATTGCCTCCAACCCAAACCTATTCTATATCCAAGATGTTCGAATCAATCTATTTTACAAACTGTCGTTTTACCCCTTTTTTTCCCCACGCTATTTTCTTCGCCTATCTTTTACTTGATTTACCTAATGAACTGTGAAAAAGTTCAAAAAGAGATGGGGCAGATAAGACTGATTAATCTCTGAAAGGAAAGCAGGGGTCTGGAGACGTTCCAATGACGAAGGTCAACCCCAAACCACTGAAAACTGAAGTTTCTAAGACTCCCCAAATATTCTTATTGTGTTACAAGTGTTTCTTCAGGTTTGAGAATGGAAGGGCATGGACTTGAATCCCCAGCAGTGAACCTGCACATGGCTGTCCTTGGGTGAAAGCACCTGGTAACTGCCTTTTCCTGAACCTCACACGGGGCTGTGGAAAACATCCAGTGTTAGGAGTTCGCGGGATGGAGGAGGGGATGTGGATGAGCCATGGATGGCTGTGGCCTAATTTCTTGGATAGAGCGTGTTACCATATGTCTTGAATCATTTATTTAGGTCAAAATCAGCGGGTTGTTCAGTCAGTCCAAATTTATACAGCTTAAGTCCTTTGGCGTGAGTATTTGACCGTGGTATTTCCCACTGTGCGTTCCTTGGTAATTGTTAAGAGCTATGCATTTGCGGAGGCCTTTTCTCACAATTATCTAGAGATATATCATTTTGCTCAACTTGAAAGCTCTCTACTAGAAAATAAATAAATGGAAACTCTTCAAGGTTTTCAGTGTGCATTTGCAAGGACCACTGACAAGTTTATGTGAGACAGCAAAGCTGGGCTTTCCAGCCAGGGCAGGGAGTCTGGATAGCCCAGCATCAGACCCAAGGCTCCATCCCAGGACCCTCCAGCTTCTACTCATAGCCAAATGACTGTTAAAAAACAAACAAACAAAACAACACTGTCAGAACTAAGGAGTAGGGTGACCTCTCCCATGAATGTCAAGAAACAGAAACAAAACTAGGGAAAATATGTCCCCACAGTTACTCAAGGGGAAAAATCAACTTGGGACCTCTGATACAAGAGAGTGTAGCTCCTACCAGAAAACATCTCAGCACATGAGGTCCATGGATTTGGGAGCTGGAACTGTCTACTCTCGCTCACTCCCGTAATCAGCAGGGCGTCTCCACCCTTTACAACCTCGCAATGTATAGAGTGCGTACAACCCAGCTTGCAAAGCCCAATGCAACTGGGATTCTTTCATACTGTGAAACTTGCCTTCCTAGAAAGCTCTGGAAACCTCTGCCCATTCAGCTCCCCCATGCTTCTGTTGTAGCCCACAGCCGTTGTTGGGTCCTATGCATCAGTTGCCCCAAGAACCATGTCACTTGATCTCTATTTCATTTCACATCCAAGAAGACCATTTAAAAACTTTTGTAGAGTTGAGTTATTATTTCCCATTACCCTGCCCTTTAAATAAAAGAAGAAGAAGGAAAAAACTCATGGAAGAGTGGAAGTGATAATATATTGTGAAAATACCTTTCAACTTGAAATTGAAGCATGTAGGGCGGCCCCGACCTCTGACACAGGGTGAGAAGTGTTGTAAAATGTAATAACAAATAGGTTCAAGCTATTTCTTCCCCTTAACTCTCACCTGGATGCTTTTCTCCACGTATTTTGAAGTCTCTGTATAGACAACGTTCACAGGGGAGCACGAATCCACGAAGCATGGAGAAAGGAAATCAGAACCTCTCAGAAGACTCCTTCTGGGCCTCCAGGTCTATGATTAAGGACTTTGAGAGATAAATTTCAAGAAATCCTGAAAGAACTGCAGTAATTAATCCATAAAGTTTGAATCAAGACCCAAGGGAGTCCTTTCAGCAGTGGGAGATTTTAAATGCAGGGATAAGCACACTACAGCAAAGGATACACCACCATTCCTGTTCTGGAACAATGATTCTCAAACTTAAGCCTGGCACCAGAACCACCCAGAGCTTGTTAAAAACTCAGCCACAGGGCTCCACCCCACAGTTTCCAATTCTACAAGTCCAGGATGGGCCCCAAGAATTTGCATTTATGCTAAGTTTCCATTGCTGCTACCCTGAACAGCACACTTTGAGAGTCACGACTTTGGGAATTTTCCCCTAAAGTGCGGATGGCTAACCAGCAGCGTTGCTCATACGTGGAGCATCTTAGAAATGCGCATCAAGAAATACTTGGGAGATGAAGGCAGCTAGGGCCAAAATGTAACCGTATCCTCAGCTACGCAGGAAATGCAAGGACATCCTGGGCTACATGAGACCTTGTCTCAAAAACACAACAGAGAGAAATGCAAGCCCTCACACCCCAGCCCCAAATCGATGAATTTCAGTCTTTGATGGATGAAGCACATTCCCAGCAAAATAACCACATCTACAAATTAGCCAAAAAGCTTCACAGCAAATTTAATTTAGAAGGTGTATTAGTCGGGGTTTTCTAGAGGAACAACACAGATAGAACAAATATATAATATCATATATCATACATCATATATCACATATTTATTATTTATTATATTTAACTAATAGACTTGCTTATAGGCTGTAATCCAGCTAGTCTAACAATGGATGTTTACTAACAGAAGGTCCAAGAAACCAGCAGGCCCATGAGGTTGGATATCTCCACTGTTCTTCAGTAGATGCCAGAATCCCACCGAAGTAGACTCTAATGCCAGTGAAGGAACAGACTTGCCGTGTGAACAAGAGCAAGCAGGCAAACAGGGAGCTTCCTTTCTCCAGGCTGGCAGCAGAAGCTGTGGCCCAGATTAAAGGTGGCTCTTCCCACTTCAAATGATTTAATTAAGAAAAATCCTCCACAGGTGAACCCAGCCACTTGGTTGTTAGTTAATTCCGGATGTAGTCAAGTTGACAACCAAGAGTAGCCATCATACAAGGCTTGTCCCAAAAGTTCCAGTCCCCATTCTGAGTAGTACAGTGTAGCCTCCAGTGACACTCTATGAAATGTCACTGAAGCCACAAGGAATACCTACAACTAATTAAAAATTACTCACTGAGTCTATCACTAAATAAGGAAAGAGAAATGATCTCAGAACAGAATGGTAGATCCGGAGCCCACAAACACACAATGGCCATGAGTCTCTAAACCCAGCTATCTCGTTCTATCTAATCTGGGTAATTAGATTGTCTTACAAGAATAACCCAAAGAGGTGTGCCCTCACCTTTGTCCTGAGCTAACTGTGGAGGGTGGGGTGAGGCGGGCATTGAGAACAACCCAAGAAACAAAATCGTTCTGAAAGATCAGTGATAGGAAGTTGCTATCCCCACCCTCAAAGGAAGCAACCCTGAGCAAAACTGTTTAGCCGCCTCCCTCCACCATTCGGCTTCCAACATGGCGGCTGCAGGGTTAGCCTCAAGACTCTCCATTTGGCAGCTCAGCCAAGCTTTTGCTAAGGATGCTAATGAGGCCATGCATATGCTGCCAGCACTTGGGAGCTGGCTTCCTCCCCAGACTCCTGAGACAAACTACCACTTGGGCTTTGAATGGGGCACTTTGAAGGGGAAAAAAAAATCTCTTTCAGAATTCACTCAGATGGAATTTCAAACACGTAAGTGTTGGTAGTGCACACCTGTAATCCCAGCACTCAGGAGGCAGAAGCAGGTGGGTCTCTGAGTTCGAGGCCAGCCTGGACTACAGAGCAAGTTCCAGGACAGCCAGGGCTACACAGAGAAAATCCTGTCCAAAAAAAAAAAAAAAATCAAGCAAGTTTAGTAAGGGATTTACCCCTCAGCTTACCCAGCAAGCAACAGGCATTCCTCCAGCTTAATCTATAATCTATTCATGTCAGGCCAGCTCACCTGTCTGACTCGGGCTCCTTGTCAAATATGAGTGACAGTTTCTCTGAAAGTGCTTCCTGCGCTCAGATCCCTGGCTCCGCTACTGGAAGAGACTCGGAGTTCTAAGATGTATTCTAAGCCCCGCTGGCTTGTTTGGCACATGCCATGAGAAAGCATGACGCCAGAATGGAGAGGATTGAGCCTAGCCTGAACTCGCGTGGCCTGTGGAAGAGTAGAGTGTGAGAGGGGTTTCCCAGGCCAATGTTCGGGGCGAGGTGTCCTCTGAGTCTGCAGCGGATCAGCCATGATGGTGAGGCATCTTACCCTCTTCTCCATGGACCCTCACCCAAACAAATGATAATGAGAAAAGCCTGCTCTTGGACCACACTTCGAGTAGGTGTATCTCAAAGACAGCAAGCACTCGCAGAAGTAGCAACTAGCGCCACTGCCAGAGGGGATGAGTGCGTCCTGCTATTCACCTAAGCAGGTGCCGGTTTCTCATCAGAGTGAGCCTGAGTTCCCTGCACATGCGCCCCTCAAGACATAAGGTGGCCTACACATTGTGTGAGGATTGGATGGTATCTCTCATCGCCAAATCACAGCCCAGGGCAGCTTAGCTGCCACCAATGGCTGTGGGAGCAGGAAGCGCTGGCCCGGCTCAAGGCTGCGACCACACAGCTTCACCAAGACCTGATCTGTGAAGCTCCTCTCTCCCCACAGAGTGTCTTCTTCAGAGGCATGTGAGCCGGCAGGAGGGAAGTACAGCTGGGGCTCATTAATGGTAACCCCAGGTCCACTTGGAAGCACACGAGACTTCCTCTTCTGCCATTGGCTGAGCCAACAGGGCCATCTGGAGCGCACAGGGTCTGGCGTCAACACTTTATGGAAAGTTTGCCTAAAACCTCAGAATAAATCTTTTTCTCTCAATAAGCAACTCAAACTTTCTCAGCGTGGTTTCTAGGAGTGTGCTGTTTGGACGATGCTGCCCTTACAACGATGCTGTTAGTAAAAAGTAACTAAGGACCCATGGGTCCTTAGCTTTCCCAAGATTTGGGGGGAAAAAAAGAATGAATGAAAGGACGTTGACTAAAAGATGCAATCACAATTCACGAATATTCGGGTCTCATTAGTACTTAGAGATCAGAAAAGTGAATTTCAGGGTCATCCCTGGTATCCAATGGGGATAGGGGCCGGGGTTCCAGGACCTGCAGCTGTTGCTGGCTTTGAATGAAGGATGGACCCTTTCACTCTATCATTTAAGCGCTGACTGTATTCAAAGCATCAATCCAATGAGTCCCACATATTAAAGCATTGTATTCTCACAACCGAATGAACATTTTACACTTTACAGATAAAGAAATTGAGACAACAAGAACTCACAAACTACACCGAAGTAGAAGTGACGGGCGGGGTAGGGATTTGAATCCAGAGAATTCATCTCCACCCTTCACGCTCTTGAGCAACATCCTGAGCTCCTGCCGTGTCCAGTTTTCCGAGACTAGCTGGACTTAGAATATGGAAACCAGAGCTGGTGCCGACAACCTGGGATAAATGGCAGGAAGCTCACAAACAGAAGGAAGCAGAATTCTACTCCCAGCCTCTTGGATCGTGAAGCACCGGGCAGAATTCAGCGCTGCTTTCCTTACAACACAGACAGCAGGTCCTGGGCGCTTACCAGACATGCGCATTCTCGGCTTCGCACCAGACTCCTAGCTGAGGATAAATCCGCTGTGCAATGAATTCCCAGGGATCCGAACTCAAGGGGAGCTAATGGCTTCATGGCTCCAGCACTGTCCCTTTGTGATGAACCTGCTCAAGAACATCTTTAGGGCCCTGGGAATTGACCAGTCTGTCCCACCTCTGTGCAAAGGGAAAACAGATACTCAAAAACCTACATGGCCCCTAATCCCTACCTACCCTACCTTAGCCCAAGTCCTCTTGTGTCCATCCTGGCCCTCCAAAGCACTATCTAGTGGCTTTTATGAGTTAACACACCATCTCTTCAGAAAACACCCAGGCACCGGTTACTCAGAGACGCAGTAGAAGGGGCCTCAGTGCCAAAAGGACCACTTAGCCCTTCCTCGCGGCTGATCGCACCATCTTCACACGTAACATAATCTACACTCCAAGTGTACTTCGCCACAGAACTCATTCAAGCCATCAGCAGGTATGGCTTCAAATGCAACCTCTTGACGTCACCAAGTTCTTTTTTATTAATTCTGGGCTTCTGCCATACTTCCTAGCCTCAGCCACAACCAAGGGTGGTAAGCTCCCGCCTGCCAGGCATAAACCTTCGTGGAAAGTAACTTTTCCTCTACCATCCTGTTGATGGATGTTGATTCTGAGAGGTGCAAGGTTGACGGCAGGAAGAAGGGAGTATGGTAACCTGAGACCCTGAAACTGTTTTAGGCTGACTGGGGCGTGTAGGGCTTGGATTCCCCAGGAACTTAAGCCTTAGACTTCTGAGACTCTAATGAGCTCTCAAGAGATACCTGTGCTGCTGGTCTGAGGACCATCCTTTGGAAATTAGTGTAAGAATTCGGATGTAGAGGATCGCCTGGACTTGACATCGGAATTTTCCAGTTCGGTCAGATAAAAATACTCTGCCTTACCAGAGCAACTAAAAGGGGCAGAAGCCTCGGTTCGCATCCGTGGAACTGATTTGTGTATTTTCATTCTCATTCCCTGACTTGATTCCCGGTTCTTAATCACCTTATACAGTCCCCGCGGCATCCTTGACAGAGCCACACGTCCAGTAAATAAATAGACTGACGCAGCAGAACTAAGTCCTAACGCAAAGAAATCTAGAATCCGGAGCACGGTGAAGCCCAGAAGCTGAAACCACCAGAAAGCCCTGCAGCGGGGACCTGAGCAAATGAACACACCTCTCACCTCCCCGACTCTGTCTTCTAAGCAGCATTTATTCAATGGCTAGCAAATCAAGGAGAAAATAAACACTATCAGTCAGACCACCCGTTATCAGCTCCTCCCTTGCCTGGCTAATCCAGGCTAATCGGTTGTTTTGGTTTGGTTGTTGGGTATAGAGGGAGCAGAAGCATTGAGATTTTAAATATACAGTGTCTGCTGCCATCTTGTGGCTATTTGGGGTCAATGCACTCTGTAAAAGAATGCATTCCCGCAGTAATAGATTCCTAGATAGCCAAATTTAAAAAAAAAAAAAAATCTTAATCTGCCGTCTAAAGTCCCGAGATATGGCGATAACAGTCCCAAACAAAAGTCAGGTCAGGATGCACACATATCTCGATATTCAATAACTCAAGGTTGTATTGGTCCATTACGGACATCTCTACTTTGACCTCTTCTGTGAAAAGAGAAGGCTGAGGGTGCCCTCTGTCTAGTGCTCCTGCGCGAACTCCAGGATAGTACAGTCACTTCTTGTAATAGCACCTGGTCCTTGGTAACGATCCCCAGACTCAAGCTCTGGTGGTGAAGATGATGGTGCTAAGCACAAATCAGCTTTCTCCACTCCAGGCTCCACCCGACCAATCAGTACAGGATTCTTTCTCATAAAATTAATTGCTATGGACGGGGTATAGATAGAGGACGAGAAAACCAATCAAACTGACTCCGGATCCATTTGTGATGATCTGAGTGGAAAGACAAAATGGCAGAGTAACAAGTAATGTCTGAGATCCGGTCACTTGTGGGTCTTAGCACGTGTAACAATTTTCTAAAAGTTCTCCATGCGGCCCTGAAGAAAGCCACTGAAGTCAAAGCCCACAGAAAAGCCGAGGGCTCATCGACAGGCTTGGTCTTGCAAGGTTTCCCTGTAATCACATGATGTAGGAATGGCTCAGAGGTCAGTGTTCCACAACACATATGCATATGTATAATGTATGTATTAACGTGTCTAACTGTGTGATGTATGTGGCGTATGGACACATATATAAGAGGAAATGTTTAAGCACACATTACTATTATTACTATTGGTTATATGTTGCTAAATTCTATTAAAATATAGAATGATTATTTATTGAATGTCCTAAAACTCCTTGGCCACTAAACACCTGGCATTTAACTTGACCACACTGTGGCACTGGGGTACATTAAGGAACAAGTCCCAAACATAATTCTTCAACAGAGGTATCTCATTTGGCAATGATACTTGTTTTGTAGTTTAGCTTACTCTCTGTGTTCAATTTAAAAACAATGTCTAATTGTTGAAGATATCCGTGGGCCAATGACCCACTAATTTAAATACATGTTCCAGACAATGCAACACCAGTGTCCCGGGAGACCTTTATCCCTCCTTGTACTGTCTACGTGAGGGAGTTTCTGAAGACACAGAAGCACAGTAGACAGGTTGTTACTGGGGCAAGAAGGGGCAGGAAGTGGGGAGATATCGGTCAAAGCACAAGGTTACCATTAGGCAGGAATGACAAATTCTAGAAGCTACCATTCACATACAGCTGGAAGGAAGTGTGGTTATGTAATGGTTATGTGTTGGGAGGCGATTTTATGTGTTTTCATCATTAAAAATCAATAACTCTGTGAGGAGATGGATTTGCTAACTCCCCCTATCTGTGGTGATACAAAACATGATGGCTAGACCTTAAACTAATATACAGACAGTTATAAAGGAGAAGTGAGTGGGTAGACATTCTGATGTAAAATTTGTATGTGTAAATTTTACCCCAATAAAGCTGGTTAAGTCTTTTTAGGTTGATTGGAAATGGGAAATTTGTGGTCAGTGCAGCAGCTGCTACTGTGGTCTCTCCCTGCAAGAGTCCCAAGATCCACACAGAGGCTCTGCAACCTGCGATAACGCTCCTCTGTTCTTCCCACAGGAGGATTACAACCAGCTGCGGCCACTCTCTTACCCCAACACCGATGTGTTTCTCATCTGCTTCTCTGTCGTAAACCCAGCCTCTTACCACAACGTTCAGGAGGAGTGGGTCCCGGAACTGAAGGACTGCATGCCTCATGTGCCTTATGTGCTCATCGGAACCCAGGTTGAAATGAGGGTGATGGAAGGGTGGGAGAGGGTGACGGAAGGTGTGAAAGAAAGGAGAACCCTGTATTCTATCAAACACCAGGACAGATGCTCAGACATATCGCATCGGTGAGGAGAAGTTCTGAAGGTGCGCAATTATATTTAATAGGAAGGAGAACGTTTTGATCTGGCCTCTAAGGTTAGGCTCACAGCTTGTTTTCTAAATAACAAAACATGTATTTAACAGATACTCTTCCCGGCCCTGAATTGATGAATGAAGCAAGAGCATCAATTGTACATACTCTCTGATCTTTTTTTTTTTTAAGCTAGACACAATTGTTTCAATACAGCAAAATAGGTGTGTGGGTTCAAATGACCCTAGATTCAGACAGGGCATATCATGACAGGCCTCCCTGATGGCCCTGCTGGAGAAGAAAGGAACTCTCTGCTCGGAATTTCCATAGCTCCTTAGTCACCCAGGTATTAGGGATGTTAAAACACTCATATTTAAAAGCAACACGTATAAAGTGTCAAGGCCTTGAACGTGTTTGGAAGGTGAGAAAGTCCCTCAGCTTGAATCTCCATCAATAAGCCTCCTGTTGGTTGAGACGGTCTGAACTATTCATTGTTCAAATAGCTTTAGTTCTTGGCTGTTTTAAAAATCTGCATTAGTGTTCTGATCTCAGGACCATACTATGGCTGCAGGGCTTTCTATCAGCTTCATATACTACTTTTGATTTCTTATTTTGAGTCCTATTTGACCAAGAGAAACATTTGTTTTAAAACCGTAAATGAAAGAAAGATGCTTTTTGAAAACAGCACGGGCACATGGGAGTTATGTGTGTCCACTTAGATACAACACAGATCTCATTTATCTACACATCTGAGTACAAGTCACGTTTCTGCCCTGAACGATAACTATTTGTTTAAATGAAGGCGTTTTTTTTAACCTTCATTGTAAATATTAATACCTATCCATTATGAGAAAGCTAGATCACGCTGCCAAAATATGTCACTGGCCATTCAAAGCCCTCGTTGTGACTTGAGTCTATTTAGAATAGTCACTCAGTCAAATGATTAAGAGAAATAGAAAAACAAATGGGAACTTAACACTATGACTTTGCATCAGCATGGTTGCAGTTGATGGAGCCCTAGTGTGACTACACTGACTTCCCTCAGGAAGCAAGCCCTGTGGGCCCACATACATGGCAGTGTGTGACAGCAACTATAGCAAATAGTGAAGTGTCCAGTCTTTGAGCTGCTGCCCCTGAGAGGTATTCTACTGCTTCACATGGGAAACCCTTGGCCTCTCCTCACTGGGACTCCCCTGCAAGGCCTCCCTGTCCATTGGGTACCTGTTGAAAAGGTCTCACAGGTAGCAAATCTCCAACCCTTTGAAGGTCAAGATTTGATTGGGAGGTGGGGAGGATAAAAAACAATGGAGCCAAAGCCACAAAAAATATTGTATAATAAGTAATATGAGTCACAGCCAAACGAGTAACCACCGAAAGGTACCCTTGCCACTGGAGGATGTTCTCAGCACCCAGGGTAACTGCCACCCTGCTGTGTCCACGTTTAAAAAAAAAAAAAAAAAGCTGGGCACATGACTTTAATTCCAGCACTTGGAAGGCAGAGGCAAGTGGATCTCTGTGAGTTAGAGGCCAGCCTGGTCTACATAGTGAGTTCCAGGACATTCAGAGCTACACAGAGACAACCCTGTCTCAAACAATGAGAGGGGTGAGGAAGGGAGGGAGGGGGAGAGGAAGAGAGGAAGGGAGGGATGAAGAAAGGGAGGGAGAGGGAGAAAAATCACTTCAAACTCTCAAACATGGCATCTGCGTATATATTGTTTTCTTGGGGAATATCCAGCAACGTCAGAGCGGTTAAAGTGGGAAACGGTCCTATGTTATGTCTCCACTTAAAAGTAACTGATAATGCCCGAAATTAGTTAACATATCTTTGTCCCAAGCCGGGCATGGTGGCGCATGCCTTTAATCCCAGCACTCCGGAGGCAGAGCCAGGCGGATTTCTGAGTTCGAGGCCAGCCTGACCTACAGAGCGAGTTCCAGGACAGCCAGGGCTATAGAAAGAAACCCTGTCTCAATAAAACAAAACAAAAAACAAAACAAAACAAAACAAAACAAAACAAAAAACATATCTTTGTCCCAGATTGATCTCCGAGATGACCCCAAAACCTTGGCGCGTCTGCTGTACATGAAGGAGAAGCCCCTCACCTATGAGCACGGCGTGAAGCTGGCGAAAGCGGTATGATCACGTTTGAATCGAGTGTTCAGGGATGGGTGAGCTAACCGAGGAAACACCTTGCCTTAAACTGCAAGGTGTTTCCGAACTTCTTCCTTGTTCTACAAGAGCTAGAAGGAACCATTTTGGAGAGTGTTTCTGTCCGCCGGCCCCTTCTGTTTTTCATTAAGAAACTTCAAGAGTTTCAAAAGCTAAGCACTTACATTTTGCTCCAGCAGTGTCTAGACCATGGACTTGCCACATTTAGCATGAATTATGGGGAACCATTAGACGTACATCTGTAAACCTCCCTGTTTATTATCAGTGTAACTCATCTAAATGACCCCACATGAGGTGTTTTGTGATTTTTTTTTTCCAGGTAGAGAATTGGACTTGAAATCTGGCAAGGTTCTCTTTGTCTAATCCTTCTCGTCCTATAATGAATAGCCACTTAGTCTGGGTTGTGTTACGAACAGCATATGGAAATGTAACACACAGCGGAGGGTAACGGGGTGAGGAATCTAAGTGGCTGTCTGACAGAGCGAAGCTGGAATTACCCCCTCTGACCATTCTTCACTTCGGAGAGTCAGCCATAAACCGTGATCTTGCTACAGAAGTACTTCAAAATGTATTTGCCAGACGCCAAATCTCTGCCTGCCCGTTGTCATCACGACATGAGCAGAGCAGCCACTATAATGGATGCATGTGCAGAAGGAGACTTAAGGGCCATATTTCTCTATTCTGAATCGTCTTCCTCCTTGATTTAGTCCATCAATCCAAGCAGGAGAGTTTAATTTTTTTAATGTTTTACTTTCTAAGAAACTAACCCTGCAAAATGTATGCCCATAAGCAGTTAGTCTCCTTCTCCAAACCAGTCAAGAGTAACATTAACTACAAATTACTCTTGAGAGAGAGAGAGAGAGATGGGTGGGTAGATAGATAGATAATCGGATTTCTCTTATTAAAACTTGTTTAAAGGTCTCAAATGGCATATGACACCTTCTCTGGAAGTGGATTGGCTGTGGTGTTTTATGGGTACAATGCATAAGGACACCACGCAGATGTTTGAGCCCTTCCTACTTCTGCCACAGTCCTGTAAGCCATCTAAGGAGTCGTTGGCACCCTAAGTTTCTTAGAGGTGAAGAGATGCCCCCGGGGAGACGAGCACACCTAAATCACAGACACAGTTGAATCCAGCTGTTTGAGCGCCAGCACCTGGGCACCGAGACCTCACCCCCTCTGTCTTCTCCAGCCATGTGTGTGGCCCCTGGGAAAATGAGTGGATCTTCAGCTTCTCCTCCAACGTCCAACCTCAGATGCTCTCACTAACGTACATGTTAGTGTGTGTAACTGTATGTGGCTCCTGGCAGGAGAGCCCACTGTTTCTGCAGTAGCCTGCTCTCTGTGTTCCTTCCTTGCCTCTGGGACTGCCCCTGCCTTCATCTGATGACTTCCTAGCCTCGCTCTGAGCTTGGAAAGCTGCTTTTCAGGGTTTTTAGTGTTTGTTTGTTTCTGTTTTGTTTTGTTTCCCCTGTGATAATGAGTCACCCCCAAAGCCTCCGGTTTCATTTCAGCTTTATTTTAAGAACAGTGGCTGGGCTCATCGCTTGATTACCTTTTGACACCCTCTCCTAGCAACTGCTCTCTGGTTTACAATCATGTTGAGCATATGAAAGCCAATTGAGAAGAAGACCGAGTGAGACTGTTTTGGTTTTGGTTTTTTAAAACTGGTTTTGTGACGTAATTACAGAGACATTTTTTAGGTTCTCAGTCTTCGGCTCCTCTGTCAGATACTTCATTATAATAGCTAGCATTTATGTAGTGATGATCTGGTCCTGGGCGTGTCACAGGCTTCCCCATAGTTAATCCTTGAAGCACCTTCTGCAGTGTGTGCATTATTGTCCAAACTCTCCTAGAGGGAAATGAGGTTTAGAGAGGTGAGCGGCAGAGAGAGGGTCTGAGTTGATGCTCTGGCCACAGTGTTCTCTGCCTCCTTCCTAGAGTCTGTAAACAAATTCTTCAGTCTGGTACTCCTTTTGCAAAGACTTCTAGGACCAGTAGAGCAGAGTGGTTCCCTCCTCTGGTTTGAGGGATGGATGCACCTCATCTCCTCAAGTTAGGGCCAATTCTTGGGCCTGTAAATGCATTAGCACAAGTCTTACTTCCTTGGATTCCTGTGGCACCACCATGAACTAACATATCATAAGTTCTGGCTCTGCAGGCTATCCCTGTTGGCCTGTTTGCCCTCAGGCTTGCCTGCAGCTGGGAAGACATTTGCCTCTGTTCCTTCTAGCTACTGGTTTTCTTGTTTGGGTTTTCAGAACATTCTCATGTAGCCCAAGCCTTGAACTCTACATCTGTCTAAGGATAACCTTGATCCTTTTGCCTCTACCTCTTGCTGGTATCAGCACATCTGATTTATTATTATTATTATTATTATTATTATTACGTATTTTCCTCAATTACATTTCCAATGCTATCCCAAAAGTCCCCCATACCCTCCCCCACACTTCCCTACCCATCCATTCCCACTTTTTGGCTCTGGCGTTCCCCTGTACTGGGGCATATAAAGTTTGCATGTCCAATGGGCCTCTCTTTCCAGTGATGGCCGACTAGGCCATCTTTTGATACAGATGCAGCTAGAGTCAAGAGCTCTGGGGTACCGGTTAGTTCATAATGTTGTTGCACCTACAGGGTTGCAGATCTCTTTAGCTCCTTGGATACTTTCTCTAGCTCCTCAATTGGGGGCCCTGTGATCCATCTAATAGCTGACTGTGAGCATCCACTTATGTGTTTGCTAGGCCCTGGCCTAGTCTCACAAGAGACAGCTATATCAGGGTCCTTTCAGCAAACGCTTGCTAGTGTATGCAATGGTGTCATCCTTTGGAGGCTAATTATGGGATGGATCCCTGGATATGGCAGTCTCTAGATGGTCCATCCTTTTGTCTCAGCTCCAAACTTTGTTTCTGTAACTCCTTCCATGGGCTGGAGAGATGGCTCAGCCGTTAAAGGCTAGGCTCACAACCAAAAATATAAGAGCACATCTGATTTTATACAGAGCTGAGACTCAAAGTCTAGGCTTTGTCCGTTGCAGGCAAGAGTGCTGCCAGCCTGGCTCCAGTCCCCAACCCTTCTAGACACTATTGTGCTTCTTCAGTGCACCCCACCCCAGTCAAAGGAAGGGGAAAGTATTAGCTTGCTGTCTCTCTTGATTTGGCCTGTTACAAGTTGGCTTGTTTTCATTTCTTCCTATCAGATCTTGTATGCTGTGGCATATCTCCCAGTCCTGGGGACAATGCACCCTAAGTGTTGTAAGAAACTATCAGAAAGGTGTTCTGTCTGCAGCCTCAATCTCTCCTTTGTTTTGTCTTACTTCCTTGAAAGGTGTCAGGTTGGTCAAGCCTGCTGCAGATTGCACACGTGTGCCTAACTGAGGAGTCTCTGAGCTTTTGCAGATGGGTCCTAAATACTTAGCTGAGTCATTTGGCTCCGAGGACCCGGGAAGGGCACCGCTGTAAACAAGAAAGGCTGTGTTTCCTTGACATAATTTTCCTTTTCAATCTTTGGTGACCCTAATGAATTTTTTTTGAGCATTCTTTTTAACATGACTGTGCCCTTTCCCTGAACCAGGACAAACTCTCCTCTCTGACCCCCTGAGCACGTAGAGCCTGGCAAAACAATCACCTCAGAACTGGGCTCTGTGTGTCTCTCACACGGAACATCCCAAATCACACCCAAAATCCGTTGGCTACTTTTCCTGGAACGATCAGCACACCCAAATGTTATGTTAACCTCCTCACACAACAATGCCTTTATGGACTGTCTCATTATCTTTCCCCTTGTCAGAATTGGAAGAGACAAGTTTGGGCTCCTCCTGCCTCATTCAGAGGCCCTGGCTGACAGGCTAATATGCTAAAGCACTGTGGGTTGGCAGTGCTGTGGGGAGGGAGGAAGCATCTCTCAGGGTCCCAGAGTGAATGAACAGAAGTCAGCCAAACTCCTGGAATTTTCAGAATCCACCTGGGGCTTTGGAATCATTAGTGAGAAGTTTGTCCAAAGGCAATAAATAGCCTACCGCACTTTCTAAGGCTTTCTCCCCCACTCTGCATAACTGACAGAGCCATCACACTACAAGCAAGCATTACAAGCAAGCACATTCATTGACTTGCTGTGCTTTTTATATGTGTGTGTGCCAACTTCCAAAGGCAGCAGGTGACATCTCATGTCATTGTTAGGGGAAAAAATTCCCTACCCCCCTTTTCTTCTCTTTCATATCCTGTTTTTAATAAGTTTTTGACGTTTTCTCCAAATCTAAAGGCCAAACCATTGTCAAAACAAAGTCCATAAAGTAGGTTTTCATCATGCACGGATGGCTTCAATTCCTGGCCTTTGATATTTCCCATTGACTTATAAAATAGCCATTCTTGTCAGAAAAGAACACTTACCAAAAAAAGTGCTTGCTGTCTGTAGGAAGAATTTTGAAATAAATTTCGGGATGTGATCAAAACAATTTCATTTGATACTGAGTCTTCATATATGTGGCCTTTCTTCAACAATCCCATTTCGGGGACTGTTAGCTCAGCCAACTTGTTGCTGGGCTGGGTATAAAGGTCATAGAATAAGAAAAACAATACACCTCAAGGGATGGGAAGAGGGCTTGTCATGTAAGAGTACCTAATCTACAAATATAAGGTCCTGGGTTCAAATCCTCAGCACCCACAAAGAAGCCAGTAACCCTAGCATCGGAGTCGAGACAGGCAGATCCCAAGAGCTCACTAGCCAACCAGTGCAATCAAAGCTGCATGCTCCAGGTTTAGTGAGACCCTGCCTCAAGGGAATAGGACAGAGAGTGACGGAGCAGGATACTTGATATCCTCCTCTGATACACACACACACAAAACACTCACTTGCACACACGCATACACACACTCTCATACATGCACACACAAATACATTCTGACACACATATACACTCATACTCTCACACAGGTATATACACATTCACATACACACATTCTCACACACACATACACATGTTCACATACATATACTCACACATACATTCACACTTTCTCTCACACACTCTAACACACACATTCACACACACATGCACACAAACACAACTGTCTCACACACACATACACACATTCACACACACACACACACACACATCTCAAGAGACAAAGATTTAAAAGTAATTCTCTCTCCTTCTGGTTGAATGCTCATTTTCCCTTGCCTGGGCTGCGTCCTTTCTTGTCTAAGCTAATCCACACGTTTTTCTTCATTCCACATTTTACAAGCTTCCTGGTGACAGACGAAAGCGTCCAACATCTGTATCCCAACTGACCCACAGAATGCTTCTTTCATTGTATGCATTAAATAAGACTCTAAATCTCTGACTGTATAGAAAAGTAGGAAAATGAGCCCAGGATGAATTTTTGGAGGAGATCATCCATTCTAGTGGGGACACCAGTCACAGCTGCTTTCTCCTGGTCCCCTGGAATCCCTGTGTGCCACCCACAAACTCCCATCTGTAATACCCTCATGTTCCTGCCTCCCTGTTTCTCCAGCCAGTCATCTGCCAGAGTTCCCAGGGCCAATATCCAGCCAACCTCTTTCTTCTGCATTTGATCTGCTTTTCTCAAAGTTAGTTGCAAAATGGAAAGTGGAAAAGTGGGGGTGGGTGTTTCTCCAGATGTTCTTCATATTCAGAGGCCCTCAGGACACAGTTGGCTCATGTGAGCTTGTGAGACAAGTTAACACTCAGGTCTCCTTCTTTACCAGAGCTGACAGCCAAGCACAACCTTCCTGGCCAGTGATTTTCTTAAGGAGAATCAACAGTTTCTGCCCTGGATTTCTACATTCCCCGTGGGATTTTCTAATTCTCATGTAACCCATAGTATGAAATCACTTTTTTTTTTTCATTTTCAAAGAGTTGGAGAGATGGCTCAGCAGTTAGAAGCACTGGTTGTTCTCCCAAGGAATCTAGGTTCGATTCCAGTACCCACATAACATACAACTGTCAATAACTCTAGCTCCAGAGGATCTGGTGTCCTCTTCTGGCCTCTACTGGCACTGAATGCACATGGTATGCAGATATACCATGCAGGCAAAATGTCCACACACATATGCTTTTCATCATCATCAATAGCAATAATAATTTATTTTAACAATTATCAATTGTTATAATTCAAATAGAACACTAACCTATGTTCAAAATACATATGACTTAAACATAAAAAAATATACAGAGAAGGAAGATGTCTCTATTAATGAATGTCTTCTATGAGTTTTATTTCTTCATGTTTTATTGTTTTAACTTAAAATTTGTTTTTCAAAGTTAGTTGATATTGAACAATATAACAAATGGTATCGTGTTGCCAAGAGATACATGCCAATCAAGAAAAATTAATGATGGCTGCTTCTTAGCTGCTCTTTAGGTGCAGTGACACTGCCTTATCCCACACAGAAGCGCCTCTTCAATTGAATATTGATCTACCACATCCCATAGAGAAATGAAAGGAGACTGGAAACAAGCTGTCTGTAGAACAAGCAGACATGGGAACCTGGCAAGTCAGGGGGTTGGCACTCACGACTTTCTCTCTCTCTCTTTGCATTTAAGATTGGAGCGCAGTGCTACTTGGAATGTTCTGCCCTGACCCAGAAGGGTCTCAAAGCGGTTTTTGATGAAGCCATCCTCACCATTTTCCACCCCAAGAAAAAAAAGAAAGGCTGCTTAGGGTGTCACGGCTGCTGTGCAATTATCTGAAGTTGCCTGACACCCATCTCCCCGCCATGCAAGGGCATGGAGGGCAGCCAGTCTCTGTGACCCAACTCCAGCCAAAAAGGAGGGCGTGACCAGAAAGGAATTCCTGCATCCCAACGCCTGTCCCCGTGCCCTGCCAGCTTTCCAGCTCAACATCCTGTAAGCCACTGCCACAGCCCTAAGCCAGCCAGACCATGAACACTGTGCATGGAGAATGCAGAGTCACATTCAGACCATATATATGCTGGTGAGGTGTTGGAAGCCAAGTGACAATCCATCTGGTATTTCATATCTTCTCTCCCACGGTTATGGACCAACAGAGAGTCATGATGGGAAAACCAAGCACTCTGTCCTGCACTGGTGGCCTTAGTTCATGTCTTCACCAAACTTGGGAATACAACACCAACATTTTTTTTTTCGGAGTCAGTTTGTTCTTTTACCCAAGCACCTTAATGCTCATTTCTATCACGGTTTCCCAATGTCCAATCACTTGAGCCTTACAAATCCACATCAAAATAATTGAAAGACAAGCTGGATTGTGTTCACGCCAACTGACGGTGGATCTCTGCCAATGTTCTTAGATCCGTCATGTACCTCTGAATGCCTAATTACAAAAAAAAAAAAGAAAGAAAGAAAGAAAGTACAGCTTTTCTAAACTTACAGACCTATAATGTTTTTAAACTTTTTTAAAAAAAAAACATCTTGTGAGTTATTACAGCTCCCCAGGTTTGGCCAAAGATCATCCCACAAATGCTTCAGGAGATAGGGGGGCTGCTCTTGCAAAACCCTACTGTTATTCAAACCAAAAAAAAAGAAAGGACTGTCTTGAAAGAAACAGTTTTCTACTTCTCATCTAAATTAGCCAGGACAATAATATGGTGAAGCCATCTTCACAATCCAGCAGAGTGGGACTGACCCACCCTGCTCACACAACATCTTCTCCCTCTTCCTGTTCACATTTTCTCCTGTGCCTAGATCCGTGTGTTCCCCAGTCATAGCCTGACCAAAAGAAAAGGAAAAGAAAAAAAAAAAGAAAAGAAAGGTGATTTATGGACACCAGACAGAGAGAAAGAGAGAGAGAGAGAGTTCCAGAATCCTTCAGGATCAAAGTGCCTCAACTTTTCTACTTGCTGTAGGTGAGAGTGCTACTCAGCTGGGCTCCATGTAAGGTTCCGTTAAGGACGGTTTCTAGTCTCAGCCAGTAAGGCATCATTGCCCCTCTCTCTCTTTCCTTCACACCGTCTCCCAAATGTCCATGGAGGATGGCCTTAAGTGTGAGGCCCATCCTCCAGGGCCATTTGGGAGAAGGCACTTGGCCCTGAGCAGGAACCACTCCCAGGGAGGAATCCTGCACCTGACAGGACCATTGCAAACAGCCAGGGACTCTCCGTGTGTCTTAATTAGAGGCTGTGATGGGCCCAGGTTAGCCTTATTTGCTTACAAATGCCCAGGAATTACCCAGGGAAGCTGATTTATCTTTTTTTTAACTTTATAACATCAGTAAATCATATCTTAGCAAGAAGAAATTATTTCACTTTTTCTAGATTGAAGCTCCCTCTTTGGGGGAAAAAAATCTCAATCTTTCTAGTCTTTTCTGCTCTTAGAAGAACCACAGAAGAAAATTGTATGGTATGGGTCTTCTTAAGTCCTTCATGACACCCCTTCAGTCTTTGGGGGCTTTGGTTGTTTGTCTGTTGTTTAGAATTTCTGAAATATATTTTTGCTTCTTCTACATGTTAGTACTGTTTTTCTTCTCTCCCATATAATGGCTGAAAATTTTCTGAATCACAATATACATACATGCACGCATGCGTGTGCGCGCACACACACACACACACACACACACACACACGCTTAAAAAAAACTGGAGTTCTGAAAGCTAAAGCTTGACATTTAGAAAAACAAGAATGGACTGTCTGTCTTCATACATGGAAATCAAATACACAGGAGCCATAACACTGTGGCCTACCATCCACTCTTCACACACAGTGATGGGTACCTGGTCCTGTGACAATAGGACAAATGTGACAATAGTGCTATGAGCCAGTTTTCTACAGTATGGCATGGGTATGTCATGCTAGGGGGCTGATCCTCACTTCTTACTGTTCTAGAGGAAAAACTGAGAGCATGTGTTGGCTCCACCAAGGAGAATTGGTCAAATGTATGCAGCTAAGAGGCAACTCGCTCCCCGAGCCACCGTCCCCATAATGGACCAGTGAGATCTCTGTAGTAGGACCTGATTTGTTTCACAAAATTGTCTTTCTGCCCCAAGAGTGAATAATAACTGTTGTGAGAATTAAATACAAAGAGCTGTAGAAATCAAAAGTAAAAGTTGCTAATAATCTCCAAAGTCAACAAACGGCAGCTGATATCCACGTGGGAACAGAAAAGGCCTCAGAACCTGTATGTAGCAGAAGGCCTCAGTGTGCAGATGAGACACTGAGAGAGGTGTGCAATGCAGAGCTGAGCTAATTCTGTCACCTGCTTCTCACTCAGCCCCCTGCTAAGTCGGGCATGGCAGCTCATGTCTGTGATCCCTGCACTTAGGAAGCAGAGGCACAAGGATTTTGGTCAGCTTATGGCCAGCTTGGTCTATGGGGCAGGTTCCCATCCAGCCAAGCTACAGAGGGAGGCCCTATTTCTAAATACAAACAAACATACATACATACATACATACATACATACATACATAATCCAGAATGTGAATCCAACAAAAAAAATGTCATTTTTTTGAGGCTCAGTTCCATAGCATCCTGCAGAAGAAATATCTGAATTGAAGCAAACCTTCCAATGTACCATATAAAAGAGCTGCAAACAGTGGTACAAGCCTACAACCCCAGCAGTATGGAGGCTGAGGCAGGAGGATCATGAATTCAAGTCTAGCCTGGGCTACACAGTCACACTGTGCCTCAAAAAGAACACACAGAAGCCATGTGACATTCACCAAGCAAACAATCCTGAGAGCAAGGGATGAAACTTCAAGTTGAGGCTTTGGTTTAATAGACAGATGAGGTGTTGTGCTGGCTATGATTACCTAACAAGTTCTATGTTGTTCTGAAATCCATCCTTGTTCATATGCCTGGCTATGAAGTGTACACACTTGGTGGTTACCAACTTCACTGATAAGGCTTCCCAAGTATTTGTAGTCCCAGAAACAGTTGTCTTTTCTGGGACATTAGAAACAGAAAGGAACAAGAGGTCAGGAAAACTGAGTTGCTTACAAAGGAAGGTAGGCACTTTGAGAAAAGAAACATTTAGAGAACAAAGAGGAAGTTAAAACGAGTCCCAGGGCAGACCTCAGGCTGGCTCACTCTGGGAGAGTGAACTTCTGGCCAGTGCCAGGAGTCCAGGGGAAGACAGGACCAAGAATGTCAGGAGAATGTCATAGGCAGTCGGGCCAAACCCTGTGATAATGCTAAGAATTCTGCTCTGAATGAAGGACTGGGTGTTCCTTGCAGTTCTAACAGCATGGTGGGATGGAAACCTTCCACCTCCTCTGACCGTGCAAAGGGAAGTCAAGGAAAACTCAAGGCTCACTCGGGAATACTTGCGCTCAGGCAGGCAGATGATGTTGGTTCATGTTCATAAAGGCATCCCAAATACAAAGATTATATTTCATGCGATAGATGCTACAAATGCAGACATGTGAAATAAAACAATACAATTCAAGGTGCTTCCATAGTCACTAATAAACAGAAAAGTCCTTCAAACACCAAGCTCTCTGCTCAGCCACCAGGGGCTAGGGCCAGCTCTTTGGGGATCAGGGTTTGGCTCATGTGTGAAAGGATGGCATGTTAAGTTCAACAGCAGCCCCATCCCAATAATTAGAATAAAAGCTACACACTGCATCTCAGCTGCCATCTATATTTTACAGAGTTAACACGGGTTGCTTTGATGCAAGTAGGTTACGTTACAAGCATGTTCAACCTTTTTGTATAAGTCCAGTGGTGGCCTAGAACCTTCATAACACTAAAGCCATAGCAATGTGTGTTCTTCAGCAGTGAACCCCAGGGTTTTAACCTATAAGCTGTCTCTGCTGAATGGGATGCGATTAGCATCACAGAGGATGTGATATCTTCTGTGAAGAACCTTGACTAGCAGATCCAGTCTCTCTGGTGGACTCCACGAGTCAGTGTTTTGAGTTTGTTAGGGCTTTGGAGGACAACAGAAACACTTACTGAGTACAGCAGCAGTATGTCTTGGGCAGTTAATAGATATGCATCTAAAATCACCTTTGCCTGTCATGTTTGAACATTCATTAAGCATTCAGAGTGTTTACTTCTCAAAAGCAATGTTGATGAATTCACCTGGTAGAGTTGCCTTTGCTCCAAGTAAACAGCAGGCACATACATTATATACTGGGGTGCTATCCAACTGCAACAAGAGATGCTCCCCACACCCCCATGTAAGATGCACAGAGGCAAGGGACTTCCAGCCAACTTGCTCATAGGCTAGTGTCCCTGCAGTCTATTCTCTGTGCCTGTCTCATAATTAATGGACAGTTACTTCATATTCTCTAACATCACATTTACTTGTATTGTTATTTGTATCACATTTTTGACTGTTATATCATTAAACGGTCTTTCCTCGCCCCCACCGCCACTCTCATTTGTGGGGTCATCAGGGATTTCACACAAATTTCCTTCCAAAGGTGTCTTTCTATGATGGGAAGCTGTCCAGCTCCTTACAGCTCAAAAAGTGACCCAAGGATTGGCAACATCAGCACCACCTGGTAGCTAATCCAGACTGCAGCATCTTAGGACCCAATCTAGACCAACTGAACCAGAACTTGAATTTTAACAAGACCCCAAGTGATTCAGACTCACATTAAATACGAGGACAAATTAGTCTGTGAGACACCCATGTTCATTATCGGCCTTTATATTCAAACACAGAGCTGAAGGATGAAGAAGCCATCAGTGTAGATGGTCTCTCAGATGCTGCCTTGAAGGTACTCTTTAGGTCAATATTTAAATCGCCCATTTGCTGGTTGAATAAGGGGTATTCAGTATGTTTTCTTCTCGTCATGTGCTACCAGCTGCAGTAAAAGAACATCGTATTTTGGAATCAGGCAGAAAAGCAGCATCTGGTTTGAAAAATCTGCTAAATCTAAAATATCCTATTCTGGAAGTCATTCTGGTATTTATAAGTGTCCTAGTTTGTTTCTCTGTTGCTTTGATAAAACACTGACCAAAAGCAGTTTGGGGAAAGGAAAGGACGTATATGACTTACAGTTTCTAGTCTATCATCAAGGGAGGCCAAGGCAGGAGCTCAAGCAGAACCTGAAGTCTAGAACTGTAGCAGGAGCTGAGGGGGGGGAGTCTAGAACTGTAGCAGGAGCTGAGGGGGGAGTCTAGAACTGTAGCAGGAGCTGAGGAGGGGAGTCTAGAACTGTAGCAGGAGCTGAGGAGGGGAGTCTAGAACTGTAGCAGGAGCTGAGGAGGGGAGTCTAGAACTGTAGCAGGAGCTGAGGAGGGGAGTCTAGAACTGTAGCAGGAGCTGAGGGGAGGAGTCTAGAACTGTAGCAGGAGCTGAGGAGGGGTGCTGCTTACTGGCTTCCTCCCCATGGCTTGCTCAGCCTGTTTTCTTATCTATCCCAGAACCACCAGCCCAGGAATGGTACCACTCACACTGAGCTAGTCCCTTCTACATCAATCATTAATCAAAAAAAAAAAATTCCCCACATAGATCATAGAACCATCTGATGGACAGGGTGTGCCTCCCAGCACTGGATTACAGGAGCACAATGTACCCTAATAGACCCTTTTTTTTACACTGGTGCTGGGGATCTGAACTCAGGTCCTCACGCTTGCACAGCGGGCACTTTACCAACTAAGCTATCTCCCTGCCCCCTTGCTTGGTGAGTTCTAGTCTCGTTTCTGGGACAGTAAAATAAAAATTCCAGTCCAGGCTTTCTGCAAGCCTGTCTTCACTTACATAAAAATGGTTCTGTGGAGATAACCAAACGCCAAAGGAGAAACCCCCAGTCTAATCTGACTTGCCTCTACTCCCCTTCCTTGAAGCTTACACCCTTAAAACTGACAGATCGCATCCATGGAACATTAGCCCCTTGGCTCTGCTCTGAACCTGGCTCTGGTCTTGTAATGCTGAAGTTTGCAGGCAGCATCTATTGGACCTTCTCTCTCATTTAGAGCTGTTAATGTGTCCGAGGGGAGACGCTTCATTTTGGTTTCTTGAGCTTTCTCAGACAGGTCCTACAAGCTGAGCATATCCTCCTAAAATATTCCCAACGTGTTTTTTAATACCAGATGTCTTAAGTCCCCTAACCCCAAAACACCATCACATATTTTAACTGTGATGACCATATTACAAAATGCAATGGAAGCTGCAGAAGACCGGAAGCGTGTGTCTCCTACCATTGATGACTCACCTCCACACAGCAGACAGCAAAGCCAAAAGAGCACACACGGTCTTCAGGTGGGAAGACCATGTCCATCAACAGAGGTAAGCCCTACTTCAAGTGCTTGGTTCTACAAGGATTTCCTAAAGATAATAATTACTTTGAAGCATGCCAATACACTTTATTCTGTAGGTACACAGTGCTTTGGGGGACTACATGTTCTCTCAAATGGTTGTACTCTGTATTTGTGGCTCTACTTTTTTATTCCTTGATTGTAATCCAGTCTTCAACATCACTAAAAGATAATGATCACCTTCACCTAAGAATATCAATCTTCCTGTTAAATCAGGACAGATTTTTTTTCCTCTTCCAGCAGATATCAATTGAAAATAGCTACTTGGCTTGGGATGGACTTCATACCTACTTCTCTTCCATGGTGGAGGAGTGCTTAGGATCAAGCACTAAGCCAGCAAGTTCAGGGAAGGCTTGCTTTATCTCTGATGATGAAGGCTTGGAAGGGGCCTGGGCTGACCCTCTAAATCCTCCACCCTGGAGAAGTGTCTGACTTACATTGCCAGTTAAGGCACAGAGCCTCTGCTCCTTAGTTCTCTCATTCCTTCCCTAGCCCCTTGCTAGATGTCACCTGCCGGAAGAGCTTTAGCACCCCCAGTAGACACTTCAAGATCACAGCAACCAGCCATGGAGCCCTCCTGGCTGCCCAACACGCCACTCCAGTTTACTCTATCCATAAAATCAAAGGAAGATGATTGTAGCAGAAATACCTGAGGATCTATCAGGGTGAGGAGAAGATGCATGTTTCAATAGATGTTCCATTATGAGAAAATCTCAACAGGGTCAGGGAGTTGGCTCAGTAGGATGCTTGCCACAAAACCTGATAGCTTGAGTTCAATCCCTAGGGCCCACAAGGTAGATCGAGAACACTATCACTCTTGAGTTATCTTCTGATTTACACACATACTCCATGACACCAGATGACTTACACACACTCCATAGTACTGAAACACACACACACATGTACATGTGTACCCATGCATAAATAAAAAGTAAGTGTAATGTAAATATGTTAGAAAACAATAAGTTGAATAATTTGTTAAAGAGTAGATTAAAATGTTATTTTTAATAGTTTGCTTAAAATTCTGAGGTAGATAATCAAGAAAGATTGGAGCATATTATTTCATTTCTTTGTTTATTTGTGGTTTTTTTTACATAAGGTCTCACCTGAGTCTTCCTGAGTTCAAGATCATTATTCACACTGCACAGGGAGGCCATCCTGGGCTACATGAGAGTCTATCTCAAGGAAAGAGAGTGTGGAAGGGAAGGAAGGGGATTTATGTTCTCCAATCAAAAATGCTCTAGAGAAAGAACTGTCCCTACTCCTTACCTTCCATTACCTACAAAATAAATGTACTTCAGAATAAGCAATTGCTGAGCAACCATTTCTGGAAAGCTGGTCTGGGAGGTCATGGACCACCATCCCCAGCATCCATTTTCACATCACCTAGGAAACCAACTCGAAGCCATAACCCTCACCTATGGTTTCCTTTATCTTCTGCTGTGGCATTCATTTCTCCCTCAAACACTTCTCTTGTAATACATGATCTGTACTACAGAAACCATCCCCTTCCTGAGGTTACACAGGAAATCAGGTAAACAATCTCCACAGGACAGGCCAACCTCCTGGAAAGAAGATGCTAATGACCTGTCTAACATACATCAGCTCAGATTGCTCCAAGCAGGGATGACTTGGGGGAATCTTTCTCCAAAGGCATCATCATGCCTTAGTGGAACATGGTTGATCTGTGTCAGAGAAGCCATGCATGTGTGGCTTATTAGCTGGGTCAGCATGAGCAAGTGATGGGGCCTGTGTTGGCTTTTTTGGCTTCATCATCCATAAAACAGCATTAGTAAAATGACACTAGTAATACTTGGTAGTGTGGTTGACACGGAATAATGACATAAGACAGAGGAGTTGGTTCAGTCAGTAAGGTGTTTGCCATGCCATTATGACACCTGAGTTCAGTTCCCAGAACCCACATTTACAACTGGCTGGCCTGCCTTGTTGGACCTCAGTGGGAGACATTATGCTTAGACTTTATGTGCTAGGGTGGGTTGGTACCCAATGGGGGGAGGCCTTCTCTAAGGAGAAGAGAAAGGGGAAATGGAGGGGAGTGGAAGGTGGAACTGGGAGGGAAGGAGGGAGGGAGGGAAGGAAGGAGGGAGGGAGGGGCTGTGTGATCAGGATATAAAGTAAACAAATAAATTAATGAAACATTCAAACAAACAACAAACAAAGAGGACTTGGTAGCCCTTTTGTAGTCCCAGCCCTAGAGAGACAGAGACAAGAGAATTCCCCGATCTCACTGGCCAGCCAGCCTAATGAGTGGGCTGCAGGTTCAGAGAGGGATCTCTCATGGAACAAGATCAACAGCTCCAGAGAAATGACATCAGAGGCTGACCTCTGGCATTCGCACAACACAGGTGTGTTGTGTGTTCACGTGCAAGCAAACACACATGAGAATTTATAAATGTGAAGTTGTATAAATAGTAACAATATTTGCACCCTCATTTCCAAAACAGTGTGTTGTACAAAATCAGAGTTTAAATAAGTATTTATGGAAAAGAAGGCAGTGGAATGGAGAGAAGGGAAAGACACTGTTATAAATCCTAGCAGATATTTTCCTCCTTTTCCTTGGTAACTTTCCTGACTGTAATATATATTTATTGCAGTTTTTAATCCCATGGGCTAACATCTCCACTGTCTATTGGGCGGTACCACACACTCTGCAGGTCACAGGCATCATTGTTGTTCTGCTGTCTGCCATGGGAGTAATGTCCTCTCTGTCTCTGTTATGTCACCATCTGGTTCCTGAAGAGCTCTGTCACCTCTAGTGACACCTAGAAGCCCAATTCCATGGCAGCATCCCCTGGCCTAAGAGGACAGTCAGAGTGAACTTCTCTCTGGTGGGTGTGCCCTTCACTGGGACAGCCCTTGTTTCTTGGATAAAGAAGGTGTCTTCTAAGCCTCTCGGGGGAACACAGACAGCTGGTAGGTCCTCTGTCCTACAGAAGAACCCTGTCCTACGCAGGCTTGTCTTTGGGACTTCAGGACTCTGCCAGTGTGGTTAAAATTTCTTCTCTTCATTGATAGAAGTTATGATTCCCTCCAAGCTTGCAGGGGTCATCCTAACACCACACCAGGACAAGATCCCAGTATTCTTGTCACACTTATATACCCTGACTTCTCCTCCATGTGTGTAGATTCATGCCTCTCTTCCCAGTCCACACCCACTGCCAAGTACCTTCTACCCATTCCTCTGGTTTGAATTATCCAGTAGCTCCTTCAGTACAGACCTTCATCCCTTCCCACCAGAGAAAGTCTTTGCCCTAATTCCCATCTAGAACAGAGGTTCTTAATGTTCCTAATGCTGAGATGCTTTAATGCATTTTCTCATGTTGTGGTGACCCCCAAATCCATAAAATTATTTTTATTGCTACTTCATAACTGTCATTTTGCTACTGTTATGAATCATAACGTAAATATCTGTATTTTCTAATTGTCTTAGGCAACCCCTGTAAAAGGGTCATTAGCCCTCTTAAAGGGTCATGACCCACAGGTTGAGAAACCACTGGTCTAGACTATATGAGTTTGTGGGAACTGGTGCTGCAGCTCATTTGATAAATTACTACCCTTGTTGGCACAAGGCCCTGGGTTCAATATCCAGCATCATAAAAATGGGTACAAAGGCATATACCAAAAAACTCAGCCCTTAGGAGGCAGAGGCAGAAGCATTAAAATATAGGAAATAACAGACACTAGTTGAGAAGACAGTGTAACAAAATAACACCCTCCTTGGGTCCTCCATGAGGCCTCCTGGCTAGGGGAATCTGTTCTCCTCTGGCAAGGAGGAGCCAGCATCCCCTCTGCAGGAGACCTTCAAGAGCACTCAGCGGATTGTTCCCATTCTAGGTGTCTGTGTCTCTGCCCTTCTTATTAGAACTGTGAGTAAGAATAAAAGATTCGCCACGGTGGCAGAGTCAGCTTTTTAAGTGACTGGCCTGCTCTCCTAGTTACATCATAGACCTGGTTTTCAGTTTTGCCTCTTCAAATGCAATTTCCACACTGTGCCCAAAGGCCTTTGTCCATACTTTATAATTAACTAATGCCACAGACCTCAGAGCTACCACTCTCCTTCCTTCATATCTCTCAAACATTAGGTATGAGATAAGGTATTAATGAGCACAAGTCTTTCTGTGTGTATCCCATAGAAGTTCCCATCAGGGAAACGTGAGCCATCCTGCTACTGCAGCTTGCATATTGTCCTGACAACCATCATGACTGCCTGCCCCACCGTAGTTGAAACTCCCCAAACATAGTCATATGCCCTTTGCCATTACCCTTAGATCCATTCTTTACCCTCTTTCAACCTGCTTCCTAGAAGCTAGGCCAGCATTTATGGAGGACCATAAATGGAGGACTGGGTCCCCTCAGTCTCTGCTTTCCCATGATTCCTGTTTGATTCAAGTGGGTTGGAATAGTCCCCACTCTTCCCATGTCTGTTGGGCAAAGAGCCACCTAGTCCTACCAAAATCCACAGCTTCTGCAGGGCACTTGCTCCTCTCCCGGGCTTCCCTTGGTATTTGATGATCACAGCCTTTCCATCACATTACCCTAAGGTTGACCACTACTTCCAAAGCACCAGTGTGTCACCCCTCCTTGTTGGTTCAGTTAACTCTGGTCCAATGTGTCACTTATTTCCTGACAGAGTTGTAAGTAATGTTGTGTCCATCCTTCCTGAAACTGAGGTGAAGAGGACTGCCCGTGCCCCTAGAAAACCCAGAGGAAGGTCCTGGAGATGGAAGGGACCCCTGAGCCATCCATGATCAGCACCCATTGCTAGCAGAGACAACAGCTTCTCTACACCTTTCTGTGCAGCAACTTCCTCTCCTACCAACACATCTGCTGCCTCAGGTTGGAGTGACTTCCTCTCAAGTCCTTTGTCCTCAGACATTAATCCCAGCATACTAGGGCTTGACCACAGTCTCAGCCTTCGCTCTGTAGATCTTCATGGACTCCCTAATTCCTGCTTCAAGGAGCGCCCAGGCCTCCCATCGTGGACCTGACAGTGGCTACAGATGACAGGACCCCCTGGGACTCATGCTGTCATGAGTCATCTGTGTCCCTCACTAAATATGAATCCCAAATTAATGCTTCAATCAAAAGAACCTCAGAGTTCCCAGTGCTTTCCTTTATTGTCACACCAAGCAAACTAAAAGACTTTTCTGAAAGTTTGCGTGGATCCCGATGGCAGGGACCACACTTTATTGACATCGTACAGGTGCTCCTGGCATATAAAAAAGAACAAAGATTAAACTCAACCCCCGCCCCAGATGCCAAAACTAAAAATGTTTGCATAAAATTGGAGTTTAAAAAGAAGGTCACAGAATCAGCTGCTGTAAGACTTCAGAGAAAGCAACCCAGCGACAGGCGAGCACACCTCCCCCTCTGGGCAGGCAGGGCCATCTTACTGCTGCAAACACTCCGGATTCTGAGCCTAATAAAATGCCATTTCGATTTAAAATACACTAAACAGGGAAGGGCATTTGTAACTGGTCACCTCACTGTGGCTGTGGGGGAACACTCAAACGGGAAATTTAGTCTCTGGTGTTTTTAAACCTAAAAGATAGCTCCTAATTGTACTTTGTGAGGGTGGCTGTTGTTGTCATTGTTGTTGTTGTTGTAATTGGCAAGCAGACACTTCCATAAGGGACTTGAGGGAACTTAGAGAATTTTGTTTGGGAGATGAATCAGCCACATCAAAACCACCTTTTCCTAACAGCCTGGGCCGTCCTTGCCTCTTGTTTAGGTAATCACTTGGTTCAAAGGGAAATGGGTTGCTCTCTGTAAGAACACCCGCGAATGGGCGTCCTTGTGAGCCAGGAAGAAAGCGCTTTGGTTTTGATCATCCTTTGCCCTTTAATCATAAATCCAGGCCAAGCTCAATGGCAGGATGTGGGGATTGAAAGGCTTTCCACCGCTTAATGACATCCAACTCCTTCAAATAAAGGCACAGTAGCAACAGAACCTGGGAGAGGGTTGCAATAGACAATTCACGGTCCAAAAGTCAAGCAAAGAAAATCGAATCTGCAGTCGTCTGCACCAGAGATTATTCTGGGGAAGGGCCACAATTGCTTTACATTTTCAGTGTTAAGTGTGCGTGCGGCACCTGAACCTTGTGCCTAAGCTACATAGAAGAAGGCAGGTAACTTGGGCTGGCCCAGATTGAATGCAGGGGATAAAGCAGATATATTCCTGGAGCCAGTGGATGTGTGAGGTTTGGGTCACCAGCTGTGACGACGCTGGCTTCAGATGGTCTCACACTCAGTGGTGGCAGTGGAACACGCCCCGCAGTCACATCGGACAGCCATCGGGTAGGTGTAGAAAGGATCGACTCCAGGGGCACAGTTAGGCAGCTTCACTGTCACCTGTCTGGTCTCGTTGTAGGTACACACTCGATGATAGGCCTCAATGTAGGGAGGCTCCAGGATGGGTTTCTATCCCATGGGTAAAAAACAGGAAAAACATTAGAATACAGCATCCGCTTCCTGTTCTTGGTGCCAGTCATCACTGGCTGGTTACTTACGTACTGACTCCTCCCACTACGAATACACTCCCGAAAGCAGGAAGTTACTTTGCTCATTACCATGTCCTGAGCTTCCATGAAAGTCCACAGAACACAGGATGCACTTGGTAAATATTTAGTAAATGAATAGCTGGTCTCCCTTCTCCTACCATTACCCCTACAGAATGTTTACAACACGAGTGAGCCTTTTAAAATACAAGTCAGTCCTGGCTCGCCTCTGCTCAAACCCCGGTAGTTTTCCATCTCCCTCAGGGTAAAACATCACAGACATTAGGATTCTTCTCAAGTCCCTGTATTTTCTGCCCGTACTCTTACTTCTGACATGTCACCTATGGCCCTGGTCTTGCCAACACAGTCTCCAGCTCCAGTCACAGTGGTCTCTGTGCTGCTTCAGAACCCAAACTGAAGGTCTTTGTATCTGCTGTTCCCTCTGCCCAGAACACAACACACACACACACACACACACACACACACACACACACACACACCTCTATCACCAAGCTCTTAGGATTCTGTTCAAATCTCACCCGATCCAGAGCAGCATTTTCTGATGCTATTTTAAATCGCTTCAACCCACCTCCAAAGCCCTGGTGCTCCCTAATCCCTTCCTGTGTGGTTTTAGTTTAAGGGTTGGTTTGCTATGTTTGTCCATTTCCACATGCCAGCTCCTGTATCTTTGTGTGACATCTCCAGTACCCAGCCAGCCTGGTACCCAGGACGTCTGCAAGAACTACTTGTAACTGAACCCACAAAAGACAGCAGGGCCAGGGAGCTTCCTGAATATTCTGCTCTAATGGCTGGAGGGTTAGTTCACTTCCTCCCGTTGCCTTTTATAAACCTTGACTTCAAAGATGATTCTGTTAGAGAAAGTAGAGATCAGTAGAGAGAGACCCAGAGTCTGCAGTCAGCCCCACTGTGCCTGCTTTACTGATGCTGGAGACCTGGGCAAAGCTCTTAACTCTTCCAAGCCCTTGTTCCCTCTTCTATAAGGAAAAAAAAAAAAAACCTTTGCTAGCATTGTCATGGAGCTAGATGAGGTGATGTGTGCAGTGCGCAAGCCCTGGCAAAAGGTCAGGGCTCAATACAAGTAGTCAATGGCTCTTATGAGCACAAGTATAAGGATGTAGTAACGAATCAATAACAATAGTCTTTCAGGGAACAGTCCCTTTGTTCCAATCCAAAAAATAATAATAATGTTAAGTAGAGAAATCAGATAGATGATACATAAATCTATACATAGCTACGTGCTTAGATGTATGCACAGGCATACGCGTATATAGATAATGCACACAGGTACATAGAATCAAGAGATATACATATATGCATGCATAAGTACATATGTGCATAGGCACACACACATACACATGTGCGCGTGTGTACACCTATAGATGACAGGCAAGCCAGCTCAAGATGAAATCCAGCTTCAATATTATAAAAACAGAGACCTGTCCTTCTACAGGGGCCGGGAGGAGTTCAGTTTCTCTCTCCATTCTGTCTTCTGACTCTCAGCATGCTGGGATTCTAGAAAAATTGCGTACTCAATTAACTTTGTATTTTAATTTTTTTATTTTATAAATCTGTCTCATGCAATATTTGGGGTGGGCTTAGGCCAAAAAAAAAAAATTGTGTTACTGATCTGAATTCAAATTTATCTGAGTTTCCTAACTTTTTTTTTTAATTTCACTTCACTTCAGATTGGGGGTAGGGTCTGAGGTGGAAGGGGGTTAATGGTGTTTTGAGTTGGTTGGTTGATTTCAGCTTGGGGAGGTTCTTTTGGCTTTAATTTTGCTAAATCTGCCATCTTTGAAGCTCAGGTCACTGAGACGTCACCATTTTCAACAAGAGTCAGCTCAGCTGGACACCATGAACACTTTCTAGTTAAGCCAGCTTTGAGATGTATGCACCCACTCTAAATGAAAGGACAGACAGAACTGGGTCTAAAGGGACAGACCAGATCTCACACTGGACTGGGACAAAGGGAAAACAGTCGTGGCAGAGCCTGGGACTACGTCTCTCTCAGCATGCAGCTTCCGGGTTCTTCTGGGTAACTGCCTGACTTCCTCACAGCTGAGAAAATACAGGAAGGAGATGTGGTCACAGGTTTGGACCAAAAATTCATTTCCAAGGTTGCACTGACTCTCTCTGACTTCGAAGCCATTCCCTCTCGACTCCTTCCCTGTGATCTCTACAATGGGTAAATAGTAGCACCCACCCTCCTAGGGATGGCTCCCAAACAGAACCATGGAAATTACATTACCAACCTCAACAGTCCTCTGGAAGGAAGCATCATCATGGTTTTCAGACCATATGGAAGAAGCCAAATAATTGTGCAATCAGCTTTTTAAAGCTCAGAGGGCAGGGCAGGTATGCCAGCTTCCCCTCCATCGTGAAACTGTGAGCTTGAAATCAAGGCCCTGTCCCTGAGGACACTGCCACCCAAGCCCCTTGGACTACTCACCTCCCAGGTCTCGCAGCGGCCCCAGCAGGCATCTGTGGTGATCCGAAGTCCCCTGCAGCCTGGCTTCTTGGCCATGAAAGTGAATTCCCTCACAGCACAGCCCACAAAAGTGTGCAGGTTCCCACTGGAGCTGCTGAGGACAGAGTCCGGGCCACCCAGGAGAAGGAGGGCCACTGCACCAAGGACAAGGTATACCAACTTCATGCTATTCCCCGGGGAAGAAAAGGAAACAAAATTGAACATACCCAACTGCTCACGGTGGTGCCGCCCACCACTGTGGTGGCCCCTCTCAAAGAGGCCTTGCTCTTAGCACTACAGGAAAAAGAAGATGAGCCCAGGAATTGTCCAACTCCAACAGCTCCCTAACTAGTAGATAGTCGATAGTTCTCTCTAGATACCCTACCCTCAAAGCAGTCTCCGGCTTTTCCTTGGTGAACTCCTGGAGCTGATCTATACATAAAAGGAATTTACCTGATGAAAAATAAGAGGCACACCAAAAGAAATGTAGAGCCTAAAATAGCACACATCCCTTCTTTTCACCAGGTCCAGGGTATGCAGGTGTCACGTTAGAGCTTAGCACATATATGTGCTTTCAGTGTCATAAATGGGGAATGAATGGGAGAGGAAGATAAGTACAAATAATGGTGTGTCCTGGGTGTGTTGTGGCTAATCCAACCTACCATACAGGAGGCATTGTAAAACCTGGTGCCTGATGTGGTAGCCACTCATAAAATGTTTTCTATACCCCATAGATTACCTCTGCCCTGTGTTATGCAAAATCACAAGCTGTGGCTCAGTCTAAAAGCATTACATCCTCCTATGAAGTCTATTCTTGGTCCTTTCTGGTTAGTAGCACACAATGCTTGCCCACTGTACAGAACACACGTGGACATCACGTGTGTATCATGTCCCAAGTCAGTGCCACTCAAGGAGAGCTACATTTCCAAAGCTGTTCCCTCAGTTCCTACTGGTATGGGATGTTGTCATTCAGACACCATGGGCTTCTGCTCAGGAGGAAGGAAATGAGTGATGGAGAGACACTTACCTGATCTTGCTGGAATCAACTCTTCTTGGAGAGCTGACACTTGTACCCCCAGGCTTTCAAAAGTTGCAATGAGTGGAGAAAGTTCACTCTGGGTAAGTGTCTCTCCTTTCTGTTATCAGGCTGCCTGATTATTCAAATATATAGGGAAGGTCTTGTCAATCAAGACAGAAGAGAGGCAGATCCTTACAGGAACTACTGAGCACATCAAAGCCCCGGAGTATGAAGCCAGTCTCTATTTTCCAAAACTGATTCACTTCAAGGGTGGTGTTTTGTTTCTTGACATCACCGAATGAAACAGAAAGTTGCCTTGGTGGGGGGTGACATAATCCCGGGGAGACAGTCAGAGGTAGTTCACCTGGTTCTTGAGAAGAAGCGCCCAGGGACAAATGGATCAGAGTTTCCCTCATAGTAACCATGGCCTGCCTTTGAGACAGTAAGCCACCGGCAACTTCTGGCAAGTCTTTTCCTTATACTTACAACACTGAAAAACAGCAAGACAATAATTCTTACCTGGAAACAACATGGCATACCTACTGACAGACAAAAAAATAAAAAAAAAAAAACTTTGAAAGTCTTAAAAATCATTTGACTAGTAACATTAACAAAATCTTTAAATGAATCACTCAGGCAAATACAGAGGTATTGGAAATAATTAGCTTCATATATGGGAATTAAAGACGACTTTAAAATTTTTTCTATATACTTTTAGGGATTATTTTTTTTACATGAGTCAGGTTTTTGTTCTAGAAAGTCAGCTAGTAATATGCTTTTAAAATTAAAGTAAACCAATATTTATCTATATGTGCTGCATCGAAGGACATTCAATGATGCTTTCATGAAAATGTCTTATATTCCTGGTCCTGCTGAACCTAAAACAGCACAGTCCTTCTTCTGACCAGTGGCGTAGTTTATATTCTATTCTACAATAACAGCATGGAAACGGGTTAGAAAGCTACTTGTCTGTGGCCCTTCTTCTGGGTGTTCTAAAAAGTAAATGAAGCAGACATCTGTGCCCTCGGGAGTTTACATTTCACAGCAAATCACGACATACCCAAGAGAGGTTCGAGATGCATATTAAATGACCGGTGACACAAAATAAAGAAATTAAAGTATGTCCATTTTCTACACAGAAAGATTATTTTTTCTTTTCTTTTTTAATTGGACATTTTATTTATTTACATTTCAAATGTTATTTCCTTTCCCAGTTTCCCCTTGGCAACCCCCCTATCCCATCCCCTCCTTACCATGCTTCTATGAGGGTGCTCCCCTACCCACCCACCCACCCATCCACTCCCACCTCACCAGCCTAGCATTCCTCTACACTGGGCATCAAGCCTTCACAGGACCAAGGTCCTCCCCTCCCATTGATGCCAGATAAGGCCCCTTCAATCCTTCCCCTAACTCCTCCTTTGGGGTCCCTGTGCTCAGTCCAATGGTTGGCTGAAAGCATCCACATCTGTATTGGTCAGGATCAGGCAAAACCTCTCAAGAGACAGCTATATCAGGCTTCTGTCAGCAAGCATTTCTTGGCAACCGCAATACTGTCTGGGTTTGGTGTCTACATGTGGGATGGATCCCCAGGTGGGGCAATCTCTGGATGGCCTTTCCTTCAGTCTCTGCTCCAGTCTTTGTCCCTGTATTTCCTTTAGACAGGAGCATACTAGCCTGTGATCTCACAAAATACAGCCAGCCAGCCAAGAGCCCCCCTCTCCCTCAGTCCCCAGCTGCCTGGAGTACAACATGCTCTGGTACCAGTACCTTGTCCATTCATCACTGACAGCCCAATAATGACCTCTGCAGTTACCAAGGCTGTTTCCACATGGTAGCCAGAATCTGCTGGACCCTGGCATGCATTCTCCTCAGCTCTTCCGCCATAATGTAAAGAATTCTGAAAGGACCCTGATATAGCTGTCTCGTGTGAGGCTAGGCCAGTGCCTGGCAAATACAGAAGTAGATGTTCACAGTCATCTATTGGATGGAACACAGGGCCCCCAGTGGAGGAGCTAGAGAAAGGACCCAAGAGCTGAAGGGGTCTGCAACTCTATAGGCAGAAAAACAATATGAACTAACCAGTACCCCCAGAGCTCATGTCTCTAGCTGCATATGTAGCAGAAGATGGCCTAGTCTGCCATCACTGGGAAGAGAGGCTCCTTGGTCTTGCAAACTTTATATGCCCCAGTACATGGGAACGCCAGGGCCAAGAAGTGGGAGTGAGTGGGTAGGGGAGCAGGGTGGGGGGAGGGTATAGGGGACTTTTGGGATAGCATTTGAAATGTAAATGAAGAAAATATCTAATAAAAAATTGTAAAAAAAAAGACATTAAAAAAAAGAAATGCAAAAAAAAAAAAAAGAAAAGAAAAAGAAAAAGAAAGAAATGGAGGCTCAGTCACTTTTTAACTACCTACTTCCTTAGCCTTTAACAAGACAAGAGCTGGGTTGTTAAAGGCTATTGGGTTGTTTGGCTGTGTTCCCTTTCCATTTTCAGAAGCAGATATTGGTGGCTTCAGTTGTATCTCTCTCAAAACCCCAGAACTCCAAGTGCTCCACGTGGTTTGAAAGAAAATATTTGGAAGCTCCTGGAGCATGTTCAGTAAGCCAACACCTTCACAGCAGAAAGGGGAGGTCAAGGGATGGAGCTCACCCACTGGTGAGTCCAGCTTGTTCCCAAGGCAACGGTGTGCTTGAGACACGCACCCTGTCTCCAACAGAACTGCCTTCTTTGTATGTTTGTTTGTTTTTATTTTGTTTTGTTTTGTTTTTTGTTTTGCTACTTATAACATCTATGAAGTCAAGGACCTCATCTGGGTCATTCACTAAATTCATTGTATTGCCAAGTTCATAGAGGGAACCAGGTATGTGGTGTTGAAACAGCAAATAATTGAGTGGGCTGGAAAGTTGGCTTGGTGGTTAAGAGCACTTGCTCTTCTTGCAGAGGACCAAGATTTGGTTGCCAGCACTCACATGGAAACACACAACCACCTGTTAACTCTAGTTCCAGATGATCCAGTGCCCTCTTCTGGCCTCCTTGGGCACCAGGCATGCACATAGCACACAAACGTATATACAAGCAAAACACGCATACACATAAAATAAAAACAATTTTTTTAGATGCCCGCAACTCCTCTTCAGACCTCTGTCATGTCATCTGTGAGATTACAGGTTTAAACTATCATGACCTTCTTGGTTTATTGTTTTGAAAGAAGGTGGGGGAGCCTTTGGGAGTTGATTACAGAAGGCTCCAAGGTAGAGACTTCAAGCTTGAATCTTTATTTTATACGAAGAGGAGAAAACCAGAAGACACCTGTGCACGTGCACCACCTGTCTCCAGCTCTGGAGGCTTTGTCATCTCAAGACTGTCACTGAGAAAGCCATCACCAGATGTAGTCCTTAATCTTATGGTTCCAGAACACAGCCATAATGCCCCTCTTTCTTTATAAGCTTATCTATCTGTGGATTCAACACCTTCTGATCTCTTCTGGCTTGGGGCAAAGGTATGAATACATACAGACAAACACACAGACACACACATTAAAAAAAAGAATAAATACATCTTCTTTCAAAGATTTGATCAAAGTATGCTTCCACGTTGCTTTTCAGGGTGTCTGCTCCTCAGTGTGTACATAAAAAATGTCAGTACCCTTTCCTTCCTGGGAAATGCGTCATGTACCCCTTCCCCCAAATTAAAAAACTGCCACTAAAATGCTGCGCCATGCCAAGAAATATTAGGCATATCCTGATTTCAAAGTTTTTAAATGTCACAGGGTGGGTGCAAAGGAATCTTAGACTAGAAGAGGCAAATCTGGGGGTGGGGGCTGTGAGGTCTTAGCAGCATTCAGAACCAGAGTCCTGGGGGGGGCTCAACTTTCTTCTCTAATTATCATTGGTGCTTTGATCTGACATCAAAATTAATATGCTTTTTCAGTCCAAGAAGCAGATAAGGTTGAAGTTTCCATTTAAACCTTAACGACCAGTTTACCATTGCTGGAAAGTGTACTGTAAGTTTATGTGACTAGTCAAGCTGCCTAAGCCAGCCACCACATTCTGGTTCATATTACTCCACAGGGACTAAGCTGACTGCACTGTCACTTGGAAAGACATCCTAGGAGGTTAGGAGCATCCCTGCTTCACCGTGGCTCCCTCTGCTCTCTCAGAATGCACATTTTCTGCCCGAGGGTCAAAGTAATTACTGCCATGCGTCCCGTGGGTGATTTAAAAGCCACAAATGAAATTACATGTTTTAAGGAACTAATAGAATCAATCACTTTCTACAAACAGATGCGAGCCAGGGCAGTCTCAGCCCTTACAAAGTTGCAGATTGCTTTTCCTATCTCTTATTTGTGAGGAAGGAAACTTCTGGGCTCACAAATGAAGATGAATAGGGAAGACTTTCAGAAGAAATTAATTTTATTGGAAAGTCAATTCTTCTTCTGACAACACTAGATATTTGTGGGACAGCTCTTGGTGTTATTGACTCAAAGAGATAACATTTGTCCTAGATGATGGTGCCGTTGCTATGGTGACTTCTTTTAACAAGACTAAAAATAATGAAGCCTGTGTCTAACTTTGCTAGGACAAGCCAAGCCTTTCTCAGAACCATCTGAAAGAAGTATCTGTCGGCTGCCACAGATTTATTTTGAATTAAGGGGCACGTCATTTAGGGACTGAATTGTTTTTATTTCCGCCTGACTCTGCCACTTCTGGATATCATGGTTCTGCAGGGCATAGCAGGCACATGTCTAACCAAGAGGAAAAAAAGATGAGTTTCATGAGTCACAAAGAAGCTTTCTTTATTGCAAGTGCATCCTGTATTCTCCTTGGAATGGGTCCACAAGGCTTCTGGGTCCCCAAGCCAGAATGGTAATTCCACAAGGAGTCTCACAGACAATGGCAAGATTGTTGTTAGCTACGCTTGGATGCAATAGAACTCTATTTGGTAGATATCGACTGTATTCAGAAAGGACTCCTGCTCTTGGCCCCATAATCTTCATGGATGTGCCTATGTGTGGAGAAGGGAAGAGGAGAGCCTGACTTCTCTGCACAGCACTCATTATACCACTTCACAGGTACGAAGCAAGAGCCTACTATGTGCCAGTCACTTTCTCCCTTCCTCAACTCACATGTATGAATCAAGCACCTATTGTGTGACAGGTTCTTCTCCCTTCCTCAATTCACAGGTATGAATCAAGCACCTACTATGTGCCAGGAACTTTTTCCCTTTCTCTTTCCTTCTCTTCCTTCCATGTTTTGTTGAGCGCCTCCCTGAGTGTTATAGTTACAGTAAGCACATGCGGTGTAGTTATGAATAAAGCTGGGAACCTGGAGATGTGCAGTCGTTCCTCGGGATGGAAACACTCCCTTCTGGAGGGACCAAAGAGGTTGTCAGATTCATGAAACTCGTGAGAAACTTTATAGACTCAGGAAACTCACAAAGCTTACAAGACTCTCAAGGCCCCTTCCCAGGTTAGATAGTCTGGGAAATGCAAGAAATGCACAGGGAATGGCTGGATTACAGCTATTAAGCAATTGTAGAGACAAGTCTTTGTTTAAATAAAGTTTTCAAGGAAACGCATTGAGCATGAATCATCATTTACCCTTATAGATTTCGTACCAAAAAGAAAAAAAAAAAAAACATTCTAAGAACTGGAATTGCCACATGGAATTAAAATCCGACTGGACAGACTGCGGGATAGCATCTTAGTTTTGCACCGTCCACACACTGACCCTCCGTGTGTCCGTGTAGAAGAGTACCTGGCACTCCAGATTCCTCTCATTTGTTTATTAGAGGTGTTTTTAATGAATGAGTTTAGATCTTTCCAGATTTGAGATCCAGTGATATTTCCCTCCTCTTTTTCTGCATAGCTTACATCCTTTTCTCACTTTCAGCTGCACTCTGGACCTTTTTCATATTAATTTGTTGGAATATTTTTATATTAAGAGTCTAGTCATCTGGATACTACTATATAATCCAACCCTCTCTAGCCTCTGTGGATATCCCCACGTGTGTTCTATGTGTGCACACATACACAAAGCCCCATACAATACACAAAAATAAAAATACAACGTTTTTTAAAAAGACAAACATAGAATGCCGTGGGAGGTGACAGAGGAAAAAAGGGTCGCTTCACCCCAGGCAAAGACTATGTGTAATGAGGGTCTTTTTCCTGTTCATTGCTATATCCCCAGTGATTGCAGCATTGTCTGGGTGACTAATTAATTACTGAAACCATTTGTTGAATGAGTCACTAAAGACACAGCAGAGAGCATGGTGAGGCTCTGGTTCCTCACAGCTTGGAACAGTGCATGCTAGGGAAGAATCCTAGAGGTTGGGGCAGCATGGGGCTGGGTGCTGCAGGAGACCCTATGGAGCACAGTGAGGGGACGGACTGGACCATCAGGAAGAGGTGACTCCACCGCCAGCTTCAGCTGATAGATACCATTCAGGCTGCACCCCATGAAGCTGAGACATTGACAAAGAAGGAATTCCAGTGCATGGACATGTTGGGGTTTCTGGTAACCACACTATAAAGGTGAAATGAGAAAAAGAGTAATTCCAGTAACTGACCTAGTTGCCAAAGTACCAGAAGTAGAATAGAATTTATGCTAGTGTGTTAATATGTAATCGTTGATGAATGCTGGTGTTCTGGTGGGTTGTGGTTTTTTGGGTTTTTTGTTTTCATGCTAAGGTCTGGGACCCTATAATTCATAGAACATCACATTCAAACACCATAGCTCAAGGGCTCAGAGCAACATGGGGGGCAATCATGGTGGGTGGTGTCCAGAGAGTTTAGTTCTGTCTAAATCCTCTTGCTGTGTCTTACCTACTGAAGCTCAAAGATGTTAAAGGAATTAGCCATGATGGCTTGAAACTAGGAAGGAGACTTTTGAGAAAAACAGTGTCAGCAGAGGAGGGGGCGAGGAGTTAGTGGGGGTGAAAACGATTAAAATTCACTACACCCATAAAACTGTCAAAGAACTTTATTTAATAAAAAAAAATTGTAAAAGACAAAAAGCCAAGTTCTCAGCAGCTGAGCCTAGGTCAACAGCACACAAATGTCTCTAAGTTTAAGGTAGCAAGGAACCCATGGGAAAGAATTTTTTTTAAGACTTTATCAAAATGCTTATTTATCCAGAACCAAGATTTCTCATCTACTGAGCCTAATGGCTTATCTGAGAGGCTTGGGTTCTGGAATGTGCCCTTGTGGCTGACTGAATCAGTGCTGAAGAAATTGCGTCAAACTGAATCAGAGAGAGAAATGCCTCCCAAGTCGAGATAGCTTTGACGTTCAGTGAACGATGAAGCCAGAAGAATAATCAACTCCAGAGAAGAGAAACTAATAAAAATCAAAAACATTGGGAGAATCTCATCACAAAGCATCCAAGTGGAAAAAATTCAGCACCCCAGGCAGGACAGGCAGAGGCTGACGTGTAGGAAAATACAATAAAAGGTCACGAAACCATGAGAGCTGGGAGCAGTCACCAGCAGGATGTGTACGGCTAAGACCTTCCCTGTCTGTGCCTATGGCTTCCTGGTTCTAGAATCAGTGTCCCTTGGGATCAGTGCTACCCAACCCTACCCACCCAAGCCCTGTAATACTGCCCAGAGACTGGAGATGTAGACTCGAGAACAGAGCAGAGTAAAGGCCTTTGATTCAAGCTTGCAAGGCAGAGTGGAGGACAGCAGAGGTTCAGAGTGAGCAGCACAGAGCCAGCCTGAAGAGTGAGCATGAACCTGTTGGTTCCAGACATTGCCTCTCTGCCTCCTTCTCCCTACTCGGTTGTCCAGCACCATTGTCTCCTGAAGACATCACCCCCTGCAGAGCTCATTATCTTTCCTTCCAGACCTATCCCACCTGTTTAATCTTGCACTTCCCACCTCTGTAAATAACATCACTGCAGATTCATTGAAGACAGCTACCTGTGGCATGTGCATGTGCACATGCGCACACAGAAACACATACACACACCTTAGACTGCCTTCTTCAGCACCCTTGATGACCTTTCTACTGGTGCCTGACCCTTCCTTCTTGGTTCACTGTGGCTAGAAAGACTTTTTCTCTGTCTCATCCTGACTTGTGTGCTCTCGTTGAAACTTTTCACTCTTCCTCAAAACTCAACATAAACCACAACCCATCTAACAGGGGTCCTCTCCTGCCCCTCCCGAAGCTCACCTCTTCCTCCTCTGGCTGCGACACTGACCCTTCCCTTGCCTCAGCTGCTGCTGCTCCACCTCTGGGCAGTGGCTTGGTTGATGCTCTCATCCTTCAGCCTTCCCTGGACCTTCACACATGTGTGACATGGGTCCCCTTCAGGGTCCCTTTCACACCCCACATCACCAACACCCCACTTGCTCTACCTCCTACAGAACCATTAGCTCCAAGTGGATAGGCTAGTTTCTTCCACTCGTGTCTTCATCTCCAGCGTCTATGGGAAGTAAGCCCTGACAGTTGGGTACCCAAAGAAATGTCTAATGCTAATGTAGAATTTTATCACCATTTTCTCCCAAAGTTAAAACTGTGTCATAGATATTTTGACAAATATTGCCAGAAAAGTGAATAGTCTGGCAGTCAAAATTTGAGTCCATATCGAGATGAAAGTCTGGAGTAGGTTAGTAAGTGTCCTCACAAAATGCCAAGAGTTTTGAGATGACCACATGTGAGACGTGGACAAACCTTAGCAACCAGCATCCTGAAGGCACAGGCCAACCTCATATCTCCTATTTTCCTTCCCATCATGTGACACTTGACCACCCACCAGAGCAGGATCTTCCTGTGTGAGTCCACGAGTTCTCTGGATCCTGTGAATAATCAATTACTTAAAGAGCAGAAAATGAAGTGTTCTCCTCTTCGGGAAATATGGAGAATATGAGAAGTAGGTTTGATGGACAGCCTGCCATTTGGTGCCGCCACTCAGTTCTTCTCTGGTTCTGTCTGGGAAAGGGGAGCTTGGCTTTTCTGACAGCCTGACGAATAGTGACATAATTGCAATAATCCTCTCCCCTCGAGGGCAAAGCAAACTTCATAATGAAATCTCTGTGTCTCAACTTCCAGTCGCTGGCGCTGCCCTCTTGGCCTTGTTCCTGTCCAGGACCCTGGAAATAAGAGGCATACTTCAAGCATGCCTAGCGTTGTTGTTAATGCTCTATTTTCTAAATTGTCTTGGAAATCGGTGAAGCCTGCCATAGACTGAGCCAAATGTGAAAGCTCTAGAAACGCTACACACACCACACCATACCACACCAACAGAGAACTCAGCTCCATTTACCACAATAATTATTAATCTTGTGCCTCCATTTTAAAAAATTTTATGACTTTTACTTTTTGACCCCAATCTAATCCTTCCCGTTTACTGAATAATGGGCTTGGTGGGGTGGGGCAGAAAGAAGTTATCTCCATTCACGCTTTCCTATAGACAGCAATACAGATGAAATGCTTGTGATTTCTCTCCTCACTGAAAAGTAAAGATGGTGGTTCAATATCCTGAAAGTTTAGCTCTCTGGTAGATTTGATCAGCTAGGGTAGTTCCAGTGCTAAGTTCCAAGCACAATCCACAAAGGGGCAGACACTTCATAATTGTCAGTAACAGACAGTCTAACACTGGGAACGCCATTCAACAGTGTCATCAGGCAGGACCCAGGTCTTTCCTGTCCTGATGCCCTCTAGGTACAGACAGGCCTCTTCACTCAAGCCTCTGTGCCCAAAACAGCACAGAGGTGAAAGAAGAGAAGACACATCTCATTGCAAGTCTCTCTCATTAGTGTTTTATAAGTTTTATATGTGTGTTTACCTGCGCCTGCATGCAGTGCCCACAGAGATCAGACAAGGGTGTCAGATCCCCTGGATATGGAGTTACACACAACTGTGAGCCAGTGTGCGGGGAATTGAACCCTGATCCTCTGGAAGACAGCCAGGATCTTAGCCACTGATCCATCTCTCTTTTGAAAGAGAAAAGAAACAACAGAAGTCTCCCCACAGACTTTCTCTTTAATCACATTGGCCAGTGCCCGGTCACATGGTCATACTGTGCTGTGAGAGAGGCTGAGAAGAGGGTCCCAGGCATTTTCTGCATGGAGAGTGTTTGATCAGCTCAGCTGGCCAGAGAGAAAGGCAAGAACAGTGTGGGGAAGACAACTACTAGACTGTGGAGTGAGTGGAGGAGTTCAAATTGGGGCAAGAACCAATTGCCTATCAAGTCATACTATCTAATTTAGCTTCACTCAATAAGGAAGCCAACATTTTATCTCATCCTGACAGATTCTCTCATTTTCTTTTCCTATAATTTCTAAGCTCAGAACAAGAGATGGAACACAATTACTTATCATCCCTGAACACTAACAACACTGCCAGAGGGGCACTGATGATCTGCAGAGAAATTAGCTGCCACCCACTTTGAGCCATGCATAGTTTATCTGGAAGGCAAGAGGGCTTGATGGAAAGTTCATGAAGGCCCCTTCTAGCCCTGAGAGCCCATGGTCCTGTGCCTATATTCAAATGTCTCCCAAGGGATTGAAGCACACCAGCTAAGACATGTTAGGAGAGAGAGAGACGGCTGACTCACACTGACTCCCACTGGCCTTGGGAAAAGTAGAAAAATTACAATGATTTTTCAAGGCACATCAACTTAGTAAAAATAAGAACTGGTTGACAGGTTCCAGCATGTTCTTGAAGGTAGTCCTATAATAGTTTACAAGAAAATTACTGAAAATGAAATTTTAAAAGAAAACTAAACAAGGCACTAAAATAGATTTTCCTCCATATTTCTTCCTTTATATTTGTATTGAAACAAATATCTAGTGTTTACAGAGTACAGAAAAATACATGTGGTCAGGGCTTAAAACAAGTCCTTCACAGCCAAACATCAGTCAAGGCTAACTCACACTCAATAAAATAATAATAATAATAAAATAATAATAACAACAACAATAAACAGTTCAAAAATTTTAGAAGTCATTTTCTATGCTCAATATAGGCCTATACACAGCATTGTCTCTTTCAGTCTTCACAATATTATTGCCTTGTATTATTTCTATTTTATATATGAAGAAACGGAAGCCACAAAACCTGCCCAAGGGCTTAGCACCCAAAGTGGTATAACCAGAGTTTGAATGTGGTCAGTTTCTAGAACCCATCCTCTTGACCATTATGATGTATTGCTTTGATAATATTTTAATGTTACTTTTTATGTTTTCCACACTATTATATAGAGCATATGTTTTCTGTTCCCTAATTTGATATCTAATATAGATGGACAGACGGGATTGGGTTGTAGAGATGACTCAAAGATTAAGATCATTGGTTGCTCTTATTGAAGAGTCGAGTTCTCAGCACCCACATCAGTCAGATCATGGCTCTGCAACTTCAGCTCCAGGAGCTCTCTCACCATCTTCTGGCTTCTATACACACACACACACACACACACACACACACACTTGACACACTTGACACAGAGTCATATATACATAGGCACAAAATTAAGGTTAAAGCCAGGTCATGGTGGCACACACAATCTTAGCACTTTGGAGACAGAGACCAGCCTACAGAGTGAGCTCCATGACAGCCAGGGCTCCACAAAGAAACCCTACCCCCGCCCCAAAGAAATAATAGATAGATAGATAGATAGATATTAAAGTAAAAAAAAATAGAAAGAAAAAAGAAAGGAAGAGAACAAACAAACAAATGGAAGGAAAAGAGGGAAGAAGCAGGATGGGGGAAAGAAGAAAAGGAAGGAAGAAAGGAAGGAAGGAAGGAAGGAAGGAAGGAAGGAAGGAAGGAAGGAAGGAAGGAAGGAAGGGAGACAACTTAGCATTCTTTCCATCCACCACTTCCCCATCCTCCTCCAGGAACATGTGAAGACATCACATACATCTTCACATGGGAAACACATAGTTTACAAAGGAATGAGGGTCATCATGGAACAGAACTTGCCAGCCATGGCTCATGACTATAATCAGGAGGCTGAGGCAGGAGGATTGTAGGTAAAGCTAGTTTAAGGTCAGCCTAGGCTACAGAGGGAGATGCTGGCATGGGACTTACTCATCAACCAGAATCAGCTAACAGCAGCCCTGAAATCACACTCAGTCATTAGGGCTTTACAATCTGAGAGACAGGGTCCACTTGATGTGGCCCTGACCACCACAGAAAGGGACACTCCACTGGCCTTTGCTTATTCTGGTGGTTCTAGTTTAGTCAAAACGAGCTGGATTGGTTACCTTACATTGCTGTGGCCAACATGCCTGTAAGGAAAATCATGAAGACAGAAAGGTGATTTGGGATCATGGTGTCAGAGGGTTTTTCCTCCAATCCATGATAAAGAGAGCACAGCACATTAGTTCCTGGCAGTAAGGACTTATCAGATGAGGAAACAGACAAGTCAGAACCAGAGAACCATTATTAGACTTCAAAGGTCCATTTACTTGGACCAACTAGAGCCCACCTCCCAAAGGTTCCATGGCCTCCCAAAATGGTGCCATTACCTGGGAAATGAGCAATCAAAACATGTGTCTATGGGTGTTGGGGCCGGCCTGTGGCTCTGGTGGTGTCCGGGTTGGAGCCTGGGAGGCAACTGGAGCTGAAAAAGAAGAGGGAACCTAGGCGGGTCGAGAAATAATGGAGCCAAGACAATGTTCTGATCAAAGCTCAAAGGTTTAATGGGGATCGTTCTTATAAAGAAGAGAGGGAGGCCCATCCCCCCACTGGTTCATTCTTGGAGCCTGGAACCAGCTGCAGGTGATGATGTGCAGGATAGGGCATAGTCTCTGGAATAGCTCCGGGCCTCTCAACAGATAGCAGTATCTTGAAGAGGAACAGCAACAGTGGCTGAACAATAGAGTGATCTAGGGAGGAAGGCTCCACCCTAGGTAATCTCCTTAGTGGCAGCAAAGTCAAGGTCTGGCTCAGCTTGCTTCAGGCTGAGGGGGAGGTTACATATGGGAGACATTTCAAAGTCAAACCATAACACAAGGACAAGGAGTGAAATTAGCCTATATATCCACAGCAATGAAATAAATTTAGAGAATATTTATCATTATCACTCCTACCATACCTTCTTCAACATATGGGCCAATGCTTTCACAATTCTAATGGGGGTGGTTTTTACCTTAGAATTTTATACCCAACTAAAGCCTAAATTGACCATGAGAGTATATTAGAGAAATATTCAGATATGCAAGCTCTCAGAAATTGGATATTTCACGTGCTTTTTCTCAGTACTCTATCAAACTGGGGTCAGGGGTGATGGCATTTGATGGATGGTGACAAGGAAATGGTATGGTGGCCTGTCAGACCTCAGTGGCCTGGTTTATAATGCTCCCATAATACAGTATCTATAAATAACATCTAAAATGTATAAGTCAAAAAGTAGCAGTAAAAGTGTATTGCTTGAAAATAGAAGAGTAAAGTACAAGAAAAACAATTAACAAGAGTTGAAAATATTTGGTCCAGAGTAACAGAACTTGGAGATGAGTGAAGGGGTGGGGGAGGGGTGGGAAAAAAAGAGGGGGTGTAGGGGAGAGACACCATACTTAGCTGTAACTTGTTCTTCTAGGGAAGTGAAGAGCTGAAATCTAGTTGAAAGGTTAACTCAACATAATCTGCCTTAGAAGAGGGGCATCCCAGAGCAGCAGCTTGGTTTTGCTGACTTGGTAGAAGACTGTAACAGTGACCAGAAGAACTGGGGGGGGTTAGAACTGAGGGCAGGTTCTAACCTGTAAACAATGCCCAATTTAGGAACTAGAGAGGTGGATCAGTGGTTAAGAGTACTATTTGCTCTTCCAGGGGACCAGGGTTCAATTCCCAGCACCCACTGTCTGGAGCTCCAGTTCCAAGGGATCTAATGTCCTCTTCTGGCCTCTGAGAATATTGCATGAAGGTGATGAGCAATAGCAGATATTAGAGCTGTTCATTCACTATATTAAACAGTGTTTGTATATTATATGGTTTGTTAAAAGAAAAAAATAGAAAGTCTAATGTGTGAAATTCAAGATAGTACCAATCTTCAGCATGTTTTACTCAAGCATTTTTATTTTATGTGTATGAGGGTTTGCCTCCATGTATCTACATATACATGTGTGTGTGCACTATATGCACACAGTGCTTAAGAAGGCCAGAAGAGGGCACAGAATCCCCTAGAACTGGAGTTACAGATAGTTATGGGCTGCCATGTTCATTCTGAGAATGGAACCTATGGAAACTAGGTCTTTAGCAAGTGTTCTTAACTGCCAAGCTATCTCTCCAAAACCCTAACTTAAGCATTTATCTTAAAAAAAAAAAAAAATCTTCACTCTGCCTTCTCTTTCTCTTTACTCATATCAGAGTACTGGTTCCAGAAACACAGTGTTTGCCTGAATTTGGGACAGTGTGGTATTCATGGAGGGGTCCAGCTGTGGTTCCGCATCCTCCCTTTCCTCCCTTTCAGGGTATCCAGACACTGCTGCACACCGGATGGAAAGGATGAAGTGGAATCTAGAACGGGTAGGGTCTGCAGGATCCTGGTCTGGCTGGGAGTAAGTGGGGTATGGGAGAGAAGACCTTCTCTGAGGATCTTAGTGTTATAGCTCTTTTAGATGACGGTCTCCAACAATCTTCAATGAAACAGCTCTTCGAGACGATCTCAGTTTGTGAACACACCTTTATTTGGGATGGGCTTGTACACATACACTTTATTTGTTCAAGGCTATACATATGAACCCTGCAGAATGGGAAAGAGTCCTTCTTAGGGTAAAGTTTCACTGACTGAGGCTTAAAGTATTGGGGATACCTCATTTGCATGGAGAGGCATTCCAGGAAGTTGAACCTGTAATTTCATTAGGGATTACATGACATTCCTTGAGTAGAGTATGGGTTGGGCTCCCTAGATCAGGCAGAGAAGAGGAAGTCCTGCTAAGAAAAGAGAGTTCTCCATCTTTTTTTTTTAATTAGGTATTTATTTCATTTACATTTTCAATGCTATCCCAAAAGTCCCCCACATGATCCCACACCTACTCTCCCACCCACCCACTCCCACCTCTTGGCCCTGGCATTCCCCTGTACTGAGGCATATAAAGTCTGCACGACCAATGGGCCTCTCTTTCCACTGATGGCCGACCAGGCCATCTTCTGATATATATGCAGATAGAGACACGAGCTGGGGGGGGGGGGGGTACTGGTTAGTTCATATTGTTGTTCCACCTATAGGGTTGCAGATCCCCCCAGCTCCCTGGGTACTTCCTCCAGCTCCTCCATTGGGGGGGGGGGGGGGGGCTGTGATCCATCCAGTAGCTGACTGTGAGAATCCAGTCCTGTGTTTGCTAGGCCCCGGCATAGTCTCACAAGAGACAGCTATATCAGGGTCCTTTCAGCAAAATCTTGCTAGTGTATTGGTGTCAGCGTTTGGAGGCTGATTATGGAATGGATCCCCGGGTATGGCAGTCTCTAGATGGTCCATCCTTTCATCTCATCTCCAAACTCTGTCTCTGTAGCTCCTTCCATGGGTGCCTTGCTCCCAATTCCAAGAAGGGGCAAAGTATCCACACCTTGGTCTTTGTTCTTCCCGAGCTTCATGTGTTTCGCAAATTGTATCTTATATCTTGAGTATTCTAAGTTTCTGGGCTAATATCCACTTATCAGTGAGTACATGTCATGTGAGTTCTTTTGTGATTGAGTTACCTCACTCAGGATGATGCCCTCCAGGTCCAACCATTTGCCTAGGAATTTCATAAATTCATCCTTTTTAATAGCTGAGTAGTACTCCACTGTGTAAATGTACCACATTTTCTATATCCATTCCTCTGTTGAGGGGCATCTGGGTTCTTTCCAGCTTCTGGCTATTATAAATAAGGCTGCTATGAACATAATGGAGCATGTGTCCTTCTTACCAGTTGGAACATCTTCTGGATATATGCCCAGGAGAGGTATTGCGGGATCCTCCGGTAGTACTATGTCCAATTTTTTGAGGAACTGCCAGACTGATTTCCAGACATGGTAGACTATATCCTTAGTAGAGAGGTACAACAGGACAGGATGGGGAAAACAGAGAGTTAACGATGTAGGAGGGCATTCGACCTGAATTTGCCAAGCAGGTATGAAGATACAAAACACCTACAATACCAATTGTTCCTGTGTTCCTGGAGGCTTTCATGGAAGACAGGCACTAAATGAAAGTCAATGGTACAGGACTTGTCGATGTCCAATAATGTGTTCTCAGCCAAGGAAGTGAATTAGCACACAGGCAGACAACAGCAGAGCTGGGCTGGCTCCACGTGCAGCGTCTAGGCTGTGGCAGACAGCTCCTTTTGTTGCGAAATTGTCCCTGTTCATGTCTAAGCTGTTGGCCAGGCTCCTTTCTGACATGATGCTCCACACCATTGGCACTTGTTCTCGCCTCCGAGCTTCCTTCCTCTAGAACAGTGGTCCTCAACCTTCCCAATGCTGCAGCCCTTTAACACAGTTCCTCATTTGTGGAAGCCCCAACCATAAAATTCTTTTCATTGCTGCTTCATAACTGTAATCTTGCTACTGTTATGAATCACAATGGAAATATCTGTTTTCTGATGGTCTGAGGGGAACCTGTGAAAGGGTCATTCGATCACCCAAAGGACTCTCTGAGTTCTGAAGACTTAAACATCAGCCTCAGAATCCATATAAAGATGGACATGGAAGAATGTGTCTCCTCCCCTACAATCCCACTAATCTAATAGAGATAGGAAGGAGACAGGAGAATCCCTGGATGCTTGAAGGCCAGCTCGTCTTGTGGACACAGTAACAAGCAAGAGTCTAGAAGAGAAGGCCCAACACCTGAGGTTGTCCTCACATATCCACACACAAACACACACAGAGTTGGGGAGGGGGAGAGAGAGGGGAATAGAGAGAGGCAGGGAGGAAGGTGGATTTAGATTTTTCTAAATACATAGCTTTTTTAAAGGTATCTGTGTGAAGAAATCATGACAACAGTCACAGGTTGTTGTCATGCCAACTCAATAACTCCTTGGGTTTCTATTATCCATAACCATGGCTTGTGACCAAGACAGAGCATACATGGCTTATTTCTCTGGGCTCCTTTCCCTGGTAGCTAAGGCAAAGGCAAATGGTGTTTTATGGTTTCCAGTCCCAACAGTGCACAGACTGTTCCCAAATCCCAACTACCAAAGGCAGCATGTGCTCAGAGGGCCATTAGCTAGGCATGAGAAGGGAAGAGCAGTGATGGGTTTAAGGATCCTTTGTCAGGTAGAGGGGAAATGGGGAGGTGGTGAGCAGGTTTTTTGAAGGCACTAAAGACTTCTGTAATCTCTGTCATTAGTAACAGGCTGCTTAACTTCACCGAGCTCTCAGGACGGCTTTAGCATAGCCAGTGTCACTAAGAGCTGTCAATCTAGCTGTAGAACTATTCCACAGTGAGCTTCATCGTGTATTCACTTCAAAACAGCAACAGTTACTCACGTGTTATGTGATGGACTTAAGGAGCATTAAGGAAAATGCCCCAATTCTCCTTAATGGATGGATCTGGAAAATATATTAACTGAGAGGAGCCAGACTCAGAAATATAAAAATCACATTTTCTCTCATATGTGGATCCTAAATTGCAAGTATGTATGTATGTATGTATGTATGTATGTATGTATGTATGTATGCAAATAAAGTAATACTGGATGAGTACAGGCTATGAAAGTAGATGGAAGACCAGGAGAAGGAGCAAGGGGTACTGAGAAAGGGGTAGGGCAAAAGACCTCATGTGCTGAAAGCAGGAAGGGACAGAAGAGGAAGGTAGACCTGGGAGAAGAGAGGGAAGGGGGAACTCACAGAAAGGAAGTTATATGAAAATGCTATAACAATGCCTAATATTTATGTGCTAATAAAAAAATGAGTGGAAAAAAGAAAACAACCTAAATACTCCATAGAAAAAATACCTCTTGATGAAGAAGGGAGGGCCACAGAAATCTACACAGCAATGGAGACTTTCTCAAACATAACTACCATGTGACCCAGCTACCCCACCCCTGGGTGTACATCCAGGGGAATCTGAGTCCACATACTACAGAGACCCCTTGCTTGCCCCCAGGAAATGGAACCAACCTCGATGTCTATCAACAGATAAATGGATAAGGAAGATGTAGGGAGTCAGGAGATGCGTCAGCCAGTAAAATGCTTGCAACACAAGCAAGAGAACCGCAGTTCATACTCTAGGCATGGTGGCACATAACTGCAATCCCAGAACCAAGAACGTCCGAGATGGGTGGATCCCTGCAACCTACTGGCCATCCAGCCTGCTTGCCTAATTGGCAAGCCCCAAGTACCAGTGAAAGCCTCAGTCTCTGAGGTCAAAGTGGATGGCTCCTGAGAAACCCTGCACACACAAGCACTATATACCTGAACACGCACACTTTCTCATTCATACGCACATAAGAAGAGAAGAAAATATGGTCCATAGAGACAATGGATTTCTACTCTGCCACATAGAAAAAGGAAATCTGGGCAGTTTTCAGGAAAATGGGTAGAACTGGAAATTATGATTTTAAGCAAAGTAACCCAGACTTAGAGACACAACTACTGAATGTCTTCTCTCTGATACGGATCATAGATTTAATTCTTTTTTTTTTTTTTTTGGTTTTTCGAGACAGGGTTTCTCTGTCCTGGAACTCATTTTGTAGACCAGGCTGGCCTCGAACTCAGAAATCTGCCTGCCTCTGCCTCCCGAGTGCTGGGATTAAAGGCGTGCACCACCACACCCAGTTTATAGATTTAATTTTTAATATATAAAGGTGTATGTGGGTAGGTGGGCAGTGGTCATGAAATGGAAGAGGTTTCAAGGGGAAAGAGGGTAGGAGGTGGGACTACGATGGGAAGGAGGGACTGGCAGGGGAGGGGAGCAGAGGGAAGGTATCAGCAGGTCGACATTTGGAAACTCTGATGAACCCCTCCCTACTCTGTATACTATCAAAGCTACCCGAGAGGGCTCTGCTGAGTCAACACATTGAAGATATCTACATGAGACAAGAAGATAAATAACCAAAAGGGGCATTTTGTATCAAGAGTTGAGAGAAGTCATTGTGGGTTTCCCACATATCCAATATCACTAAGGAGCCCAGGAAATTGGCCAGATCACCCAAGAGAAGGAACTGTCAAGGGTGACACCTCACCCTTGCTCCTCTAAGCAAGCCTAAGGGAACAATTTGGATGGCGAAAAGAAAAAGAAAAAAAAAAGACAGAAAGAAGGGGACTGGTTGGAAATAGGGAGTTGTCAGAGCAAGTGGGAAGGGACAAGAGAGGGTACATACACACTGAAAATGTCATAATGAAACCTAGCACATACGACCAACATGCTAATAAAGTCATTGCCAAGAGTGACATCATTCTGTCCTACAAATGTATCCATGTTTTCCATCAAATGAGACGGAAATGACCACATGCAGTCCCTGAGTACAGGACTGATCACACTTGTGAGCATAAGCTTTGTTGTTCTCTGGTTCCTTGATCCTGTTTAAAAAAAAAAAAAAAGGTATTGATGACTCCAGGAGACTTCTGTCTATCAATGTTTACCATGGCACAAATGAACATTTAGAAGTTTTCAATTGTAATTTATACAGAATGGCACAGTTGTACCAAAAACAAAAAAACAAAAACAGTAACTTGACTTTGTCATGCTTAAGAAAAACAAGGGGTTTGGGGGTGGGTGGGAGTGGGAATAAACCAGCCATCATTAGCCAAGGTGAAGTGACACTAGTCGGTCCTAACAGCCAGAACCCCACAGCACCTGCCCCTTCCACTCACACCATGGAAGACGCCCCACTGTGGCCCTGATGGATAAAGTGAGTCCCACCTCCCTACCTCCCAGAATGGAAACACGGCCTCTTCCCAAAAGCCAGAAGGTGGTTGGTTGTACTGGCTGGTTTTGTGTGTCAACTTGACACAGGCTGGAGTTATCACAGAGAAAGGAGCTTCAGTTGGGGAAGTGCCTCTATGAGATCCAGCTGTGGGGCATTTTCTCCATTGGTGATCAAGGCAGGAGGGCCCAACATGGGTAGCAGTAGCAGTGGAGTACAGGCATATAGAGCCTAGAAGACAAGGTGTGTGCTACAAAGGGCAGAGCTGGAGAAGTGACCCAAGCCCTTGGAGGAATCCAGAAGATCGTGAGTCGATCCCAGATATTGGATGGTTGAAGTTTGATTTTGCTTTTGATTGTGACTGTACCCTGATATTTTTCCCTCTTGAAGAAAGAAAGTATTTTAGTGGAGCCCCTAGGCAAGAGACTTTTAATTGTAAAAAGACTTTGAATTTTAAAAAAGATTGGATATTTTAAAGGGATTGAAATTTTAAGAATTTGCAAAGACTGTGAGACTTTTAAAGTTATTTAGATCTTGGGAATGAATAAGAAAGTAAGGGTTAAAGCTTAATTGTGATGTGTCAAGTTGACAAGGAGTCAACTGTACTGGTTGGTTTTGTGTGTCAACTGGACACAAACTGGAGCTATCATAGAGAAAGTAGCCTCCCTTGAGGAAATGCCTCAATGAGATCCAGCTGTAAGGCATTTTCTCTTTTAGTGATAAAGTGGGGAGAGAGCCCCTTGTGGGTGGTGCCATCCCTGAGCTGGTAGTCCTGGGTTCTGTAAGAAAGCAAGCTGAGCAAGCCAGGGGAAGCAAGCCAGTAAGTAACATTCTTTCATGGCCTCTGCATCAGTTCCTGCTTCCTGACCTGCTTGAGTTCCAGTCCTGACTTCCTTTGTTGATGAACAGCAGTGTGGAAGTGTAAGCTAAATAAACCCTTTCCTCCCCATCTTGCTTCTTGGTCATGATGTCTGTGCAGGAATAGAAACCCTAAGACAGTGGTCCAGGTGTGAGGTCTGTGTAACCCTGATAAGCACACACCAAATAAATCAAAGGCACAAATGGAGTTGTAGCCACGAGCTTGGCCTTCTCCGTGCTAGTAGTTGCTCAGTCTCAGTAGAGACAACAGCTGGAAGCTTGTGTCTGGGTAGAGCACAGGTCCCCTGGGTCCTCTGGCAGGCCTGATGATGTCTATAGGAAAACCAGATTCTCTGAGAGCTCTCAGATTCCATCTCATAAACTTAAGGCAACTCTGGGCTAGAAAGGGACTCTGCCACGGGATCAGATCAGCAGTCCCAGCACCCGAGCCACCTTTCCTGGGTAAGTGTGGCTATCACCCCTTGTCTAAGATGCCTCTCTTCATAGCAAGTGGAGACAACCATAGAAAACCACAACTGGACACATGCAGACACGAATGGATCGTGTTGGAGCCCAGCCCCAATGGATACATCTATATCCCAGCTCCTGCATCTGTGGGTCAGGGAACATGGTAGAGGAGGGAGCAGAAAGATATTAAGAGCCAGAGTACCAGGAAGACTGGTGAGCTTGTCTCTCCTAGAAATGGCTGCATAAACAAGGCTGGAATATCAATGAGCATGTTAATGTGAAAGGGGGAGATTGTCACAGAGTCCCAGCCCTAGACAAAGAACTACAGACAGCTAATAACTGCTGGTAGAGAGAGAATTAACCTCTCCTCAGAATGATCCCCTTTATTGGCTCCAGAGCAAAGTGGTGAGCCCTGAAACCTTATACACATGAGTGACAAAAATACTCACCCAAGTTGTATTTGTAAATTTCATGTACACACACGCACACGCACACACACACACCAGTAATTCTCAAAGAAAAAGAGACTATCAACTTGAGACTAGGGGAAGGAACATGGCGGAGTTGGAGGATGGGTACCTTGGGGGCAGGGGATGGAGGGAGGAAAGGGAAGAGGAAAATGGTGTAATTTTATTTCAATTTAAAACATATTTTAAAATGAATCAATGGTGTTTTTTTTTTAAAACTAATCTCTTAACACAAGCACTTTCACAGTGGCCAAAGCAACTATAGCCAAAGCAGCCTGGCCAGGGCCCCTCTTCTGAGCAGGAGGCAGGAGCAGAATTGTTTGAGTTGGAGAGTTTCAGTTGGACATGCAACCATCCTCCAGTGGCTGACCAGAAAGTGGGTGGTCCCATCTGCATGCCACACCCACAAATATAGCCTCTCTTGTTCCTGGGGACCCCCACCTCCCATTCCATGAAACATGAAGGCTCAAGCTCTCACCCCATTTCTAGCTGGGAAAGTGAGGGCTTCTATCTAAGTCAGGTGCTAATGGGCATTTTTGGGCACAGATCTCAGATTGCTACAAACTGGGAGGTATATGTCCCAGCCCTGGTTCCCATTTCCAATCTGTCTTCTGCGCTGGCAATGACTGTGGTCACATTTTCTCAAACTTTTATCTAGCCACAAATTAATCTGGGTCCAACAGGCGTTGGCTTTTCATACAGACAGCTCAGAAGGAATTCATGCATTCACGTTCTTCAAGCCAAATAAACGTGAAGCTAAGACAACCTCCAGGCCAGTGTCCCGCCTTAGCTTCCTTTGGTTTCAGAGGCCTTAAAATAGCCATCCTGGATCCATCTGCATGGTTTCCTCCCATCCCTGTTTTGCTCTTGAAGGGATCTCCTAGGATCCCAGCACACCAACACTGCAGTAGCACCATGTCTCTGCCACGTGCTCCTCTGAGCCTAGAGCTATTGGAAATCACCAAACTTTAGTCTATGTTTTTTATAGATATGAGAGATGCAAATCCAAACTCAAAGCATCAGCAGGGTGGGCTCTGTCCGAAGCCTGGGTGGAGGCACATTCCATGCCCCACTTTCAGTGTCTGATAGTTGCTGGCAAGCCTCATTTGACTTATAGGTTAGATAACTCCTCCGTGTACCTACCACCTTCCGGTCTGCGGGTGTGCTTCTGTCTCCTCTCTTATGAAGACACCTATTCTTGCATTTAAGCCAATCTAACCCAGGATGAGCTTATCTCAAGATGATTAACATTGTAAGGGTCACATCCACTGGTTATTTGCAGACCTCGGAAGGGCAAGTATATATATTGAAGAAATCCCACTCTGAGAGAATGGAGAAGAAGCCATAAGGGACATAAGGACACAGTCTGAGACAAAGAAAATTTATTTCTGCCAACCAGCCTGCTTTGATCTCTCAACAATCTACACTCCAGGCGTGATGATCAGAGACAGATTGGCATAAAATTAATAGAAGAAAATAACTGTCCATGTCTTTCTATAAAGGATTGGCATCTTCTACTTAACCAGATGATTCAAGGTGGCCTGTTTCTCAGCACAGCTGAGACTATTGTTACCCTATGACCTTGTCTCTGACACCTGTCTCCCATCCACCCTCAAAAGGAAACAGTTAAGCTAGCTAGAGAGTTGGACACACTCTCAGCAATAGCTATGATGAAGTAACCTTACCCATGGGAAGAGCCTTTCTGACAGATGAGAAGAGAGAGAGAAACTGAGGAGCGGGCTCAGCCAGTGAAGTGTTAGCCTTGTAAGTGTGAGGACCTGAGTTCAATTCCCAGAAGCTATATGTAAAGAAAGCTGGGTCCGGTGGCACATACACATAGCCCCAATGCTGCAGATCCATGGCCTCCCTGGCCAGACAGACTAGTCTACTCAGTGAATTCCAGGCCAGTGAGAGACCTCACCTTTTAAAAAGAAATGGCAATAGCCAAAGTTGTGTGGCCTTTTCATGTATGCATGCATATACCAATGTACTTACATCTGTACAGTAGACACACACACAGACACACACACACACACACAGGAGAAAACATTCACATAAGTGCCTGGAACAGAAAATATACTGATGTAGGTTGCATGAAATCTTCTCTAAGGATGAATGGTATTTGTGGTCATTAGTGATATTGATCAACTTGACAGGATCTAGAATCACCCCGGAAACAGACCTCTGGATGTGCCCATGAGGGATTATCTTGTTAGGTTAGTTAAAGGGGGGATGACTCATCCTTAGAGGGGGGGGGGCACCACCCCATGGGCAGGTGCTAGACTGAATAAAGAGAAGATGAGTTGAGCATAACATTTATCTTCCTCTGCTTCCTAACTGCAGACACAATGTGACCAGCTGCCTTTAGACCATGGCTTCACCATCATGATTAACTGTACCCTGAAACTGTGAACAGCCCTTCCCTCCTCCCCTCCCTTCCATTGATTTTACTATTTCATCACACAAATGAGTAATTATTACACTACTGATACCATAGCAGTGTGTCCTGTGCAGAGAGTGGGCTAGTCGACTGACATGGAAGGACACCAAGCTATAATAAGGTCATGCAGCTGGTGTTCAAGACTTCATGTTAAATTAGGCTCCTAGGATGCAGATTAAGTCAGATAGGCATGAGCCTTAGGGAACATAAATGTCTATAGATTTGCCATTTTGATATTTGCTCTAGAATGCTGCAGACTCGGGGACCAAGGATCATTGCTGCACAGGACTTCTGAGCCATGGGAGGTCCTGAGTCAGAGTCTCCAGGCTCATCTTCAAGATGTGTCCCCAGGAGTGGACAAAGGCCATGGTGTTCTAATGACAGCCTGGCTTGTTAGAAGCAGAATAGGGGTGCCAGAAGGGCTTTCCAGCCCCAAGGGTCTTTATCATGTGTCTGGATGGTTAGATGCCCTAGATGCCACTACAGGGCACAATCATCTTGGGAACAACTCATTCTTCTTGAAGGTCAGCCTGCTGGAAGATGCACGCGGGCAGTGTCCCAAGGGCCTGCTGGGTAGTCAGTTTCCAGATGGGTTAGGATCATGAAGCACAAATCCGCCTCCACATGTTCCATCCCTAACACCCCCCATAAGCCATTCTTACCCAACTGTGTCCTCACATTAGCTAAAAATTATCCTGGGATCTGATCCCTGTGTCCTATTCACAAAAGAAAAATGAACAATTAAGGTGATTAGATGGTAATATTTTCCAGAAGCCCCATAATGTATATCCATGGCTTAGAGGGAATTTACCCTCATTATTCAGCAGAGACACTAAACCCCAAAGGCATACAGACACTCGAGAGCAATGTGTCCATGGCACTAGAATAACAAGGTCAGGACAACAGCAGCATCCTTAACCCAGAAGACAACTGCCATTAAATAGCTCTTTATACACCTAACCACTCTCTTGGAGACATTCTTCTTGTGCCTCACAGAGCCCCGTCATCAAGTCAAAGTACCAATAGAAAAACTGGGACTCGGCCATATCAACAGGTGCCAAGATTGAGAAGATTCACCTCTAAAAGACCTTACGGTATGGCTTTTGTTAAATGCTATGAAATACGTGCACAGATTGAGAAAGTTATCATCAAGAACAAGGCCACTGTGAATAGAAAGGCCTAGAGACCTTTAGACACTCCAAATCCTCATCATAGGAAAACAACAACCACAACAAAATCCCTAAGTTGTAGGGCGGGGGAAATAGCTTAGGGGCTTGCCAAAGAAGCCAGAAGACCCAAGTTCAGACCCCAGAACCCACATGAAAATGCTTGGTTAGCATGGTGCCATGCACTGGCAATCCCAGTGTTAGGGAGGCAGAGACAGGGGATCCTAGGGGCTTGTTCATCTAGCCTAACTGGTGAGCCCATGATCAGTAAGAGACCCTGTGTCATAAAGCAAGGATGGCAGTTCCTGAGGAATGACACCTGAGATTGCTTGCTGGCCGCCACATGCAGATGCACACACAGTAGCTCCCTCCCTCTCTTTGGACTACTTTGTAACTAATTTTAACTTAAGTGGAGAGCAATTACTCCCACGGTTTCCAATTTCCTTATTCTGATACTTGAGTTAGTCATTAGCAGACATTATTTCCTAAGGATTCAGCTCTCTTGTTTCTCTGGAACCTCTCCCTTCCCGTTATAACAGTTATCACCAGTTTTACTAGACAGTAGTCAGAGCCTGTGGTGTGACTGTAAACATGCCCTGCCAGTCTGGGGAATGTGCTATGGCTGTGCTTCTGCTCTTCCCAGGCCACCGCTACTGTTACCCTTCTCGTTGACCTACACTGTATCATCCCCTTTCAAACCTCACACCAGTTTTCTCCTCCAAGTTCCTCTTCTTATCTGTTTTCTTTTGCTTCCAGAGTTTCCCCTCTGCCCCAGTCTGCACTGGCTCCTCTCTAGGCCTCTCACCCACCACACTTTATTTTCCATCCTAAGGGGCATCATTGCTTCTTTCATCCTGTGACTTCCATTTTCTTGTTTTACCTAGAATATAGCCTCAAGTCGCTTTAAGCCTAAGTAAGATGCATGAGAAGGAAGCTTGAAGTCTATGGAATTCTAAGTTGAAAAATCCCCTTCGTAAATGTTTAAAAAATTGTTGTGTCTGCGCAAGTACACACGTCATGATATGCACATGGAGGTCAGAGGACAACTGTGTGGAGCAGATTCTCCCCTTCCACCACTATGCAGGTTGGGGGTACTAGGCTCGCATGGCAAGCGCTTTTCCCAATGAGTCATCACATCAGCCCATTAATTTCAAAAGCACCATCCCACCTTTTACTCCATGTTACTTTTGAAGAAGTCAATGTCACTCTGATGTTTGATCCTCCAAATATGATGTTTGGAGTCCACTGTAAGCTCAGGATGTCTGCTCTATACTTTTCATGCCATGAACACTACTCAGGTATGTCCTTTTATTTAATGTGCCTCTTTCTCCTCTTGATGAGCTTCTAGAAGATAATCTCAATCTCAAATTTGTTTTGTGGGTGGAGATGTGGCTCCACTCCAAGTTCATGGAGTGCTTGCCTAGCAAGCTCGAGGTCCTAGGTCCAGTCCTCAACACCATATAAGCTAGGTGAGGTGACACACAGCCCTTAGGAGGCAGACGAAGGAAGATCATTAATTCAAAAGGATCATTAGCTACAGAGTGAGTTTCAGACCAGCCTGGGTACATGAGACTGTACAGAAACAAATAAACAACCAACTTGTAAATTCTATTGGTAAATTGTCCTGTGCTGCTGTAGCCTGTTTCCTCTGAAACCCCCTGGCCTGTATCAGGTTGGTTCCCCGGCTTACAGCTAGCAGTGTTGAAAACATCCTTGCAAACAGCTAGAAGGTCGATCATTTCCAGAAGACTCCAACATTTATACAGTGTTTATCCCGTTGTACAAAAAAATGCCTGCAGTGGGAACAGGAAGCCATAATTTCATTCATGGCTCAAACTCAAACGAGAACTGACTGCCTTCACCTCTCTTGTACCCCCAGACAGATGTTCCTCTTGTTTGCTCTTTCAATCTGGCTATTCCAATTGTCTCTGAGCAGTATTTCCGGTGCCTGCTTTGATGAGGCCTTGCTGTCTGTCTACTTCTTTCTCTCTGCTTCTTGGTACTTATTATCCTTTTAGTTTTGCTTGCTATACACTTAAGAAACTCACTCATTCAGAACTGAAAGCACGGCTACTACAAATCATTCTCCAGAGCACACAGAACAATCGAGAAATTGGAAATAATCCTTCAAAATAATGTATAATGCAAAATAATGCAAGCTAATCAGGGGGGAACTTTTTCAAAAAAAGCTCACTTTGAGAGATTTTCTAAACAAACAAACATGTGTCCGCTGTAAACAGTAAGGCTCTCAGAGTGGAAGAAACCTAGGAATCCTAGCAACTGAATACAAAGTGGAGCATGGACAAGAAAGAGGCAGGGATGGAAAGACGGGATCTCTACTCTAAGACCCTGACTTACACCACAGTCCACATGCCTGCTTGTTGAGCCCACTTGTTTGTCTATGAATCGAGTGGTCTCATTTCCATGACACCTAAGAGGAAAACTAGAGGCGGGAAAGCAGACTGGCAGTTGCTATGGCTGGAGTTGGCAGAGGACTCAGTTTTAAGTGAGGCAGCAGAAAGCAGTCTGTGGTGGCCGGGACAGCGGAACTTCTCTGCATGGAACTGTGGGGGTGCCTGCAATCTCTGTGCTTCTGTCAGAACCACAGAAGTGTCTGAGAAATGAAATGGATGGTTTGTAAGTCTCGACGGTTGAGCAGGATGTGAAAGGAAGAGATGGGATGCAGCCTGTGACAATGACTGCATTACAAAGAGACTGCACAACCTCACTGCGCAGACACCATGCATGTCACCTCTGAAATCATTCTCCAAATATAAAATTTCAGTCTAATCAGGGGAGAAATATCAGAAACGCCCATTTCCAGATACTTCTAAAAAGCAACTGACTAGAAACATTCAAAAGTGGAACTCTCCTAAGTTGAAAGAAACTTAGGAAACACATGAAGTATGGGCTGGCTTCTGGAATAAAGGAACATCAAAGGCAGAGACTACAGAGACAGAACAGAAACAGAAGTAGATCTAAGAGTAATGTCCCACAGTGGGAGAAGACTTTAGCACAGAAGAGGGCTGGGTGACAGGTACCCGAGAAGGCAAATGGAAAGTACTCAAAGGCACTGAACTCTTAAGAAAAAAAGGATACTGGATATAGTTTCAGATTTTATGAGTTTCTAGGCTGAAGGTAACACCAGCAGAAAAATTTGTGCTTTGGCCAGAAGAACCTAGAAGGAAGGTGAAGATAGTCACAGCAACTGGAAACTAAAACATAGCCCTGGAAACAAAGAACAGAAAGGAGCGGTACAAATTAGGTGTGAGCCAGCCAGATCCTGTGGATAAGCCACGGCCCCTGCATCCACAGAACTCCTGAGAAGGTTAAAGCTGTGACCTGAGATTGGTACCACTGCCTCACGACTTAGTCTGAATTCTTTCAAGTTAAATATCTGCTTGAAAATAAATCGATATTCCTCAGAAGAATATATGCAAATCCAGAGTTCCCATAATGTAATATTCAAGGTAACAAGACAAAAACCCCAAACTGTTCCATATGAAAAATAGGAATGAGTGGCCAATTCCTAAGAAAAAACATTTAAATAAGAGCCTGAGCCCAACCAGATGTTGACATTTAAATATGAGAATTTTATTACAGTTATAGTTATGCATATGTTTAGAAAAACATGCAATGAGTAGACAATCTCAACTGAGAGAAAAACTCCAAAACAAATAGAAGTTCTAAAAGAAAAATCAATGTATAAAAGGGCATCACCACATGACCTGAAGAGTGAGGAGAGAGGACAGGAGCCAGTAAGCTCAAGAATTAACCAGTCGAAGTTGTCTACTTGCAAGAACCCTTTTAAAAGACAACTTTTCCACGAGCAACCTGCCCACTAAGCTATCATGGACATATACAGAAGTGACAACACTGTCACAGAGGGAGAGGAAATGAACATCACTCGTTGCTGGAGGAAAAGAAATTAGTGAAGCTGCCCTGGAAACAATTCACGGTTCCTCCGAGAGCTAGACAGTGGGGCTGGTGGGACACAATCTAATCTTTTTATCTAATGATAAAAAGAAAGCGTGCTATCACCACACAAAAGATTATTCGGCCGTGACAGCTACTGTTACTGAATAATCTTCAACGTATTGTGCTAGGGTCAGGGGAGATAGGTCGCTGGTTAAGACACTGTTTTTCCAGAGCATCCATGTTCAATTCCCAGTACCTACACAACCACCTGCAACTCCAGTACTAGGAGATCCAACCCCTTCTTCTGCCCCTGTGGACATCAGACACACATATGACAGACAGACATATATTCAGGCAAAACTCATACACATAAGAATATTTAAGTCTTATGCTAAGTGAAAAGGACAGACCTAAAAGGCTATACCTTGTCTGATTCTGCTCTGCTTAGGGAACTGTGAGGAGCAGAACAACATGGAGATACTGAAGAGCCTGACCCTCAGAGAGGAAGGACTGCAGCATCCACTATGTTCCTGGACCATATCTCAGTCTGACTGTGCTGCCGTTATAGTACTCCAGACATTAATTTATAAAGAAAATAAGTTTAAATTTCTCACAGGTCCAGAGGAATTTCTCTCACAGTTCAGGAGGCTGGAAGGTGCCCTAGCATTTGGGAAAGACCTTCTTGCTGCGTCAGCTCATGGTAGAAGACCAGAGTAAGAGACAGGGAGAGAAAACGGACAGGCCTGGACTTAACCTTTCATAACTGACTCATCCCTGCTGTGACAGAATCATTCCACTCACATCTGTCAGACCCTCACAGACTGATCACCTATGGGCACCACCTCTAAATGTTATTGAAGACTCCATTTCCTACAAGTTTTGGGAGTACACACATTCAAAACATAAGACTTGGTAATATCCAAGTAATGATTCTTCTGAATTTACCAACTCCATATATTCTCCATTACCCACTAACATTTACTTGCTTTAGGAACATCACAACAGGACTGGAGAGATGGCTCAGTGGTTAAGAGCACTGACTGCTCTTCTGAAGGTCCTGAGTTCAAATCCCAGCAATCACATGGTGGTTCACAACCATCTGTAATGAGATCTTGATAGCTTCTTCTGGTGTGTGTGAAGACAGCTACAGTGTACTTAGATATAATAATAAATAAATCTAAAAAAAAAAAAGAGAGAGAGAAAGGAACATCACAACATTCCTCAATTTTGTGTGGCAATAGAAAGGGTCCACCATACTGAAATTCTTCAAAATAAATGCCAAATTAAAAGGCATCGATGATACAATCATAAAACTATAGGGGGGACGAGTGGAGAAGATATTGAGATCTAAAGCCACATTTTTGTGGCACTTTCTTGAGGCAAGGCTTCTGTCATAACCCTGTTACAAAAACTAGAAGCTCGCCGGACGTGGTGGCTCATGCCTTTAATCCCAGCACTCGGGAGGCAGAGGCAGGCTGAGTTCGAGGCCAGCCTAGTCTACAAAGTGAGTTCCAGGACACCCATGGCTACACAGAGAAACCCTGTCTCAAAAAAACAAAACAAAACAAAACAAACACCAAACTAGAAGCTCACAGTGGAAAACAATGGATCTAGATTCCCACTTAACAACCTACATACAAATAACCCAACTACACATGGGACATCCTAGTTCCAGATGACTCTAAAACATGACATGCTCCAATTCGCCATGAGAGCAAATTCCACAGAAGGCAAACGCTTTGCAAAGAAAGGACCCCAGGCAAGCTTTAGTAGGGGTACAAATGACCTCCCACTCTTCTGAGCAGGCTCTGCGACTGCTTGACCAGCAGGACGTGGTGAAACAGTTGCTATGAGTCTCTGGAGCCAGGCCTCAAAGGATGGGTAGTTTTCACTTCCAGTTGCCACAGGGTGGTCCAATGAGGAAGTCCTGAGAGGAGGAAATGGGACATCTGGCAGCACTCCAGGCCACGGGTGGCATAAACTCGGCTAGCCCTGCTGAAGTGAATCTGCTCCTCCTTTAGATATCCCTCGTCACAGTAAAGGACCAGACGGGATATTCTCACCAGTCCTATCCCATGCTGCAGACTGGAAGGCAGAATAAGTGGAACACTGTTACAATGATAGCCACTGGGCCACTCCCTAGACCCCTAGACATAACGTTTCTCAAAACTGAAACCTGGTAACATCCACCCCACACACACACATCTCAAAACTCAGTTCAACATATTAATACGACTCAAAAGGCCACAGGGTCGACAAGAAAGACAAGCAGCCAGGCACCTGCACCCTTCAGTGCTTATTTATTAGGGACACCCACAGCACAGAATCTCACATAGTTGTCAACGGGAGGATTACATTCCTTTGAGGAGCACCTCTGCTTAGTCTGTAATCACTTTTGAGAGAGTATAGCATTTTCAAAGATGAACGCTTATTTCCAAGTGTGTAAGCTGCCACCTGCATCCTGCTGTTTGAAAAGGAAGAAGTCTGGTTCAACAGGGGCTGGGAGAGTCTTGGGTAATTTTCTACTTTGAAGTGGATCAGAAGGTTTCCCTGCCTGGCTGAACCAGTCTGTCATTTTCATACGCACCTTTTCATATTGTTTCATTTTCACATCTATGCACAAACGGATGTTTTAAAAACTTAAAGAGAAACACTCGTCCACAGCTAACACTGTGGCTTCCTAGCGGGGGGGAAAAATGAACGTGTGCTGCCCTCTCCTGCCATAACAATGAAATGAGGAAGAGGAGAGGCTGGAGCCGAGATAAAATCCTCAGGCCTGAGGAGATGGACATGCCATTCTCATTACACTCCAATCAAAAGCCAGACAACAAGAAAATGTATTGGTAATATTTGTATTTGAAATTTCCCCATTGATACATGAGGTTTAGATTACAACTTATTTACAGTAAGTGATTTTTTTTAAAAAAGGGATGGGTTGAGAAAGAAAGAAAATGGAGGAGAGGATGGGGACGAGAGGAGGGGAGGAAAGGAAACCTAGGTTCACAGACATCATAGCACGGGGTGTTGGTTTCCAGGAGATGCTACAGCTGGCCGCTCTCGTGCACAAGCGGCAGACAAATGGAACATTCCGCTGGCTCAAGCTCTGCTCACCCTCCTCTCGGACGCACACCCCTTCTTTCAGGTTCTCAAAAGTAAACATAGGAGTATAAAATGTGTTGCCAATATACTTATTACAAAAGTCCTTTATGGCTCCTCCCTAACTCCACGAAGAGAAGCAGCTGAGCCAGAATACAAAAATAAAATATTCATGTGCAAATAAAATGTCACGGATCATATCTCCTGTTGCCTTTCTGAGACAGGTGACCGTCACTTTGTGGGAATGTTGGCTAATAACATCAAAGGAGAGCAGCTCTTCCTTTCCTGGGCCAGGTCAGTGTATCCAATTAAAATGGAAAACAAAGCAAGAAGACCTTCGGAATACTTAGTGATGTTGACACCAGCCTCCCATCCACACACCACTCCCCAGCCCCATCCCTAAACAGATTTTGGAGCTCTAAGTCTACTTTATTTCCCTTTCCATAATGTGATTGAGCCTGGGGTTATGTGTTCAGTATAGGAGGTGTGATGAAAAGTGCTCCCTAGGTCTGCACCTTGGACTGTCGCACTCGTAGGAGATACAGAACCAGCATGATCCTGCCACTTAGGGAAAGAGCCCAAGGAGGAGGGAGGGGCTTATCCCTGCATCCAGTCACATTCAGGGGTTATTCATTTACTTTTTATTTTCTTTTATTTAAAAAAAAAAACAGTCAATGTCAGGAAGAGCAAAATATAATCAAAACCGCAGCGGACAATAACTAAACAGTGACGAAGGAGCACTGGGGCATGGGCACAATGAGGAGTGGACACTTGATCCAGAGGAGACGGTCACTTCGCTCACACGGCTGCTACAGGCTGCAGCCTGCAACCTCGGCATCATTCTAAATCACAGGGTTATATTTTAATTTTTTATTCCAAGGACACTCTTAGTCCCATCCCTGAAACCAATATGGTAGGGATAAGGTTGAAGTGGTCACCACTCACTAACTACAATATTTGCTATTGAAAAAATATATTTATATATAGTTCTGGAAACTATGAAGCAAACAAAATATAACACAGAGCTGAGTTTGTCACAGTTAACTCACATTGAGTGACAGCAGGATTGCCCAGGGAGGGTCAGACAGGGGGGCTGCTGCAAATGCAGCAAGTATGTCCTTAAATATGTCACATAGTGCAACAATCAAGTCACCTGGGCTAGCTTCTCATCACCACACACAACATGACAGAGGTCACATTGTCACTTTTGGTTAAAAGGGAAATGAGTGTTTCTTCTCAGAGATTGCCCTGTGAGTTCTGACATTCAGTTCTCATCTCATCTTTAAATAGTCTAAAGCTTAGCTTCATTCCTCTCAGTTGGGAATGACCAACAGACAACACTGACCCTTAGCTCTGAGGACAGAACACGGTGCAGAAAGAGGTCCTGACCTTCCTCATGTCAAATGAGCACATGTCATCCCCAGAGGGATCACAGCAAGCAAGGTCTACACTATCAAAGCTATGTGTAATGAAGATGGAAACGGCTAAGACAGAGCTAAGGGAGATGTGCTACGGTTTGCTTCTTAGCATCAATATGTGAACATGCAGCTCTGTTCCAACACTTTCTAGGTCCTCAGATGGAACCCTCCTTAACGCTCTTTAAGAGTCCTATTTATTCCACTGAACCATCTTGGACTTGGTGGTATGCATACCTTTAAAAAACAAGAGAACAAAGGTACCTAAATGAAAATATCCATAATTAGCTTACATTTATGTACACATTGTGACTGACATCTGGAAACACTTCATAAGTGAAATAGGTCAGTGGCTTTTCCCCTCCTTTTCCTTGGAAACAACAAAGCTCTATATATTCTACTTTACATTTAAAAGGAAGGAAGAAAATATACAAGCCCGTATTTATACTGTATTTCTACTAAGAGCAACAATAGCTCATGTGTGTTCATGTTAGCTATAATCACAACTCAACATATGAACACAGAGTCGGCTCTATGCCATGAACACTGCTATATGTGGTGGTTCGGGGTTATGGGCTCACCACTGTCCTGTCTCTAACAAGAAAAAGCTTCCTGGAAACAAACCCCACAACACACACTTGCCAATACACAGTGATGCAACACATTGGGTGAATACATACTGCACACCTGTACATCAGCAACTTACCTACCCCCGGGGGACCCAGCAGAGAGACAGTAAGCCCATCTAGAGCACAGCCCTCGGGTTGGTTCTATTTTGTTTTGTTTTTAACTTAAACAATTTGGTCACGATGCACCTTTGATATAAAAGCATTTTTTAAACTTTATTATTAATACTCAGGACATTAGGAATTTCCAGATTTTTTTCAGTAGCATTTGTAGAACCACTTTTGGTAACAAATACAGTAGTTAGGAATATGCATCCAATTCAGAACGCATAATGTTGATCCTGAATCCTTTCTGGCTAAAAACAGGGCTGGCGCTGTGATGAGCTAGAGAAGGAGAATGTTCCTCCCAGAGGCTGCATCCTGCATCCTCTTTTGCTGAAATACTTTGTAAGTACACATTAGGAAGTAAGGCATCAACTGCAAACAGTTCATGCTGTTTGCTCAACTCGGTTCCCAAGTGGATGCGCAGTCCTGGTGCTCAGCTTCACGGTTCTATCGCTTAGTGTTCTCTCTCTCTTACTCCACAGGATCCGAAAGGATGTTCTTGGACATTTCTAAGTTGTCTCTGGTCTGGATGCACACTTACGTCTGCAGCTAATGCTGCAGGTGCTGAAGCCTGCGCGTCCCACTGCCTGTTTTCAAAGGATTCAAGACACTGATTTGGACTCACCATATCTGATATGAAGCCCAACATTCCCTTCGCTACCATGCTTATCACCTCTTCTTTTTTACTCCTAATCTGAAAACTAAAGGAGTACCAGGACCTGGCAGCTGGGAAGATAGATGTTCATCCAGCAGACAACCTTTCCTCAGGGACCTCTGATTCACAGCCCCGGTCCATGTGGACACTCGACTCATGAAGATGTGCAAAAGGAAAGGATGTCACATTACAGTCATGTCCAGAGGAGGGCGCTATACAAACTTATAAAGAAATGACAATCTTTTCTTCCTTTACTATAAATACATTTAACAGCTTAGCAGAAAGACAAGCTAAATTTAAGATTGTTCACATTTGAAAATTGTATTATACTCTCTGCTAGTGATAAATAAGGAACTCCTGATAATGGAATTTTAACATGGCAATTTCCCCGACAGATCTCTGTAGACCTTTTGTTTGTTTGTTTTTAAAGAGGGTTAGAACAATGATTATGTTTGCAAAGTTCTGAAAGTCCATCTACTGTCCACACTTTGAAGTCCTTATGTTTTCCTTTACTTAGAGACAGGTATATACAGTGCTGCTGTAATAATGAGACAAATGTGAAATCTACTGTAAAGTTGCACAATACAGAAAACTGTTGCTCCATCCTTCTACTACATAAGCGTGTGACCCACGGGTTAGTGTGTCGCTGTCAGGTTGTTGTTAAGTTGGAATTATCCCATCGCGTCTAAGACCTCTCTTTAACTCCAGATCCTCCAATTTTTTCCACAGTTCTTCTCGCTCCTTTTCTTTCTTTTTCTCACTAGGGGAAGAAACAGAAAACACTGTGAACAACTGAGGGGTTGATGAGAGTACCCAACAGAAACAGCCTTTCCCTCACAGATGCCTGGACGCAGCTCTGGAGCAGTTGGCAGCCAGCTTCTTGCCGTTTCCTGACACTCCCTGATACAGAAGTAGTACTAACAAAGAGTGCAAAACAAGTCTACTTTAAGGTTTACATTAACACCCTCTACATGTAGATACAGTATAAATTATAATCCAGTGTACAATTACTGAGAAACAAAACTAGAGAAGATTTCTAGGATCATATATCTTAACACGGTGTGCTTAGTGACTTTTAAATGCTCAGGGCCTTGTTAGAACCCAACCTTCTATTTGTCCCCAAATAAACTCTGAGAGAGAGGCTGAAAATGACACTGACAGACAATAGGCAAGATCCAGAAAACATATTCTCTCCTTTACTTGTGTCTACCTCCCATGCAGTACATACAGAAACTGGTCATTTCTGAAAACACACGATCAGAGCACTTATGTTATAGATTTATAAATTATAAAAATATATTAATGATCTGCATAAAACCTTTGGATACTGGTATTATCGTATATTAAAATTTTAAGTGAGCAAGCCTTCAAACTTGGTTAAATAACAATCTTGGTTTAAAATGTGGTTATTAAATACCAATATGTGGTTGAATATCAGTGACCTCCAGAACTTCAGACTGCATTGTTTGGCAAAGTTTACCACAATGGATAAGCCAAAATAGGTTTAAACAGTTTAAATTTGCCAAAGGCATTTTGAAACTACAGTATTTTTTATAAAAAAAAAGTTTTAATATCAATGAAGTAGAAAGTACACAAAGAACACAAAACTGTATAATAAATTAAAAACATTCACACTTATTAAAAATATTTCATCATATGAATTCTCATCTACTAACATAATTCATTTCATTACCTCTGGCTTACTGCAATGAACTGGTGAAAAGAGAACACTGTGAATTCACAAATTCAAACAACTCCTAAGCGTGGGAGTTCTGCAGCCTCAGACTCAAGGAACTGGCCCTCGCATATCCTATTCAACAACAGTATGTTCTTTACTTAGAGAAATTCATAAGGATAATGTCAACTTTGCATGGAATTCCAATGCTAAACACTATTTCAGTAATCACCAATACTTTGCAAAGTTATATTAAATTAGTTATATTAAATTACAATAGGAAGAAGAAACTGGTGAGATTGCTCAGTGGTTAGAGCACTGGCTGTTCCTCCAGAGGGCCTGGGTTCAATTCCCAGCACCCACATGGCAGCTCACAACTGTCTGTAACTTCAGTTCCAGGCAGGCACGTGGCACACAAACATGCAGGAGACAAACATCCATATACATAAAAGAAAAATATATCAACATTTAAAAAGAAAAGCCTTGAACCAATAAAAAGTAATTATCATCTTCCTTGAATTAAGATAATTTTTTTTAATTAAAGAAACCCAAATAATCTGACATTCCAATTTCACTTGCAGGGTTACTGAATCATTCAACAAAGTCATCTGTAGCTTTACTTCATAATTAATAATCTAGCAATTTAGGACTTCTTTAATGTTTGGTTATCTTAAGTGTAATCTACACAGTATGAACTTCAGCAAGCACAAAGGTTTTCAAACATTCCTTTATGTAATAATTTTGATCTAAAACAACTGCATTTATAGGCATACTGGGCAAGATTAAAAAAGTCTCTAATCCTTATAGATTAGTTTTTATTTTTAAAAAATAAAGTTGACATTTATTCAAACAACTATTATAGGCACTGGAGAGACTGCTCTGAAGTTAAGAGCCTAGTGCTGCTCTTCCAAAGGACGAGGGTTCAGTTCCTAGCACCTACATGGTGGCTCACAAATGTCTATAACTCCAGTTCCAAGAGTCTCCAAAGTCCTCCTCTGGCCTCCGCAGGTACTAGCCACATATGTATTGCATATATATATATATAAACACAAAACATTCATACACATAAAAAATAAATACTTTTTAAAAAGATTTAAGCATGTGATCACAAACTCCCAGAGCTGACTCAGGAGGATCACTTGAAGTTCAAGGCTACCCTAAGCTGCAGACTGTATACGAGCGTCTAGGAAGGGGCCTGCTGGCCTCTAGACTCTGGACACTCAGTTGTCAGCAAGCTGCTGGGGAATTGCCATTTGTTTGACAGTACAATCTGGAGATGATATTAGTCTAAATAATGTTCTCCGAGAACACTGATTTAAGAACATGGCTCAAGCAATGTTTAAATGACTGCTTTGGTTGCAGGAAAGCAACTGCTTGGGAACTTTTTCATCTGAAAAACAGCGCATCCCATGGCAGTTCGCACTGCCCTAATCCTTAGCTGGGATTCATCATCTTCTCACAGAAGCTGCTCCCTCAAGCTCATTGGATCTAAGGAGGGAGGATGGCCTGGCCTGTGCACCCTGTCCTTGTCCAGATGAATATATGGCCGGGTTACCATGCTGCTTTCAAACTTACAGTCTCGGCTTCAGACATTCTCATCCTCCCCAGAGAAGAAATCATGCTGCCCACATGCTCTGCCAGCCCCTGGCAGCCACTGCTCTGCTGTTTCTATGAATTTTCCTCTACTGGCCTTTCATATACATGGAATTATATAGTGAAAAATTATATAGTGATTTAGATATTTCTCTTGTTTTGGTTGATTTTTGCTTTGTGTTATTTTTTGAGAGAAGGGTCTCAGGTGGTCCAGACTGTCCTTGAACTCATTAATGATGCTCCTGCTCCCGCCTCTACTCCTCCTACCTCCCAAGTGCTGGGATTACACATCCTGTATAAGTGTATGCCTGGCTGCCAAGAGTCTGCAGAGCCCTGATGGATTTCTCCCGGTCTCTCTCTGTCAGTGGGAATCTTAAGACCTCAGCACACCGCAGTGCTGGGACCTTGTCAAACTCTTCCCATCTCCCTAACACAGCTCCAGCGCTGCCTTCCCCACCCTTAGAAGCTCACCCCACCCACCATTCTGATTTGTGATACTTTAAAATCTGATTTGAACTGAAGCCATAAGCTTCCTGTCATCAACAACTATACGCTCACATTTGCCTCTCTTGTCACAGCCCCAAACATCCATGTTCAATTACTAATTAACAGTTACTGTCATTTCTATGGAGAAACCCATACTTTATCTGCTTGGTACAATCTTGTATGCTTGTTTGTTTGGTAAAATTATCATCCTTGCTTTTCAAAAATAAAACAAATAAACAAGCAAAAACAACTTCCATGAAGAAAGTCCATTCACTAAGAACCACTTTAACATTCTAGCATATCAAATCAACTTCACATTTCTGTCTGTTCTTTGCTCCTTTAGTTAAATCCATTTAACTTTCAAGTGAGTATTTAGCTTAGATATTAAAAGATTACAAAACAGCTTCATTGTAGAAATTCATTGAAGAAATCAGTTAATTTGAAATCAGGTTTTATGTGTGTTTATGTGTGTGTATATCTACACACACACACACACACACACACACACACACACACACACACACCATACTGATACTCACACACACTTGATACTGGAAATCAAGCACAGGGCCTTTGCATATGCCAGCCAAACACATCCTACCACTTAATTACACTGAAGCTCCTTCAATATTCTTAATAAGATTTTTGCCTAGATTTAATCTGTTTAACTAGAATAGTAACAGTTACAGAAATTTCTTTTGCCCTAACAAATGTATGCACTATTTAATGGTTTATCATGGTATTCCAATATCCCCTTAGCAAATCCCTACCTTTTTAAAAGTGTTTGTTTTTGTTCTTAATGTTTGAGTATTTTTGCCTGCATGTATGTCTGAGTGTTGTGTGCATGCTTGATCCTCAAGGAGGCCAAAAGAGCATATTAAAGCCTCTGGAACTGGAATTACAACTTTTGGAAGCTGTTATGGGTGCTGGACTTGAACCTGGGTCTTCTGGAAGAACACCAAGTGTTCTTAACAACTGAACCATCTTTCTAGTCTCCCTTAGCCCCCCCTTTAAAAATAATAATAATAACAACAACAATTTTTTCAAGATTTTAACAACTGTAGAGTGAGGAGGGCCATTACAAACAGTAATTTTAAAAACTTGATAACATGATGTATTAACAGTTATTTAGGTTTCAAGTGTAATACAGAATTAATATTTACCTCAAAATAATATTGTAATTAAAACCATATTCTGTGATTAAACTGTTCAGCATAACCCACATATCTCGGCCATGGTCCTTGGTCCTCTGTCCCCAAACTGTCCTACTCATTGCCCTTTTCCTCAGTAAAACACAACTAGCACATTCTAAATAAGGGGAAGCAAAGAAGCAAGAAAATCACAGACAACATCCTTCCATGGGGTTCAACAAGCCCAAGGCATGAACACGCACACCGACTCTGGGGCTCTTTAAGTCCATGCTTTATGACCTACATTCATGTGATCACAGTCAAGCCAGAGAGCCAAACCCGAAGAGCTCTCTGCATTATATCTCTGGTGGTTTGAATAGGAATGGCCTTCTTAGGCTCATAGATCTGAAGGTGCAATCACCAGGGAGTGGCACTATTAGGAGATGTGGTCTTGTTGGAGGATGGGCTTTGAATTTCAAATGCTCAAAACAGTCCCAGTGTCCCTCTCTGCCTACTGCTTGGTAATCCAGATACAGAACTCTCATCTCCAGCACCATGTCTGTCTGTGCACTGCAATGCTTCCTGACATGATGACAATGGGCTAAACCTCTGCAATATAAGCTAGCCCCCCCAGTTAAATGCTTTCCTTTGTAAGAGTTACTTTGGTGCCTCTTCACAGCAACAGAAACCCTCTTTCGGGAAGCTGAATATACTGGATAAAAAATAAAACTTGGGCCAGACATAGAGGCTCACATTTTAATCCCAGCACTTGGGAGGTAGAGGCAGGTAGATCTCTGAGTTTGAGCCCACCCTAAACTGCAAAATGAGTTCCGAGATATCAAGGGCTACACAGAGAATCCCTGTCTTGAAAAACAAAAACAATCAAATAATAATAATTATAATATAAAAATAAAATGGGAGAACCATGTAAATAAAAATATAGCCTTAAGCACTTGAGTATTTTATAATTAGAGCCTATATTCTCTTCACTTCTCTCTTTAGTCATGATGACTTTGTTGGTTTTGACACTAGACAAGAAGTTCTGGATAAATAGTGCCTGGCCTCTCCTGAGCTGGAGTCAAGCCCATCAGTCCAATCTGAGTTTTGTGCGTTAGCATCAGGAGTCAGCCCACAGGCCTAGCTACCTAATGGTTCCCTGAAGTGAGTCTGAAGGACTAGTTATATGCCAGGCTCTTAACCTTGTGCTAGAACAGAAAACGAAGAGAGAAAGGTAGCAGGCTTCATCCAAAGCACACCATTACAAAACCTTCTTACTTAGTGGTGCATTAATGGGGCACAGCTAAGGAGCATGCAGAGAGAATAGGTAAATAAACTGCTGTTTATGCTCTGATGTGCAGCTGGGTAGGACTCATAGCTTTCTGCACAGCAGACAGAAGAGCTTTAAAAAGTTACCGCTGACGATCTGACTTGTATGTGGCTGTCAGCTCATCAAACATAGTGCTGTTCATTTCCATAAATGCCTTCAACACGTTGTACACCAACGCCACAATGGCCCTGTGAGGCAGAGAAGGAGAACAGACCGGTTAGTCTTCACAAGGGGGTGCTGGCTAGGAAGGCTGAAGGACAACTCTGGCATGAGTCAGGCCTCCTTTAGTGCACAAACTGTTGCTACTGTTTTCTTTGACAAGGCCACTCACTTCTAAAGTGCATTCAGATCATCGTAACCCACTACCCATCCTCTCTCCCAGCCTATTACCCTTACTGTCCCCTACAAATTCCCACATACATGTAGCACAGGCCAGCCTCAAATGTGGTGTGTAGCTGAGGATAACTCTGAAGTCCTGATTCTCCTGCCTCCACCCATCTAGTGCTGCGAGTATGGGATGTATTAGCACACCTGGCTTCCTAGTCCCTTCTACACAGCTCATTTCCTCATCAAGAGACTTGACTTCTTTACCATTCAACCTTCCCAAGAAATGGCAAAGTTTCCCAGCTTTGTTCTCCCAAATCATTGGTACCCAGAACAGATGTGCTTATGGCCAACGCATAACAAAGGCAAGTATAAGATAAAGCTGCTTTAAGGTGGGGAGACAGCTCAGGCAGGGGTGTGTGTGTGTGTCCAGATGGTGGTGTGCACCCATAATCCCAGCACGTGAGAGGTAGAGATAAGAGCACTGAGAACTTAAGAGCACTGTGGGCTACATACATATGGATACTATCTTAAAACAAAGAGACAGACAGACATTCAGACAGAGTAGTCATACCCTATAAACAAGTACCAGTGGTTTAGAAAAATTACTTTCAAAGTAATAATTTAAAATCAGAAGCTGTCCCTGTGGAAATGAGTACCTAAGTCACTTGTGCTCAAAGACAGGCTACCACACCCTCTAAGCTGCTTTCCCGTGTGGTTGTGTCAGTCTGTCTGTTCCTGCTCACCCTTCCTGCTGACCTAATATTCACGCCGAAAACTGGCAAGCTGATGCCAGATGCTCTTGGCTATGGAGCACTACGCCACAGCTAAACCACCAAGCTGCTGGGCTATTCTTATCAAGCAGAATACACTCTGGACAATGTGAAGACTGCTGTGGTGGACTTGAAAGATTCAGACTAGGCAAAAAAAAAGTCTCTTTTCAAAACTTTTAAGGTTGCTTCCATTTTGCAACAAACTCCCCAATCTTACTAAGAAGGCATCTCTAAAAAAAACGAGAGCTCATGTTAGTGGGAGGTCTGTGTTAGTGGGAGGGTCCATGTTAGTGTGAGAGCTCATGGTAGTGGGAGGTCTGTGTTAGTGGGAGGGTCCATGGTAGTGGGAGGGCTCATGGTAGTGGGAGGTCCAGTGTCTGTTGCCCAGCTTCTGCTTGGTGCCCCAAAAAAGGGAAACTTGAGCTACGGCTCAAGAATGGCCTTCTTCCCAAGGCTAGCACTGGAGAAGCACTGGCTCTGGGCGCTTCTTGACACTGCCTGGAGCTGCTCTCCAGACCCCTGAGAGAAAGTCTCTACAGCGGGGCTAAATAGCTTTATTTCAAAGCTCTATTAATATACAAAGTATTATAGTTAGAAAATTGAAAAAAATGTTATTTTACAACTCCATGAAAAAAATTAAAAGACAAAACTGAATTGTACTTAATAATTCTTCAATGCCACGTAAAACTTTCCTTTATTGCATAGAGAAACATGCAAAAGCATGTCAATATAAAATACTCTAATACTCCTAGAGCTAAATTTAACTTGTCCTTGAAAATTATAAAATTTAGTCCCCACTACAAAAATCTAACAATTGAGCTGGCTGCTGGGAAATGGGTCTTCCTATCAAATGTAAATCTCTTCAGACCACTTCTTCACAGCCCCTCAGAACTTCCTCATGTTGGCGCTGGTAAAGGCTCTTGTGGGCCTCACTTCCTTTTCTAGCCTTGTCTCTAGCACTGCTCCCCCAAAGGCCTCATGCCTTTGCCCTCCAGAGCCCGCAGGCTTCCAAACTTAACAGGCACTTTTAACACCTGTGTCTTTTTACATGGAGAAAAAACTGACCCCTGTCTGAAGGGGCGTTCCCTATTACCGCCATCTACCAAACTCCACTAAGAATCTATCTGAAGCCAAGTGTAACCATTCCCCAGCACTCAGGAGGCTGAGGCAGGAGGATCACTGAGTTTCAGGTCAGTATGGCCTGTATGTACAGTAAGATCCTGCCTGGAAAAATTACCACGTTTACTTTGAGCCCTGCCAGTCGATACACAGCCTCCGGGGCTCCAACACATTCCCAAAACACATCTGGCTACCTTCAGACAGGTCAGAAAGCCTCTCAAATAAAAAGATCTTTTAACTAAACAGCGCTACTTTGTTAAAATATTTGTTTGCTTTTTAGTCCCCGATCCAGCACATCTCCTGAGGGATTTTTATCTTGTCATGTGTGTACCTTTAACAATGGCCACAGCACCTGGTGCACAGTGAGCTGAGAGACATTTTACTAGTGAAAAGAAGAAGGGAAAGGGACAGAAGACCAAATGGGAGTAGAAGGAAAGGAAACTGAAGACATACGGATTCCAATGCTCTTTTGAAATCCTATAAAGGCTGGAGAACATGATGGGAAGGATGACGTTAGAGTTTTCTTCTATCAAACTCATGATGTATTCATTATTCCAATAATAGAGTGCCCTTTCTGCCACCTTTAGGAAAGAAACAGAACAATTATAATACAAGTTGTAATCTTTTCAAACAAAAGTATTTTAAAAGGTTATTTTTAAATCATTCAATCAAACTATAATTAAATATTAATAACTCTTTACATTTTGTAAGATTTATGATCTTTCAGAAGTTGCCAGGTGGTTCATCAGGTTGGGGAGGAAAAGTTTTCTTGGTTTTTGGGGCTTTTCCCTATCTGTTAGTTTATCCTGTCTTTAAGTCTGTCTACTCATCTCCTCTATTTCCACACTCTTCCTTACACACACTGTCATGAGCTCAGCTTTCAGAGCTGCTAGTCCGCTTGTCTTGTTATACTTTGGGTCTTAAATGTCCCCAAAGGCGTATGTTTAAATGCTTTGTCTACAACCTGTGATGCTACTAGGAAAGCTGTGGAGCCTCAAAGGTGGGGTCTAGCTGGAGGAGGATGTCATTTGCTTATTGATTTAGATCCTGTCCTCTGTCCACAATACTCTAACTTCATCTGCTGGGCCTAAAAGTTTCTCACCTTGGACTTGATGAACTCAAGTTTTTATTTATGTAAATTGAAAGATCATGATTTAGAGCGAAAAGAAACAAGATTTCACACACTGACAGACTGAGAAATTAGAGCCTTTCCAGTTCCATCACTTGGCAGGTTCAAAACACTGCTGACTTACTGGTCCCTGAACGCTTAGAAACAGTCTTCAAGGAACGCTAGCACACAGAAGCCATATGCCGTGTTCACTCATATGTCACTGCTCTTAAACCTTGTAAATGGTGTCATTATTCCAGTTTTATAGATGAGACTTGAAAAGCTAGGTGTAAGTCATTGGCTCAAGGTCACATGGCTAGCAAGTGGCACATACAGTAGCCTTCTCTTAACTCTTCCCTGCTGTCCCTTAAGATCGGATAACTGGTGGGAATGAAGCGCCTGCAGTTCTGTTTGATGTAAACTGTGATGGGGGCTGCAGAGCAGAATGAACAACCTGTACATACATACACAGGAGCTACTTAAGATCATGGCAAACAGTCAGCATGCATGACTGCAGACTCCTGGCCTCCAGGACTGTGGGGAAATCAATCTCTGCTGTTAAAGCTACTTGGTCTGGAGCATTTGTTATAGCAACATGAGCCTACCATACACTCTTTCCCACTTTCTTCTTCTTTGTTAATAAAAAACCCACGGCCCTGCAAGTGCTACGCAATGCTCATCTACTGAACGTCATCCTCAGTATAACAAATTATCCTCCTTTCTGAGCACTGAGTATCCAGCAAGTTTCTCTGACTTGTTCTTTGTGAAAGACCCTTGGCCTCCACTATGCCAAAGAGTCAAGTGAAAACAGAAAACTAAACAGTCCATATGTTTGAACACTACAGATTTAGTGTCGTGTGCACTGCTCTGAACTTTTCTATTTGTGTCTAGTCTGGACACCTCACAGAACTGTCCCTCCTTTTGTTCTGTGTGGCCTAAGCACTAGCTTAATACACTAGTATGTCTTAAGATTTAAAAACAGGAATAGTCAAGGCCTCAATCTGCCAGCTTACAGGATAGTTCACCATCAAATTTCAAGTGTGCTTTTGTGCTGTTGAACAGGGTCTTCAAATGAGGGGCAGTATGATGAGCCTGCTAGATTTGTAAGATGGACTTTTGGTAAGACAGCCACCACGTAAGTTAAAGCACTATGTTCAACTTTGGTCCCGTTCTTTCCTGTATTGGTTTCAAAGCACTGCAGCCAGGATCTCCTTGAAAACACCAAGTGCACCTTCCCTGTGTTCTCACCAAACAGCCACAAGGAGGCAGAGCAGGCTGTGGGAAGGTCATGGGCCTTTTTTACAATAAGCCACCTTAAAAATAAAAACCCATTGACATTCCCACTTGGGATCTTGTCCGTAGGACAGCACCCAGCTTCTCTTCCCTCCTCCTAAGGATTACTGACTACTCCTTCTCATACAGTGGAGAAACTCCGGCAGCCCACGTCATCTAATTTAGCCAAGTTCAGTTATTTTACAGCTTTCAGCTTTGGTATTCACATCTCTTCTTGCAGGGTATTATGGGAACTGAAGTTAAGAGACAGAGCCTGTTAGAGGCAGATGCTCAGCATCCAGTAACGATTTGTTAACAAGCAGCAGGGGCTGGAGAGATGGCTGAGTCCCTATGAGAGTACTGACTGCCTTCTGCAAAGGAGCCAGGCTCGGTACCCTGCCTGCACCCACACCAGCCAGCTCACAGCCACCTTTTAAGTCCAGCAGCAGGGGAGCTGAGGTGCCGCTGGCCTCTGTGTGCATTGCACTCAAACAGACACAGAATTAAAAATAAAAATAAATAAATGATATTTTTAAAGTAGCTAGTGTCCATGATCGTTTTTTTTCCCCCAACACAAATGAAGCTTAGCCTAATGAGTTCACATGGCACACATCACTCTGACTCGTGTTCTCTTTCCTACTGACCTGAAAATGGGGGCTAGAAACACACTTGGCAATTTGTTTAAACAAAGGTTCTTGGATTTTAACAAATTGTGACGGTTCAATCACATCCAAGATTTCTTCCAGCTCCCCAAGGAACATGACCTATAAATAAGAACAAAACACAAAATATGAGATCCTCCACGAAACCCCCCATGCTCACCTTTACTCAGTATTTTAAGAAAAAGGTCCACACAAAGCAACAAAACAAAGAGCAAGGTATCCAGACATCAGTCTGGTTGTTTTAGCCTGGGACGACGGTTCAGTGGGTAAGAGTGCTTGCTATGAAAGCATGAAGACCTGAGTTCAAATCCTCAGCATCCACATAAAAAGACAGAGCAGGACACAGACACGCCTGCAACCCCAAGTGTTATGGGGTGTTGAGACAGGAGCATCTCCAGGGTTTCCTGGCTGCCAGCCTAGCTCCAAATTCTATGGCAAGTCACTGTGTTAAGAGTTCTTCTGAGGCCTTCGTGTGCGTACCTTACCTACTGCCATACACACAAAGAACACACCCGCTTCACAAAGAACTCAGGACAGGGTCTTCTGTTAAAGCAAATTACTGGCCTCTCCCTCTTCAGGTCTTTGGAACTCTGCCCACTGCTAGCAACCAAGATATTTAACTCCCTACCCAACCCCGGTTTTTAAAATAATGGCTGACACTCCTGAACAAATGTGCATTAGTCCACACCACCACAACAGAACACACAGTCACTCAACAGGCAGCTGCATCCCACTAGCAAACACATTCATGTTATGGAGGCACAGTAACCACATCAGCACACACTGACCTGTCTCCTATGCTTATATGAGCACTCGTGCACACACTCTCCCTCTCCCTCTCCCCTCTCTCTAGAGCACAGTGAATCTCATGGCCTCGGGGCTGTATGCAAAAGAAAACTTGAAGATCACACAATGGAGCAAGATAAATAGATTTAGACAGTTGCATAAATAGAATGAAAAATAATAAAGACTATTTACTCACTAAAAATAACATACAGCAAGCTGAATGAGCAATTAAAATATGAAGGAAGGAAGACACTTCTTTTGTATCTCAAGGTACAAAGAACAGCAGATCCCTTAACCTCATATTGCTAAGGAACAAGGTAATTTGCTGAAGCTGTATGGACTGAGGTTAGAATCACAGCTCATGTGAGGAAGGGGCTCTTCCTATAGCCCATCCCTCATTAAGACACATACATTCTCTTGTGACATAAAGCTAACAGGTGGCCTCTGTTTCCAGGCTAAGAGAGGGCTTCAGATCTGGGGTGGTGACAGTTAGGATCCATTCAAGCTCCTGCTTGGGGACTCCCTACAAACACATAGGCCTAGGTGACTGTATGTGCCTCATTTCCGGGTGTGTCAAGCTAATGGTCTGGTGTATATTGTGAGACTATACACTGTAAGCCCTCACCCATAGTACAGTTTAACATGGGGACTGGAGCAGGATGCTCAGGGATCTATCTACAGAGTCACTATAAAGTGACCTCAATGGAGCTAGCTGGACACACGGTGGGGATTGGCCAGGGTTCAGAGTTCAGGAGGCAGGTTCTAGTCTATTGGCATGCTCTCACTCAGTGTGCCTGGATGTGCTACTTAACTTCTCGAAGCCTCAGTTTAGCACTAGTAAGACCGAGAACTACAAAGCCAGGTTTAGATGAGGCGTCCCCTCATTCGTGCTTAGCCTCACAGGGAGAGAGCTTGGCAAAGCACTCCTTTACCACTGGCACTCTCCGAGGTTAAGTACTTACCTCTTTTTGACTGCATGTTTTAGGCCAAAATTTCATTAACCCCCTAATAACCTAAAAGGAAAAGGAAAAAAAATTTGAGGCATTGAATGTTTGACATTTTAATGAAGATGATTTTTGCTTCACTTTTTTTTCACATTATAGAAAGGGAAAAAAAAAAAAGCTTACTGGTTCTGTAAGGGAAGGGTCTTTCTCCAGAAACTGTACTATACAATACGCCAGCTAAACAGGAAGGAAGAGGAAAGGACAGAGCATTAATTCGATCCAATGAAAGGTGGAAGCACACAGCATCACTTCTCCAAAGCATCCAGACTCTGGTTTAACCTCACAATCACTTCATTTGAACCCTCTTGAAAAGAATTGGAACCCAGCTGTGTTGCCCAGGCTAGTCTCGAACTCCTAAGTTGAACATGATTCTCCTACCTATGTTTTTCAAGTCAGTGACAAAGTAACAAGGCTCCAGAGGAATTCTGTTCTTAAAGAGCACTGAGACTAGATTTTGGAGGCTACTGAAAAGCAGGGCAGCCTGAAAAGATCTCAGACATTCAAGTCCGGGCTACCCCTCAAGCTCTGGGCTTCAGCTTTTGTGGGGAAGCAGGCATTTTGTAAAAACCCAGGCAAGTGCCTATGGGAGAGCCTGGAAAAAAAAAAAAAAAAAAGAAGTGATCAAAGGTTATACTTGCCAAAGTCAGAATCTGAGGAGTGTTCCCAGTCTCAACAGGAATGCTTTCAAATAACTATGAAATGTTATATCCTGCTGCACAGACTAAAGAAGTTTTCTAAAGGGCTAGGAAAAATTCCTGAACAGGAAACCAATCCTCTTAAAAACCAAAATTTTGAAAGTGTGCTAAAACTGGAACATATGGACTAATTCTTTCCTCAAAATACAGAGTTTCACATTTAAGAAGGAACACTGCTTAGAAAAATGTGTTACGTTTTAACGCAAACTCAAAAGAGAAGGGAGCCAGAGTTTTAGAACACTGAACTTAAAAATACCACTCCATCAATTATGCCTTCCAGTGACATGCTCACTGTGCAATGAGTGCAGCGCTCAGCACAGAAGCTACAGTGAGGGCAACACAGGAGCTGATTATCAGCACCACTTCTTGTAGGTGTGGATCTGTTCTGAGACAGCACTCGATCCAGCCAAGGCAATCCTTCTGCCTCAACCTGTTAGGGGCTGAGATTATAGCTGCAGGAGGCCACACCCCAACAGATCTGATTTATAAGTAATGAGGGGCTTATCAAAAGGACGATGTGAAAATACTGATAGGTTTGACTGCTTCTGAAAGAGTGCAGTGCTGTGAAGCAGCAGAAGGGGGCAGAGGGCAGCTGACAGCCCAGGGCAAAGTGAGACAGGGCTAAGTATTCAAGAACATTCTGCTTCTTAGGCAAGGCCCAACGATGCCTCACCCTAGCACGCTCTTACCCGCTCTACATTTGCATACATCCTACTATGGACAGTCTCTGCGGCAGGGAACCTTGTGAACACGGAAGTCTGCTATGAAATAACACAGAGCAAAGCCTATTCCTACCTTTAAAATAGTTCCATAATTCTACTGAGGGGGGCATACTTTCATACTTTTCTTGGGGAGTATTTTTAAGCTTTAACACAAAAAAATATCCCAAGAAACAGGAAGTCCACAAATTTTTCATTTTGCTTCAGAAGGTGTACTTAAAACTATGTGTGGCGGCTCACCCCTGAATCCCAGCACTCAGGAGGAAGAGGCAGAAGACTACAAATTTACAGCCAACCCTGGCACAGGGGAGAGACTCTGCATCAAAACCAGTTTGAACTGAAAGCTCTACCTGTGCGTGGAAGAGAGACAAGCTCCTGACAGTGTGTAGAGGGATCAACACTTTCACCAGGAACTGTTTGTGTTCTGCCTTGAGTGGTAAAGCGAAGCCATTGATAATACTGGGGAAAAGAAGAGAGAGGGTTAGCAATGTTAATCCACACACTGAACCCAGACAAGCTCTTGTTAGGAGTTGGCTAACTCTTAATTTATATTTGTCCAAAAAACATAGCCAACCCCTCCCACCAATGACATTTAAGACTTATTTTAGTTACTTCAACAGAGATCACTTATTAGGCAGGAATTTTAACAGAAGTAAATTTGATTATGAACATTCAGCAAACAGGCAGATGTGCCCTAAAGCTTCTTATCAACCCCATGTTTTGTCCTCCCTCTGTTCCTCTGTAGCCTATCGGCTAACATTCTCTTAAAGCAGGAGCTGTCCATCTCCAGATCACCCTGTTAACCTGCTCTTTCAACACCCTTGCCACTTCCTGACACCACTTCTCTCCATTCCTGAAACCTCTGCCAGTCTTGGGAGGTCACTGGGAGGAAGCAGGGAGATCCCATCTTTTCCTCATCTTATTAGAAGGAAAGAATAAGCAATCGCTCTGCCCAGCTACATCCACTGCTTGGCTCTACCTCCGAGGGCAGCAGCTGCCTACAGCTGCACACCTGGCTATGCAGTCTTTCCAATTCATAACAAATATGCTTTCAGCAGATGTGAGAAAGGACAGGTGGCCTACATGCTAGGCCCAGAGAATAAGGTGCTTTGCTGTCACTGGCCTGTCACCCAATCAGACTCCATCACTGAGTAAGCTGTGAGCTCCTTCAGGTCATTGTGGGGGAGTTAACAATATGTAATTATGGAACAAAGAACAAAGTTAGCCCTTGAGAAACAGGGGAAACAGGCTAAGCACAAATAAGAGGCTGGGGTACATGGAGCAAGAGCTCCAGGTCAACCCTACACCCCCTCTGCCCCCTGAACACGACCTGCAGAATGAGGCTCACAAGAAACCAACAATGCATAGTAAATACTCACCTTCCTAATATTTCCAGCAGTTCAGCTACACCATTGAAGTGTTCTGTTTCATAAACAAACCTGAGAGGAGAAAGATGGGAGAAGAAAGGAGATGGGAAGGGTGAAGGAATAGGGAAGGGAAGGAGAAGTTAGCACTTTATCTTCAACTACTGAAGGCTTATTTAAAGCTTCTGCAAAAACATCAACTTACCTTAGAAAAATATTGTTAATTTGTTTTCGGATAAATGCTCTAAGCCCAAGAAACTTGCCATAAATCCTGTGCAAGACTGTTTTTAAATAATCCCGTTCTCGAGGGTCTTCACTGTCAAATAGCTCCAAAAGCTGTTGTAAATGACAGTAGAACAGAAGGCGATTAGAGACAGTTTTAGGGAAGAATTTAGAAATTCTATTGTTCATTCTTTACGATTCCTCTGTTCCTTTCTTCCCTCTTCAGAAAGCTACTAAATAAAAGTTACACCCAACACAGGAGTAGTCTTTGGGGAAGGAAGCCCACTACACTGAGAAGAGGTTTTAAATCCAGGGGAAAGCTCATGCTGTAGTAACTAACAGTGGCAGCCAATGCAGTGCTCCCGCAATCACGCAGGTCAGGCCTTGGGGGAGGTAGTTTTATCCTTGCCTTGCAGATGAGCACACTGGGGCCCAGAGAGCTGATTGCTAGTGATGTCACAGTGAGAAGCAGCAACATGGGGATGTGAACCCACTGAGTGCTTAAAGTCCTTGGCCTTCAACACTGTATGTCACCAACTCCTGGGCTTTTCAGTACAAACAGAAACATAGATTTAAGTTAAGCCCCTCAGCTCTACCAGAAGCCCAAGATGAAACAACCTAACCCAAAGCAGACACTGAAATCCCAATGACCCCAGCAATGTTGTTACACAAGCTGTGCTCAGGGCGGCATTCTCAGCAAAGTAAACATGTACTATGCTATGTGAATGGCAGGATCTAGGTTTGGATCATTTACAATTTAAGCCATAGAATTCTCATAACATGGTTCCAAGTCTTATGCCATAAGAGAAAAAACCAGTTCAGTCTTAAGGAAAGTAGCAGGGGCCACTTTGGATTCAACCTAATTCCTGTAAGAAATCCTTAGGTTCTTGTTTTTAACACTTGTTGAAGAGATGTGAATAGAGTTCAACGACAGAGTTCTCGTTCTCTCTCATTCTCTCTCTCTCTCTCTCCCTCCCTCCCTCCCTCCATATTTATATGTGTGTGTGTGTGTGTGTGTGTGTGTGTGTGTGTGTGTGTATGAATGAATGATTATAGGCATTATAATCCCAGCCCTCAGGAAGGTGAGACTAAAAGACCTTGGAGTTCAAAGATAGCTAAATTAAGAACTGATTATCAGGCAATCAACAACAACAAACTCAGTTGGTTCTAAAATTTATATAAATCACCTAGAAGGGCCAAAGCAATTTTGGTAATACGAGGACTCATAATCTCAGTTTTTAAATTCAATATAAAGCTAGTAAACAAGAGTATGCTACTGACATGTGATAAATATTTAAGTCAGCAGAATAGAGTGGAGTCCACAAAAACTTTCAAATTCATGGTCAACTGGTTCCATGGGATGCCAACACACTTGAGCACAAGAAGGTCCCTAATCGAAGGTGCTGGGACAAGCAGATAGACACATATAAAATGCTAAGTCAGACCTCAAGCTCATACTACAAATTCAAATGGATTCAAAATGGATAATCAACCTAAAGACGAGAGTAAATGATAAAGAAAACATAAGAATAATCTTCACATCTCCAAATCAAGTGATTTTTTTTTAACTCTGACAAGAAATGAACAAAACAAAACAAAGTTAACTGAACTGAAAACACTGGGGATGGCTGCACAGTCCTGTAAGTATGTTTAAAATTACTCAACTGGAGGGCTAGGGAGGTGGGAGATAAAGGGTCAATCTCCAGAGCCCATGTAAAAAGCTGGATGGTACATGCTTATGATCTCAGCACTGGGAGGAGAAGACAGAAAGCTACATGGGGCTCACTGGCCAGGCAAGCAGTAAGCTCCAGGTCAGTGACAGGTACCGTCTTCAACAAAGGTGACCAGAACCCAAGAATGAGTGATCACCTGCCTCCACATGCACACACGTACATGTGTACACACTCCTGAACCCCATACATACATTTAGACATACAGATGCAGACTACTAAATTATAAACTTCAAAAGGGTGACTTTATGTTACATAAATTATAATTTAACAAATCTGCTATTTTGTAAAAATGATACTGGGAAAATTTCTCAGAGTGAAGAACAATTACAATAAAATAAACCAACTCAGCATGCAAGTAAAAGCTGCCTACCTTCATTCTCACAAAAGGCTAAACATATATGTATTTATGCATACATGATTATATATATTGATATATAAGTGAGTCCAAGCGATGGAGCTGTGAGGCTGAGCTGACAACAAAGAGGGGACAGTAATCAAACAGACATCATTTTGTTTCATATTTTGTTTGATGAAAGACAGTCCTGGGCAAAATATATTAACTAAAAATAAAGAAACTTCAAATATGGCAGGAAGTTAAAATTAAAGAATAGCCTGGACAGGGAACCAGTGCACAAGTTTGGCTTCACAATGCTCGTATTCATCATCTGTTCTATCTGTTTGTTCTACATTGAGTATTTTGAGTAAATATTTATTGGTATATATTGAAGGCCAGCCAATGGGCAAGGGGGTGCCAGGGATATGGTGATGTGCAAGTCAGATACACTCTGCTTTCACAGTCTAGCCTAATGGTGGATAAAAATAAACAAAGAGCACAAGTAGTTCAAGACTCTGTACAAATGTATAATGGATCTATCGACTCCACTTGGAAGAAGGATAGTAATAAAGAAGGCTTCCAGGGAAAGTGATACATAGGTCTCACACACACACACACACACACACAAAAGAACCGGGACAAGTGTTTATATTTATCAGCTTTCTGCCACTATAACAAACTACTTATGAAAAAGCATGACTTTTTTCAATCTCAAATCTGAAGGTTGACTGTCCAAATGGCACAGAATATATAACTCCACAGCAAGGGCTACCCTAGACCACACTGACAAGTAGGTAATCAATTATACAACAAGAAGGAAGTGAATACATTACAACTCCAGCCAGGAACATAGAAAGAGAGAGACTAGTGTCCTAGAAACCCTACCAAGAGTGTGCCCCAAATGCCTCAGGGACCTCCCACTCATCTCCACATCTTAAAGGTTCCTTGTCGCTTCTCCAAACTATCACCTTGACTACCAAGTGTCCAAATGCAAAAGACCCCTGGTGGGCGGGAGGTGGGTGGGTTAGAGGGTTGTCACTTAAATAACACCCAAACTAGTACAATGTTCCCAAGGAATATGGAAGAGGCAAGGCAGCAGCTTAACTGACAGATGACACTTAGCAATAACTGTCACATCTCTGCCTATTTAGCAATAAAATAAACAAGTATGTACTGAGGTCTTTCCTCATGCCATAGATGTCCTTGCTGCTGGGCACACAGAGTGCTGGACAAACTTCCAGCTAACTAAGGGATGCAACCATCAAGTTAACAATTTACTTGCACAGGTAAGCATTCTACTTTGGAAAAAAGGCTTTAACAGGTCAGAAAGGAGAGGAAGGGTTTATGTAAGAGATACTCAAACTTACACAAGACATCTAATCCATCTACTGCATTCCAGTCCTTGTCTATGGAAATTATTAACTATTTTAAGTTCTATTTTTAATTGGGTTTCTACTTTAAGGGAACGAGCTTAATGAATAATGTGCAACTAACATAAGAGGAGGTTTTGTGGGGTGGAATGTTAGCAAAACTTGAATCAACTGGGTTTCTGTAGTGCTAATCTGAAGTTTAACAGCTATATAATTAATAAATACTTCATTAGGTTTTCACAAAGCAAACAACAAGAACAAAAAAGCTGTCTTAGTGAGGACCTTTGCAGGGTCCTGCTAAATGCACTGTCCTTCTCCAACAAAGAAAGATGAGCTTCGAGATTCCGCTGCTACCTGCTGGCCTGTCCAACACACTTCTGACAATTATAGTGGGGCTGGCAAAAACAAAGGGATCATGGCATAGAGTCCAAAGGGGAGAAGCAGGATGAGTTCTGATTTCCACAACAAATTCTCCACATCCATAGATTATGTTATCCATCATACCACAAGCAACTTGTCAAAGAAAACTTGGAGTTTACAAATTGATTACAGAGCAAAGATAGATATGTTAACATGCTGACTCCAACTTAAAAGGAAAAAAGCCTCCCTGAGTTTTAACAAAGGTAAACTGTGTTAAGATTTAGAATGAAAATATAAACATCCACCATGCCCTCCCACCTCACCCCCATCTCCTACCTTACCTACCATACCCCCAACCCTTAGCAGTGGGGCCTGGAGAACAGAGCAGACTGTCAGACTTTGTGTGGGTTTCCCAACTTGGAAAATGGACAAAAAGGAGCAACCCCAGTTTCCTCTTGCTCTTTGTGCTAAGGGTCTTTCCATCCTCCCAGCAGAGAGGAAAGCTAAGAAGATACCAGTTCCCCCCAGAGAAGCTTCAGAGGCATAAGAATGAAGGCATGAGCTAGATTTGATGGCCTGGGAATGAGAAGCACCCGCCAGAGCAGCTTCCACGTTTGTATCGTCAATACCCTTTGCACCCCTGTGCATTTCAGTGTTCTAACGAGTTACAGTCTAAGGCTAGAGAACATGACAAGTGTCCAGTCTCAGATATCAAATACTGCTAAATGAAGCATTACCGAAGTAACAGGACTAACTGAACCCCTGCGTACTTCAGTGAGGTCTCATCAGTACTCTTCTCTAAGCTCCCAGTTTGGGGGTAAGGCAGAAGATCAGGAGGTCTCCTTTGAGGGACACTCGGATCCTGAGGAAAGATCTATAGCATAATAATAATCTAGGGGTTCTCAGTGGGTTGGCAGGGTCCTGCTCAATTATCCTACTGTGGCCACCTCAAGAGTACCACAGCTGTAAATACAGCACGTACACATGCACATGACCCACAAGCACAAGCATTAGTGGGTCTAGGTAGATGAGCAGGTAATGACGGTTATTACGAAGAACCAGTAGACAGTCTACCAAATGAGCAACTCCAAAGAAAAAGAACAATGCAAGGAGTAGGGAAAACTTGCAAAAAAAAAAACCAAAAAACAAACAAACAAACAAAAAAAACACCTCAACATTCTCAGAGCTCCAACTCTATTAGGTTCCTGAATCAAGAGAAGATGCTGTAACAAGTGATAATCACAGAGAGAGAGAGAGAGAGAGAGAGAGAGAGAGAGAGAGAGAGAGAGAGAGAGAGAGAGAGAGAGAGAGAGAGCGCTAGCTTTGGGAAGTCAAAATGAGAAGAAAATACGCATCTTGGCAGAAGAATCATAACATTAGGTGGCAAAACTAGCAGCTTACCAGTCACCAGGGGCACATGGAGGAAGAACAGCTAGACAACAGGGCCAGAAGCAGAGCAGAGACAAGGAGGCAACCAGCCAATCAATCCAGAAAGACACGAGGACAGGAAAACAACGTAAAGAAGGCAAATGATCTGAGAAAGAACTCAGTGCAATTCTCCCAAGGCACTGTGAGGTGGGGAAGGCATACGCTCCTCTATAAACACAGCTCATGCACAAGAAATGAAGGTCTCAAAAGGTTCCAGATCTCTAAAAAGACAACAAGCTGTACTATGCTCATTTTCTCAATACCAATCCTGGAAGTTGTATGAAACAATTCCTTAAATACCTCAAGATACCTTACCAAAGATTACCAAAGCAATGTATGTGAGTAGTTACGTATATGTGAGAAATGTATGTAAATAGTAAAAATGTTATCAGTCAAGTCATCTCCAAGAATTTGCATCCCATTCATGTTTTCCTATGAAACATCAAGAGGTAAGGTATAGCAAATGAGAGAAAGTTAGGTGAACAAATGCATGTCCCAAAGAAAGGCAAAAGGAGCTGGGGATGAGACTGGGAAAGCATCCAATATAGACCAGAACAGGATGAGCAGGACTTCAAGGAAGAAGGACTCCAAAGAGAGAAAGAAAGCAGACAGACTGGCATGGGCATGTGTGTGTGCCTGTGACTGTGTATGTCTATGTGCAAGCACACATATGTGCCTGTGCACGTATGTGCATGCACAAGTCTCTGTGTGTGTATGTGTGTGTCTGTCTGCCTGCCTGTCTGTCTGTGTCTGTCCTTGGAGCAATAAGGGAGGAACAGCTGACCAGCAGAGCAAAGAACCAAGTGAACCACCTGGCCATTGTTAACTTTAGGGTTAAAAAAGCTCCATGCCAGAAGAGAGAGTTCTCTCAGCGGGGAGCAATCATGCTCTGTGGAAGACCACACATCCAAGAATATGTGGGCAGCACACATTGGTCTTTATGGGTAAAAAGGTGGGGCAGGGAGCTGGAGAAATGGCTTAGTGGTTAAGGCCCTGCACTCCTCAAGAGGACACAAGTTTGATCTTAATATCCAAATAAGTCCTCTACTGCCTGTGCATGGGCCCACAAACATATTCACATACTTACACAAATATACATAAAGAAATAGTAAAATAAATCTGTATTTTAAAATCATTTTAAATATTTCTTACAAGAATATAAGGTTAGGTGGGTGGGGAAGGGATCTGCAAGGAAATGGGTAGGAATATGATCAAAGCACAAACAAAATTCTCAACAAACTAATAACATTTTTAAAAAGAAACAGGAGCTGGTTGTGATGACACCGGCCTTTAATCCTAGTATTCAGGAGGCAGAGACAGGAGGATCTACAAAGTTCAAGGCCATACATACAGGCCTCCATAACGAGACCTGTCTTCAAAAAAAGTTAACTTCACCCTAAAGCAAACACAACAAATTACTCCATAATAAAGAAAGGCAGTTACAGTTACAGTACCTGAGGAATGTCCATGACCACACACATAGTCATACAATACATACAGTATACTTTGATTTATTTATATTTATGTCACAACTATATACTTCTCCATATAAAGCAGCATTTTTAAGAACAGCAGAAAATTTTCAAGAATCTAAGTGTAATGGTATGTGCTTTATAATTCTAGCACTTAGAAGGTAAAGGCAAGAAGATCCAAAGTCAAGGGAAAAGGTGAGATGGGGTGGAGTGGTTGTGGTGGTGAGTTAGTTGCAGGCAAGATGGCTCGGTGGATAAAGGTGCTTGCTGCCAAGCCTAAACTCCTGAATCCAATCCCCAGGCTCTATCTGGTAGAAAGGAGAGAACTGATTCCTGCAAGTTATCCTCTGATACCATGTACCACAAATGTGCAGACACAAACTAAGTGTTTTCTATGCACTACTTTACAGAAGACATGTTCAAGCAGATAATGAATAAAACTGAATATTCTAAATGTCTTCATCCAAACTGACACAGCACTACAACTCAAGTTCCATGCTTCTGGCTCTGCTGGCAACAGCTATTCTGAAATGAAAAGCTGAGTCCCTTGAAAGTCCCTGGACCACATGATGCACACATGAGACCAACAAGCATTGCACAGCTAGCTCTATCAACAAGCCAAGGTCAGCCTCCATCCCTGTCCATCAATTCTTTTCTATATACCTTCCAAACATCGTGTGCCTTCCACAGGTCTTGCCTCAGCACATGTGTCTGTCTCAGCTGACATCACTCTGCCAATCTCCTGGAGTCCAAGGAAGCAGCAAGAAACTGAAGCATATCACTAGAAGTTTTTTGGCATGTTTCTCTCTAGGGAGTCCTGACAAGTAAAGCTCAACTATGCAATGGAAGGCAGAACAAATACATTTGCATAGTTAGCAAAGAATCCTTCATCACGTGTCCTTTCATGTGCTTGCTTTAGCAGAACATGCTCTCTCCTGTGTCTGCCTCAGCTAAAGATCCCTTCACATGTTCGCCCCAGCAAAACATCATGCAAACAACTTTGCAAAGAGCCCTTCAGTTTCTACTTCTAGTGTGGGTTCTGGGAGTCATCAGGCTTGATAGCAAACCTCTCCGGCCCCGTATAGAGGTCTGGAGTTCAATGCTGGACTAAGGATGAGGAGGAAATGAGGTGCTCTGTTAGCTGGTGAGCTAACACCGCAGGCAGAAATACATGTTCTAGTTGTATCTGCTGTAGCCTCTGGGAGACAAATGCACACACTCTGAGATACTCAGGGAACTTACTTGGGAAATGTCTCTGTGTTAGAGTGGGGATTCAAAATCTCCAGGACCTTATTTCAGACAAGAAGCTAAAAGTCATTCACAGTGTGGTTTGGGCCACGTCCAGTTTTATTTTGAGGCTTTAAATACATAACATCAAAAGATCACTTTTGAGGTCAAACTTAATGATTTGTATAATTTGCATAATAATTATGCCACTTTGGTCTAAATATAACTGCAAATGTGAAGTACAAATTACTAAATAGCTATCTCCAGCAGTAGGTATGTTATAGGGATTCTTGACTTGTGTCTCTTAGCAACCACTGACTGTTTCGAATCTAGAGAACGGTTGAAGGCAATCTTTAGAAACATGCTGCTAAAGAGCCACAGTGATTCACTCAAAGAAACAATCCATGGTTGGCAATCAGCCTGTTTTTAAAAGGAGGGCCAGGAAGAGCAGTCAGAAGAAACCATTTCCCAAGACCCTGTAAGCAAATGATGATGATCTTTATTGATAACAAACGTTGTTCCATGAGCTGAGGCAGGCCTGCAGGTTATATAAATCTAAAAGCTGCATGGCCACATATATGGTATGCTACACACATTTTTTTAACAAAGATTAAATGATTACATTTTTAAAATGATAGAGGTTCTGTAAATCTCAGCTTCATAAAAATCACAATGTTGCTCAAGTAGGGCAGTTAGAATTTTCCTGGATGAATAACAAGGCCCTTCAAATGGAAACAGTCAAAAACTCTGGAGCAAAACCCAACAGACAGGCTGTTCTGTCTGGAAATTCATTCATAATCCAGACTCCAGTTTTTCGTTAAAGCCCAAGGAGGCCAGACACGTGGTTTGCTCACTCACTGGCTGGCCTAGATGATGCAGGCCTGTGGGAGTGGACAGAACACAAGAGTCAGCACACTCTGCCATTACATCCACTCTGCCTCTGTGCGGCCTGTCCTCTGAAAACATCTAAGCATCCATTTCTGCTCCAAATACACATTCAAATTCAACACTGGTCAGAGAAATCAGTTGGCAAAGTGGAACTGATAAAGCACTTAAAGATACAGGAAAATACACATGAAATCTATAAGAAGAAAAAGATGAGCCATCTAAGTCATGAGGTACCCAAGAAATTTAGAGTAAAATTCAGATGTCAAATAATATTAAGATGCTTGGCAAATATTACAGGCTAATAATGGATAACTTCGCAACCTGGAGCCATAAAAGAAAATACAGCACTTGGGAGGCAGAGGCAGGCGGATTTCTGAGTTCGAGGCCAGTCTGGTCTACAGAGTGAGTAACAGGACAGCCTGGGCTACACAGAGAGACCCTGTCTCGAAAAACCAAAAGAAGAAATGAAATGAAGAGAAGAGAAGAGAAGAGAAGAGAAGAGAAGAGAAGAGAAGAGAAGAGAAGAGAAGAGACAAGACAAGACAGTGTAAAATGCTATCAAAACGAAAGATGATCTTCAGTGAAAACAGTGGTAGGAGACAGCAGATAAGCAGTGTTCCCGGCCTTGTCAGGAGCTTCAGTCATTACATCCTGACATTACGAGGGACCTGCTGAGGGACTGTGGATATCTGACAGCTACTTTCCAGATGAATAAAGTGACAGACAGCACAGTAGTGCAACGTGCCCAAGGTTACACAGTGAAAACTAGTAGAGTTGGGCTTGGTGACACATGCATGTATGCTCAGAAACTCAAGAGGCAAAGGCAGGAGGATGGTCGCAGGGCTGAGTATATCCACCAAGTCTCAGGCCAGCAGGTGACATAGTGAGACTCTATCCTAAAACAAATAACAAGTCAGCCTGAAGTCAAACCAGCCTCTACACTTGAACACCTACCCACTCTGCTTCATGGCAGGGAAGAAGTCAAGTACTGAACAGGCACTTGAGACATCACATAAAGCAAGCTCCAGGTTTTAAAGGGGCATACCCAGATGCTGAAAGGATGGAAATACAATGAATACCAGTCATAAAATGACTATAAAGATACAGTTTCAGGAAGGCTAATGTGCAAATAACCTGTGGTTTATGAAGATGCAAAGAAAATAAGAATGTACTTGCAGCAGAAACCTTTGTTGTGTTTGTATGGCATATATGGTTCTTTTAGATGCAAAATGGGGTAGACAGATCACAAAACAGGAAAAAGAAAATCATATCCTCTCCCCAATTACCAATGACCTGATTAGTCCCTTCCAGAACTGTTAACGCATAATGCTATAGTCTAAATGTGCCCCCAAACTCATGTTTTGGAAACTTGTTTTCCAATCCCACAAAGGTGGAACCATTTGCGAGGTGTTCAGATCACAACAGTAGCCACAAAAGGAGTCCCACCACGATTAAGAAAGGGACGTCAGGAACGCCCCATTTGCACCCTGTACCTTGTACCCTTGCGATGTGAGAACACAGCCACAGGACGCTTGCCAGATGTCAGCACACAGACTTGGGACTGTCTGATTTCCAGATTTGTGAGAAGGGAGTTTCTGCTCATTAGAAATTGCCTATCTCAGGTAAAGCACAGGTTTCTGCCTCAACCACATATCTGCTCTGTTTTGCACCACAATCCAAAAACAGTAAAAGGAAAATTCCAGAAATAATTCCAACATTTTAAATAGTCGTTCTGAGTAGCATGAGTCAGTATCCCTCAGCACCCTACCTCAGACATGAATCAACTGTATCCATGTTGGGTCATCAGTGGCCATCTCACGCCCACCACTGTATCGCAGCACTTGGATACAGCAGGGGTGGGTCAGTGCTGCCTGTGGCTTCAAGATCCACCGGGAGCTTGAGGCACATCTCTCATGTACAGGAGAGAAGGTCTTTAGAATGAACTAAGAAAATCACAGACGTGCCTTTCCCCTAAAATAACCGATCCAGACTCAAAAGCTAATGGATTCTATAATGTGCATATATCACTTCGAAACAGATCATAGGTACCACCGTTCTCATTCTTTTTACTAACCAGTGTTTTACAACATGAATGTCTATAGTTTCTCCATCAACTTCTGATGAAGATGTATTAAGTTTTTTCTAATCTTGTAATCATCAACACTGAAGAATTTGGTATCTCTGTAGGCACATTTAGTTGTATTACATGAAACTGCTGGGTCAACATTTGATGACAGAACACTATGAGATTTTTCTCTTCAGAAATGACCACTTTAAGGAACAGATGCCATGTGTTCTTGTCTGTCACTCACAGGCACAGATCTTCTGATGGCCTTTTTTGACTTACTCAGAAGAGTCCCCTCCACCCAAACTTCTGTTATATCCCTTCTCCTGTCCCAACCCCACAGTTTAATGTACCTAAATATTCTTTTTATTCTTGCAGTACTGAGAACTATTTAACTATGTAAAGTACCCTACTAAATATTTTTCTCAAAAAATGTATCCCATGAATTATAAAGATTCTAAATTTTTTTTAAAGTCATAATTTTAATTAGAACTATATACTAGGTGGGCATCATGGTGTATGATTTTAGTCCCAGCTCTCAGGAAATAGAGGCAGGCCTCTCTGAGTTAGAGGTCATTCTGGTCTACAGAGTGAGTTCTAGGCAACCAAAACTACACAGAGAAACACTGTCTCAAAGGGGGAAAACAAAACAAAAACAAAAACAAAACAAAGAATTATACCAAACATACAAATGAACTCATATTATATGAATATATTTATGATGGATAATTTACTTTAATCGAGCAACATATTGTATTCTAACATTCATTCAATGCTCTGTAAAATTTTACTGTTAAATTTCACATATGCTTAAATTTTGTTTAAAAACTAGGAATACAGTTTAGCAGTGAAACATATGCTTTGCCTATATAAGGCCTGTGGTAAAACTCACAGCACTAGAAGAGTACTCCAAAGGATGAAGATCTTTTAATTAATATTAGAACCAAGCAGACATGGTGAGATGAAAAGGGTCTGAAAGGGTGAGCATCTAATAGCAATGAGGCTCCCAGATAGAACCAGCAAGTGACCTGTACAGCAAGTCATTACAGCAGAAGCCAACTTGTGACTTAAGACACTGAGTCTCAGAAGCATCAACAATGTGTTTTACATTGAAGGCAAGAACTCTGTGCATCCATACTTCCAAATAAACAAAGTTGGTCAAGCAACTGCACTTGGGTTGTGTCTAGTTTGCCTACTACTAGCCTGCAATCTATGTGGTGAGAAAATCTGAGCATGAGGACTTCTCATGACCTAAGGCACAAAGCACAGAAGGGTTAGACATTGTCTGGGTGTGGGGAAAGTGTGCAGGAACAGAGGAGGGTGGAGAGAAGACTGGACAGTAATCACCAGTGGGAAGCTCCTGCGTGCTGAGGGACAGCTAAGGCACAACAGAGCAAGATGGGTGTGGTCCGGATGGGGGAACAGCAATTATCAGAGGAAGCTCCTAAAGCCCAAGCTGGGAACAAACCACCAAGGAGCTCAGAGATAAACAAAGAGATGAAAGGTGTGCATCTGCAGACTGGAGAAAAGACAAGTAGATCAGATCAGGGTGGCAAAGGCCAGAAAAATGAAGTGGCCAAAACCTACCAGACACTGATAGATTCGCAATTTGTACTTCATCTTTCTGTCTAGGAAATAACCCTAGGATAGTTGACCACGCCCATAGTTTACAAACACCCAGGCCAGGATGAAACAGCAGCCCTACAAGTCTACTATTTTATGTCACATGGCTGAGGAACAGTATTTCACGGCCTCAACTCCCCTTTCCTCCCATTTTCCTGAGACAGTCTCTCCTTGAGTATTACTTTTCTATTGCTGTGATAAAATACCATGAGCAAAAGCAACTTGTAGATGAAAAAGTTTGTTCTGGTTCTGGTTGCAAAGGGTAAGAGTCCATGACAGCAGGGAGAGGTGTGACCACAAGTGGCAGGCAGGGAAGCAGATGCAGGAGGCTGAGAGGTCACATCCAAAACTACAAGAAGGAACTAGAAATTGGAGAGGTTATAAATCTCAAAGCCTGTCCCTGGTAACCTACTTCTCCCAGCAAAGCCACACCTACCAAAGGTCCCCAAACTGCTCCACCAACTGGGAAGCAAGTGTTAAATACCAGAGGCTATGGGGGACATTTCTCATTCAAACCACCACACTTCAGCCTGGGAAGACCTCCCAAGGGCGAGGCTGCAGGGCTGTGGCACTTCTTTAAATGATAAAGTTACACCACTCAAGAAGGAGGGGAGTGCTACAAGCATAGGCATGTAGCCTGTCTCTCTGCTGTAGTTATAAACAAAACTGATTTCCAGTCATTACTGATACATGAATCTGCTATGAAGAGGACACTTCTAAAAACCTATTACAAGCCTCTACCAGTCTTGACAAATATTACAATTCTAATCAATGACTTAAATGAGGTCAAAGTCAAGTATATTTAAGGTCATAAATGACATAAAGATGCAAGGCTGTGGATAAAGTGATAACAATAAAGATCCATAAATGTCTCCACACAGAAGAGAGATGATACTCCACAGAATGCACATCATGTTTCACAATTAGCTTGTAAGCTATATAACAAGGACCCCCCCCCAAAAAAAAGCCACCATGGCTTTAAAGCAATGTGCAATCTATTAAAGTCAGTCAAGACCAGAAGTTCAACATAAGTGAGCAAAATCATCCAACCTCAAGAAATGTTATGAAATCAGTCACACAAGGAAATGGAACACCAAGCTGAACCGGCCTGATCAAGCTCTAGACACGGTGTTCACAGGTATAGTTCATACTTTAAAACCAGAGGACTTCTACTATCTATTTTAGGATCCAAACTTTGACAAATGAGAAAAGGATGATAAAATTGAGGACTCAATCCACGATAGAGAGTGCACAAGAACAGCAGTATAGGACACACCATTACACAGGACACACCAATGCAGTGCTCAGCAAAACTCAGTGGCCTACCTGTGTACCCAGAGAAAGAGGTGTACAAGCACTAAAGAATCCCACATTTTAAAGAACCCGAACTCTCCTTCCGTGCCCCCAGCTGGAATTTCAGAGTATCCAGGAGTTCCCATAAAGCCTCAGCTCCCAGTAGCCTGCCTGCTCCTGGTACTCTGTTGGATTGGATTCTATGATCCTGCTATACTTTGAACAAGATGTTGGCTGTGGCTCAATTAGGATATCCTGAATTCTGAATTTAATCTAATTAGGGCAGGACATGAGCTCACTATGAAAATTAGTGGTTTTTACCTTGTAAAGGCATATGAGATCAGCTATCTGCCATAATTATGGTTTTTCTTAAGTTCTGTTTATATGAACATCTCAGTGGGAGATAGGTATTTTCTTCCCTACATGAGGCATCCCACATGTCAATCAAAGGAGCAGCCGTGCATACAGCACTCTCCACTTCAGTATCCACTGTACACTGTATGATCACAGTGTATACACAAATACTATATACTGCAGTGTCCAGCGTACACATGAGTAAATACAACAGGATCAAGGAGGTGCTGAATTAAAATTCAGTTTCAGCAAACTATCCCAAACCTCAGGCAGAAGGGAAGATGTAGGGCACTTTCAAGATGTAAGATGAGAAACCAGGAAAAACAGGTTCTCTAGGATGCCCCAAATAGATAGGCTAGAATTAATCTCTGTAAGAAAATGTTAAAGTGTTAAACTGAGCCATTTCCTAGCAGTGACAGCTACCTCACACTTTGATTACCTGTGTGCTCTGCACCCACGAGCATACCTGCTCATTTTTTTATAGATATATCCTTAAGTGCTTTAAGAAACCTTTCCTAAACAATAAGTTTTAAGGCAACATAAAGACTCACACACTGGGCCTGAAAGACACCTTAGCAGTTAAGGCACTTGTTCCCAAGCCTGCTGAGCTAAGTTCCAGTCACAGAACCCACAAGACAGAGAGAAATGACTCCAGAAGAGCTGTCCTTTGACATCTCCACTAGAGTTGTGACACGCACATGCCCATACAAATACACATACACACAAAATAAATCTAATTTTTAAAGGTTTGTACACACTGGTCATATAAATGAAATTCTTCTATAATTAAACTTTTAAAAATGAAAGCATAGGAAGCTTTGTGAATAGACATTCCTGATGTTTAGCATGGAACTAAAATCCACCACAAATAATTGTTGAAGGTATTTTCACTTTTAATAGGCAATAACAGAAACTACCTCACATAAACATATTTACTTAGGAGGCAACACAATCTCACCAGCAAGATTTCTGTTGTTTTTAACAATATCCAAGAAAATGAAATAAAGAGTTAGTAAGTAAATTACATGCATACAACCACCAAAAAATTGCTTACCTGTAATACAAATTTCTGATCTATGTATTTTTTGGCAATGCTGGGTTGGAATTCTTGGCTTTCCAAAAATCTTATGAAAAATTCATATACAAGCTGCAACAAAAAGATTACAGTTAACTTCAAATTAGAATTCACTAAGAATATTGAAAATCACAAAAACTACATTATGGTAAAGTTGACAGGGTTTATTATTATGTTTAATTATCCTATCAATCCATGAATCGTGTTGGCCTTTCTTGTGACTCATAGTTATTGTTATAATTTTTAACTTTTAAGATTAAAAGCAAGAAATATAGTTAGGCAAAGCAAATAAAAATCCGTATTCTCACCATTTACAGGGAACCTCAGTTAAAATATCTCTCTCTTTAAGAAAGTATGCTGTCAGGGACTGGAGAGATGGCTCAGCGTTGAAGAGCACTGGCTGCTCTTCCAAAGGTCCTGAGTTCAATTCCCAGCAACCACATAGTGGCTCACAACCTTATCTGTAACAGGGTCTGATGCCCTGTCCTGGTGTGTCTGAAGATAGCAACAGTGTACTCATAGACATAAAATAAAAAATAATCTTTAAAAGAAAGTGTGTTGTCAGCTTACAGTCTTCTAAGCACTATGTATGACACAATATTCTCTTTTGGAAGCAGCATAGTCTCACAGGCACAGTCAATCTCAACTGCTCAGATAAACAGTGCAGGATCCATGTTTATTTTTATTCTCTTTCTCTGCACAATAAATCTATGTTACAGACCACAGCGGACTACAAAGCAGCATTACTGAGGCGAAACTCTTAAGAGAGGAACCCTGGGCTCAGAGCCCAGCTTTGTTCCTTCCTGACTGTATGAGTCTGAGGCTGTTCATTTTCTGAATTCTGCTCCTTTCATTCTGCAATGGAAGTAATAATGAGATTAAATGTAATGTTGCACTCAGTGTAACACAGTCACCATCATCTGCCTAAAACAATATTGAGGGTTTGTTTTTCTTACACACATAAAATTAGCAAACATACTCAAAATTATTCATTTCATATATGTGTGTAAATGTTTAATTCATGTTTCATATGTATTTATAAGGAAAGGCTGAGAAATTTTAAAATATGTATCATTTCATTTTATAATAAAATATATTACATGTTAACATAAATATATACATATAACAAATGTTCTTGTAAATCTTTATTATAAAGAAAGGAATTGAAATACATATGCTGGTACATGCCTGAAATCCCAGCACTAACAGACTGGGTAGGAGGGCTGTGAGTTCAAGGCTAGGCTATCATCTTGGGAAAACCTTGACTTAAGATAATAAGATAATATAGAATTCTGTTGTTTACATTTGGGGTAACGCTCTTTACTACCTGGTATATCAAAAGTCAGATTTGTAACCACTTCACTATTCAAGCTGCTGAGATTTATTGTTATAGTATAATTTAAAAAAAAAAAATCAAGGTTTGGGAAAAAAGTAATTTAGGGTCTTGTCACAGAATTATAGATATTCTTCTTTAATACAAACATCAAATCAGTCTGTTATTTCTGAAACAAGAGTGCAGTGCAGCTTAGAAGTTAGAGTGTGTGAGCAGGAGAACTGGAGCCGAGCTCCAGGGACTAGCTCAGGTCAGGATGGGTGGGCGCAATGGCTCCTGGAGCTCCAACCTCAGAAGGCAGAAGGCATCTGGGAGCAGGGGCTAGCAAGACAAGGTGCACCACTGATCTCTGTCTGACTGAGGGACTTTATGCCCTTATGTTCATACATATGTACATATATATGTATGTGCACATATACACACCTGTGGGGGGGGGGGGGAGAGAGAGAAAGAACATAAAAAGTAAAAAAAAAAAAAAATGGCTTGTAATACAGAATCTGAAATGATACCAATGAGCTATTCACAATACCACAGTCTGGATGGACTTTGATCATGTGTGCTCCTAGCATGACTTATTTTCCAGTTGGGAAATATTGGCTCACTAACTCAAATATTGACACATTCCATTTCACAATATCATTTTTGTTTAAATCACATTTTTATTTTCTCCCAAGAACAGTCTAAAGCTTGGTATATATACATATATATAATATACATATATATTATATATATACATACATATGTATATATAATATATATTATATAGATACACACACATATATATGTATATATATAAAATATATATTATATAGATACACTATAAGATGATATATGCTATACTATATAACAGATACAGACTTTCCAAAGTTCAAATTCTATATGCTTCTGTATTCAAATTCTACCAACGATAAGAAGTGTTATCAGTTTGCCTTCATTGTTTTAGAGAAATATCTAACAAATACCTACATCTTGTTAACCAGTCTGCTGTTTTATCAAGCAGCTAGTCTCAAAGCCACCACAGCATCCTTCCACAGGATCACCACGGCACCGCACCATGCAGTACTTTGACTCATGCATACTTTTCATGTCACCATGCACAATATTTTTAAATATATGCTCAAGGGTCAAAATTTAATAGAATCAGTCACTTTGGATGTTCTTCAAATTCAGTTTTAAGTGAAACAGGCACCTTTAAATTTCAAGTGCAGGCAGGAAATGCAAGTGAATACGTGACTAGTCTGACACCTGTCATTATTTGTGCTAAGTCAACAGCATTTTTATACACCACTGTTGGACAGAGTGGGAGCATACACCTTTAATCCTGGCACTGGAGAGTGAGAGGCAGACAGATCTCTGAGTTCCAGGCCAGCCTAGACTACACAGGGAGTTCCAGAAGAACCAGAGCTACATAGTGAGACCCTGTCTCAAAACACCAAACCCAGCATCAAACTCCACCACTTTTTACAATAAACAGTATAAACACTACAATGACTAGTCAGCATAAGGACAAGGGCACATACCACACAACTATGATAAAAAGACATAATAGGGGTTGGTGGAATGGCTTAGCGAGTAACTGCTTGCTGCCAAACCTAATGAAGGTATTCAATTCTCAGAGAGAGAGGAGCGACTCCCAAAAGTTGTCTTCCTGACCCTCCTTCTCTCTCTCTCTCTCTCTCTCTCTCTCTCTCTCTCTCTCTCTCTCTCTCTCACACACACACACACACACACACACACACACACACACACATACTTACACACAAATAAATGTCATTAAAAACTTTTATTAAAAAATGTGCTAGGCTTGTAGGCCATTGAAAATTAACTGAAGGACCTTTAAGGGTCCAGAAATACAACTAACAAATATTCCCATATAAGCCTGGTAGCTTTAGACTCTAGCTTACATTTGGTATTCCTTCCCCCCTCCCCCACACTGCCCTCACCCCGAGACAGGGTTTCTCTCTGTAGCCCTGGCTGCCCTGGAATTAGATCTGTACACTAGTCAGTCTGGCCTCAAACTCAGAAATCCGCCTGCCTCTGCCTCCCATGTACTGGGATTAAAGGTGTGTGCCATCACTGCCAGGCTGCATTTGGTATTCCTGCAAGCATTTTTCAGTATGTACATATGAGTGGAGGGCAACTTGTGGAATTCATTCTCTCTGACCGCCATATTGTTCCAGGGTGAAGCTTGGGTGGTAGCTGTGCCTGCTGAACCCTCTCACTGACCCCTCCCCCAGTAGCACTTCATGTTTTCATGAAGGGGGGTCTCAGAGATACCTCAATGTCTAAATGGAGAATGGTAGGGAAGTCAACTAACAAAACTAGGTGGCATTTTTTTTTTCTTCTTGAAAACTTTTTTTTTCTTTTACTCTTATTTTTTTTAATTAGGTATTTTCTTCATTTACATTTAAAATGCTATCCCAAAAGTCCCCCATACCCTCCCCCCCACTCCCCCCCAACTCCCACTTCTTGGCCCTGGCGTTCCCCTATACTGAGGCATATAAAGTTTGCACAACCAATGGGCCTCTCTTTCCTCTGATGGCCGACTAGGCCATCTTCTGATACATACGCAGCTAGAGTCAAGAGCTCCGGGTTGTACTGGTTAGTTCCACGTATAGGGTTGCAAACCCCTTTAGCTCCTTGGGTACTTTCTCTAGATTCTTCATTGGGGGCCCTGTGATCCATCCAATAGCTAACTGTGAGCATCCACTTCTGTGTTTGCTAGGCCCCGGCATAGTCTCACAAGAGACAGCTATATCAGGGTCCTTTCAGCAAAATCTTGCTAGTGTATGCAATGGTGTCAGCGTTTGGGGGCGATTATGGGATGGATGCCCGGATATGGCAGTCTCTAGATGGTCCGTCCTTTCGTCTCAGCTCCAAACTTTGTCTCTGTAACTCCTTCCATGGGTGTTTTGTTCCCAATTCTAAGAAAGGGCAAAGTGTTCACACTTTGGTCTTCGTTCTTCTTGAGTTTCATGAGTTTCACAAATTGAATCTTATATCTTGGGTATTCTAAGTATCTGGGCTAATATCCACTTATCAGTGAGTACATATCATGTGAGTTCTTTTGTGATTGGGTTACCTCACTCAGGATGATGCCCTCCAGGTCCATCCATTTGCCTAGGAATTTCATAAATTCATTCTTTTTAATAGCTGAGTAGTACTCTATTGTGTAAATGTACCACATTTTCTGTATCCATTCCCCTGTTGAGGGACATCTGGGTTCTTTCCAGCTTCTGGCTATTATAAATAAGGCTGCTATGAACATAGTGGAGCATGTGTCCTTCTTACCAGTTGGAACATCTTCTGGATAGATGCCCAGGAGAGGTATTGCGGGATCCTCCGGTAGTACTATGTCCAATTTTCTAAGGAACCGCCAGACTGATTTCCAGAGTGGTTGTACAAGCTTGCAATCTCACCTTGCCAGCATCTGCTGTCACCTGAATTTTTGATCTTAGCCATTCTGACTGGTATGAGGTGGAATCTCAGGGTTGTTTTGATTTGCATTTCCCTGATGATTAAGGATGCTGAACATTTTTTTCAGGTGCTTCTCAGCCATTCGGTATTCCTCAGGTGAGAATTCTTTGTTAAGCTCTGCACCCCACTTTTTAATGGTGTTATTTGATTTTTTGGAGTCCACCTTCTTAAGTTCTTTATATATATTGGATATTAGTCCCCTATCTGATTTAAGATAGGTAAAGATCCTTTCCCAATCTGTTGGTGGCCTTTTTGTCTTATTGACGGTGTCTTTTGCCTTACAGAAGCTTTGCAATTTCATGAGGTCCCATGTGTCGATTCTTGATCTTACAGCACAGGCCATTGCAGTTCTATTCAGGAATTTTTCCCCTGTGCCCATATCTTCGAGGCTTTTCCCCACTTTCTCCTCTATAAGTTTCAGTGTCTCTGGTTTTATGTGCAGTTCCTTGATCCACTTAGATTTGACTTTAGTACAAGGAGATAGGAATGGATCAATTTGCATTCTTCTACATGATAACCGCCAGTTGTGCCAGCACCATTTGTTGAAACTGCTGTCTTTTTTTCCACTGGATGGTTTTAGCTCCCTTGTCAAAGATCAAGTGGCTCTTGAAAACTTTCTAAATTCAAGGGGAAAAGGCTTTGCCAGTGATGTGTGAGGGTTCTCTTCTTAAATCTTCACTCCTCACACAACTGTTCTCTTTCAACACAATTGTTTTTCAACTCTTGTAAGAATTCCAGACTTACTTAAACGGCCCCTTGTCCTGAATTCCACACAAGGTCAAAAAGATCCATCTTGCAGGCCTGACTTAGCCAGCAGGCTTTCTACCTGAACTAACAATCTGATTTTTCTATTCTGGTCCCTTGAAAGCAGTTGTAATAGAAAGTAATTTGGTGGAAACTCTTTAGACACATTTAGAAATAAGCACAAAGTTGTTCTGCACTTAAGAAACAAACTGGCCTTGGAATTAAAAAAAAAAAAAATCTCCCTTGAGTTTTTAAAGGGAAAACTGGGGTGGGAAAATAAGTTACTATTGCAGGTCTCATAAGGAAGGTCTATGAACAAAAAGGTAGCCTTCCGGGCTTCAAGTCTCACTGTAAGGCAACGAAAGCAATCCTTAATTGTAAACAGAAGTCTTGAAAAATAGTATTCTACTGGAAAATCAGATCTAATCTCAGAAAACCCGTAAATCATAACCATAGCAACTGTGTCATACTAGCTTCAAATATACCAACAGAAGCATTAAAAAAAAATTAAATAATATGTATAAACAGACCTCTGACATTACTTGATCAAACACCTCGTGGACTTAATATTCTGTTGTCTATTTCTAGGTATTTCCAAAGATCCACAAATAGATAGGACAGACAGACAGCTTAGTATTTCTGTATGGGCCACAAATTTGCAGAACAGTCAGCTAGCTGGACAGTAAAACTGGCCAACTACACACTAACCAATCTTGTGATTCTCTTCTTCTCTACTGTTCTCCAACAGTCACACTTTGCTTTCTCTAAAATGTGGTCCAGAAGCAGCAGCACGTTGTGAATCACAGAACTGACAAAGTGAAAGGATGTAACTTCACACTATGTTTTGGTCAGAAAAGGCCTCAGCTGGTGTAACCATTACAAAGCTACCAGTTAGACAAGTGGAGTGGTACACAGCTCTAGCACTCGGGAAGCAGAGGCAGGATGGCCAGTGTACTGGCTAGTTTTGTGTCAACTTGACACAGCTGGAGTTATCACAAAGAAAGGAGCTTCAGTTGAGGAAATGCCTCCATGAGATCCAACTGTAAGGCATTTTCTCAATTAGTGATCAAAGGGGAAAGGCCCCTTGTGGGTGGGACCATCTCTGGGCTGGCAGTCTTGGGTTCTATAAGAGAGCAGGCTGAACAAGCCAGGAGAGGCAAGCCAGTAAAGAACATTCCTCCATGGCCTCTGCATCAGCTCCTGCTTCCTGACCTGCTTGAGTTCAGTCCTGACTTCCTTGGTGATGAACAGCAGGGTGGAAGTGTAAGCTGAATAAACCCTTTCCTCCCCAACTTGCTTCTTGGTCATTATATTTGTGCAGGAATAGAAACCCTGACTGAGACAGCCAGTCAGAAGACCGCCTGGGCTACACTGTGAGCTCTAAGGCTAGCTCAAAAATCATGGGGAGACCCTATCTCAAAAAAAAAAAAAAAAAAAAAAAGAGGGGCAGGAGATATAGGCCAAGCACGCCAGCTCCCAGCATGTGTCAAGATCTTAGGTTCATCCCTAGAACTTCAAGTACAACGAGTAAATACTAAATTTAGTGATATGCTATAATGACATCAATAAGCGATCATAGAGATAAAAGTTATGATTTCTATTTTTTGTGACTATGATACATATATTGTACGGGTTGAACATGAAAACAGAAGAGTCATTTCTCTACTTCCACTATGAATTCCAAGGAGCAACCTTGGATTTCGAGACAGGCGCAGCAAGCACTTTCACATTGAGCCATCTTGTCAGCCTGAAGAGACTTCTTAAACACAGATCATCTTGTCAGTTTAAGCCACATTCTTGAGAAATGAAAAAGTGACTGATGAGTGCAGTAAGGCTACCCAAAGGAAACCGAGGACTCTTGGTAAGAGTCTGGCGCCTGCACCTGGATGCCCACACAGCAGGTGAGAATGGAGCTCAGCAAGCAAACGCTCTCCTAGGGGTGGGATGGTGGGAGTTTCACCTCATAGTGTGCTTTTTGTCGTTTTATCTTTTTAGACAGGATCTCACTTAGCCTTAAGAGGACCTGAGCATATATTGTACAGCTGAGGATTACCTTGAGCCCCTGATTGGCCAGCCTCTCTCTCCCAAGAGCTGGGATGGCATGTGCCACCATGCCTGCTGTTTCTGTGATTTTTTTTTTATTGGATATTTTCTTTATTTACATTTCAAATGTTTTCCCCTTTCCAGATCTCTCCCTTCGGAAATCCCTTATCCCATCCCTCCTCCACCTGCCTCTACGAGAGTGCTCCCCCACCCACCCACCCCCCCACTCCCGTCTTCCCTCCCTGGCATTCTCCTACACTGGGGCACCGAACACCCTCAGGCCTAAAGACCTCTCCTGCCACTGATGTTACAACAAGGCTATCGTCTGCCACAAAGAAAGTAAGTTTCCTTCATGTGACCCAACCTGAGTCAGGCCTATTTCCCTCAGAGCTAACAAAGGACCAGAAGGACTATAGGCTTGAACAAGATGTCAATATGCATAAAGCCTGCCCATCTTATAAACATTTCTGACTTTACATCTAAAAGGGCAAAAGCCTCATACGCCAGCCCTCACTACAGCTGTGGCTTCTTATGAGCCAGCTGTTAATATTCCCACAGCAAGGTCAGGGGAGCTAGGATGCAGTCCTCATATTACTGCAATAGCTTAGGAATTAATTTAGCCTCCCACCTTCTATCATTAAGTATACTTTTAACTGCAGATTCTTTATAATGACGTCTTAATTTTTTAAGTTCAGGAAGATAAATTGAATTTTAAGTCTTTGCTGAATTTGAGCGAAACTAAAGCGAGTGTAGGAAATGCTTTGCAGATGAGAATGGCCTGAATCTTCACTGGGATGTACACCACAAGACGAAGGGCATTCTCAGAAAGATGAACATTTTTTTAAAAACTGTATTTTCTCTCAGACTAACTTTCAACCCAATTGGCTAGTATCAAGCATTACATTTCCTTCCATGTGCGGCCACTGATAAGCTGCCCTTGCCCAGGAAATAACCCCTGACCCATGCTCATGCAAGCAACCCTAATTCAACTCAGCAGGTTTAATTTAAAAAAAAAAAAAAAATCAAACCAGGCATGGTGGCACACGCCTTAATCCCAGCAAGCAGGAGGCAGAGCCCAGCAGATCTCTGGGCTACATAGTAAGAGTCTTTCTCCAAAACTGAAAAGAAACTGGAAAAAAAAAATCAGAGTAGGATGTAGCATTGCTGAAAAGAAGTTTCAGTGACAGAGAAGGGGTGACAGGGTAGGGAGGGGAAATGACAAAAGTTTGTTATGCTCATACAGTAAGTCATTAAAAATATCTTTAAGAATAAAATATGACAAGATTTCCACCATTGAAAGGGTTTTTTTTTTAATTTTGTATCATCTTAAAAATATATATGAAAAGCACAATAGGCCTATAAATCTTTTTGTTGTTATTGTTTTGTTTTGTTTTAAAGACTTATTTATTTATTTATTTATTTATTTATTTATTATATGTAAGTACACTGTAGCTGTCTTGAGACACTCCAGAAGAGGGAGTAAGATCTCGTTACAGATGGTTGTGAGCCACCATGTGGTTGCTGGGATTTGAATTTCGGACCTTCGGAAGAGCAGTCGGGTGCCCTTACCCACTGAGCCATCTCACCAGCCCAGGCCTATAAATCTTACAGTACATGTAATTCACCAGATGATTAAAGAACCATCTAACCTAAGAAATCAAATATTAAAACTAATGTAATTCGCCCAACCATGGCTCTAAGAGGACACACAGTATCACAAGCCTAAGGACAGGTTGTGGAAAATAGCCCTGGAAAGAGCCCTGTAACCAGAACTGTACACAATGTACCCATAGTAACCTATAGGTGCTAAAAGGGACTAGTCAAGTTGCAAATCTACATTAAAAAAAAACTCTTAACGTGGGGAAAACCTACATTAGATTCCTCTGGGCCTTGCCCCATGCTCAGCAAGTGAGAACGTGGGGAAAACCTACATTAGATTCCTCTGGGCCTTGCCCCACGCTCAGCAAGTGAGCAAGTGAGCACCACACCTACAGTGGCACCGGCGCTGATGCACAGGGCTGCACTCCCTCTCTTCCACCCTCCCTCTCCTTCCTGTTATTTTTCACTGTCTTCTGAAGACATTCCAACTCAATGGAAAGATGCCTATAGGGGGCCGACACATTCAAGCATCTCTGTTTTCTTCTTTTAAGGAATGCTCGCCTCAAGAGAGGACACAAAAAAAATAAGGAGCTGATGTGTAAGAAAACTAAGTAGGCGGCCTGGCACTGGTGCCCTTTCTCTGCTCTTCTCTTTCTCACTGCCATTTGGCTTTGCCCTTTGCATAAACTAAGGAAACCCACTAACTGATATTGCAAAGACAGGCATAAAATGTCCCCGGGCACCTACTGCTAAAATATAAACAAACCAAGGTATGTGCTCTGTGACCTAATCACATCCAGATAATGCAAACATGAAGAGTTCTGTTCCTGTTTGAAATTCCATGGGCAGGATGGTTAAATGGTTCAGATAAGGGAGAGACAGGAGTAAGACCTCCGGGATGGACCTGCAACCCAGGGACCCAGTGGGTCATCTTGCTAATTATCAAGCACAAGAAACACAAAAGCAGTCCTTGCCACTGTGTATTCTAATCTGGTCCCTTCATCCCAGGAATCCCCACATTAACTAGAGGAAGAGTTCATGGAGTTTTCTTTTCTAACACAAATGAAAAGTTGAAGTACCTGTAAGTGGGGCCATGATGCCTCGAGGGTAGGTTCATCTTCTTCTGGGTCGAATTCATTGCTGTCACTAGGAGGGAGAGTTCTGAATATATTGCAAGATACCTAAAAATAAACAAGCAGCAATCAGCTCCATGTACCTCTGGCAGGTAGGTACTCTGGGGACACAGTGCGTTAGGGAATGCCATGAAACTGAATAGGGACCTCTCTCCACAGGCTCCAGGCAGGACCACCTCCAGGCAAAGCTGGAAAGCTCAAGGCATCCACCTGGCAGTTTCCAGAGCAGGACGTCTTGTCCTAGCTGAAGTTTCACTCAAGCCCCATGACTGGACGTGTCCCATCAGAGCCCCCTCAAGTGTGCCTCTAACAAATCCATTTACACTAATACACAAAGAACTACTAATGGCCTGCAAGCACTTCCTTTTCCTGGCTCATTCACAATTTACACATTTATTGTTAAACTCATAGTAAAATTTCTGACATTCACACAGATTTTTTAAAAAAAAATTGAACCAGAAAAGAAATTTAAGAACCTTCTTAACATTCTTTAAAATCAAACCTATTCTTGCCCCAAATTGTTTACATATTACTATGGAAGCCCATGATGAGCTAGCTGTATGTATGTCTAATTCTACAAACTCACCATTTCTTTGCCATAGGCAATATCTAAATTAAATGCTGACTGTTAAAACACTGTAAGGCTAGAAACTGTTGAAGATGGCCGAAGAAGACTCAATGTATCTCTGACTGTGCATATTACAAGATTCATCACAAAACACGTATTTCTTAAATGTTGTTAATGCTATTCTAGGGTTCCTTTTTCATTTCCTTGCTAGCTCTTCTCCATACTCACCTAACCTTGTAACAAACATATCCTCTGACTCAGATAGGAACAGCAGGGAAATGGATAGAAGGGGAGAACATCAGAAGCCACGCAGGACTTTCTACACAGGGTAGAAACGACTGAGCTATGCTGTGCTGCTTTGAGTTTTGTTGTTTTGTTTCACTATGTAACCCGGACTGGCTGCAAGGTCAGAGATCCACCTGCCTGCCTCTGCCTCCAGAGCACTGAGGTTAAAGTACTATGCCTGGCTGCTGTGCTGGTTCAAAAAAGAAAGGAGAAAGGCTTTAGAAGTCCCACTGGGTTGGTGTGTTTATCTGTCCAAGCTCTTATTAGTACCTATGTGAGTGTACACTGTTCTAGGCACTGAAAAAATAACAGTGAACAAAGAAAAGTCCACCCTTTGTGAAAATTCTATTCTAGTTAAAGCAGCAATGCCCCACTTCCCAGTTACGAACACTCAACACAGATGCATAAGCTATGAAAGGTGACTGAACGTTACTTGAAGTACAACAGGATGTGGAAATGGACAGCACACAGGGAAGCCACATGACTTGATTTTTCCTTTTAAATCAGTCCAGTAGCTTCAGAGAGTAATATGATAGAGTAGTAGTATCATTAGGTAGTATGATAAGGACAGAGGTGGCTCAGACAAGGGGATGGCAGAGAAAACAGAATGTGTGGAGAGACAGACAGGATAAAGGACACTGAAATGAAAGCTCAGTGGTTAAGCAAACTGACTACTCTTCCAAAGGACCCAGGTTCAATTCCCAGTACCCATGTGGTGGTTCACAACTTTCCATAACTCCAGTTCCAGGGGACCTGACATCCTCTTCTGAACTTCACAGGTACCAGGCATATACACATAAATACATGCAGACACACACACCTACACATAATATTAAATACATAAATCTTTTACAAAGAAACAAATAAAGGAAGGCTTCCCAAGATGAAGATTGGGAAGGAAGCAAGAGATGTTTTGTTTTGCTTTGTTTAATTGTTCTGGTAGAAAGACTCAGAGGTTCAGCTAAAGATGTACTAAAGGCAACAAGACATATGAAGCTGGCCTCGTGAATGGACAGTTTGGGGTTATGTGTATGGATACTTCGTGCGACAGTCTGACTAGCTCACTTTGGAAGAGTTGCTGTGCACTGCCACACTTAGAAATGAAGTACACCAGCCGGGCGTGGTGGCGCACGCCTTTAATCCCAGCACTCGGGAGGCAGAGGCAGGCGGATTTCTGAGTTCGAGGCCAGCCTGGTCTACAAAGTGAGTTCCAGGACAGCCAGGGCTACACAGAGAAACCCTGTCTCGAAAAACCAAAAAAAAAAAAGAAATGAAGTACACCAAGAGGTGTGAATTTAAAGCAGGGGTAGAAATAGGGTAGTTACCTAGAAACTAGTGACTAGACACCTATACATCTACAACTCTCCTCGGTCAACCAGCCATACATATCCCAGTAAACAAGGTCCCTTATTCAATCTCAATTACTGCCAGTGATTTTTTTTTTTTCAAAATCACATTTCCATCTGACCTAAGTCATTTATACGTAAAATGCTTTGGGGGAACTTTAGAACGAAGGTCAGTCAATACTCTTCTCAGTTATTAGCCACACTGACTATCTTTTTCCCTTCCCCTTCACATTTGAGTCAGGAAAGAGGAGAAAACAGGTAGCTAGCTATCTAGACAGCACCCGAGCAGACCCTGAAACTCGTACCTGGCGTGGGACATGCCAACTCTCTTGCAGGGCACTTGCTTTAGCAACCATCTGTTCTCTGATCTGTCTCTGCCCAGTCCCAGAACTAAAACACTTGTAATACACATGTATTTCTAAGACCTGCAAGGAACTCAATAAGAAAAAAAAGTTTAGATGTATTTATAAAGTTATGGGATGTGGTTTTGCTTTAACCTAATTTCAAAGTAAGTTTCCAGGTGACTTACACACATTCGTGTTTAATGACTGTACAGTGTTCAAAGTCTCCTGTTTGGTCATTTCTGCTACATCAAAAGAACATCATGGCGCACAGTCATTTGTTTATTAGCTTACTTCTACATTTTCTCCAGGGGAGTGTGACAGTCTGAGTGAGTAGCTCTCCAGCAAAGGGAAGAGCAGCAATGAATGGGCCCAGCTTTGGCCCAGCCTGGAATTCACTATGTATGCCATGGACGCTAAGAAACCAATCTAAGACAAGGCTGAAAGGACTACAATATTCTCCAAAGTATAAAATTGCAGATAAACTTTCTATCCAGTCACCTAGAAACAAACATCACAGGAATAGTGTGAAACTTTAAATACTGTGGCTATAGGGAAACACTAAAAATTAGGGACAAAAGTTCCTAATAAGGATTTAGTTGAGTACCTCATGCTGACTGTACCACTGTGGCTCCAAGAATAAAAGTGTGTAAAAAGAATACTGTCATCAAAAGAGTCAAAAAGCAAAGTCTCTGCTCAGAAGTGACAACTCAAGACTGAATGAGTGAGTGGGTGAGTTCACTGGTAATAGCTGACTGATAGTTAAGTGGGTCGGTCTAAGTGTATAGTTGAGTTTGACAACTATTTGAACACAAAGTCGAGTCATTCCTAGATGGGGAGCAGAGATCTCCTTTAAATCACTTGACTTATCTGCAACAGTTTGTATGTGGGGCCCAATATGGGACAAGGGCAACTGATAGTTCCGGCCCCAAAATAGTGAAAGACATAAACTTGCTTCCATTAAAGCACTCATGATTACAGTGACTAACAGCCCAGCTTAGAGTCTTAGCATGTATACACAAGCAGATCACAGCCACCAGCAACTGCCAGGATCATGCCCAATCACACAGCAGTTCTACAGAGAGCTGATGTGGCTAGATGAAAATATACTACGTATTTCCAAACATTCACACAAATGTCCTCTATATTAAGATATATGAGGTACCAGAGGCATTAGTAAGCCCTCTCTTTTGTTAATTCAGGAATGAATTATCAAAAAGAACAACAGAAACTTCCAATGTATTTGAAGGAGTTATAAAGATAGTTAGGGGGTTAGAGTACTTGCTCTTGCAGAGGACCTGGGCGTGATTCCCAGCACGCACACGGTGGCTCATAGCCATCCATAACTCTAAACCTACGGGTTCTGACACTCTCTTATTCTGGCCTCTATGAGCATCAGGTATGTATGCAGTACACACACATGTATACAGGCAAAACATATATATATATATATATGTATATGTATGTATGTGTGTGTGTAACAAATCCCATACTAGGCTTTCTCAGCTATTTTATTTTAATTTAGGCTGGCATTAGAATGATTGAAAAGTATAAGACAAAGATATCTTTGAGGAAGTCTAACTCACTTTTGTCCCAAAGACATAATAAACACTGGATACTGTAATCAAACTATAGGCTTGAAATCACTGGCCTGACCTCCAACCCCCAAAGAGTAGCCGTAAAGGAGAGCAAGGCTAAGTTAGAGAAGGGGTGGAAGGAAGCAGTATGAAAACCTGTTCAACTCTCTCAAAGGGAGAGAGAGCAGGGTTAGGAATTAAAGTGCAGTTAGCAACTCTTCCAGACTCTTCCATTGCTGTATGAAGACTGAGTGGATTGAGCATGGAGGTCCTCGAGGTAACAAGAGTCTAGTTCTTAGGGTTCCACACCCTGACACCCTGACATCCTCCTCCACCCCCATGCCACCCCTGGAGACCAAGGCTGTGCCTGACTCATTCCTTCACTTTCCTCTAACTTGCCCTGCCTCTATTACATTCTCTCATTTTCATTACTGTCTCATTTCTCCATTTCACCTGTCCATCATTTAGCTCCTTCCTGGCCTTTTTGGCCTATCAGTGACACTCCAAGGCACTCACAGGCAATAGCATCCCTGCCCGAACAAACTCCCCACTCCTGGCTCAGACCCTTGGCATCAAGCATCTGCAAACCTCTCAACTGTAACGCTGCCTCCCTTAAATCCCTTGTTTGTTCTTCTGTTCACACTGAGACCCTTAAGGACTCCTTACTGGTTTCTGAATGCTTAGCACCTAATAAACTGAAATAACTAGGCTTGACAAATAGAAACAGACAATTAGCTAAATCTAAATCTCATATGACATTTTTAAAGTTGACTCTGTGTAATATTTAGGACAATCTTGTTTTAAAAAAATTATCTGAAATTCAAATTTAACCAGATGCCTTATATCTGCAGTTGCTAAATTTCACAAATGTAAAATTACACTGATGCTAATAAGAGCCTGTGCAAAAGAAGAGAGCCACTGCAGGTGAAGGCTTAGATCTAAGGACTGCTGTGAGGACCTGCCTCTCCATTAATTCTTTCGAAACTTAGGCTACTGCTGATCACTATGAGCAAAGCCAATGTCCAAGTCATGTGAGAGAGAAGACTATAAAACTCCTACTCGTGGCCTAATTAGCAAATGAGGCCATTCCTTAGCATTTTTAAATCATTTTTTGATTAAATAATATATTATTTTGAGATTTAAATAGCAAACTACAACTGTTACTGTTTAAAGTTATTTGATTTATTGCCCCCCCATCCTCACTGTCCCCACCCTTTTATCACCATAGAAACCTCTATTTTTACATGATTTTGGTTGTTATTTTGTTACTGTTGTGTCTTGCAAATGATAAAAAATATTGTGGCTGGCAGGAAATAACTACTCCCTAAGCATTCACCAAGCTGAATGCAGAACAGAAAGGAAGGACAGCACATAGTAACAATCTTTTAAAAAAATAAATACTGGGTTTCTTTTAGTTACATTATTAGCCCCATTAATATTTATGGTTCTGCTAAACTAAGCATGTGACATAATCTGGAGACATCACTGTATCACATTATAATAAGCTAACCTAAATCATTTCTCTGTGCTCTATAATGTGTTTTCTATATAGCTGAGTCCCAGTATTACTGAGTAAAAGCAGATGAACTCAGAACATTCTTCCCACTTGAATCTGCAAGGCCATCATTTCAAACAACTATGTAAAACTCACGCACATCAATAGTCAAAGCAAAAGGTAAGATCACAAGAGGCATAGAGAGAATTCCTAGGATTACATCTAAAAAAATTAAATTTCAAACAGAAAACCCATGCAAATGGTGTCATCTAGTGAGTATCCACATAATTAAGAGGCATTACTAGTTTTCTGGCATTGCTCACAGTAAGACCCCACAAAAGTGACCAGTTCAATATACTGGAGTTTTTTCACTTAATTTATTCACTTACTTGATTATTCTGCTAATAATCTAACATATTTTGAAAAGCCACTAAAAGATTTACTTAGTGGCTTAGTCAAACATTCACAATCCAAGTGAGAACCCAGTAATTACAAAGTTGAAGCTCAACTAACACATTATTCTCATAACCTTGTATCATAATCCAAATAAATACAGTAATAATGTATCTAGAAAGAAAAACCAGGAAAATCTTTGTCAAGTCAGGGTTTCTCTGTGTAGCCCTGGCTGTCCTGGAACTCATTCTGTAGAACAGGCTGGCCTCGAACTCACAGAGAGATGCCCCTGTCTCTGCCTCCCACATGCTGGACTTGAAAGCGTGCACCACCACCACCAGGGAGAAAATGGGAAAATCTATAAGCAGTTCATCAGCATTTTTCATAGATGGCATTTTAAAAAGTAATTGTATCAGAAGCAAAAAATATGAATATAAACATGACTTAAATCTAAATCATATTTATCTGGACACATAAAACTATTTTCAAACATAATAAAGCTTATACTAATATTGCTCTAAGAACTAAAAATCTAACAAATTTTCTAACATTAAAATAATATACATGCACATAAAAATCTTTACAGAAAATATACAAAACTATAAAGCTTGAAGTTACAGTAACACCAAGGTTAAGAACTGTTAATGGCACAATAATAATGGTAAAACCTCCTAAAAACTCCCTTTTAACTGATTATGGATAAATAGTAAAAACAAGGAGAAAAATCCCAAAGCATATTATAATACTGTTTAAAGAATAATCAGAAAGTTAAATATTATAATATCAACGTTAAGTAATATTACCAATACACTTTTAATTTTCAAGACAAGAATTTTAAGAAGCTACTGTTCCAACCATGTTAACTTCAATCAAACAGGACTTCCTAAGTGTCTACCAACACTCTTGCTTATCCCAAGTACCAGTCTCACCAGCACCAATGACAGTCTGATACATTGTGAATATGGGTGTGGTCACATCACAATGTTTAGTATAAAACGACATTTGTGGACAAAATTCTATGCCTTTGAGGAAAGCTTCCCTGACTAAGGACACTGCATGGCTTATGTGACAGATACACATACATTCATAAAATCTTTTACAACACCCAGAAATCTGTATGTAGACTAAAAAGATTTCTAAAGATCTTGTGGTATATTCAGCAGCATCACACTTCAAATCTAGATGACAGACTTTCTAGAGCACAGTTCTACTCTGTTATACCTTCTGAGGAGGCAGAAAGAACATTCTTAATGAATTTTTTCAAAAACTCAAAGAGACAACTGATAAAACAACAATTTAAAAAACTTTACAATATTTCCTAGCCAGAAAATTTTAATATATAGATGTTTCCAAAAGAATATGAATGACATTTTTTTAAGCAAACAAACAAAAACAATGCTTAGGGATCGTCTATTTTCCTAGCTTTACAATGAAGAAATCTATTTTTATATTTCTGTTGCCAATTGTTTCATTTTGCCAGGTACCTAGAATATATATATATATATATAGATAGATAGTCTGGACTACAGTGAGACCCTACTTTCAAAAAACTAAGGACTACTTTGAATAAGAAAATCCATAAGCATCTTTCCCAGCTTCCAGATTACCCTGTTCTCTGGAGCATCAGTCAGCGCCAGAGAGAAGATTCAAAGGGGAATTCCCAGGGTATTGGGGTAGAAAGAAATCAGCCCAGCCAGTCTCAGTCGAGACAAACCCACAAATCTCAGAGGCCCTATTTAAAGTAAAACTGTATATAGTTATGTGGTATGGAGAGGGGAGAACCAGGAATCATGGCTTCATATATAAATTTTGCTCCAGAGCACCTGGTTCTGCCCCTAGGCATCCTTTCTTTGAGGTGTCTTTGTGCAGGCCCCTTGTTAAAGCGAGTGAGTTAGAACATTTCTGGGGCACCTTTGCCATGGCTTTAGAGTCACCTTTCTCTGATCAATCAAGGTAGTGAAAGAACTTCATCAGCTACCTAGCTTCCAAAATGATGATTCTATGATCTCTCCCAATTTTCCATGTCCTCATGTCTTTATTTTCATAAATCTAGTTGAGACTCTAAGTGGTAATGGAAATAAACTATGCACATCAATCTTTTTACTAAAGAGTCAGCAACTAATTTCCTATCAAATTATTTCTTCCATCCTCTAATAATTTCTGCTAATTCAATAATTTAACTTCTTTATACATCAATCCCTTTTTTATTGGGAAAAGATCCAATAAAACAGTGAGAAACCTAAAATGACAGCTGCCCTAATCTTAGGCAAAATGAGAGACCCACATAAGCTCCTGCCTCCCAAGTGCACCAATCTCAGTATGGAGCAAAGCAGAACACTAAAGATCATTCAGGTCTGCGGATGAACACAGAATTCAAATGAATGGACTCAAGCCACCCTTTCATTAAATGAAAAAGTACACGCATCTTAAGGGGAAAGTCAGCACCAGAAGTCAAGCAGAGAAGGCGTCCTTCCCCCTCGGCTTTCTGTCGCCATTCCCACCTTGGCCTGTGGATATCCTTAGTCACTCCATCTCCAGTCCAGAAGAGCTCTGGCATCATCTCAAACTGGGTCTGCTCAGAACCAATCTGTCTCACTGGCCCGCACTTACACCGAGAGGCACCGCTCCTACCTTCTTACTCTTTCAGTGGGTTGCTATTCTTTTGGCAGGTATCCCTGATTTTATACAATTATTGAATTCATCAAACCTTCACTACCTAAAATGTTAAGTATGTTTAAATTTGAGGTTTTAAAGGGAAAAGTAAAGACTGAGATGAAATTGGTTTTAAAAAGAAAAAAAAAAAAAGTGATGAGTATCCAGACTTAAACAATGATGCTCTGTGCTGAGCATAAGCAAACAAATATAGGGAGACACTTTTCATAAGTGCTCTTCTCCATTTCCTTTCTCTCTGTACCCATCTGACAAAAATCAAGATAACAACTACCCACCCCCAGGTGCTAACCTGCTTGCCTCACCCCTCCTTAGAAGAGCAAAGCCCTCCTTCAGAGACTGGAAAATATAAGAACATACTTCTAGCTCATGTGCTATTCAAGAGCACCTGTGACCTCTTGCCCAAGTCTGTCTTCCTAGCTTGCTCTGCTCTCTGAAACCTAGACCCACCCAGACTTTCCTACTACCCACAAATCCAACCACAAACCCTCTACTATGGTCGGCTTCTATTTCAAGATTAAACTTCATTCAAAACACAGGGCATCTGTTTACCTGATGAAATGGTTACAGGGATATTGAATTAATTATCTAGAATGAGATCCTCACACAAAAACATCACAGGGAAATCAATCTCACAGAGATGACTATATTGCATTCTTGCCAAAATTGGAAATGTAGCAGTAAATCCCAAAGTGAAGCCTGTTGATATTAAATCTCAGAATCCAAAAATAGAGGGTGCAGACCTCAGCAGTCAGTGCTCACTGTGTATAAACACAGCACAGACCCTTGCACCGTGGTGTCTGCAGACAAGTCCCATCAGCATTTCCCTTGCTCCACCTTGGCAGGCAAGCCATAAGATAGACTTTATTCAACCTGGTGATTTCTGAGAGCCAAACTTACAAACAGACAGAACAACACTTTGGCTTAAACATGAGGCTTTTTTGAGACCATAAATGCTGAACGACTGCTTTGAACAATGAGATTCAAAATCAGCTAACACTATGAGAAAATTTTTTAATTTTAAAAGAAGGTCTCTGAACTTTATAATTGTAAAAAGCACACACAAAACACACACTACTCCTGATGTACATTTCTAGCCATGGTACTTGCTCCCACTTGAAAATACTGTGTTGTGCTGGAGAGATGACTCGATGGCTGCTCCTCCAGAGCAGCTGGGTTCAACAGCAAGCACCCACATGGTGGCTCATAACCATTTGTAACTCCAGCTCCAGAGGATCTGATGGCCTCTGTGGGGTACAGCATGCATGCATAGTCATATACATCAAATTAAAATATATAAATCAAAAAAGGGAGGGAGGGAGGGAGGGAGGGAGGGAGGGAGGGAGGGAGGGAGGGAGGGAGGGAGGGAGGGGAAACCACTATGCTAATGAAGAAACACTACCAAACTGTCACCATCTCCCCTCTATGTCTGTGCGCCTGTTTCATAGGCTCTGTGACCTTTCATTAGTAAAACAATTAAACTAGCTTAGGGGTCATTGATACACACCAGACTTAAATGTGACCACCCAGCTCCTGCCTGCAGATGACAGTCCTCCTTCCCTAAAACTACTGCCTAGACAGACTAGGTAGAGCTGATGCTGGCTTCATCAGTAGAAGACAGAGGGGATGTAGATATTAGCTCCTCTGAAGGAAACCCAGAGAAGGTTCTAGGGCTCACACATTATTTCAACATCACTACCTTATACGTTTTCTTATTTCCTACTCTGCTATTAAGAGCATCACAAATTTAAATTTAAAAAAGCAAGCGAGCTCCATTTCGCAGCATCTCTATCATCTAATCTCAACAAAAAGCTTTCTTTAAAGGAAAGGGGCACAGGCCATCAAGAGGAAATAGTCCAGACAGTGTTCGACCTCGCCCTCCTACAAGGCCCAACTTCTGCATGCAGAACAATTCACAGTATTTCAAAACTGTTCTTTAAAACAATCTTTTGTTACCAAGGGCCTAGAACTACCTTCTCTACTGTGGCTTGCACAGCCATTTTACTGAAGTCTACTTGCTCTCCAGCTTATCAATATTCATAGCATTCCCATTTTTGCTCAAAAGCATCTTTCTTGTTGTATGTGTGGTCCTGTGCCCATTCATCGCTGGCCTTAAGTGAGGACACATCCTCTTTTCTCATTCCTGTTGCCTCTAGCTCTCGGTGGACACTGGGACTGTGTCTTCACTGTCAAAGTCCCTTATCTTCTCGCCACACTGCAGGGGAACCTCAGAAGTCACTGGGTAGCACATTTCATCTTGTTTTAGTTTATAAATCAGGTTTGGCTTTAAATATTGGTCCGTAGCCAATAGTCAATGTCCTCCTGGAAATACCTGCTCATTGTTTACCTGCCAAATTCTTGCCCCTCCTCTCCGCCAACATTACAGTCTCTGAGAACTCTACTCCAGAGGACACGTGTTTTCTCTGCTTCTTCCTGCTAATCAGCTGTGTGCAGGCAGCTTTCTTCTTGTCCAATCAACCCTCCCCTCCTTTTCTCTCCCTTCTTCCAGCCTTTCTCCCATCTCCCAGCAAAGAAATAACTACACTGTAGAAATGCCAAAAGCTAGAGCTGTTAAAAGACACTCTTCGTTTAAGATCCTCTTATGCATGCTGCAACGTCCCATCTTCTTGATGGCCATTGCTATACCTGTAAACTACATGTTCACTTTCAAGATTAAATTAAAAAGTTGGGAAAAAAAAAGACCTAACAACCTTGAATGCAGTATTCTTACTCTGCATAGCTCTGCTGCCAGTTTACAAAGGAGGGCTGGAGACAGAAGAGGAGGACACTCAGTACAGTGGGATGATTTTATTGGATATCAGTGATTGACAAGTCACACCTCTCAAAGAATATTAAGTATATTGAAAACCCTAAACCACCTTAATTTAAAGCAGGCCAGAAGGAATACAGCTTGAAAACTAAGCAAACAGTTATTTCCTAAGTAAAAACTTTTTTTAATTAAAAAAATTAAAATTAAACACAGTTAAAATCCCTCTCAAACCACTTAAGAATTCTTGAGGGGTAATAAATTGTTAAGACAGGAAAGGCACGAATATACAATTATATTAAGAAATATTATTTAGGTGACATAGGGGGAAGCTAGAAGAGGAAGTAAGAAGTCAATATAATCAAGACATTCTAACTATGAATGATTTTTTTAAACGAGTCAAAGTTTTTCCTATTAAAGAGTGAACACTCAGTTGCACAATCCACACATCATCTGCCTTTGTCAGAAGCAGCCAAAGATACAAGAAAAGACTTCACAATCTGTAGATTCAAGGTTGGAGAGAGAGCTCAGTGGTTTAGAGCACTGGTTGCCTGCTCCTCCAGAGGTCCTGAGTTCAATTCCCAGCATTCACATTACGGCTCACAATGGCCTATGACTGTAATCCCCTGTGATTCAATGTCCTCTTCTGGTGTGCATATACGAAGACAAAATAGCCATATACATAAATAAATCTTAAAAAATAATCTTAAGATTTAGAAAAGTTCAAGGGGCCAGGCATAGTGGCACATACCTTTAATCCTAGCAATCAGTAAACAGAGACAGGTAGATGGATCTCTGAGTTTGAGGCCAGTCTGATCTACAAAATGAGTTCCAGGACAGCCAAGGCTATATAGAAAAACCCTGTCCCAGAAATAAATAAATAGATAGATAGATAGATAGATAGATAGATAGATAGATAAAACAAGAAAAAGCTCAAGAGGAAAACATAGTATAGAAGCAGCACACACGCAAATATATATATATATATATATATATATATATATATATATATATATATATATATATATATATATATATATCAACCTACCCAAACTGACACTAAGGTAAAGTTGCTTCCAGAAGCAAGAGGTTTTTAAATGGAAGTTCCAGTGCCAAGGGTAGCCTATGACCCTAGAAGCTGTTGGTCAGGGAGGCACCTGTGGCCCCCAAAACAATCAACACAATTATAGTTGCTGCCGGTTGCCCATCTGGTAGGCCACAAAGGAAACAAACTGATCTGGCCTGGAAGTCCCCTCCCTATTACCTAGTTGTCATAGTATCAGAGGGCACTACGCAGGATACCAGGGGACAATAGGCAACAGTGGTCTTGCTCAGCTGTAGGCCCTGTGTGCAGCACGACGGTCCAGCCCACAGGAGAAGATTTTAATGCAACAGTGGCAAGTCTGTCATAATGGTAACCAACCTCTTTCTGGTTGGATCTGTCGCTTGCTCTACAGCATGGAATCCATATCTGGTGCCATAAATTCCAGTCAAAGGCTATAGCTGGAGAAGTCACAGGCACTAGTGGGAAGCCATTATTGCTGTTTTGAAAACTGGACATGAGATGCCTGTCAAATTGCCTTCAAAACAACTCTTTATGCTCTTAGAATAGTGCCACCAGAAGCTTTGGTCATGGACGTTTCCTTTTGCAGTGATAAGTAGTAAGAGACTAAGGGGTCAAGCATTAAGAATAAATCACTAAGCCGGGTGTGGTGGTGCATGCCTTTAATCCCAGCACTCGGGAGACAGAGGCAGGCGGATTTCTGAGTTCGAGGACAGCTTGGTCTACAGAGTGAGTTCCAGGACAGCCAGGGCTACACAGAGAAATCCTGTCTCGAAAAAAACAAAACAAAACAAAACAAAAGATTATCTGACTAAGGGCCAAAGAGACAGCTCAGTAGTTAAGAGCACTTGCTGGGTTCAGTACCTAGCATCTGTACAGTGGCTTATAACCATCTATAACTCCAATATCAGGGCACCCGACACCCTTTTCTGACTTCTGCAGACATCATGCACAAACTATGTATACAAACATATAAATCTTTAAAAGGGGAAGAAAAGGAAAGGGAAGAATATAAAAGAATAAATGACTAGGGCTAGAGAGATGATGGCTCAGCAATTAATAGTTTGTTCTGCTCTTATAAAAGATCCAAGTTTGATTCCCAGCACCTGTGTCAGGCAGCTTACTCTACTGTAACTTCAGCTCCAGAGGATCTAATACTCTCTTCTGACCTCCTCAGACACCTTCATTTTATATATACAAAGCTCTACACAGACAGACAGACAGACAGATACCTTCATTTTATATATATAAAGCTCTACACAGACAGACACACATCTTTAAAAATGAACATTTATTATTTATTTTTATATGTATGGGTATTTTGCTTTCATATGCATCTGTGCCCCGTGTACGTGCAGTTGCCCTCAGAGGTCAGAAGACGGTAACTCCCAGGACTGGAGTTACAGAAGATTGCCGGGCACCATGTCCTCTTACACCGTGTGTAAGCAGTCAGTGCTCTTAACCACTGAGCCATCTTTTCAGCAACCATATTTTTTTAAAGGATAAATGTCTGCTGAATACATCCAGCTATAAACAGGACATCTGAATCACCTCCTCCAAGGTTCAGGGGACATTAAAGAAGAAATAGGAAGTAACAGATGATGGAGGAAGAAGGCATTTCCTTCAGTGGGGCACCAAAGGTGAGATGCCCAGGAACCTGCAAACAAACCCCTACATCCCTGTCCACTCTTCCTGTCACATCTCACCTGAAACTCCCTGGATCCCCATGCCCAGCAAAAGGAAAAAGCCATGAAGGCAAGGTGGGAAGAGGATTAGCAGAAAGGGGAACAGGGAAGAATAACAGAAAGCAGGAATGATCATGATTACGATAGGTACATGTGTGAAAATGCCATAATGAAACTGAATTGATGCATGCTAATAAAAATATTCAAATAGAAAATCTGAACTATACATATGGTGTGTGTGTGTGTGTGTGTGTGTGTGTGTTTACACAATATTGAATACATGACCAAAAGTCTTCCTATGTGAGCTGGAGGTACAGTTTCAGTGGGAAAAGTATATGTTTAACATGCACAAGGTCCTAAGTTCAATCCCCAGCAAAGGCAAAGAGAAAGACCTCCTCACAGCAGGGCCAGACCCAGGTGATTCTACCGGTGAAGTTATTCTGACAACTGTATTTAACAGCTTTAGTTGCTGATATAAGCTGAAAGAGACAGCTCCTCCCAAAGTTCATATTTAGATGTTCTCACGTAGGGATCTAATGTAGATGGTTAGTGTACATATGACAAATTCAAATTTAAGCTATTTAAGATTCTTTCCTTACACACACACACACACACACACACACACACTGCAGTCAATATCAGAGAGCTCAGTGACCTCATGACTATGTGTTCTCCAAGACAACAAATGTTATTTAAGGAACACTAACCAGAGAAGCACAGGATGACAGATTTAGGAAAAGACAAACTACCTATTAGTTTCTGTTCTTCTAACAAGCGGCAAACACTAACATTTGCCCCTGGCCTTGCCTACTCAATTCTGCCTGATCTTTCTAAAAATATCTTCTGATCATCTTCAATATTATAACCGTAAGCTCTCTCCTATGTGCCAAGAATTTGTACATTTCTAACCTGCTTCTGAGGTCTTCCTTCTGAGGTACTTCAACACAAATATCTTGAACTTACCCATTCTCAAAATTTCCCAGTAACTTCAGTCAGCAAACACCTCTTTCATATACCTCCAAGGCAAACGCCAGCCAAGATATAAGTACATTCTCTTATCAAATGCAAGAACATGGCAAAAGACAAGTTCTTATATTCCCATGATTCTTACCATTCCCAATGCTACATTTAGTCAATGCTACATTAATAACAAAAAATCCTCTGTCATTCAGTCAACAGGATACACAGTAAAATTAGCAAAGCATCCTAACTTATGTATAGGCAGACTTTGAAGACCTTAACTGAGAATTTCTAATTCTCCACAAAACCATATTATTCTGTTAAGAAGATAATCAGAGCTATGATTTTTCAATTAAATCAAAGAATATATTTAAAAAATGAACACGTAGGTCACCAGGAGTGGTGGCGCATGCCTTTAATCCCAGCACTCGGGAGGCAGAGGCAGGTGGATTTCTGAGTTCAAGGCCAGCCTGGTCTACAAAGTGAGTTCCAGGACAGTCAGGGCTATACAGAGAAACCCTGTCTCAAAAAAAACCAAAAAAAAAAAGAAGAAGAAGAAGAAGAAGAAGAAGAAGAACACTTAGATAACCCAGTGACATGATATAATGTAAAAGCAGAAGAAAACTTAGCAGTGGCCGAGAAATAATATGAAGGACTCAAGGAAAGATCTCAATAGAAATAAAAGACTCTTCAATATAATTTATACTAAAGCTACATTAATTCTAAAACTTATATATCCTTAAAGCCGGGCATGGTGGCGCACGCCTTTAATCCCAGCACTCAGGAGGCAGAGGCAGGTGGATTTCTGAGTTTGAGGCCAGCCTGGTCTACAAAGTGAGTTCCAGGACAGCCAGGGCTATACAGAGAAACCCTGTCTCAAAAAAACCAAAAAAAAAAAAAAAAAACCCTTATATATCCTTAATCTGCAGTATCCAGAGATTTAATCACACACTGGGAACAACGAAGCTAGAAACCAAGACTCATCAAGTCATAAACACAAAATATTTTTTTTTTAAAATTGTATTTTTTTACAGAAAAAATGGTAAGAGTATACTCAAATGAAGCCAGCATATCCTAGGTCCCGCTGCAGTCTGAGAAATCACTGTGTCACCATGGTCTCAATTCCTCATTCTGCCCACTCTCAACCAACTTGCTCCCACCTGGACCATGGCACAGACAGCATGAAGCTCCATCTCTGTCCCTGCCTCCTGCCCGCCTCCATGCTGACAACAACCAGCTCTATATGTGCCTTTTCTATATGGCCTCAATCAACAACAATAGCAAAAACTTAACTCCTCAGCTTCTAACCAAAACCTGTTCTCCCTACTGCTGTACCTTAACAGAAGCAGCACGAGGGCCACAGCCACTATACACGGCGAGGGCCACACACGACAGCCATCTAATCTCCCTCCTCTCCCAAAATAGCCAAACCAACAGGAAGTGGCATCACCTGCAGTCTTAGGTGAATCTCAAAAGTTAATCCTCCCTTTCTTCTCTACTCTACCACCCCGGCTGCATGTCTTCTCTAACATCACACTCTGCTATTGACCCTGCCTTTACCACACTATCTGTTCTACTGCCATTAAAATATCAATGCCACCATCACTTCTCTACCTCAAGTCTGTAGTGGGCCTCCCCTGTCTATAAAGTACTTACACAAACTGGCAGGCATTATTAACATGTTCAGCTTCCAAAACTAACATGTTCCCACCGTAAGCTCATACACACAGAGAGAGACACAGGCACACAAACACACACTGTTAATACTATAACAACACAGCACTGTATCCCCTGTATGTATGTAAGTGTTTTTCAGAATTCCCTGGTAGCTCAGCCACCTGGAAAATCTTTTTATACCCTACCCTACTAAGGCTTACACATTCTGGATTGTCTGTCATGAACACCCTACCAAACCTTCTCTCTTCCTAACCTAATAAATAATTCTATTAGTATGACTTCCTTTAATTTGTCCACATTACACTTTCTATGGTTGGCAGAAAACAATTATCTTTTTAATCATCAAAAAAATAAGCATATAAACTGGATATGGTGTCATATGCACATAATCTTGGCACTTGAGAAGTTATAGCATGGAGAACATAAACTGAGACTGGCTTCGATTACAGAGAAAGTTCTTGGCCAGCCTGCACTACACACAAAGGTCCTGTCTCAAACAAACTAACTAAAGGCTGGGAATATAGGTCAGTGTTGGAATGTTCACCTAGCATTCATAATGACCTGGATTGACACTCCACACCACCATTTTTTTTCTTTTAAAGTAAAAGCATGGCATTAAGTAATTCAATAAATACTACGTAGAATTAATGAAGCCAATGCTTTCAGCCACAAGACTACATCCCACATTTGAAGTACCCTCAAATGAATTCTTCTTTAGAAAAGACATGCAAATACAAAGAATATAAAATAAAAGAAATATTTCAAATGGATACATGCAACAGTACTAAAAAGATGGATTAATATTAGTATGATATATATGTATATATAAAAACAAAAGCTTGACCCTAGAGACAGTACAGAACAGAATACAGCAAGACCCAAAGCAAGTTAAGGTCCATAAGAGAAGACACCACAAAATTACAAAACAAACCACTTACTTAAGTAAGCAACTGCTTTGAAAAATGATTAGTAAGCTTTGAGAAAGCCATTCTAAATAACTTGGACAATGTTGATCAAAAGCCATCCATTTCAGAGAAGGATCTAAGATATATCGTCAGCTCCCTCCGTTAGCAATAGGAAAAACTGACGCTAGAAAGAAAACTGAGTTGCCAAAGTGCCATTACTCGTTAAGATGAGTAATAAGGACAGTAACTTACATGTGCTTTTTTCCCTATGGCTCTTTCTCCTATAAACATTTCTTCTCCTGAAGGTAAGCTGTATGTTATACTGTTGAATGTATTGACACATAAAATATTTCTCCTTCATTCTAGTAGCCTGTGGGTAGTACCCAGACTTAGATTAGATGGTAAAATAGCTTCCCAAACTCATCTCTTACTTTCTCTTCTACTTCACTGCCCCTCACAAGAAAGATAACTCTCCACAAGTTACCTAAGCTTTTGGTATTAAGGCTGACACCATATCATGTCATTCTGATTCATTCCTCATCCTTGTTTTCAGAACAACCTAGCATATTCCATTAGCATTTCATTAAAAACACTACCACTTCCTCATTCTGGTGAAGTAGTTTCATGGCACACTAACAAGAAAGAGGAGCGGGGGGGGGGGGGGGGGGGCGGCGCGTGGTGGCGCATGCCTTTAATCCCAGCATTCGGGAGGCAGAGGCAGGAGGATTTCTGAGTTCGAGGCCAGCCTGGTCTACAGAGTAAGTGCCAGGACAGCCAGGGACATACAGAGAAACCCTGTCTCGAAAAACCAAAAAAAAAAAAAAAAAAAAAAAAAAAGAAGAAGAAAGAAAGAAAGAAAGAAAGAAAGAAAGAAAGAAAGAAAGAAAGAAAGAAAGAAAGAAAGAAAGAAAGAGAGAGAGGAGTAGGTAGGGACCGTGACTACTCACCAGGCAGGATCATCCTTGAGCTACAGAATTTGAGAGAAACTGAAGCAACAAAACAGAATACATCTAGCTGATAGAGAATGTACAAATCTACAAACACAGACCATGCAAATTCAAGCATCTAAGAGCAAAGCATAACACTGCTGTTCACTAAACATCTGCCATGTGCTAGAGACTATTCTAGGACATTTACGTTCATTATTGCTATGTTCACAGCCCTCCCCCACTCAAGAGAGTTATTACACAAGGAGATAAGCAGGACCAGAATTTGTGCACATGAGGACCTTAGAGGTGGCAAAATAGGGTGGCCTGGGGGTTGTGGGGAGTACTAAGATGGCCCTTGGTTCTAAGCCTTCTTATAAAGCAGTAAGCACAGTTAGCCCGTACACACATGCTCAAGTATTCAGAATACCAATGTACACACAGAACAGCCATTTATTTAGGAAGGGCTCTCGGCATCATATGAAACTGAGGACCCCAAAGATAAGTAAGTAATTCACAGTGATAAAGCAAGTGAGTATGGCCAAAATGGCCACTGAGCCCAGGAGGGTTTACCTTCTATTCTAACATAAATTCTATAAATAGTCCAGATTACATAAGTACCACAGCAAATGAGTCACTAACAAATTTTATAAATTACATATAAAAATAAATATACATCTGAGAACTCTACATAAAGCTGACTTTCAAGTAAGGATGCTACATATTCAAAGCTGCCTAAAGCAGGGCTCAAGAATGTCTTAAAACAAATATAATGGCTTAAAGGCAAAGGGGAACGTATGCCACAAAACGATGGACTCTCTTAGGAAACTAAAGCTGGTTTAGGATAATGGAAGAATTTTTTACATTATGTTAAATACTAGGTTTAATGACTCGACATAATTGAATGATAGACTATCTTCATCATAATTTCAGAGCCTGAAATCAGTTAGGCTCAGCTAAGAGGCATTTCAGAACCTACTAAGATATGCAGGACAATTCCTCTCTAGGATACTCAGCTCTTACTTGGAAAAAGTAGATGCATGTGTGGGAGAATAAAAGCAGCATATTCCATACGAGTGGACTACCAAGAAGCAGAGGAACTAAAGGAAGGAGAAAGCCCTGGGTTTGTCAAAAACAGTGGCCCTGTAAGGCAGCCCAGTGGAGAAAACAAGAATAAAAATTAGGGACCAGACCCTACATGAAGGGGCAAAATGGGAAGGGAGGGAGAGCAAATGCTGACAAAGATATGGGGCAACAGAACGCTCACTTCTAGAAGGAAGCCAAATAGCATAGCCACTCTGGACGTTAAGTTTGTCAGTGACTTACAAAATACTTAAGGTTAGACTATCTATCCTAAGTAGTTGAAAATGTATGCCTCACATAACGTGTAGATTTCCAGAGGCGCTTTAGTTATAACTGCCAAAATGTGGGTATAACTTACTTTGAAGGTAAATGAAAAGGCTGCAGCAAATTCACACAATGGAATATTACTTAGCACTAATAATATTGAACTGGCTGAGTATCACAGTTCACATCTGTAATCCCAGCACTAGGGACACTGATGCAGGAGTGCTGAGAGCTGAAGATCAGCCTGGGCTACAAAACAATTTTCCAGGCTAACCTGTGCTACTATATTCAATCCCATCTCAATGATTGAAAATGAAGACAAGAATGAAAAGACATTACAGGAAGCCAATGTGAAGAGGGCAGCTACTGTGTCTTAAAACATCTCTATAAAGGCAGGGACAAGGTCATTGGTCCTTAAGAGAGAAGGGCAGCATGAAGCTCCTTTGTGTGATACTGCACGATGCATTTTGTCATTGGACTTTTATGCAAACCCAAAGAACACATAGCATCAAACATGAACCCTGAAGTAAACTACAAATTCTGGGTGATTACAGTGTTCCAGTGTAGTTGGTCAATTTTGAAAATGTTCCATTTGGGATGGTAATAGCAGAGGCCACACATGACTGGGGACTGAGGCAAATGGGAAAGCTCTGTACTTTCCTCTCAATTTTGTTGTGAAGAGTAAAAGCCCATAATTTAAAAAAAAAAAAAATCATTCAACATACAGATGTTCTTATAAAAGGATAAATGGGTTTACAAGGCCATCTATAGGAAGCCAGTTAAACACAATATATCTATCCAATAAAATACTGAGTAGCTATAAACAATGCAGCTTTCGGGCTGGTGAGATGGCTCAGTGGATTAAGAGCACCGACTGCTCTTCTGAAGGTCCTGAGTTCAAATCCCAGCAACCACATGGTGGCTCACAACCACCCATAATGAGATCTGATGCCTTCTTCTGGTGCGTCTGAAGACAACTACAGTGTACTTATGTATAATAATAAATAAATCTTTAAAAAAAAAAAACAACGCAGCTTTCTACATACTGAAAACTGCTAAAAGATGAAATATACAGAAAATGTGTGCAGACACCATTAGTATGTTTAAAAAAATAATGCAAATATATCAGTATATGCTTCTATTCTCACAGAAGGTCAAGGAAGAAAGCTATAAACTGGGTATCTCTGAATACACAGGTAAGCTAACACTCAGAGAGCACAGGCGGGCAAGAGGAAATGCCTGGCTGGGAGACTTAGAAAGGACCTACACTCAGAAGCAGGATTTTCCAACAGTCTAACTGCTAATATCTGGGACTAGATCAGCTTTTCTTGTGTAGCTTTCTTGCCCTCTTTTAAAATGCTTAGCATTATACCTGTAGTCTCTACCCAGTAGATGTTGGACATGCTCTCTTCCCATATAGTCGCAACTACCATTGCCAAATGTCCTGTGAGGCATAAATGCTGTTTGTTGAAAACCACTACTCAGAAGCAACAATGGTAACAGTTAACTTAAAAAATACTCGATAATACATTCCTGCAAAATAAAGCAAATCCAATACATATATATGTACTGTCGTGTGTGTGTGTATGTGCGTGTGTGTGTGTGTGCACCCGTGCACGCGCGAGTGCGTTTTCATTCCCTTTCAGATGTACATATGGATGTCACATACCAATTGCTTACAAGCTCATCTCTCAAAGTCCTTGCAGATGGTGAGCAGGCATCTCTTGTGCCTGTTCCTCTAATGGGCTCTCAATGATGTTCAGCCCCTTAAATGCTCAGCCCCTTAAACCTCTGTAGTTGCATTGCCTCCTCCATTCCTCCTGACGTCCTCCCCAAAACAACAGCCTCTCAATCTATAATCTTCTAGGATGCTAAGGAAGGCAACCACATCACAGAAGCCAAATGGTCAGATTTCAGCTCAATTTTTAAAAAGCTAATGTAATTACTGACACAGCACGAACATAATTGCTTGCATTAAACAAATAATGTTTCTTCCTGCAATTCCTAAGGACCGCACACAGTGCTATTGTTCTAACACCATAAAAGGCATTACTCCTGATTTCAAGGAAATTACAAAGAGAAAGATTCATTATAAAGCCAAGAGAGACCTTAACCAGATCCTCTGTGTCATAATTTTATTAAATATGATGCCGTTTCTAATATGCCACAATGTAGAGGTAGTTCGGTTAAGATACTCAACAGGCTTGAATCGTTTCAATCAGATCTAAAACTGGTTGATTCTCTTGTGTCTTTGCAGAGATCCATGGCACCCTGGCCCTCAGCTTCATGCTCTGAGGCCATTCCTTCAATGCTGCAGTCGGTGGGGTGGTCTGGGTTTCTTCGTCATGAAATCGTGCTCTTCAAATCCTAGTGCTGCGCTGACTGCTGGCATCTAGCTCTCAGGAGGCTGGCTTTTGTTTGTGGAGGAGACCTCGGTGACCTCACTGCAATCAATACACCCATGAGTGGCTATGGAAGATGCTTAAAAGTGTCAGCGGCGAAAAAGGAAACTCACCATTCTAACTACTTCAGGGTAAGTCTGCTCTGTCAGACAGCCTCTGCTTATTGTAATGTAGTCCACCAGTTCATTAAGAGTGGAGCGCTTGTATTCTTTCATTTTAAGATCAGATAGCGTGTCCATGAAGTCAAAAATGACACAGCACTGCTGAAGTTTCTTTAGGAACAGTTCAGGCTGCTCTGAGGTTGGAACGTCTAAGAAAAAAAGAGGAAATGGTGTAAGTCTGTCATCAATTTCTAGGCAACAGGAATTCTCTGAGAAAGTTACTTCAAAAGCAAACCCAAAAGAACAAGACAACAGTGTTCTTGTTACCATCACATATAGGTAGGAGACATGGTAAGCACCACATCAGAGATCATGTCTGAAAGCACAACACAAGTGACTTCATTTGCTGAAGACTGACTAAATCCCAAGAGCCATCTGCAGGTTAAAACAACATTTAGCCCAAAGCACCCCACTGTATCCTTAATATCCAAAACCACTGAGAAAGGCCGAATTTGCCCTTACAAAGTGAAGCCACACATTTTCAGTTAAATTCATTTACTAAAAGATTTCAAAACAGAAATGTCAGTCTATTTATTTCATGTTGACATCCTTGTTGTTTAAAGCATAGATGCTTGTGGGTTTTGTTTTTTATTTGTTCTGTTTTGGGTTTATTTTGGTTTGGGCCCCATAAAGTTTGCTTAGTCAAAGAAACTTGGGAAAACCAACCAAATGAAATAACACCAACCAATTCTGCAATTCTGGGGAGACAGCTCAGCTGGGAAAGTGCTTTCCACACAATCATGAGGACCCAGGTTCCATCCCCACCAAAGAAGAGCCAGCCATGAGAGTGCTCATCTGTAACCAAGTGCTGGGGAGGCAAAAAGGCAGGAGGATTCCTAAGGCCTTCTAGTCAGCCAGCCACTCTGGTTTGCTGCTAGGCCCTGGGGCCCTGTGAGAGATTCTGTCTCAAATAACAAGGTGAAAAAAACATACCCAAAGTTGACCTCTAGCCTGCACATGCATGCATGTTCATGCACACACGCATACACACACACATGCACACAAAAATCACAAATGAGAAGTAGGAGAAGAACCAATTATACTTGGATCTACATCTTTTGACCCATATTCTTCTTTAGAAGTGAGAAAAACCTTTATTAAAATGTTCTCAGAGGGCCAGCAAATTGGCTAGTCATGGAAAGGCATATTCCACAAGACTGGCAATCTTGGAGCCCATGTGGCTCTCTAATTTGTCTTCTGACCTCTACATGTGTGCTATGGAATGCATGTATCCATACATGCATGCATGCACAAAATATTAATAAACATAACTTTAAAATTGCTAAATGTTCTCAGAATAGGCATCTGATCTCTTTTCAAACAAAGAGCAGATTAGGGCCCAGGGATACAGCTCAGTTAGTAGAGCACTTGCCTAACACTCACTGGGTCCTTGCTCCTAATCTTCAACAGTGCATAAAACAAGGGGTGGCACTGGCTCATAATCCCTACACTTAGGAAGTGTAAGCAGTAGAGACCAAGACTTTAAGAGCATCCTCAAGTTTGAACCCAGCATGAACTACATGAGACTCTTTAAAAGGGGTTTGGGGGTGGTGGCAAGCTTATTACCAAGCCTGACTATCTGAGTCGAAACTCTAGTATCCACACGGAGGAAGGAGAAAACTGACTCCAGAAAATAATCCTCTGACATCCACAGGTGTTATATGGAATGCATGTGCATGAACACACACTTTTGTTTTTGGTTTTGTTAATGAAAAATTATCAGAAGTACAGAGAGTATTTGTGGGGTGTTCAACTACAAATGGAATACCTATATCAACCTCCTTCCCCAAGGACCAGGGGTCATTCAGGAAGAGGGGAGGGCAGAACGATTCTAAAAGGCATCATCAGAGAAGACCAGAGCAAAATTGTCTTCTGGACACGGCAAGACCATGCACTGAGAAACTCAGAGCAGCTATGGATGTCTGCACAAAACCAAGCCAGGTAAAAGTCTACATGGAGTAAGGAATAGTTCAAAACCCTAACAGAGGAGTTAACAACAGCTGATAGCTTCTAGGGGAGGAAAAGTTGATTTTCTTTAAGGATGTGGTTCCTGGTAGGTGATCAAGAGGATGGCTCTACACCCAGGAGTATTGGGGCAGTACAAACTGAAGTTGATAAGAACATTTTCAAAGAGAGCCTGAAGTTGAGGGATCGGTAAGGAGGTAGGGGTTAAGGGAAGAATGAGGTATGAATTGATCAAAATATATGTCATGAAAATCTCAATTAATAAAAATATTTTCAAACTACATAGGATAGATGGGATTAGTGGCACACACCTTTAGTCCCAGCACTGGAGAAGCAGAGGTAAGCGGGTCTCTACGAGTTCAAGGCCAACCTGGTCTACATAATGAGTTCTGAGACATGTGGGGCTTTGAAGAGATCGTGCCTCAAACAAAACTAAACAAACAGTAACAACAAAAACCCTACATCATCCAAAAAAAAAAAAAAAAAGCAAGTAGGTCAGACATTTGGCTCTGTGTTGTTTCTAAAAATGAAGCAGAAATTTTGGGTTGAAAATCTCCAGCTAAACCCTGCCCCTCACTGTCTGTAGACTTGGGAGAACTAGTCCTGTCCCTTGTCTGCCTTGGGGTATCTGGGTGATAGGGAGAGTTGCTCTTCCAGCCCCTCTCCACCTGACTCAGGTCATGAGAGTAGAACAACTAGCCCCACCCTTCACTGACTGCAGCACTTCGGAAAGCAGACCCTGCACCTTGCCTGGACGGTACAGTGTAGCTGGCCCTGGTGGCAAAGGCAGGGGGGAGCCAGCCAAGGATATGAGGAGAGCCGACCCCTACCCCTTGCCATCTGTAGCATTGAGTGAACCAGCTGGGACTGTGTTGGAGAACTGGCCCTGGCGATGCAGACACAGAAAAGCTGGTGGGCTGACCAACTCAGCTACCTCCCAGGCCCAAATCTAAGGCTTTGAATTGGCCCACCCCAATTTCCACCTCGGCTATGATGAGCAAATAGAAGGGCCAGCCGTGAAGATCAAAGACTGCAGGATATCCATGACACAGGGCAACAACAGGATATCCACGAGGAAACAGTACAGAGAGTAGTACAGCAGAAGCCAGAAACCAGAGGCCTTGAAACAAACCAATGACTAATTGCAATGAACATTTGCAAGTAAAGATGTGTGGACAAAAGGGTGTACTGTGAGACACACAACAGCTTCCATGACAAGATTTTTTTCTACCCTATTTTATTGGGGGGGGGGACATTGCAAGGACAGAGGGTAGATATGAAGGGACAGAGAGATGAATGGGATTGGGATGTATGATATGAGCTTCACAAAGAATCAATATAAAGTATTAAAAATATCTCTAGCTAGGAAGAAATATGATCTACAGTTGGCTAGTTTACTTCCCTCCCTCACTTCTTTCTACTATTTTATCACTCACACCCCTACCCCTATACAGAAAACTATAATCAGTATGGTGGTTTGAATGCATGCGGATGGCCCCAGAAGAACTTCATCTATTTGAATGTTTAGTCCCTGGTGGTGGAAGCGTTTGGGAAGAGTTGGAGGACAGATGTCACTGGAGGTGGGCCTTGAAGTTTCAAAAGCCAAAACTACTCTCAGTTCTTTCTCTCTGCCTCCTACTTAACAACAACACAAAAGATTGCCTACAGCCTGACTCCCTGTCACCCTCGGAGACAGTAAGCCCTATACACACTTTCCTTTATAAGCTGCCTTAGTCATGGTGTTGTCAAGCATGTGATAAGTAACTGACACACTCAGGATAGGCTCAACTGCTACCTTCCAAGTGAAGGACTCCTTAATACTGAGACTACATTTACAGGTAAGCAAGGTGGCATTCTCTTCTATTTAAAAAAAAAAAAAAAGGAGAGAGAGCTGATTATTGAGATTTCAGATTGAGTTATGTAGCTAGGAGCAGCACTTAGGTCTCTAGCCACACCAGTTAACCCCACACTATGAACCTGAATAGGAGTTTTGATGCTGGAAAGGGAACAGGGAAAGGGCACACTCATGTAACATTAGTTAAAAGTTAAAAATCTGCTCGGCGTTTTAATTAATCCAAATTTTACTACCACAGATTTAACAAAGCCCGCAAACTAGACAGACTATCCACATGGAGAATGCTCACAAGTACACAGGAAGTCTAAAGCATCAGTGAAAGACAGCTTTTTAAAGGGCAAACCCTCATTCAAGCATAAACAAAGTTGGGTGGTCACTCAATAGATTTACATATTTAACAATTCAAAACATTCAGGCAGTTGGCATTTAGAAGCTTTTTAACGGTAAACAGTTGGAATCCATTCTTTATTCATGCAAACTGATCCATCACAGACAAATCTGAAGCAGACTACCCACCTACTGGATGAGACATAATAGCTTATACTTATTGGATGTGCTGGGTACATTCTTTGTGCTCTAGTCTAAGCACTTAGACACACTAATTCTCATTTAATTTCTACAACAAAGTACATAAATAGGTGCTATTTTCAACTTAATAGAAGAGTAAATCACGACAAAAATGTTCAGTATCTTGCCCAGAAACATACAGCTAATAAACAGTGGAGACACAATTCAAACCCGAGATGTCTGGCTCCAGAGCCTGGACTCTTCTACACCATACAGCATTCATACAACACAGAAAAGCCAGAGTAAGATACAGCAGCAAGAGAAGCAGAGAGAATCACAGATGCACTTCCAACATGCCCCCATTCATGGACTAGAACATTGAGCCCCTCCCTCCTTTAGCTGCCTCTGGAGCAGCATAGCAAAGCTTTGCTTTCTATTCTTTATCCTTTATCACAGATTAAATTCTTCTAGCAGGGCCTCCCTTCAATTAAAGAGCTCTAGCAGTCAGGACAAACCACAGGATGCGGGGGAGTCCTTTAAACAATTTGTATAGTAACAGACTGGAAAAAAAATTTTTTCCCATCACAACTGAATGTTGAGCTATAAAATCAGTTGAAGATCAAGGACTGCTTCTAACTACAGGAAGGATAAGGAGGGTAACACGAACTCAAGCATTCACAACGGCCTGGGAAACACGGACTAAGTCAGTCTGTTTGCCTCCCTTTCTCTCTCCCCCTCCCATCCCACTTTCCTGGGTCAGGGTGGGACCAGGAATGGTCCAAGGAAGGAGCTCTTCCTGTATGGACTGGCCCTGGAACTGCACTCCTGAGCTATGCTGCCCCAGTCTCCATGTCCTCATCTCCCTAGCTCTCATGGGTTGTAAAAAGATAGGACTGAGCAAGGACCAAAGGAGTGCTGTGTAGTCCAGATTTCAACAAAGTATAAGTTTAATATCTATGGGACCACTCCCAAAAGCAAATCTACTCTTTCTTTTTTTTTTTTTTTTTTTTTGGTTTTTCAAGACAGAGTTTCTCTGCATGGTCCTGGCTGTCCTGGAACTCACTTTGTAGACCAGGCTGACCTCAAACTCAGAAATCCACCTGTCTCTGCTTCCCAAGTGCTGGGATTCAAATATACTCTTTCAAGAAATATTTATTTGAAAGGGAGGGAATGGGATGGGGACTGAAGAAATGACTAAGTGGTTAGGAGCAGTGGCTCCCAGCACCCACACAGTAACTCACAACTATCTGTAACCCTAGTTCCAGGGGATCTGACACCTTCACACAGGCATACATGCAGACAAAACATCAATGTACATAAATAAAATAAATAAATTTTAAAAAAAAAAAGAAAAGAAAGGTAAGAAGGACTAGGTACCCTGCCCTCCTGCACATGAAAAGAGGAAAATCTCATAAATTACAAGAAGACAGCAGTCAGTCAGTACATTCTGATCACAATGGATCCCAAAACCAAATCACCTGAACATCTATACACTTCTCAAGTAGCTTAAAACTGGATGAAAATGTTAGACATTTTGAAACAAATGTAAATCATTACAATATAAGGTCATCAAATAACTCCCAAGCAGGCAATCAATAGTCTATCCAATGGTATTATTTGGCCTGCAAAATCCATCCATCCTGCCCACAGAAGAGCCCCATGGAATCACAGCTGGAAATAACAAGATATTAATACATAGTTGTGTAATAGCATGAAGGTCATTAGCACAATGATTCTCCCAACCAATGCCAGGGCTTAAAGGGGAGAATAAATCAATCCGGTTAACACAGTGTGGTGAGGTCCCACCAAATCAGGTTGCATCAATCTGGAAGGCTATTAGAGTTAAACACATCCTACTGAAGAAGGAAATGCAGTGAGCAGCTAAGTTTGTAGACCTTTACTCATCCTGGATGGTCCTACTCTTAGTCCTCTAAAACCTGAAAAGAATTGAATCATCCTAAGTAAAGTTGATCTACCTCCTGATAGCTGGTCCCGTGTGGTTATTCACTGTACACACTCACAGGGTCTCTGCTCCCGCTGCCTTTGTGGATTTAATCAGCTGATGATCCACAAGAGTGGGGAGACTCACAAAAAATGTCAATTCTCCTAAGGTATGCACACACAAATTTAGAAACCTACAGAAATGACATGTAATGGAAAAGTGACCACAATATTCAAGAGAGAACAAGTTCAGATTAAGGGATAATGTTTCTCTTTGTATACAGAGGGTTCCATAGGATATCCATGGTTACAGCAGCCAGTCACTCTCCTTATCCTAACCTACAGAGAGGCAAAGGCATGAGGAGTTCAAGGTCAAATGAAAGAAGTAAAACGTAAAAACAAAATTCTAGGCCTTTAGCCCCATGCTTGGGAATGTGGCCTCTGTGGCTCAGTGCTCCAAGGTGTGCTGGTCATAAAACAGCGACATTCCTCCACCCACCTGCTTCCTGGGTTCAAAGAGTGTTCATTCAAAGAATGGCACCCTGACCATTACTGGAACCTGCAATGCAAATGTGCTATTGTTAGGGGCTCTTAGATTGTTAGGGGCTCTTAGAAACTGTCTTGAGAGATAACCTGACACTTGTGACTTTGTACTTCCTTGTGACTCTTAACTGGTATTTTTGGTATTTTCCAACAATGCCCTCCCCACCTCCTTGAGTTGCGGTTTCTTCCTTTAAATACCCCCTTATCCAGCTATTCCGGGCGCCATGGTCCTCTACCCCTGCGTGGTGTATGACTGTGGGCCCGAGAGCGCTCTTAAATAAAAATCCTCTTGCAGTTTGCAGCAAGACCGTTTCTTGTTGGTGATTCTGGGGTGTCACCTCTCCTGAGTCAGAACGTGGGGGAGTCCTCACATTGTGGGTCTTTCACAACCACAGTGATATAACAAGTTCCAGGCTAGCCTTGTACACAGAATACTCTGTCTTGAATCAACTGATAGATGGAAGGGCAGAGAGATGATAAAATAAATAATAATATCCAGCACAGAACAGGCATAATACTATCTATAGTCTCTGACACCCTGCACCCTACCTCTTAAACTTTGTCTTAAAATGAGCTAACCCTGATCTTGGATACTATCAATTTCTCTGGTAACCCTTGATGATCTTCAACAAAATCAGCAGGAATTTTCCTTGTCTAAGGCATGAGTCTATACTTAGAGAAACCTGGAAATATTAATGTCTCAAATCCAAGAAGATGCTTCATATAAATTATTAAGTATATTTAGCCCTGAAAGTCTAATACAGAAATGCACTACATACATAGTAAAATGCTTAGCTATTTGACCCTGGGGTCTGTCCAAACCATTTTCAGCAATGCAACCTCTGAACTCAGACCCAATCAGCACTCTCTATGTGTAACAAGTATTTCAGAAAACCTAGAAAGAATTATGTATGTTTCCATTAGGAATTACTTTTGACCTAATAAGTCAGAAACAGCTAATAATATTTCATCAGAACAAGAAGACACCCAGGCTATGGTGACACAAGCCTTTAATTTCAGCCCTCGAGTTCAAGGCCAGCCTGGTATACAGAGTGGGTTTCAGAACAGTCAAAGCTACACGGGAAATTTGTCTCAAAAAAACCAAAAAAAAAAACAAAAAACCAAAAAAAAAAAAAAAAAAAAAAAAATACAAAAAACAAAACAAGCACACAAAGCAAAACCTAAGAAGACAACTACCAGTTTTTAAAATGAATAAAATAATAAAAATTAGACTTCAGCCTTAAGAACTAGAGCAAAATGTAACATGATCCAGAATACTTCAAGGTACAAGGTAAGAAAGACTAACCCAAATTCAGATTGTTAACTAAAGTACTCATTTCCTCACCTCTAATGTATTTGTGTATTCAAACTTGCTGGGTTTTTTTTGTTTGTTTGTTTTTGGGGGGGGGGTTTTGTTTGTTTGGTTGGTTTGGTTTGGTTTGGTTTTTTGGTTTTTTTGCAGTTACAATCAATTTTAGTTTGTTTTGAAGATGAAGTAAACGGCTGACGCTGATGGGCTGTGCTGTTGAAGTGACACTCAGGATGGCCATGAAACCTGGCCCACATTCTCTCTGCTTCCCTCTTCTCACTTGCTGTTTCAATGGGGATGGTGAGAGGCACTAACTACATCATTTCTACTGCTAGGCATTTTTATTCTGTAAAAAAGCATTTCAGATGCTTTCATTATGTGGTCAAGGCTGAAACCACAGTTTTTAAAGCAAGAACTTTAAAATCCTTGTTTAAATCCTTCCACTTCTGAAATCCCTTCTCTTTCTGTTTGCTTATAGCCACCAGAGAAAACTTTCAGTCTCTTAAGCTGAGAAAAGACCCTGAGAAACATCTACAACAGTGAAAGCATTTCTTCTTGGCCTTGGTCATAAAAGCTGAATATAGAGGTAAATGCTTTCAGAACTCTTGCCAATCTAGTGGGAAGTCTGCAAATACTCTTGGTTATTAGTGCCCACTTTTCTATATCGTTTCAAAGCAGAGCTCACAGAACAGCTAGCACAAATACAACACTATCCAAACCCTGAGCACAAGGTCATCAATCAGCCACAAGAAACTGAAATGCCCAGTCACAAGAAAGGAGTAGCACGGTAATAAAGAACTCTTACTTTTGCAAGTATGCACTAAGATTCTAACACACATTCCCATCTTAACTCTCAATGTCCAGTACCACGGTTTCAGTTGAAGAAATTCATGTCCAGAACAGTCAAGTCACCTGTCCAACATGCCATGCTAATAAGACCTTAGTTCCTGACTGCCTGCCCCCCAAAAGTCTTATCACAAGGCCTCAAAGAAAAACATGGTGGTGGTGGTGGTGGTGGTGGTGGTGATGGTGGTGGTAATAACAGCAACGACTGTGATAAATAACAGTAACTAAAAACAGATTTGTTCACTGTCATGATTAGTGAATTCTTAAGTAGAGTAATCAAAAAAATACCAGTATGTTTTAAAACTGAAAAGCATACAACTTGTCTTAAACAAATGAACAATACAGGTGGCTAAACTTAGTTTTTAAATAATGATATTATTATTCCTCCCAGTTTAGATAATCACCAGGTGTTATTATTCTTTTGTGGACCTCTTCAGTTTCCTTTCCCAAAGCCAATAAACACATGTTGTCTAATTTATAAACAAAACCCAAAGGTCACTACTGTAAGCATACAAACTACAGTGGCTTGAGCAGCAAAATTCTTATTTGAGGCTTTCGTGTTGTTCTAACACTATACTTGCAAGAAAATAAACAGAAAACAAATAGATACAGATCTAAGTCTGTGACCACACATGCACACACCGAATTTTATTTCCCTGTGTAAATCAATTTTAAATGAAAATCTTACGCCTCTTTTAAAAACTTATATGAATAGAAGAAACATAAACAACATATTTAATACAAAAACACTATTTTAATGATGTACAAATTTTAAAACTATGTTAATTTTATTTATTTATTTATTTATTTATTTTTGGTTTTTTGAGACAGGGTTTCTCTGTGTAGTACTGGCTGTCCTGGAACTCACTTTGTAGACCAGGAGGCCTCGAACTCAGAAATCCACCTGCCTTTGCCTCCCAAGTGCTGGGATTTAAGGTGCACCACCACCGCCCGGTACTATGTTAATTTTTAATGATACAACATTTATGAATGTAAAAAGTAGAGACCAGCTTACATGAAAAGTGTGTGTGTGTGTGTGTGTTTGAACCATCTCTTCCTATTAACATCCAATAAGATACTGCCTCATTTTCTAAAACTGCATTCAAAAAATAAAAAGCTGATGCTTTTAAAGATTAATCAGTGGGGATGCTGGAGAGATATCTCAGGAGTTATGAGCATTTTCTGCTCTTCCAAGGGACCAAGTTTGATTCCCAGCACCACCTGGTGGCTCATAATTATCTGTAACTGCAGTTCTGTGGGACCTGATGCTTTCTTCTAGACTCCTCAGACACCAAGCATGCACACGATGCAAAACAATATACACCAAAAATAAAAAGAAGAATTTTTAAAATTAAAAAAAAGACTAAGCCATGAGCTAAGGAAATGGCTGTCTCAGTAAGAGTGCTTGCTATACAAGTGTGAAGACACAAGTTCCAACTCCAGGGACCATGGAAAAGGCTGGGCCTGACCGCACAAGACCTGCATGAGGGACAGGAGCTTTGTACTCATTCATTCACTCACTCACCAGGTAGTCACTGAACACCCACTGAGAGACAGCACAAAGACACACGTGAACTGACCTGATGCATGGCTTTATTCCACGCACCCAGGAGGCAGAGCCAGGTACATCTCTGCAAATTCAAGGCCACCTAGGCTATACAGAGGTTTGCAGAAATCCTACGCTGTATGTTCCAGGGGATTGGGGGTGGGGGAATTAAAAATACTAAGTAAGTCTATTGTATTATACATATGTGCTCTAGGGAAAATAATGTACAGGGCAAAGCAGGCTACATATGCTGGAGCTAGAAGGTACAGTTTTGAGTATAGCATTCATCTGAAAGAAGAGATTTAAGAAAATATTCAAAGGAGGTAGAGGAGGAGGCCAGCAAAGATACCTGCAAGAGAACATCCCACTCAGAGGACAGTCAATGCAAGGGTCCTCTAGCGGGAAGGAAGGCAGGGGAGCCAGGGGAAACCAAGCCCATGAGTGTGGGTGGAGCTGCAGTGGGAAGTGGGGAGATGATGGACAGACAGCTGCACAGCACACTGGGCCTCACTGCTTACCAAGTAACCTGGGCTTAGCTTCCCTATCTGTAAAACAGGACAAAATGTAGTTTACAAGGTTGAGTGTGTATTAAATAAAAGGCTATGTGTGAAAGTAGATGTGCTTTTTTTGAGAAGAGGAGGAGGAAGAGGAGAAGGAAGAAGAGAAAGAGGAAGGAAGGAAGGAAGGAAAGAAAGAAAGAAAGAAAGAAAGAAAGACTGACTGACTGACTTGATAAGTCAGTATCCACTGGATACAAGAGAGCAAATTTTCTACTTTATATTTATATCTTTTATGATGATTTCTATAGGGAATTTCTTATACTTTAACATAGCTTCAAATTTATTTTAAAAGCACTTTTCAAATAAACTCTCAAGAATTTCTAGAACCATTAAAATGTTGTTAGTATCAGATTCCAGTAACACCAAACAACAAAAGCTACCCATCTGAACACATACACAAGCATAACCTGTCTTCTCTTCTGTAGCTGGACTTAAGACAAGTAGCAATCATAAGCAATTATAATAAAAGGGAATAAGCACAATACATGTCTTGGGTGTGTGTGACTGAAGCCTGATCTTTCACCCAAAAGTATAAACAATAAAAACTTTAAAGATTTCTTTAACAAATGTCACAACTGTAAAGTAGAGGGGGGAAAATGGCCGGAATTAAAGGTTTGCAGGAAGCACTTATTCAGTTACATAGCACAACCCACACAAAATAATTCCCCAATAAAGTAATGCATTATTTTCAACCATTTCCATTGATTGAGGATCTTTTCTCCGGAGATTATTTCTACAAAGGATAAAAATGGCCTAAGCATTCCCATTTGTTTTGAGGATTAACATCATTTAGAATCATCTCAGAATGAGATGAACCTGTAGCTGTTTTAACAATATGAGGCTAGAAACAATGGGAAGGAAGAGCGTGGACAGACAGACAGACAGACAAGTGGGTGGATGAATGTGAGGATGGATGGGTGGATAGATGTCAAGCAGATACCAAATTACCATCAATTGAGCTGTTAATTTATAACCTAATAGTCCAGGCTACTTATAGACACCATAAACTTTTAAAAATCGATAAAATACCAAAAGAAAAAAAGCATCAATCTAATGTTACAATGCCAGCTTAGAGATACTCATCAGCTGGAGGTTTAAACATTAGACCTTAAGCTCTTGAAAGTGAACAGGACTAAGAGTGGAAAGACCTCTAATCCCAAAAGTACCAAAGCTTACATTTATAATTAAAGTCATAAGCTGAGCAATGAAACCCAGTGACAGCGTGTAGTACAAACACTAATTATGGTGCTACCCTGTGCTCCACAGTATAGCTATTACTTAATATATACTAAATACAAAGGTAAAACCAGATAGTAGTTGACTAAATCCAAAATTACAATTTGAAATATCATGCAAGGAGAAGTAGTAACCACTTGAAATACCAGTATGCATAAAAACAATATCATTTGAACATGAAAGAGAAATTAAGTATATGTATTTTAATATGTATGTAAACTATGTGACTGTACAACTCCAAAATAGAAACATGGAGAGCAGTAATAAAAAGAGAGCACCTGGAAAGCACTTGCAGAACAGAGAGGCATCTTAGCTGTGGCTCGGATATACACAGCCACATCCCTGACTCCTGAGGACACACACAGCACTCAAGTCTAGAGCTACACATGCTGATGCTGCATTCCAAGACCCAGTTTCCCCTAAACTCAGGGTTTCTATGTTCAATGTTGGACCCTAGGTAGGACCTAGCTAAACATGCCACTAGGTAGTTCAAACATTTCCTCTTCTTTTATCCTTAAAACCACTTTCCCTTTCAAATAACTTATTGTTTATAACTGCATCGTCCATTGAGGAGCCAAATGAGGTATGAAAAACACGAGCTAGTTTTATTAAACATAGTCAACTAAAGCAAAAATGGGCAACTAAGTTCGCTATTTCAGAAATCTGCCAGTTGTAATTCTGGAAAAGCAGCATAGAAATGTTCATGATTTCAGGAAAGTTAGGCTGAGAACTTGAGGGAAACAAACTAATTTTGCATTCTTCCCAACAGTCTGAAATTAGAAGACCTGGGCTCAAATAGGCCTCACAAGTACCTGCTGATCAACTGTGAGTACTGCAGGGTGACAGTTCAGACTGCCGAGACTCCAAAGCTGGCTTTGCTTAGCTAAGCCTCTGTCTCTATGCGCTCATACATGAATGATAACTGCACTAAGACTATTTATAAAGATGGCAGTGAACAAAGGGACATATGGAAGCCATCTAGAACACATATAATGCTCAACAGACTTTTTAGCTTCAAAATTATCACTGATAAAGAAAATTAATCTAAAAAAAAATTCTCATAACAGTTCAAGGATTTTATGAAAGATGACACAACACACAAAATATTTCATACAGGACTCAAACACAGAAAACTTTGAATGTGTGTTCTGAGGGAGTAGCTTAGTGGCAGAGTACCTGTAAACATGGATTCTCAGGCCCACAAAAAGAAAACCGACAAGTGAACATTTCTAACCTGTTGGTACAGTTTTCCTTCTCTTTTTGTTGTATCTAGTTTTTTTAGCCACAGTGAAATAAAATAATGTTGAGCTTAGTCATTGCAATCCACTGAGATTACTTCAAAATGAAATAATAACTTGGCTAGAGAAAGGGCAACCATGATGAGGCATATGCACTAACCCAGCAGTCAGGCATGCACAAGTCAACCGTGCAGTATCTTCTGAGCCACTTCTTGTCCCACCATGCAGTTAAAGCTCTCAAGCTACCAAGCTGCATGCACACAGATGACAAAGTCCCTTGAAAATGGTCGTAAGTTCAACAAGCTCAGAGAGACTGTTCTCAGTGACACTTCTACATTTTAAAATTTCCCATAGCTTAAATCTGTGCAGCAGGCACCTGGCTCACTAGGAAATGAAAAGCACATAAGAATGTGTGCTTCAAACTCATGATGCAGCCAGATGCCTTGTGCACGGAGGGCTCATGGATCCAGAGGGGTCAGAACAGCCTGTGAAAAGAAACTGCTCATCACTGAAACTGGCATATCTTTAACACTACAAACAGTGTCAAAGGCATTTGCTACTGAATGAGACACCAAAATAAGTAAGGGTCACTGAGGACAGGTCAGGTACAGAGGACAGGAAGAAAAAAAAAAAAAAAAAAAAAAAAGATTCACATTCTAAATAGCCATTTCCTGGTTCAGAATAGTTTCTGAAAGTCCGGAATGAGTCATTCTTTCCCAGCCATTTCATGTGTATGTAATAATAGTAAAAACTTAGTAAGCATTTACTCTGCTGCAGGCACAGTCTAAGCAGTTCAGATGTATTAACTCCTTAACTCACTCCACACTGCTGAGACACTCTGCATATAGGAAACAAGGTCACAAAGAAGTTCAATTATTTCCCTACCAACACACAGCTGGAAAGGCACCCATACACGCTATACTACCTCTGCCAAGAGAGTCGTGTGAATAATTCTAACCAGTTTTGAGGATTGTGTTTTTGTTTTGTTTTGTTTTGTTTTGTTGTTTTGTTGTTTTGTTTTGGTTTGGTTTTTGGTTTTTCGAGACAGGGTTTCTCTGTGTAGCCCTGGCTGTCCTGGAACTCACTCTGTAGACCAGGCTGGCCTCGGAGGATTATGTTTTAATTCTAAAATCTACAGCATACAGTAGGAGTGGGGGGTGGGGGCATCTGTGAGAGTTAATATTTTTAAAAGACTTCAGTACAGAATGAAGCAGGCATGCAGTCATCTAGTTCTCTGAACCACACAAAAAGACAAAATGCAAGGCTGACCAGAATTCCCAGCTGGCTTGTTACTTCTTGATGTTTAAAAGATCTCACTACGATGTTATCAAAAGATAACTCAAGTCCTCCCTGCCTGCCAGCATTCCCTCTGCACCAACACTGGCTTGCTTTCAAAGAAATCCAGTCTTTGTTTCCATTTATTTACTTTTCAGAGAAGGGTAATGTCTTATTTCGTTTTGTCCTGGAACACCTGACATGTCAGTTCCACCTAAGTTCTGGTGACATGATTCTGAGTGTTCAAGTCCGTGTTAGCACCAGCAAAGCCTGAGGTCTAGAAGAGCTACATAGGTTAGCATGCCCAGCTGGAAATGGGAGTTAAGGAAAGCATGAACAAGACAGGGAGAGAAGACATTAGCAGACAGGGACCACATTACAGGGAACACGAGAGAAGACCTGCAAGCTTTTTAAGCATTCCCAAACTGGATTGTGCCACTTCATAATCCTAATAACCATGTAACAAGGCTAGCTAGCTAGGTTTGATTCTCTGCAGTGGAGAAATGTACATTTCAGCAAGGATGCATGATTTACTCGAAATCGGAACTGGGATACATTCAAGATATTATCTTACAGGTTACATGAAGGTCACTGCTCCTTCCATGCAAATGCACATTATTATATTCCTAAATAACAGGATTCCCTGCTAGAGTTGGTTCACATAATAAGACTTCTAAAACCAGATTCAATGATTAGCCAAGCACATCGCTAGTTCAGAAGCATCTTATTCCCTATTATATGTCAGTTTTACTGGAGAGTCATTTTTTGAAGTTCATTTCTCATAATACACTGTTTACCTTAAAGAAAACAGATGGTTGCAGTAGTTGTCACTCATGGTACTTTTAACTTTCCTTAAAATTTCAAATGCTTTCCAACCTACTAGCAACTAATATTCATAAAGTAATCCATAAGACACTGATAAGGCATGTGGAAGATCATATTTAAAGTAAAATAATTGAATAAGAGGTTACATTATGATATCTGACCACTGTCCACAATACTTTAAAATTAAGAACAGGATGAATCATTTATACTATTAAAATATTAGTCTTATTATTTGAATACACACATATCCAATACATCTTCATTTTAAATTAAAATAGATATTTACAAGGACTAACTCTTCTATCAACTCCCATTTAATCTAATGGGCTATTCTCAGGAGTACTGTTTATCAAGGGACATTAACTACTAAATATGCAGATCACAGACATGGACTAGCCACTATCAATAGCATTCATTAGGAAATCACTGCTGGGGGACATGGATTTTAGCTCAGCAATAGTGTTTGCCTCTCATGCATGAGCCCTACCCTGAATCTCTAACACTACAAAAACAATTTTTAAAAGAAAAGCAAACATGCAATCATTGCCATTTAAATTAAGAGAGCACAAAGGTGAATACACACCTAGACCAGGGTAGAAGTGACTCAGCGGGTAAAGCTGCTTGCTACCAAGCCTGAAAACTTTGGCTCTATTAATGGGACCCAAAGAGTGGAGGAAGAAAGTTGTCCTCTGACCTCTACACACATGCCTCAGTGCATGTGCACCCCAAACAAATGATAAATAAATCAAACAACAGCTCCACAACCCTGTTTTATACCTGGTTAGACTAAAACCCCAGAGATGGAAATGTAAATGACCAAGCTCACACAGTTACCTAGTGACAACCCTATAAGGCTAACAATGAAAGCTGGCCATGTAGCCACCTACAAGCCCACTATTCTGGAAGCTGAGGGAAGGGGATTACAAGTGTGAGGTCAGCCTGGGCTATATAGCCATACTGCAAAACAAAACCCTGTGTGCAAAATGGGAGGAGGGAAGCAGGCAGACTGGCATATCCGCCTCAGGCAAAGCCACTCAATACATTATCTAAAAGACAATATTAACTGCAGTACTATTAATTAATAACTAGCACTTCCTGAGTACTCTCAATACCAGTCAGAAACTGCAAACCTGCTTTAATAACAAAAGCTAACAGCAGCTGGCATACAGTAAGCCTTTACAATGAGTCAGCATTTACAGAAATTACTTCATAAAATCAGTTTACATATGGAGAAAGTAAGGTACACAGAGAGCAAGCATGTTATCCAAGGTCCCAGCAGCAGTTAGATGGAGAAACACAACACCAAAGCCTCTGTTCTCTCACCATCAGCAGGTGAAATGGACTAAATACCTAGAAGTCACCTCAAGCACATGAAAAATATTCTATAAGAAACTAATACTACCAGTACTACTCAATTTTCACAATAATCATATTAAAAAAAAAAAGCAAAAGAAAGCTAGGAGTCAGGGGGTGGTGGCACACGCCTTTAATCCTAGCACTCAGGAGGCAAAGGCAGGTGGAGCTCTGTGAGTTCGAGGCCAGCCTGGTCTACAAAGTTCCAGGACAGCCAGGGCTACACAGTGAAACTCTGTCTTGAAAAACCAAAAAAGAAAAAGGAGGAAGAAAGGAAGGGAGGGGAGGGGAGGGGAGGGGAGGGGAGGGGAGGGGAGGGGAGGGGAGGGGAGGGGAGGGGAGGGGAGAGGAGAGGAAAAAGACCAATAAATACTTCCATAATAAAAACAGAATGTATAAGCTTTGAAAAGGAATAGCCAAAGTAGGGGCTGGAGAGAAAGGTTTGTAGTTAAGAGGCCCAGTTGTCTTGCAGAAGACCTACATTTGTTCCCCAGCACCTGCATGGTAACGCACAAATGTCTGTAACTCTAGTCCCAGCAGATCCAACACCCTCTTCCTTGGGCACCAAGCAACCACATAGTATACAGACATATATATAGGCATACGCCCATACTCAAAAAAATTTTAAATGAAATAATAATAAAAATAAATTTAAATTAAAAAGAATAACCAAGTTAAATAATGCCTATCAAAGATTTTATTTTAGTTTAATCTATTGTTTTACTGATTCATTTTGAAGGGAGGAAGGGAAAACACCAAGTAAAGCAGCGGAGGTAGAGAAAGAGAGTGAATTACAGAAAGGCGGGAAAGGGGACTTAGACACTGTCTTAGTTACTATTCTAACATGGTGGAGAGAGAGCATGACCAAGTCAACTTATAAAAGAAAGCATTTTATTAGGGGCAGTTTCAGAGGGTGAGCTTATGACCACATAGCAGAGAACATGGCAGCAGAAAGCATAGCTCTGGAGCAGTAGCTAACAGATCACATCTGATCCATAAGGTGCAGTCAGAGAAAGGGAGTGAGACTGAATCTGGGGTGGGCCTCTGAAACCTGAGAGCCCATCCCCCAAAACACACATCCTCCATCAAGGCCACACCTCCTAATCCTTCCTAAACAATCCACCAACTGGGAACCAAACACTCAAATATATGAGCCTATGGGGGCCAATCTTATTCAAACCATTACAGATACCTTATTTATGTAATTTAACTGCCAAATAAATGCATAAACTCAATTTAAGGGAGGTCCTTTCAAATCAAGTGTACAGGTGAGCAGCAGCAAGGTTATAGGTCTCTTGTCTATATAATACAGTATCTCACTGGAAACGCTCTTGGTAAAATGCATTGGGCCTCTGTCAATCTCAGTACTCAGGAAGCAAGAGGCAGGAAGATATCTGTGTGTTCAAGGCCAGTCTGATCTACATAGGGAGGTTTAGACAAACCAGGGCTACATTGTGAGACACTGTTTCTAAATAATAAAGAATTAGAAATCCACAAATCCACATAAGACCAACAGTAGGTCCCAAAAATTCTCAGCAAAACATGACAAGCCACTTGAGACTATTCTCTCACCTTAAATGGGAAAATGACTATTCTGAAAAAAACATAAACTGCTTCACTTAGTACTTGGTCATCTACTGAAACCACTAATAAGGGGGCCAAATAAAAAGTCTTAATGATGTATATAGCCCTGCCCTGTAGAATGAAGACTATTTTGGACTAAGATATACATCAAATGACCACTTCAGCTCCTTGGCAAATGAAGCCCAGATGTGTTAAATGCATCACTGAGGGAAACAATTCAGGAGAAAGCAAGCACATACAGCTTGAGTCTGAGCCGGAGACCATGGTTTCCTCCACTGCCTGACTAAAGGCTGCCTCACTGGACTCGGCCAAGAAACAAAGAACACAAATTTCAGAGCCAACTGTGGCAAGAAGCAAGGAGAATATATACAGCGCTTAGTAGGAAGCATGCATGCATTCCTATGTGGTAGGCATTGGTATTAATGTTAATATGCTATCCTTCAAAGTGACTCCTTAGGTATGGATAACATTCTTATCAACACTCCTTTCTGTCAGCATACTTGACCTGACTTAGGCATTTGTGTGGAGTTGAGCTGAGCCACTGGTAAATATTGCAAGCAAAAAAAAAAAAAAAAAAAAGAAAGAAAGAAAGACAGTGAAAGACAGCACTTGTAATCAATGGGAGGATTAGTGCTCAACCCAGTTCCCCAAACTCCTTTTATAAGGCACTTTTGCCCTGTGTACTGTAACAGCATGTCTTGTATCATTTTTAAAATTCGATTAAGTAAGTTGCAACACCATAGTTTTTAAAATAAAGCAGAACAGAAATGAATACATTCAACACAGTAGGTGTAAGCTCTGCTTCATTTCACTCTCATATTGATTTACACTTCTCTGTGTGTGAGTGCATGTGCACATGCACGCGTGCATGATGTGCAGGCAGGTATAGAAGGTAAAATCAATTCTTTACTAAAAATAAAAAAAAAAAAAATACCATCACAAATTTTCTAAGAGAGTTATTCCCATTTTTGTGTTGTTTGGCTTTTGGCAATAAAGATAAAATACATTAACTAAATGATTTACACAGGAGTATATCAAAAATCATAACAATTGTTTACCAGACTACTTCTTACTTATTAGGAAACTACAATCATGGTACCCACAAAGTAGAAAGCTGGGAACACATATCCAGAAAGTAAAGAAAGCATCATGTAAGTTTTGTACTGGATAATTTTACAACATTCCTCAGATGGGGATGTGATGGTTCATTGGGAAAGGGGCCTACTGCCAAACCTAACCACCTTACTTCTATCTCCAAGACACGTGTGCAAGAAGGAAGAATCAATGCCAATAACTTATCTTCTGACTTACACATTCACACTACAGCATGGAAGCACACATATAATACACACATATGCACACAAAATAAAATAATAATAATAATTTTAAAAATTATTTTAGAGGTTGAAGATTTAACTCAGTAGTAGCATGCTTGCCCAGCAAGAGCAAAGCCTTGGGTTTGGCTCTCAGCTCTTAAAAAATAATTTTTTTCTTATTATCAGAAATAATAGAAGAAAAAAGGTTGTCTGAGCTACTTAGCCCTTGTGCTTTGGGCTGTAGCAAAATAGTGTACAGAGTAGGAGGGTATGGTGGAAGAAATCTATTCTCTTCATAGCAACTGAGAACCAAAGAAGAACACAGGCGATCCTAATATCCTCTCCCAGAGTATACAATCAATGACCTAGCTCCCTGAAAGGAGACCCTTCCTTCCTCCTAAAGGCTCCATCCTCTCCCAGAATTTCCACAGGATGCCAACCAAGCCCTCAACACCCAGATATTAAATAACCAGCATGAAAAACAAAGCAAATACATAAAGCCTTTGGAACTACTCCAGATCCAAATTAATAGCTATCCACACATACATTTAAAATGACCATGGTACGTACTGGGTGTCTGTCACAGGACATGCCCTTAATTAATCCCAGCACTCAGGAGTCAGAGTTAGAACTCTTTGAGTTCCAGACCAGCCAGCACTCTACAGTTACTACTATCTGCCAAAAGTTTAAAAAAATAATAAATAAATAAAAAGTAAATTAAGTAGTGCTAGGAGTTGAAGCCAAGACCCTGCACCCATGAGGCAAATACGCCACTTAGCCATATCCACAGACCATATAAGTTTCATAGGAACAGTATTTTCAAAACCAACTAGTAAGAGTAGTTAGATCAACTCAACGCTTTTGTAAAGCTGTTTAATGTTCACTTAGAACAAGTATCCGAAATCTCAAGCCCACTCTGGCTTAATTTTGCTGTATTGAATAGCTTCTAGAAAACTCCACAGTTTGCTCATGTGAGAATAAAAGCATGTATTGTCAGTATTATTATAAACAATGTGACTTCACTGTCGGCTGAATCATCTCAGGGACCTCCAGGAGGCCCAACACACACTGGACATCTTACAGCACTGGGGAGTGAATCCAGAGCCTTGGGCTATGCTCCACTCTATTACAGAGCTGTGCCCTGGCCTTCACGAGCATATTTTGACAATACTTGGTTTGGGCTCTGGAATATACACTGAGAATGCACAAGATCTGCCTCCACTTCTACTTTGCCTCTATAACAAAGTAAATCCCTTCACTTCTCTAGGTCCTAATTATCTCAGCAAAGGGCAGAAAAAAGCATCTGTCTCCTGTCCATCACTCCCTGGTTTCATAATATAGAAACTGCACAGACTTGCACTCAGGTCTCTTTGGAAGATTAACTTCTCTTTAAGGGAAGCTCCTGAGTATTACACAGGTGGCAGCTCCACAAGTCTACCCTCAAACATGCTCATCTGTTCACTCGGCATTTTGCTAAATGAACCGACTGGTTTGTTAGCCCACCCTTAGAACACAGAGACTGAGCACAATGCTGACGTCCAAGGCTGGTACAATAAAACCAAGAAATGGCTGTCTACTTAACTCTGTGTGGGCATCACCCAGCACAGTACTATCAGCACATGTAAATTCTTCCTGATAAATCATACCCAGAAACAACAGCCCCGGAGAACAGAAAAGCCTGAAGTGGCTTCTCTGGGCCTGCAGATTACACTCACACTAGTAAAAAGGAACTGGCAGAGGGCAATCGTGCATGTGTTCCAGGATTAGGTTGAACTGTATGAAACTTCCAATTTTATAAATCAAAAATCGTCAGATTTTAGTACTTTCTTTTTAACATAATGTTTTATTTTGTTAAGGGTACTTACTGGAACTAGAAGTGTTAATACTGCCAAAAGACAATGACCCTCAAACTGGAAGACACAGACAGCACTTTCCATGGGCTTGTATTCCACAAATGTGCCTTATGTTACTTTGTTGTGTAAATGTTTATACTCAATAGGCAGAAAAGAACCCCACAGTGAACCCTGACACGCCCACAGCCCAGCTCCAGCAATTATCAAGCTTTGACAATATTGTTCCACAGATAACTTTCAGGAAATTCATCTCCAAAGCACTAATTTCCTTCTCCCGTCAGCCTGAACCCTGCTTACCTCTGAACTGAGTCCTCTTTTTTCAGTTAACTTTTCAAAATCCTCCCTACCCAACTTTACAAAGGAGACACACACCAAGAAAGACTTAATGCTCACTAATCCCCAACCTCAGCATAGCTCACTTCCTCCCCTCGCTCACCAAAGATAGGGCCAGCGGACATCCTGGTATAAATGCTAAGAAGATGCTTACAACTAGAAAACCAATTATTTTGCAAATCTGGTAGTTTCTCTGCTTTCAACAATATTGAAAGGAATATCTGTTGTGGTTAAATATGAAGTGTCTCTGTCTCTCTCCCTCTCTCTCTCTCTCTCTCTCTCTCTCTCACACACACACACACACACACACACACACACACACACCTTGTGTTTCCCAGCTGGTGACACTATTGCAGAAAGTTCTGCAACTTTTAAGATGTAGCTGACAGACAGAGGCCACTGAGGCCTTGAGAGGCAGGCGCCCTTCTTCCCCAGCGCTCCGGTCTGTCTGACAGCAGGCTCTGACCAGCTACTATAAGCTTCCACTGCAATGCCCTCCCCACCATGATGAGTGGGACCTCCTAAAACAGAGGTTCTCAACCTGGGGTCACACTCCCTCTGGGGTTAAATAATCCTTTTATAGGCATCATAACATCATACAAGATGTTTACACTATGATTCGTAACAGTAGCAAAATAATTACAGTTATGAACTAGCAGCTGCAATAATGTTATGGCTGGGGTCACCACAGCATGAGGAGCTGTATTAAGGGTTGCGGCATTCCTGAGGTTGAGAACCACTGCTCTAAATGGGGAAACAAATACCCTTCTCCTCCCTTAGGCTGCCTTTGCCAAGTATTTCTCCCCAGCAATAGGAAAAGTTAACAACTACAGGGTCCAGCTGTAATCAAAAGCGATTTTAGCAATAGATTTTTTTTTTTTAACCTAAGTTCAAGGCCTGAGTGTCACTGCAATAGCAGAACTCTTTCCATTCCTGTCTCTCAATTATCTGAGTAAGGTCTGCAGTGCCTTAGCACAGTGCAATACAAGATTCAAGTGGGGAGAGTTCATTGTGAACTGTCCTCTGCCAATCATCAAAACACATCCATGAACAAAGAACTCTTATTTTAAGGCAAAGCCCCATTCACATCACAATAGTAGAAGCAATTCTAGTCAATATTTTAGCATTTTTATCAAAATGTTTAGTATCATTAAATCAGTCTGAGTTATGTGGTAATGAAGATAAATTTTGTTTATTTCTAGTGCCTTGCTGGTTATGGTGGTACACATGCATAGATTATGCTAAAGCAACAGAGACAAGTGGATCATGTGTTGAGGTTGAACTTCATGTTTGGGACAGTAAGATCAATGTATAAAGGGCACTTGCTAACAAGCTCGATGGCCTAAGTGTGACAGGCAGAGCCAACCTGATTGGAGAAAACCAACTCACACAACTTGTCCTCTGACTTTTACACATACACACACACACACACACACACACACACCCCACATGCACAAATATACAGAGACATACACATAGAGATACACATATACACTAAATAAATGTAATAAAAATAGTGATTCTTTCAAATCTTTAACTTAATTTATCTTGATTTTATCTTTTTAGATTTATTCTTATTATTTTATGTGTATGAGTGTTTCGCCTACATGTATGTCTATGCAGCACATGTGTGCCTGCTGCCCAAGAAGGTGGACCTTCATGTGGGTGCTGAAAAATCAAACTCATATCCTTTGCAAGAACAAAAGGTGCTCTCAGCCACTAAGCCAACTCTAGCCCTCTATTTTTATTATTTTTAAATATTAAATAGCAATGAACCTATTAAAAATAAAACAGATTATTATAAATCTTGCAGAGGAAAATATAGGTAAATCCACCACAGAAAAAGAAAAAGGAAAAAAAAAATGTGTTCACTGCTATAGCATGGTACCAGGAAACACATGCTGTCTGTAAATTTAATTGGTTCAATATTCAAGAGTAATGAAACAGCTTAATTGTTACAGTTCAATATTTATAACAGACAAAAACACCATGTTATGCAACACCTGTCTTATTAGAGTTCCTACTGCTGTGATAAACACCATGAACAAACGCAACTTCGGGAAGAAAGGGTTTATTTCAGCTTAGAACTCACATGTCAAAGTCCATCATTGAGGAAATCACGGCATGAAAGGAGGCAGAAGCCATGGAGGGGTGCTGCTTACTGGATTGCTTCTCATGGTTTGCTCCTTAAATACCCCCCAGTCCACCTACCCAGGGATGGTACCACCCACAGTGGGCTGGGGCCTCCCATATCAATCACTAATTAAGAAAATATACCACAGGCTTGTCTATAGGCTAATCTTATTGATATATTTTCTCAATCTCTGATTGCCTCTTCTCAGATAACTCCAGCTTGTGTCAAACTCGCAAAAACAATACCAGGACACTACCTAAACATGAAAGAAAAAAATTGTATTCAACACAAAGTGGGTGGGGGAAAGGGACAAACCTTGTTATACAAAATCAAGCTTATTTGAGCAAAACTGCTTGAAAATTGCTGTCATGTAGCCATAAGTGGGTTGGGACTCTGCATATGCCAAACTCTAAATGCACTAACTTTGAGAAGTGGCTAAGCAATTTAACTGTTGGGGTTTGATTACTAAAGAAAGGGGGTTAGGGGATAACTGGAGTGATATGAAACACAAATTAAAAACAAGGACATCTGAAACAAGAAAGCAGAGAGAAGAACTGACTCTAAAAGGGGGGCGGGGATTGATCTGGATGAATAAAACATGTTTAACTGTATTTACTATAAGGACCAACACGGACACAAAGGGCCCTACAGAGACTGAAAAAAACCCTGTTATCATCACTTCCCTTACTGAGCTGGGTCCTGAACTTACAATTACGTACTGCTCCTACATCTTTCTTGGTATTTTCTATGGCCTATGCACTGTTAACAGTACCAATAAATCAGCAATGAACAAAAGTGATAAAGAGTTCTGCCCTGGTAGAGTTCAGACAGCTAAGTGTCAAGAGCAACACTACGCAGAATGTCAAAAAGATACAAGAGCAGTAGAGAAAAGGCAAAGCAATGTGGGAAGACAGGAGCAGACTCACAATACCTAACAATACAGCAGTGCAGTAAGTGCTGGGTGAGGAGAAAGCTCAGTGGGAACGAGGAGACACTCATCTGTACCAGAGAGCTGATATCCTAGCTGACTGTGCAGACAGCCAACCAACCTGGCCAGAAGCACATGGGCTTTCTAGGCCCTGCAAGGAAACCAAGAGGAGCAAAACCCAGTGTCTAGTGGATCTAGCTTAGGAAGGGAGTTATAGTCAGTATCCTTGAGAAGGGCAGGAAACCCACAGAGAGGAAATTGAAGGCACATTCCACCAGATTCAGTGAAAGGTAACTACAAAAGTACCAGGCTGGGGGAAAAACCTCCTGGGGGCTCCTGGAATCGGAAGGAAAGGGCAAGAGCAGAGGGGGGTTCGGAATGAGAGAGCAGGGCAGGAAGGGAAGACGCTTCGAGAGGCCAGACAGATGGCATTTGTACCACAAAAGAAAAGACAGAGTCTTTCCCTAAAATGGGCAACCCTAAAAGAAGAGATCCTAGAGAAATTCGGGGCATGCTAAATTTGAAGTGCCTAGCAGTAGCCAGAAATGGAAACCTGGACTGAAGAAAAGCTAAACCTGGAGGTGTAGACTCAAGACTCTATGAGGGGAAGTCAAGAGTATCAAAATGCCTGGGCACTTCCCTTCCTGACCTGTCTCTAGATTATACCAGTTATAAAGAGCAAAAGAACCTGTAGTCATTTCCTTTTCCATAAAGAGCTTGCTGATATTAACACTACTATTTTTATGTTCATCTGCCTTAAGCATATATTGAGTCAAACACAGTTTAAGAATGAGGCAATTACAAGAATGGTGCATTTACAGACTATTTTCAGAAACACCGTTATAATTCAAAAGTAGTACAAATGTATTCCAAAGACTGGGCAGGTCAGACCTAGGGTGTAAATCTAGATCCAAACTGTTAGGTTCGGGCCTATCCAGACTATGATCCAGAAATGAGCTCAAGCTGGACTATAGGGTGGCAGGGCAAAAGCCAGCATTCCTCAGGAACTGATTCCCTCTGGCAGAAGAGACATACAGCTCTCCAAAGACAGGCACCTATGCTTGCACATCAAAGCCCATGTAGCCACCAGGCTCCCTTAGACCCTATTCACAGGTGCTTGTTGTACATTCCCAAGCCTCACAGCTCCTCACCTTCAATATAACCTCCAGTCTCTACCATTCCCTCTCTCTATCTCCTGCTGCCTCACAATTCCCTGTCCTCTTCTCACTCGCACACAGACAGCCATGGGCATGTCCATTCTGCTGCTTTTTCTCTCTGCTCTCTATTATTCACAATAACAGTCTTAAACGTACAATGGAGTGGCCATGTCAGCAGTTTCTTTAATGCCCCCTCTTCTCACATAGACTATTTGGAATTCCTTCACCATTTTCTCCAACTAGAAAAGCACTGTGGGAATCACAGCCTTCATTTTTAATATTTCAGTAAGCCACAACAAACATATTTGTGCTAATAATTTCTTTTGAATGTAAAAGAAATCTAAGCAGCAAAAAAGAGCTACCCACAACAATCTTGTCACCTCACCTTAGAGGTCACACTTCTAGTCCTGCCTGGTTTGGATTTGACAGCAGAATCTCATGTAGCCTCGGCTGGCCTACAACTCACTATGTAGACCAAGAATAACCCTGTATGCTGATCCTCCTGCCTCCACTTCCTAAGTGGTGGGATTACAAAGGTGTGTTACCCATACCTTGCTTACAGTATCTATCTCTTTTGTGTAATTTTGGCCTAGATGTTACTCAGTTCACAGAAGATCTGGACTATTATGTTGTTCAGATAAAAGTACACTAGGGCCAGCAAGATGGCTCAGTGGGTAAAGACACTTGATTCACAAGCCTGATGGTCTATTGTTTCTCTCCCAGATTCCATGTAAAGATGAAAGGGGAGAGAACTCTATAAAGACTTTTCCATACATATGTGTTCTCTCTCTCTTTCTGTTTCTGTCTCTCTGTCTCTGTCTCGATCGCACTCGCGCTCGCGCGCTCTCGCTCGCTCTCTCTCTCTCTCTCTCTCTCTCTCTCTCTTTCTCTCTCTCTCTCTCTCACACATGTTTGTATGTTTGTTTGTTTGTTTTTTGGGACAGGGTTTCTCTGTATAGCCCTAGCTAGAACTCACTCTGTAGACCAGACTGGCCTCGAACTCAGAAATACGTCTGTCTCTGCCTCTGCCTCCCAAGTGCTGGGATTAAAGGTGTGCACCACCACTACCCAGCCATATACACACACTTTAAAAAAGCATACTAAAAGCTATGCAATGAGAATACCCTCCTTCCTTGTTTATATACAAACAAATGATAAGAGTTTTTCCATTCTGTACCATTTGAGAAGTAATCTGTTACTGTCTGTGTGACTGTGCACACATGGACCGCATTTCTGATGGAGAATATCCTCAAAGGTATTTTCTTGAGGAAGTGTCCTAATGACAGTCAGTTATAGCACTTCTCTTCCTAAACCCACTCAACTTCCCTCTCCTCTCCCCCACTTTTCACAGATTCTTAAAAACATTTCTACTAGGAAACTATTTTTTAAATTGTGTTCATGAGTTGAAACATTTATACAAATAGTAAGTTATCTAACAAATCCTTTAAAAAGACATTCTGTTCTAAGGTTACACACACAAACATGTCCATGCAGAAAAATCTATTATGTAACTGGACCACTGTTCATATTATGGGTTGCATGCTGTAACACACACATATGCATGCACACGCACACTGTGAAAGCCTATCTAGTGTTCACCAACAGCATTGCTAGGGTTACTAGAGCAGAAAACTACACACACACACACACAAAAAAGATTCACAGCACTCCACCTGCCCTCCTCCTCCCTCTCCTTTCCCCTTCTGTTTTCTTTCTGGGGCACTCCTGTTTCCTGCCTCCTCCCTCCCTACTATCCCATAGGCTGATGCACTAATAAAGGACTACTTCCAGGAGAATGGGTAACCCGCAAAGGCCTCTCTGCAGTCTTTACCCAGCAGTCTTTCTCATAGCCACACAAATGGAGCCCTATATACCTACCCATGTCCCCCCTATGCTCTAGCCCCTCCGCTAGGCCATATAAAATAAGGGCAGAACTGGTACAAAAGGCAGTGTGGAGTGCACGCACACCAGAGTTATGGGACCCTCCCCACTCTCACCCTATGAGGGGATGTCAACAGACAAGTTCAGCATGGATGATCTTTCTGTGTTTACTTGTCTTGGGTTTTTGTTTGGTTTTGTGGGTTGGATGGATGGATGAGTGGATGGAGAATAGGTCCCTCCTTGTAGACCTGGCTGTCCTAGAACTCACTCTGTAGACCACGCTGGTCTCAAAGTCAGGGATCTATCTCTTTCTGCTTCCCAAGTGCTGGGATTAAGGGTATGTGCCACTATACTCAGCTTAGGGGTGGTCTTTTTGCAAGCAGATACAGCTAAACTCCCAGAGATGGTCATTGTTTGGTTCAGAGAGGGTAGTCCTATCCAACAGTGGAGTCACTGTGTTGCCCAGACTGGTCTTGAACTAGCCACCATCCTCTCACCTCAGCCTCTCAAGTGAGAAATTAAAAGGATGGGTCACCATGCCCAGATTATATTTAAGGTTTTGAATTTTAGGTTTTTAATTTTAATGTTTAGGTTCTTAATTTTATTGCTTCATACTTCACAAACCGGTCTTTTAGCTTTCAAACATCTTTAAACACAACACTAAATCCAATCATAATACATATTATTTATTATGTCCAAGAATCCTTCCTAAAACTATATACTTTTTATTTTGAGACTAGTCTCACTAAACTATCAAAGCTGGCCTTGAATTTATCATCCTCTTGCCTCTGCCTCCCAAGCACCTGACATTAGGCTGGTTTAGAAATGTGTAAACTACATGTGTAGTTTATGTTTGTGGCTTCCATCAGATTCTTACCATGGAGCAAGGCAATCAAAGAAACAAAGACAGACACAGTAGCAAGAGGGAAAACTTCTAGTCTAGACCTGCACTCATGCAAAAACTTTCTGCTCTGAAACTGTAAGCTCAGCCGTTGTCTGCTGCTCTGTGGCATGATTCACAGTTCTGAGCACTGTACTGCAGGACCTAAGGGCATGTCTATATAAACTGTGCACCTATTGTTTATACTTTCATGCAATCTTTACATGATAACCCAAACCTACATTGATTTGGAAAAAGGATAGGGTATTTTATTTTCCAATTGGAAACTAATTTCATGAGAAGCTGCCCTAAGCAGCTGCTGCTTCCAGTTTAGAGCCTAAAACTTGCTGTTTCTTTTACAGGAATATAAAATGCCCTTTAGAAGTAACCACTAAACAAGCAGAGTCCCGTGCTATTGTGGCTCTAAAGCCTCTTCTAAAGGTTTTTAAAAGTCATAACAGGTTTAAAATTGACCTCATGGAAAGAATCTGGCATTCTAAAACGATCTGATGACTCAAGCCTTCTTTGGACTCCCCAAGCCTCCTTGTTGGAAATGCAATCAGACAGCCATGGCCGCTGGGCTTTTCTCAGCCAGCCCAGGCCAGTGGCAGACATGAAAAGTACAACAGGAACAGCGATGTAGGCTCCCCTGAATCACTAAGTGCTTTATTTTGTTGTGCTGGTTTTTGTTTTGTTTTGTTGGAGAGTATTTTGCTTTATTTTAGATATGGAGAAAAGAATGGGGCTAAATGTTTTACTTCCACACTTGGGCAGAAAAGTATTTATTGGCTAAGTACTAACAGCCAATTCTTCCAGCCTAGAAATTACCAGAAGCCTTACCAAAACCCAAAAGTTAAATCTTTAGACTGTTTCTATAGCCTCAGAGAAAATACTAAGGTTCATTATATTAAACTCTACCTAGCCTTGCCTATGTGAGAGCCAAAAACCAAGGGAAGTAGCTGGAAATAGCACCAATCTCCAGAAGTAGCCATGGGCAGTCAACTGCTGTAGAAATGGTAGCCTGACATAGTAAAAGGTAAATCTAGTAAATAGCCAAACAAAATGTGATAGGCTATGTTCAAGTAAAAGCAGCAGACAGCTCTAATGCAGAGTACCCTAACTCCTTCTTTCCATCACTATAACCAACACAAGAAACCATTTATTAAAAAAAATAGTAATAAAGTGCCGGGCATGGTGGCGCACGCCTTTAATCCCAGCACTCGGGAGGCAGAGGCAGGCGGATTTCTGAGTTCGAGGCCAGCCTGGTCTACAAAGTGAGTTCCAGGACAGCCAGGGCTATGCAGAGAAACCCTGTCTCGAAAAAACCAAAAAAAAAAAAATAGTAATAAAGTAAATTTGCCTCAAAGTTTTGCAAGTTTCATTCCATAACCTGTTGACCACACTGCTGTGGGGCATGTGGAGAGGCATCGTACCAAAATGCACAAGGCAGCAAAAGCACTCACCTTTGGCAAGTAGGCAAAAATGGAAGAAAGGAAGGTACTGGAACCCCACAATCCGCTCAGAGGGCATACCCCAATGCTCCAAAGACTCCATCTTAAAACTTCCACCTCCCTCCCAGTTGTACAGTTCTGAGAAAGAAAAGCCTTTAACATAGAGATCTTTGGGACATGTTTAAGATGCAAACTACAGCACAAGGCTTCTGAACTTCAAGCACTAGTAATAATCTCAACCTGATCATTGTAAACGGTGGGAGCCAGCTCTGGCCTGTCTACTAGTAGATGCCAATAGCATTCCCTCCTGCCCCAACTTCCACCTGCTCCTACCAGGTATTACAACCAGCTAGACTTTGACAAACATCCTTTACAGGTCAGGACATCCCTACCAGTTCTGCCAGCAAGATGGCTCACAACCAAGCCTGGTATCTTGAATTTGGTCCCTGACTCATAAAGTAGAAACGATACAGCAGAAGTGCCACAGTAGACCCATTAAGAGATAACTATTTCCTTCTGGTCAAAAGAACTGGCCTTGGTAAAGACTCCAGTTGGGCAGGTCAGTGACCTGGCTAAGGGACCAACCCTCAGATGCTGGGTTTACCTTAAGTCATGCTAAGAGACAGGTAGAGTAATTATCTCCTGATTGAAATGATGTGCTTCTCCATCCCAGAATTCCAACCTCCTCGCACAACCACCTCGCCTACTTTTCTGAATCACTCAGAAAAGCATGTTTCCTTCCCTCTCCCCACCGCCCCCCCTCCAAGAGTGCTTTCTCTGGCAATTTGGGATTCCTTATTCTTTCTCTAAAGCTCTTGTCCCTCTCATGTGGTTGCTTGTCTGCCCTGTGGTGGGTTGTCCTCCATGCCAACTTAACAAGCATGACTCCCCATATGACTCCCCACCCCTTACCCCATCTCTTTCCTATTCTCCTTCAGGCAGCTGCTGAGATTTATGGCTTGCTTGCCCTGGGTTATTTTTGGTTTTGTTTTGTTTTTATAAATGCTAATAAACTTGTCCTTGAGCTTCTATAAGTCCATTCTTAAATCTCTTATTAATGATATTAAAAACCTCAAGAAGGGTTTCTGATTTTCCCAGTTATCATTTGACAACCAAAAAAGTACTCCCCAAAATGTCCAGTAACAGAGAGAACTGACTCCGGAGGTTGCCCTTGACTTACACGCACACATACACACACACAAATGGAGTTTTGGGAATTGATTTTTATATATTTAGATGTTTTGCTTGCTATATTTTGTCTATCCCACACACACGTGACATGTCTGTGGAAGCCACAAGAGGTCCTTGTATCCCCTGGTATAGGATTTATGAATAGTTGTGAGCCACCATGTAGATGCTAGATATTGAACCAGGAACTTCTGGAAGATCAGTCAGAGCTCTTAACAACTGAACCATCTCCCCAGGGCTGCCCCACCCCCACCCCCGCTGCACCCTTTTTTTTTTTTTTAATAATTAAAAAAAAATGGTTTGGGGCTAGATGTGATGGCTCAGCAGTAAAGGCATCTGACACAGCACTGACCAACTGAGTTCAATCCTGGAAGCCACATGGTCCCGGGAGTGGATCAATTTCCATAAACTGTCCTCTGACCTCCACATGTGCCAGATATAAATGTAATTTTTTAAAACATTTTCCCAGGATATAGTGGCACACACATGGAATGCAGAGGCAAGTAGAGATTTCTGAGTTTGAGGCCAGCTTGATCTACATAACCAGTCTCAGCCAAGGTATACAAGACCATCTCAAACAAGCCAAACAAAAAAATAAAAAATAAAAAACACTGACAGGGAAAAAATAGAAAGCACCTGATAATAACAGGTGCTATATTAGCAGCCAATCAAAAGCAGCCTGCCTGTGTCTAAGTGACAAACTGCATCCCAGTACGTCGTCCGATAAGAAACTATTTCTCACAGAACATGTGATATTACAGAACATGAGCAAAGCATTCTGGGTTACTTGCCAGGCAAGCTCCAAATGGCTTGGGGTCTCCATCCACACTGGAAGCAGTGCCACCCGTCTTAGTTACTCATTCTTTCTATAACCTTCTTTCAAATCTCATTAACCAATAATGACAGTCAATTACTCAGAAGACATAAGATAAAGGTTATCCTTTTGAAAACGTGTTTTGGGGTTAGAGATGTATCTCAGTTGGAAGAGTACTTGCCTGACATGCATAAAGCTCTGGGTTCAATCCCTTGCACCGCATAAACCATGTTTGTTAGCAAATTCCTGTAATCCCTGTGCTTTTAAAGAGGTATCATCCTCACTCACTGGCTCAGCAAGTTTCAGGCCAGCCTACATTACATGAAACCTTATGAAAAAAATTGCTTGTTCGTGCGTGTGTGAGTGTGAACACTTGTAAGACATGTTGGTGCACACCTGGTACCTTGCACTTAGGAGTCAGAGGCAGGACTGCTGCAAGTTTGAGATCTGGTAACCTGCTCTACATAGAAAGTTACACACTAGATTTATTTAAGGAAAGAGTGGTCATCAAGATGCCTCAGGTAAAGGTATTTGTTACTCAGTCTTGGGGGCCTGACTGCAATCCCAGAACCCACAAAGACTTGGAAGGACAGAGTGGTGACCCCACAAAATTCTCATTTACCTCCACATGCACGTGCAGCACACAAGCCCACACCCATACACTATACACTCACACAGTAATAAATATCTGCACAACAAGATAATAGTAACTGCTTTTTAAAGATTTTTTTTTTCATAACAAAAATTAGAAGCCACTTTCTAACCTTTCAGTCCACAAACCTCAACAGGCTGGAGAGATGAGGTGAAAACTTGCTCAGACACCCCACAAACAATAGAACCACTCCCTGGTCTTTGTCAACACGCACAAACCAGATTACTTTTCTAGAAATTTATCCTACAGCTTTTTCACCCATGCATACACTGAAATACACACTAAACCATCCCTCCCAATGTTCTTTAAACAGAAACAAATTAGAAATAACCAAATGGTTTTCAGTATGTTCCCACATGGAAAAACTGTATAGCCACTTAACAAGAAAAAAAGACAAATCTTTAATTGAGATTAAAATTATCCCCTAGAAGTATTTATAGTGAGTATATGACTACCATCATATTTTTGTAAAATATAAACATAAATATACATATATATGGACAAAGAAAAAAATCCTAAAATGGATGTTACTGAGTTTGGACAAGCATACGTTTAAGCCATTTGTTTTTTCTAAGACCCAAACTTTAAACTTCAAACTATCTTCACTGTTCAAATTTGTCTCAAACTCCCATTGATTTTTATTATGCCACACACTGAGATGTGATATCACTAATATCAGTATGATGACAGTGATGGGCTCTCAAAAGAAAGAAATTATATACACTGAGTCAACCTCCAAGAATCAAGAACCCTTCCTAGCTGTCCTCTTCATCTTAACCAACCACCAGCTCAGAATACATACAGAACTTGGGCCTGGCTACATAGCTGGGTGCTGCGAGGCCAGCCTGGGCTGCTTGAGCATCAGGCTTTACCAAATGGACCCCAGGGTGAGGAATGCAGCTCAGTGGTGGAGAGCTGGCATGGCATGCCTTCACCCTGGGCTCAGTCCCCAGCGGATGGGAGGAGGAGGAGGAGGAGGAGGAGGAGTAAGTACAATGTCTGACTTTAATAAATGTTCAATAAATTAGTTATACTTCATGTTAATCGAATCTTTGCATATGAACTTAGATTCGCATGATTCCTTTTTGCTCAATTTATTAACCAAAAGGATCGAAATTGATATATTTCTTCTTCTCCCACTTAAATTTTTAAAGAATAATCAAAGCCAAAAGTCCAAAAGACTGACAAACCTGACAACAAAAATTTAAATCTCAAGACTAGATTTGAAATAATCATTTTATCAAGGCACACAAGTAAAAACAGTACTCCATTGGTATTTTCTGGTTTTAAAATACACATTTCAAAACAAACTGTCAAGCACTCACCATGGTAGCTGCGGCCTTTAAACTGCCCAGCGTCCTCCCTTGCCCCACCTCTAGCCAGTTTAACTGCTTCTAAGTGCAACATTCTAAGCTGCTGACAATGAACTAATCACTCTCTCTCCTGCTTGTTTTGTTGTTTTCCACAACATTTTGACCTTTATTTGGCTGCTATCATCACAAACAAACACTGTCCATCCGATACCATTTCAAGGCATTTTATAGAAATACATAAATATGAACATCTTCCTTCTCCATTGAGAGAGTGAGGCAAAGAACTCTGAATGCCTCACCCACTCAGAGCCCTGGCTCCAGGCTGGCTCCAAGAGACTTTATGAAACTGCTGCCCCAACAATACCAGAGGGTTCTTCTCTTCCTTGACTCTGAGCACTATCTCTGGAGTAGGCACACAAACCCAAAAGGAACTAACAATCACACCTAGTGGAATACACCAGGAACCCCAGAATTTGGAAGGCAGAGGCAGGAGACCAGAAATTCAAGGCCAGCCTGGACCACAGGAAATTTTGTCTAAACAAAAACAAGCAATACATACATACATACATACATACATAAAAGCATTGTCCTTCTGAGACTGGCTTAAACACTGATGCTATACATAAATTTATGTAAGTATATATGACATAGAAGTAAAATCTCTCTAAGGGAATGATGGAGGCTAATGGGATGGGAAAGGAGAAAGAGGGACTGGGGAACATGTTCACATGTATTTACATGCACCTATGAAACCATCCTTATGGAACTCAGGACCCATGCCAACTTTAAAATATAAATAAAAAACAGGGGACCTAAAGGATATTGGGTAAGTAACTTAAATATAACAAATCTGCTGAGTTTACCAGGAGACTGTAATGGTGAACCAAAGGTCAACACAAGCTATCACAGGACACACTCTGCACATGGCCAGAAGCATTCCAGTACTGCTCAGTACGTCCTCTGACATAAACTTTAGCAAATGTTATTTTCCTATACACTTAGAAGATAACATATTTGTTGTTTGGTAAAGCTTTGAGCAACCATTGATTCTGCCAACTTAGTAAGCAAAACTAATCATCCTATCAGAAACAAAGCTACAATCTTTTCTAACAGCATTTTTAAGTAGGATGAAAGGACCTGCTGTGGTTCCTTGAGTTGGCACTAGAAACCTTGGTTGATGGCTGCTTGGGAGGGATCAGGAGATGTGGCCTTGTTAGAGAAGGTGTGCCTGCCCCTGGGGTGGTCTTAAGGTTTCAAAGGCCTCCTTCCATCCCCAGTACATTTTCTAGGCTTCCTTTTTGTGGCTTGGGATACGAGCACTCAGCTGCTCCCCACTATGGTGCTGATGGAATCTTACCCTCTAAAATTGTAAGGCCCAAATACACTGTAAGGCTCTCTAAAAGCTGCCTTAGTCAAGCCTTGTGTTTTATCACAGCAACAAAAAAAGTAACTAATACTGGACTCAAGAGCTTTTTTCCCATGATTTTCATTTTGTCTTAACTCTTACAGCAGGCTACATTCTGTGAACAAGCAGAGGCTGCTTAAGTTCTCTCAGTGCTGCTTCCAGTAAAATGACACATCCACGCATACTTGAAGACAAAGGTACGAGAGCATGTCACTGATTTCTTGCTGTGTTTTTGAGAAGAGGGTGTTTCTTGATCTTTCCAAATGTGAATCTTGAGAAGATTTTAGAAGACCTTAGAACCGTAGATTATAAACATCTTAAAAATTTCAAGAGCTTTATAAACATAAAAATATTTTTAAATAAATCTTTATTAATCCCAAGTCACTATGTACATTTAAATAATGCTAATACATTCATACTTGACACCTATCATTTAAGTCTGTAATTTAAGGATATGTTTTAGATGGATGATGGACCCTTATAAAAATTCCCTACACCTCTCCACCTTTTATGGCCCATAACTGACTACCATGTCACAATATGAGATAGAAAACCACCTAATTACAAGCAAAACCTCTTAAAATAATTGAAATCTTAAGGGAAAACTTATTGTGTCAATCGCAAAAGCTTTTCTCCCATAAGACTACAATCCTATTATGTCACAAAAAATAACTTATATACAGGCACTTACTTTCTAGACAATTTGGCACTGGGAGCATGGGAAGTGCGTGCAGGGTAGGGATAGGGGAGTGGAAGTGGGGCTGGCTCTAATACAACCCTGACTGGTGCTTGACAATGCCCTTGACCTCTTAACCCTTACACTGGTCTACACTTCCCAAGTGTCAGCATTACAGCTGTGTGCCACCATACCTGCCTTTTATAAGTAATTTTTACAGAGAAGGAACCACTCAGTTAAAAACGCCTCAGGACACAGAATTACTAAAAATTTTGAAGGTGTTGAAAATAAAGTTACCTGATGAAGAGAATACACAAGATGTCAGAAATGTGAAAACACACTTCAGTAGATAACTTGAAGGGCTATGGCATCAACAATGGAAAAGAGTACAGCAGACACTTAGATGGCTAGTCCACAGCCTTCCCTACTGGCACATGTGGTTGTAGGACAATGCATGTGCCCATGCCTGCCTGTCTGTCCATCTGTCAGGAAGCTGGATGCAGAACCTAGGGTCTTGCATATTCTAGGCAGATACTCTTCCACTAGAGTGACTGATTGTATCCCTACCATCACCAATCTTTTGAGACAGGGTCTCAATTGAGCTCCACAAGCTGGCCTAAGCTCACTCTAGCTCACGCAAGCCTCCCAAAATAGCCGGACTCCAGCACATGCCACTCAGCTGCTTCTTGTCACCATGAGAAATGGACTAAGCAGCTCTCCCTCTGGATGAGCGCCACAAGTAGTCTAGGCCAACTGCCTCCAGTTACAGATGTGGAAACCGTGACCCAGAAAGAGTAAATACCACTTACTTTTCTTCTTCAGAGAAAGCTCAGCAGAGCCCTGTTAAGTCCTGACCTCAGAGTTCTGGTTCCGAGGTCAGCGATTCCAGTTTTTTGTCTGGCGATCTGCAATCTCTCTTATATGCTTTAATCTAGATGTGATTAGTGTTTGCGTTGAACTTTATTTTTAAAATGAATTGCTATTTTCAACAGTTTCTTTGAAGTCCCATCAATCACTCAAGTGAAACCTTGACTGTGTTGAAGGTGATGATGATATGAACGTTTTGGACATGAATTTTTCTTAAAGAATAGAAGACATCTTTGATCTTGGAAAAAATATGAAGGAAAAAATACGTTTTGTTTTATTTTGAAATTACTCTCAAAAGCAACTTTTGAGGAAACAAACTCACTTTAATGAAAGTTAAACACGGCTTTTAAAAACAAATGACCTAGATTTACTTTAACTAAATCAGACGAGAGCATTATCTCTCATACAAATAAATACACTGAGGTGCCAAATGAGAACACATAATTATACTGCCAAAATGCTGTAGCTTTTTTCTCCAGCTTAAGTCATTGTGAAAGAACAGAGTTCGATAATGACTAAATTCTTAACTCAGGATTTAGGACTATAAAGGAACTGGTCTAAATAACTGTTTTTATATACTTGAGGGTAATTGGCAACAACACAGACAGAATGAACATCAACACAGAAGACCAAGAAATAAATCAATTAGAAAGTATGGAGTCCTTACTAGGGTATGAGCAGCCCTGCACACTCTCCATGTTAACTCACTTATCCACCACATACACTACGATCATCTCCCTCCCACTTTACAAATTAGAGGCAGAGTCAAGTTAAGACACATGCATCAGTGACACTTGCAAGAGGAAAGCCAAGATATAAACCTAGTCACTGCAGCCAGCCCTACAGTCTGCAGAGAAAATGCTTACAAGTCACAAAGAATGGTGACACTTTTATACAGAAGGTGCAGAACACATAAACCTAAGGATTCGAAGAGTAAGGTGGTAACTGCAGAGGCCAGGAATGGGTAGCACCTGATAAACCCTGGTAAACTGACTGTTTGTGTATGTGTCTCTGTCTCTCTGCCTCTCACTGTCTCTCTGTCTCTGTGTCTCACTCTGTCTCTCTGCCTCTCTGTCTCTCTCTGTGTCTCTCTCTGTATGTGTGTGTGTGTGTCCCTCCCTTCGCTCAGTATAACACTAGAGCCCTATATATCTATATGTCTACCACTAAGCCAGGAAGACAATTTCATTTTGAAATGATAAAAACATCCTAAATTTGGGCCATGATGATGGTTACACTCTCTGAACACTCAAGAAAAACTAAAGCACTGTACATGTTAAATGACTAAAGTGTATGATTTGTGAACAATATCCCAATTAAATAAGGTAATAATAAATCAAAATGATAATGATAGGGACTGTGGGTGTAGCTTATCGGTAGAGTGCTTGTCTCACATGTGCAAGGCTCTGGAGTTGATCCCAGCACTGCAAATTATACTTTTTCATATATTTATAATAGATATATAATAACACCACCACAGGCGTAAGGAACTTAAAGACAATACACTAGAATGCTTGAAATGGTAAAATCATCTCTGCAGCTTGGGGGTGGGGGGGCCTCATGTTTGCATCCATCTATGTGGTATGAGTGAGAAGGGAAGAGAATGAGGCTAAAGAGATAGCTCAGTCAATAAAATGTTTGCTATGCAACTAAGAGGACCATGGTTTGACCCCCAGAATCCACTTAAAATTGCAAGCATGATATATGAACTAGTAATCCCAGCCCTGGGTAGGGCTAAAACTAGCAGATCCCTGGAGTTCACTGGCCACCAAACCTAGCCACTACACAAGTTCCAGACCAATGATAGACCCTGTCTCGAAAAGTAGAATGGCCCTGTAAAATGACAGCTATGGTTGACCTCTGACTTTCCCACACACGCACATATGAACATGTGTGTGTATGTATATACACACACACACACATAAACACACACATACATGTACACACACAGGGGAGGGCAGGGGTTGTCAAAGATGCAAAAGAAATTGTTGATGTAGTTTCTGAGACAAGTCTCATTCTGTACCCCAGGCCAGCCTTTAATTTTCAACGTGGCCCAGACTAACCTAAACTCGTCATCCTTTTACATCATCGTCTCACATGCTGGGATCACAGATTGGTGCCACCAGCTCCAGCTCCCAGTGCTCTCTGTGTGATGGCACACACCTACAACCCCACCAGGAAAGCTGACACGGGAAGATGATAAATTTAAACCCAGTATTCTGTGGTGGGGTGTTTGTTTGGTTTGTTTGTTTGTTTGTTTAGAAAGAAAGAAAGAAAGAAAGAAAGAAAGAAAGAAAGAAAGAAAGAAAGAAAGAAAGAAAGAAAGAAAGAAACCGTTAGGCTGCTGCTGTAAGGTTACAGAAAAGTGGCACCTCCAAAAGGATACTCAAAGCTGTTATCTGGTAAGAATTTACTAGACAAAAACAAGAGAGGTGACTAATAGAGCAGGAACCAGAGGCAGCAGAAAAATCCAGGACTCAGAACTGGAGATTAATTTACTCAACAAGGTAAGTCCCTGCCAGGGAACAGAGAAAAATAAGGGAGGAAATGAGGCAAGACTGTATATTTTACCCATCAAAGTGATGTTTTCTTGTTGGATCTAGCCCCATCTTATTGCTAGACGAATTTGACTCAAAAGGTCTGGGTTCCTGCCGAAGGTCTCACACAGGTAGAAAGCAGCAAACTCCTGTGTCATTTTGTGTGCTGACATTAGTCAGCAGTTATATGGATTCTTGCTTGGAAGCCAGAAAGGATGAGAACCTGGCAACTGGAGAAATGTGTACAATAAACCATTCTCTAAAATGCAGGGGTTGAACTTAAACACTTTCCTCAAACTACAGCAAAGAAACATTTTGGGCTCAATTCTTTTAATTTTCCCATAAACAACACACAAAAAATTTAATAAAAAAAAAAAAAGCAGGACACCTGAAGAATTCTCAAAATAGATATATGATTTAGACGTATTGCTTCAGACCAAGAGTTCCCTGTCCTGGAGATCAACAAGGCAGGAGCTGGCTAGGTGAGTGATCACTCAATGTGGCCTCCCCACCAGTTCCTCACAATGACGACCTGCTGTTCGGTCTCACCAGGCTACTGATCACTAAGCACAGTAAGACCCCCAGTAAGACCGCGGTGGTGATTTGAATAAGAAATGTCCCCCAAAGGCTGAGGTATTTGAATGCTTAGTCTCCAGCTGGTGATCCTATCTCAGGAAGGTTTATGAGGCTTGGCTTGCTGGGGGCATCTTAGCAATGGACTGGGCTTTGAGAGTTTATAACCCTGCCTTACTTCTAGCCCACTACACTCAACCTTGCATTTGAGGATGTGAGATGGCAGATTCCTCCTGCTGCTGCCATGCCTGCCATTTGCTGCCAGGCCTCCACAACAGGACTGATTCTTGTCCAGTGGAGTTCTATGTCCAAACAAACCCTTCCTTCTCTAAATTGCTTTCTGCCCTTGGTGTTTCATCACAGACACAGAAAAGTAATACAACAGTCCACACTCTGTCTATTCCAAATAAATTTGGAGGCTGAGGGATAGCTTAAAGATAAGAGCATAGGCCTAGCATCCATGAAGCCCTGGGTCTGACCCCAACACTGAAAGGAGAAAACTGTTTTCAGAATTACTTTCAAGATCAGGAGCTCACACAAATATAGACAACACACCATCCTCTGCCCCACCTTAAACATAACATATTGTTTTAATTTGTACTTTTCTGTGTTCTCTTTAGGAATGCAACATTCAGAAAAACTTAGCTCAAAGGTTCTAACTGGGAGGCCTAGGAAATGGCTCAACACCTGCTGCCAACATGGTAGAAAGAACGGTTATCCTCTAACTTTTGTCTAAGCACCACAGGATGCACATGTAAGCACACAAAAAGCAAGCAAAATGTAATTTAGAAAAGTAAGGTTCTAACTGAAGAAAGGTGTACTTCCTTTTCGTAAGACAACTTTCAACCAATAGCATTTTATGTCAGTGGGTCTTAAAATATTACTTCTAGTTTTAAAATTTTATTTTTTTAATTATGTGCCTGTTATGGGTATATGCATGGGAATGCAGCAGGTGTCTGAGGAAGCTGGCAGTGTCAGATCCCCTGAAGCTGGAGTTACTACAAACAGTTATGAGCCGCCTAAGAACCAACCTTAGGTCCTCAGGATAAAGGCAAGCAATCTTGGCGTCTCTCCAGCCCCTTCCAACACTCCTTGTAACAAAGTCAAGTATGACAGCAAACACCTGTGATCCCAGTTCTCAGGCACTAAGGGAGAAGAACAGGCTGGAAGACCAGCCTGGTCTGGTCTACACACTGAGCTCCAGGACAACCAAAACTACAGAGAGACCCTATCTTAAAAAAAAAAAAAAGATAGCCTGGGATATATAGGAATACAGGAAGTTCCAAACCAGCCTGGGATACATAGTCAAATCCTATTTCAAAAAGCAGGAAAAAAGGAAGAAAAAAAAAATCAACAACAAAAAAGACCGCAAATGAGCCAGGTAAGATGGCACACACCTATCATCCCAGCACTGGTAAGGTTGACAGGATGTAAGAAGTTCAAGGTCATTCTGCTAATATTCAGTAAGAATAAGCTACCGGAGCCCTTGCCTCAAAATATTGTCTTGGAAAACAAAGGCTAGCTGGCCATTGTGTGCACCTTTACTCCCAGCACGCAGAAGGCAAGGCAGATGAACATCTGTGGGACTGCATAAGGAGGTCCAGGAGAGCCAGGGATACGCAGAGACCCTATCTAAAAGCAAAACAAAATAAAAGGGTAGAACAGTTGTATGTACCTGAAGTCCCAGACAGTCAGTATGCTAAGGAAAGCAGACTATTTGAACTTATAAGTTCAAGACTGACCCAAACAATATTCTGAGACCTCAGCCTCAAAACACACAAAAATAGCAGAGGGTCAACACATGCTATCTACAGTACATAATCCTTCAATGTTAGGTTTTACTAGTAAAATAGAGCAATACATGAAGATAGTTCAATGCACGGACAGACCATAAAACAAGAACTACACAGTAAATACCTACAAGCACCACACAGAAAAGCTGGCAATATGCTAGCACACACACAGTAGGGTTTACAGGAAGAAGGCATCAGCTAGACTAGACAGAGAAAGCTTTCAGGAAACCTATCTCTTAAACTGAGGCCAACAGAGACAGAAAAGGGAGTTCCATCTTGAGGGAAATGAGCAGAGCAAAGACACTGAAGCCATGGCAGCTAGCTGGGGACAGGCCAGCTGGTCCATTCAGGATTAAAAAGAAAGCACTGGAACACATCCAAATCCATGTCTGGTCTGTGGCTCCCAGCCAAGCCATCTAGCCTGCACATCCCCAGGTGAGATCCCCCAAATGAGAGCCACAGGAGAGTGCAGACCAAGAGCAACTGAGATTCATTCCCAGGAAACTTAGTCACACAGTCATTTACCAACAACGGTCACAGGACAAAGGAGTGGCATAAGGAATGGGCAAAAGCAGGACATTTAAATTCCATGTGAACACTGCAGGAGCCACTGCTAACGCTTCCTACTACCCTGGCCCAAAAGCACTTCAGTGTACTTACTGCATACTATAGTGAACTTCATCTCTGCATAAATAACGTGGCTCCTAGTGTAATGATGAGAGTTAGGTAAGGCCCTTAAGAGAGTTAAGAGGTCCAAGCAGCAGAATCTGAGGCAGACATTTGGGAAAATCCGAACTAACTCAAGCAGCACCCTCCCAACACCCCAAATATGCTTTGCTAAGAAAGGCCTGCTTTGCCAAGTAAAGCCAAAACAAAACAAGCTCTTTGAAGTTCTGATTAAGCATGCAGTTCCAAAATCACTTCAGAGTCCTCTGAGCCCAGATCTGAATACCTCAGGTCATTACTCAGAAATGAGGTCTTTTGGAAGGGCTTCAAGAATAACTCTCCAAGCTACTCCCAAATGAAGAACCTACCACAGGTAGACTGTTCCCAGCACACTCCCTGAGCAGACTCCTGCACACAAGCAAGACCTCTACTGTACAGAAGAGTCTACTTCAAAGTTCTGATTTCCCGAAATGCCCCTTAGCTTTTCCTGCCAAAAGTTTTTCCTTGGCACCAACTTTAAAAATTCCCCATCCAAGAAGTTCATCAGGTAACTCTTGAAAATTATTGACTCACCATGTTAAGATGCTCGGGAGATAGATATGAGTGAGTGTGTGTGTGTGTGTGTGTGTGTGTGTGTGTGTGTGTGAGTGAGTGTGAGTGTGTGTGTGAGTATGTGTGTGAGTGTGTGTGTGAGAGTGTGTGTGTGAGTGTGTGTGTGTGTGTGTGCATTTACTGTTGCTCCTCACATATCATTGTTACTTAGGTACTCTAGTAATTCATACCTTCTGCATTCAGCAAATCCCCAATACAGGTTACCAGGATGGACAAGTGATACCAGATTCCTCACATAAATGTAACTAATGTCAGGACGCTGGAAAGATTAAAAACTAAAGTAATCAGGAAGTACTCCAGAGGGAAGACATGAAATCTTACAGTGTTACTAAGATCATCTCACTGGCTAACTCCCAAGGAAGTTTTTCAAGAAGCCTTTAGAGTTTACAGCTCTAAATAAAGGGTGACTGAAAGTAATGATAACTGCCTGAAAATGAATGGCATACACACAACTATTAGCAAAACACACACACACTACTGAATAAATTGTAGCATGCACAGCGCTAGATAACAATAACCTGACTGTAAATGGAATGCTTTGCTCTTACCTCAGCTCTCCAACCCCTTTTCCACACTCAAGCAGCCACCCAAGGGAACTGTGTTCCTCGAGCCAGCCCATCCCCAGTCACTGATACCTGTCCAGCTCCCCAGGGCTGCTGAGTACACACTGCAGCTCTACAACACTCTAGAACAAATGCCTCCCCTTTCACGTGACAATGGCCACAAAGAAATCCATGCACTGCCACTTTACACTCAGCCACCATCCTGTACATGCCAGAAACTCAGCCTTGCACTAAAGGTGGAGGAAGGATTATAAAACCCAGGAGGCTGAGGAAGGAGAATGGTAAGTTCAAGGCTAAGGAGACTGACTCAAAACTTTAAAAGACAAGGAATATTGTAACCTTTAGAATCTAAAACAGGAAACTGTAAGAAAAAAAAAAAAACTGGGGGGAGGGGTGCACTCCTTAGATCCCAGCACTCAGGAGGGAGATGCAGGTGGAGTTCAAGGTCAATCTGGCCTATAGCACTGGTTCTAGGACAGCCAGGACTACACAAAGAAACCCTGTCTTTGAAGAAAAGTAAAGAGAAAATAAGAAAGAAAGAAAGAAAGAAAGAAAGAAAGAAAGAAAGAAAGAAAGAAAGAAAGAAAGAAAGAGAGAGAGAAAGGGAGAAAGGGAGAAGGAAGGGAAGGAAGGAGAGAGGGAAGGAGGGAGGGAGGGAGGGAGAGAGGAAGGTACGTAGGTATATATTGCTGGGCTAGTGAGATGGCAAAAGCACTTGTTCATTCCCTGGGACTCACCGCAGACGAATCTTTGATGTGTCCATTGTGGCACGTACACATCTACACTCACACATGTGTCACTAAGCATGTACTTCCTACTAGGCACCGTACAGCACAATAAACACTTCTCTGGACTCAAACCCAAGGAGGAAATTACTACCTGAAGAGGGTTATGAGGGCTAAGAAGTAAAGAAAGTGTTGCAGTGCAGGATACACAGGCAAATCAGGAAGTTACAGGTCTCAAACCTGAGTGACATTCAGCATGTGAAAGCTAAGTCAAGGAGGATGTGCTAAAACACTGTAGGTAGGCATGGTGGTGCACACCTACAATCTCAGCACACAGAAGGCTGAGACAAAAAGAGGATCCACAGTGTAAGGCCAGCCTGGGCCACATAGCAGGACCCTGTCCCAAAAAAAGAGAGGAGGGGGAGAGAAGGAAGAGCAAGAAAAAGAGGAAAGGAAAAAGGAGGAGATAGAGAGGGCCTCCTGTGCAAGTTTTAAAAGTCAGTGTTTCAAACTCATTCTTTACAGAGAGGAAATGGGTGGATGTTTGTAAAGAAGAGCCACAGTCACTTAGATTTTGGGAACTGGTGTGACAGAGTGTGACAGTGACTTGCCTACAGTACCCTCATGGGATAAGAGACAAACTCAGGTATTTTAATTCCTCTTCCTGTTAGATGTAACAGGGGGGCGGGGGGGGGGGTGACTGCACTGCAGCCACACTCAGAAGGCAGAGAGGGAGGAATGCTCAGCTGGCTTTCTTCTTTCCCTGCAATGGGGTATTCCAGCCCAGAGAATCGTGCCACCATGCTTCCAGTGGCTCTTTTTGCCTCAACTAATCTAACCTAGTCTATCCAGGCTTGCCACCAAAGTGATTCCAGATCCTGCCAAGCTGGTGATCCGTACTAACCATCAGGGTCCAGTTCAAAATCACTGTTTGAAATTAGTGTTCAGTAGGCCTTCATCAAAGGGGCTTCTCAGGCTGCAGGCATGGATTACAACACAACCCACAACTACCCAGAGTGCCCAGAATAAGTGACATCAGAGTGATCAGCCCACTCCAGGGCTCAGGGAACATCAAGCAAGATGGGACAGGAAGACTCTACAGAGCCATTGCATCATCAAGTCACTACAGCTGTGGCTATCTGAAGTCCTACACAGACTGGGCCCACCAACATTCCGGCATGGATGGCAGAGAGGCCCAAGAGGGGCTCACGCCTCCCTACAGGAGTACTTACAATTACCAGTTGTTAATGGTGCCCTGTCTTCACAGATGTAGCCACTGTTAAATTAGTTGCCTTTGCTCTACACCCTGCTACCCAAGCTCTAGCAAGACGGTAAATTAAACTCAGTAGCCACACACAAAAAGAAGACACTAAAGTAGGAGGGGACTTGGTTCCAGCAGGAGACAGTGGAGGATAAAGAGGGGAATGTGTGTAAAAATAACTAAAGTCCTTATAAAAATATATGAAACCGTCAAAAATTCATAAAAATCACTAACCATGATATTAGATATTCTGATTCTTCGCCAGAATTCTACAAAAGTTAAAAATGTAAAAACAGTGAAAAAAAATCAGCAAAATAAAAAGTAAAAACAAAAAATAAAAAGCCCAAATGGGCAGCCTGATAAATGGAAGAAAATATTTACAAAAATCTATTCTTATTAGGGATCTGCAGCCAAACATAAAAAGAATCCTGACCCTTGATAAAAAAAATTCAATAACCCACAAACACATAAGATCAGAACAGCTATTTCTTCCAAGAAGATAGATACCCAGGTGATACAGGTAACCAAGAAACACATGAGAACATATTCAGCATCCTCAGGGAGTGCCAGTTATCCCAACACGATGGCTAGAAAGGATTAGTAAGAATGTAGAGATAGAATCCCATACATTCCTAGTGGTATTGTCAGGCAGTATAGCCACTTTGACCTGCCTTGCATGTCCTCAAAGGGTTAAAGTTATCCAGGAATTCCATTTCTGGGTATTTATTCTCCAAAACTGAAACCATGTGCATAAAAGCTTATACATGAATGTTCCTAACAGAATTCTTCGTAAGAGTCAAAAGGTAGAAACAAATGTTCACCAACTGTCATGGTTTTAACATGCTTGGCCCAGGGAGTAACACTATTTGGCAGTGTGGCCTTGTTGGAGTGGGTGTGTCACTGTGGGTGTGGGCTTTAAGACCCTCATCCTAGTGCCTGGAAGCCAGTCTTCTCCTAGCAGCCTTCAGATGAAGATGTAGAACTCTCAGCTCCTCCTGCACCATGCCTGACTGGATGCTGCCATATTCCTTGATGCCTTGATGATAACAGACTGAACATCTGAACCTATAGGTCAGCCCCAATTACATGTTGTCCTTATGAGCATTGCCTTGGTCATGGTGTCTGTTCACAGCAGTAAAACCCTAACTAAGACACCAACTGTTCCTAATTTAAAGAGTGCTACAATGGAATATTACTCAACCATAAAAAGGAATAAAAACTGGTCTATGGGGGAACCTTGGATTTACAGTGCTAAGTGAAGTAAGTCAATCACACACACACACACACACACACAAACATTTTACATTATTAAGCCTGTGTCACATGCACAACAGGCAACAGGCAAAGCTACATTTTGGAGTGGCTGTGATGGAGATAGCAGAAGGAGGCTATAGAATTTTAGAAAAGATGAAAATGCTTTCAAATTGAGTAGTTGTGATAGTTCTACAACCCTGTGAATACTCTGAACAGAGAATATACTTGAAACAGGAATATTTTGTGTGCTAATAAAGTTGTAACAAAAGAATGTTAAAAAGCAGCAAAAAAGAGGCTGGAGGCCTGTAAGATGGCTCAGCAAAAAGGTGCTTACTAAGCCTAATATCCTGAGTTGGATTCCCAGGACCCACAGAGTGAAAGAAGAGAACCAACTTCTTCAGGTTGTCCTCCCTCTTTCCCTCCTCCTCCCCCTCTCCCCCCCCCCCCTCACACACACACACACACAAACACACACACACACACCACTGCACATAAAGGGTTGAGTACTTTAGACAATGAATGCTAGAGGATGAAAAAGGAGCAGAGGGAGTGGCCAGAAGGAAACACACTGCCCAAAGCAGGACAGGTCCATCACTTCCTGTTTCATGTCCCTCACTGCAGGCTGGGAGGAAATATCTCAGCAGCTCAGAGAAGCAAGCAGTGGTGGACACTGCAGGGCTACTTTCAAAAAGTCCCCAGTGCATTACAAAGAAGAAGCAAGGGGCTCTGCTTCCCTCCACAGGCTCTTTCCTGTTGGCCAGTTACCTGCAGGAATACTTTCAGAAGCCAGAGGACAAACTAAGGCACCTCCTGATGGGGCAATCATTTACTGACTGCACCAGGTCTTAGAATGAAAAGAAGCTACAGGTTGAGAATCTAACTTGCAAGTCTAAGGTTTTTTTGTAAAACAGGTTCTACTACATAGCAGTCAGTTTCCTGAACCCTAGGATTACAAGCATGTGCCCCCATACTGGACAATGGAAGTCAAGTCTCTGCACACCAAGGTGGCTGTTTATTAAATACTGAATTCTGTACAATCTTATGACAGGTACTAATCTAAAGTAAGGGCACAAAAAAAATCATCTTTTGTGCATATATAAGGAGTAGTATGTATATGAAATCATCTTTTGTGTATTTAAGGTATATGTATAACAGAAGTGGATTTCCTGTTTAGACTCCAGTCCCACCCTCAGGTATCTCATTATGTATATACAAATATTCCGAAATCAGGGAAGGGAGCATACCAGAACTCCAAAAGAATATTAAATCAGAAACACTTCTAGCCCCAAGCATTCTGAATAAAGGCTACTCAATCTGCACTAAATTAGGAAATTCAGAAGTCTCTGAAGTTTCTAAATAAAAATAAGTCTTCAAACAAACAAGAGGATTACTGTGGCACGTATGAGTCTCTTGTGCCTAGGGGCACTGAAGCATGGAGAATCCTAGCTTGAGTAGCTCCTGGTTGTCCTTGCCCAAGGCTGCAGGTACTCTACTCCCTCACTACTGCCCCTGTAATCCACCATGGTTTTCTTTCCCTTCTAGGCCTCTGTTACCACATATGGTTGTTTGAATGAAAGATGTCCTTGTACTCTCAGGCATTAGGACACTGGGTTACCAGTTGGTGGTACTATTTGGAGAGGTTATGGAACCTTTATGAGGTGGAGCCTTGCTGGAGAAGAAACATCCCTGGGAGTAAGCTCTGAGAATATGTAGCCTGCCCCACTTCATTTGTTCTCTGCTCTGTTTGTGGTTAAAAGACATGATCTCTCAGCTTCCCACTACAACCACCCTGTCTTAGGGTTTTACTGCTGTGAGCAGACACTGTGACCAAGGCAACTCTTATAAGGACAACATTTGATTAAGGCTGGTTTACAGGTTCAGAGACTCAGTCCATTATCATCAAGGCTGGAGTATGGCAGCATCCAGACAGACATGGTGTAGGAGGAGCTGAGAGTTCTATATCTTCACCTAAAGGCCACTAGAAAACTGGCTTCCAGGCAACTAGAACAAGAGTCTTAAAGCTTATAATGACACATTTTCTACAACAAGGCCACACCTGCTAATAGTGCCACTCCTTGAAGCATACATATTCAAACCACCATACATGCCATGTCTCCCCACCCCCCATTACTGACTCTCTTTCTGGAACCAAAAGCAATAGTAAACTCTCCCATGAGTAACTTTTGGCTATGGTTTTTTTATCATAGCTATAAATGTTGTAGCCTCTTGCCTCTGTCTGGTACCATTCACAGTGCCACCCTCACACACCACAGTATCCCACCTTCTTCTAGGGCAGTAGTTCTCAACCTGTGGGTCATGAGCAGTTTTGAATAACTTTTCTCAGGGATAACCTAAGACCATCAGAAAACCTATTTATATTATGATTCATAACAGTAGAAAAACTGTAGTTATGAAGTAGCAACTAAACTAATTTTTTTGGCTGGGTGTCACCACAACATGAGGAACTGTATTAAAGGGCTGCAGCATTAGGAAGGTTGAGAACCACTGCCCTAGGGCCCACAGAGTCACCTAAGACTGCGCTCTGCACTGCCCACTGAGCCCTTGGGGAATCATCACATCCTAAAGAAACCATGCTCCTCTAAATGTCAGCTACCCTGCATCTACTACATGCCTGTGGACAGTGGGGCTTTCACACCATCTGCCTGAGCTTCAGAACTCGCAGAGCATTGGCAGTACCAAGAATTCCTGCCCAGGGAGTTTTCCCAGACAGCACCCTTGGCTGCTGGGCCTTCTCACTCCACTGTTCTCACCTGCCATGGCTCTGGTCACATGATTCAGGAAGCTGGGGAGTCCATGATGACAATTCCCTATGGTATCTATGCTGGCTTCAACCATATCATCAACTGCACACAGGCCATCAATTTCCCCATCCTGAGGCACATGACTAGCAAAGTAGATTCAGTGAAGCTGCCAGGCCAGGGTCAGCTTCTCCACGGCTGTCTTCATGTGCATCCTGCAACCAAACACATGAGCTGTGCAAACAGAGTAGACAGCTGTGGACTATCTGGAGCCCATGACACCTTCCAGGCAGGCGCTAACCACATGGCAAGACCTTCATACATCCAAGAAGGCTCTGATGGGCCTAGGGCATTTCCTGTTTCACCAGGCCACAAGCCCTTTCTTCCTATGGCCACAAACAATGAGATCTACTACAACACCCAGTTGTTATTGGGGCTGCAACCATTAAGTGCCAAAAATGCTAATACCCAGCCTAGAACTTCAACCCATAGATCCCAAGATCCCAACACAGCCTCATCCACCCTGGACCCATCTTCCCCACATCACTACCTATCAACTAGCAGACCAGTCTTAGACAATGTCCCTTTGAACTGAGTACAGGAGCCGACTGTCAAGTGTCCAGCTCAGAGGTGCCTGCAGGCAGGACAGTGGATACAGCCCTGGGCCCAGAGCTTCAACCTCAAGCTTCACATGAATTTCTGGTGCCCAGCACTGTATCAGCGATCCCTGTACAGCAGCTTCCTACTGTCATAGTTCTGAAGTCTGTTTAATCTTGGATACTAAGGGCTTGTCTCCACTGCTCACTGCTCTCTATATGGAAGCTTACTAAAATCCATCAAATATCTATCTCAGAGCTTTGGTCCAGTTTGTGGTCATCCATGACTGAGCCCTTTCTATAGGCCAGAGGTGATGCCACTGCACTATGGTGCTACTTATTACATCACGTTTGCACTGCATTCTTCTTCCTTTCAGACCTTTTACAAATACGTCCCCCTTTGCTTATTCCTTATGACAACTCTATAGTTGGAGCCTTATGAACACTCCCCTTTTTACTACCAGACACAAAGAAGGGCCAACTAACTTCTCTAAGATCACTAAATCATAATGGCATCAGAGTACAGCCTGGGTTGTCTGCCCTCAAAAGTACACTGGGTCTTAGCGTATGCCCTGTAATATGGAATCTAGAATGCTGCTGGTTCCTGTTGTCCTTATCAACAAATATCTTGAACAATCTCCAGTTTTTGTTCTCAGCTTTCGATGCCAATCAGCCTTGGGACAACACAGCAGAGTAGGCATCCACACACTCACCTCTGGACGGAGCCCTCTACAGAGAGGGAAACTAGAACAGCAAGGAAGCAAGCAAGCCACAGCAGCAACACTTCATGTCTCAGCTCTTTGAAGTTACACTTAAGGCCTGAATGTGGCTCTAATCAAAAAGAATCTAATATGCACCTTTGTATTTGCATATTCTTACATATTAGAGAAATGTAATATAAAATCAGCAGTGTTTCCAAATCAAAGCTCTAAAGAAAAAATTCCTCTGCTTCTTTATATTATCCTTCCAATTCTTAAACAAATAGCCCTTCCACTGACTTACACAGATCCTGCCTAAAATCTTTAGATCATCCCACTGTGAACAGTTCTGATACAGTGGTTTACATGGTTCATTATATTCTAGTTTTATCAAACAAATTTAACTTTAAAATTCAAAAATTTCTCCATTGCTGAAGAAGAGAGACATTCAAGGAACCTACTAGCCAGCTAGTCTAGTCAGTAAACTCCAGTTTCAATGACAGATCCTGCTTCAAAAACTATGAAAAAGCAACGAAGGACAACAGCCTGTCATGAACCTCTAGCCACTAGTGAGTACACAGAAATAAACCATACACACACACACAAAACCACAACATAACATTGGCTATATGCCTATAATCTCAACACTTGTGGCAACGAGGCAAAAGGAATGCTTTGATTTCAAGACTAGCCTGACTACATAGTATGTTCAAGGCTAATCTGGGATACACAGGATGACCTTGTCTTAAAAATGAAAAGATACAAATAAATGTCTTTATGTTTTAATATTCTGTGATTCAAGTATGTCACAAGACCAAGATGGCCTTCTTCCTATTCATTCTCATCCTCTCTTATTGTTCCAAATAAGAATTCTGGCTATATATTATAAGCACATGCCTGCAAGTGGTAACTGCCTGGGAATTAACACAATTCAGCTTGAAACCTGACAGGCAGCAATGGGAAAACATTCTGAGAAACAAATTACATTTGAAAACCAGTACTGTATGCCTAAACTAGCTAAAGCCCAAAAGAAGTCTTGCCCAGTGTGACCTAGGCGAGTTGGCACACAGACATAGAAAAGGTGACTTAGGAGCCTGTGGGAATGTGACAAGTCCGAGAAGGCATTATTACTTCAAGTCTGACTTAAGAGCGTCTGCCCATGAGCCACCTTCTCTAAAACATACAACATACAACAGATGCACAGCCACGCACTTACATCAGCTAGAGGCATCTAATGATTACGTGCCCAATTCTATGAAGATAAATATTTACCAAGAAAAGTCATCAAATTAAACTATTGCTTCACACGGTCTTCTGGACATAATAGGGCTGTTGAACTCATGAACTCACAGCAGCTGTGGTTATCTGCACAAGACTGAGTCCATCAACATTCCTTCATGGATAGAGAAGGGGCCAGTTTCGTTCCCTGCTTGAGTTCATGCCATTGCAGTAGAGAGTTCCCCCTGCAGAAAGGAGTCCTTTTTCACCCTTGAATTTCCAAAGCCCTTACAGTTTACTTTGGCCCAAAGACAATGCCGAACATGATACATGCAAAAACGTGTAAAGTGTTTAAAAATGTGTACAGCCATCTCATGCTACATACAGTCTACCAAGTAGAAAAGACTAGGCTCATCAACTTGACAAGGTGACTCCGAAGGCCCAGAAATGCCTGGAGTCACAGCTGACCAACAGTCACCCACCCATCATATTTGGGCAAGACCCTCAACTGCCAGCTGACTGATGTTGCAGGAGGGATTCAGCAGGAACAAGAACACCATCACACAGCTGGGCCCAGCCCCAACTACCAAGCCCCTAAATGGTGAACTAAAGGAATAGCTGCCATTTTAAACCAAGTTTTGAGGGATTTGTTAAGCATTAAGTAACCTAAAACTCAACATGCCCCAACCTAATGCAAACCACTAAGCAGCAGACAAACACCAAGCTGCAAGAGCAAAGTGAGCTGGCATGGAGGGCAATGGTGTTGATGAAGCGATGAGAAATGCAAAGCAGCATGATGCACAAATCACTGCTCAGTTCACTCAAGTGTAGCAGAACTGAACACTTTATGAAGTAAAATCACTAACATAAGAATCTCAAGAAGCAAGGAGAATCAAAATTTTAACACCAAAAGAATTTATTTTTTTCAATGTTCCACACCATTTCTGAAAATAACTAAGTACTTTGCCCTCCCAGTGAACACCAAAAATAATGCCTCTCAGATAGGCATGGTGGCACACACCTGTAAGCCTAGCACATAGGTGACAGACAAGGGGAGATCTTTGGGAGCTCAGGGTTAGCCTGGTCTACAGAGCAAGTTCCAGTGAGATTCTATCTCAAACTAATGACAATAATAATAAATAGATAATGCTTCTCTAACTGTATTATCTAGAGGGATAATCAACTAAAGTCTTATGGAAAAGGAAGCAATTATAACAAAAGGCTTCACTCTACTTAGATGACACAAACATATGAGTAGATGGGTGAGAGGTGTTTGCAGGATAGAAAAGATAGGACAGAACACACAAACCTCTACAACAGAGCTAAGCACTTAACTATACTGAAGGGCTGTGTTATGTCTCACATGAGTAGCTACAAACACTTAGTGTGCTTGCTAGTGTCCCATCAACACTCATAGATACCATTTTTATCCCTACTCTTTGTCCGCCTTCTATTAGCTAGAAACCAGTCATATCTAAGGTATATTACTACACTACATTTTAATTAATATTTTAGTGTCAAGGTAAAAAGGGAACCCTTTTTATTAATTATTTACATCCCAAATGTTGCCTCCTACCTCCTTCACCTCTGAGAGGGTGCCTCCCAGGTATCCCCCCCCATGCCAGGGCATCAAGTCTCTACAGGATTAGGTACATCCTCTCCCACTGAGGCCAGACCAGGCAGCCCTCTGCTACATATGTGCTGGGGTGGAGGGGCTTGGACCAGCCTGTACGCTCTTTGGTTAGTGGCTCAGTCTCTGGGAGCTCAGTCTGTAGGGACAAAAATGGAACAAAGACTGAAGGAATGGCCAACCAGTGACTGCCCTAACTTGGGATCTATCCCATGGGCACCAATCCTTGACACTACTAATGATGCTATGCTGTGCTTGCAGACAGGAGCTTAGCATGGCTGTCCTCTGAAAGGCTCTACCAGAAGTTGAGACAGATGCAGATACTCACAGCCAAGCACTGGATGGAGATCTGGAACCCCTATGGAAGAATTAGCAGAAGGATTGAAGGAGAGAGCAACCCCTTAGGAAGACCAATGGTGTCAACTAACCTGGGAACCCTTCGTCTGTTCCCATTCCCCCAATGTGAGCACTGTTACTGTTTCCTTCAGACCAGCTCTCTTTTCAAAGCTGTACAATGCCACACTTTCAGCTTTATGCCCAGGGGTGGGGGTGGAGGTGGGGATGTCCATTCACATGTGAGAATGCACGTGCACAAATATATTCATCTGTTTGTCTGGGGGGCTGGAAGGGTGCTCTGCACTGGAGTTCTTGCCTACCAGCTGGGTTTGAGTTCCAGCCCCACAGAACAAAGCATACTCTTCCAAGCCATCATTATAAACCAAGTAGAATTCTCCTTCCATATTAAGTTGTTTGGCAACCACTTACATAGATTGCATCACAATCCTTATCAAGGATCTTTTTGTGCCTGCTGTGCCCAAAGCACCATATCTCCTGCTAACCAGAACATGCCACAATCATAAGCCTGTGAAGACTGCCATCCATTTCCAAATCCCGAAATGACCTAAGGGTAAAATATTGAATTAAAGCAGTATTATAATGGGTTAGTTTCTAAAATAGCTCACCCATTATCACCAAAGAGAAATCAACAGCTGTGAAAGACCCCACTTTCTCTCTAAAAACAAAGAACAAACGAAAAGGAAACCTAGCTATTTAATGGCTGGGAGAAAACTGCCTTTTTGGAACCAAAACAGGAATTGTTTGGATCACTGAATGAAAGTAGCCATCCCAAAGTTCAGAGACCAGTTTATCTGACTTGTGAAAGTGGGTATCCAGGAAAAAAGAAAATCCCTGGAGCCAGATGCTGACCAGCACCGATTCTACAGGTACACTCTCCAAAGAATGGCCCTTCACGGTCCATTCACATACACACACCATCACCTCCTGGTGCAGAGGACAAGGATAAACTGAAGCTTATGAAATTAAGCTTCCAGAAAATTAAAGAGCTTTGAAAATGAATTTCCTAGTTAAAGAAAATCTCCCTAAATGCTGTACAATCTTTTAAAAATGTAACCAAATAAATGTGTCTCTGTTGCCCAAAAATATGGAAAACTTACACCTATCCATGGCGGCTATGCGTAGAGAGATGAGGCAGTATTGTGTTCACGACCAATCTGGCCTACAGAGTGGCAAATTCCAAGCTAGTCTGGGATAGAGCAGAGCCCTTCCCAAAAGAGGGGAAGAGGGGATGAGATAGTGACTCGGTGGTTAAAAGCACTAACTGTTCTTCCAAAGAACCTGGGTTCAGTTCTCAGCACATATAGCTCTGTAACTGCAGTCCCAGCAGAGTAACACACCCTTATGATTTCTTCAGGTTCTTCATGCTTACTTTGTACCAGACATACATGCAAACAAATACCCAGACACATAAAATGAAAAATAAATACATCTCAAAGACAAAAAGTAAGCAAACAAAATATTTGAAACTCCATTAAATCCTTCTGCCTAGTCTTATAAAAACAAAGGAATGATCACTTAAAACTCTTTCTATATATTAAAAAGTGTAATGATTATGCATCAGCAGGAAGCAGAAGGCAGAAGAAAGGATTCCTATAATCACAAACTCAAACTTTTCCTTTTTTAATTGAACCTGTTTAAATCTAAAATTAAAGCAGTTTTTAAATTTTTCTGAGCTGGGATTAAAAGCACTAGCTATTCTTGCAAAGGACCTGGGTTCAATTCCCAGCACCTACATGGCAGCTCACAAACCATCTACAACTGTACTTCTAAGAGATCCAGTGTTTTCTTCTGACCTCTGTGGACACCAGGTACACATGTGGGCATATACAGATCTGTAGACAAACGCTTACTCATAAAAGAGTGGAACTTTCAGATTCTCAACTTTCATGGTACAACTGAGAAGCCAGGATAGGAAAAGGGACGCCAAGCTTCATGGTGGCACTTGTCTGTAACCCTAGCAAGAGACAGGAGCAGGTGGATCTCCATGACTTCTAGGCTGCCCTGGTCTACATAGCCCAAGAGACCGCATGAAGCCCATGCCTTACAGGCCTGGGTCCTAATCCCTGTTTTCCTCTAGCACATTTCAAGGAAAGCAGCTGAAAGCTTCCAGGTTAGTCCCAGCAGCAATTCTGTGCAACAGCAAATCTGTGCCCAGCCTAAACCACAAATGTGACAGGAAATGGAATTGGTTTTATTGCCAAGGCTGCTATGAGGTTACTTAAGGCTTGTATACTCTATCTGCTCCTCAAGGAAATCAAATAAATGTTAGCTAGTAAAGCCCCCACAAATCTTGATATATACACATTGCCACACTTATTCATTCAATAAGTGCTTATCCCACATCTCCCACATGTCAGCCTCAGACACAGCTGAAGAGATTGATAACAACACCAGAAAAGGAAACTCAGACCCAGGACCTTACACTGTGCTTGACAACCTTTAAGAATCAGGGGCCTTTCAGAGACTGCACTCTGCCAAAATATCACCTCTCAGCTACCCAGCATAGATCATAATGGTAAGCCCTGTCTTTAAAGCGACACTCAAGCTTATGGCACTCCCCCAGCAGGCGCTGTGAAGCACTACAGGCATAAACACAAACAAAGAGATACTGCAGTAGTCAGCACTGATGCACACAGAGGAGGAGCTGCACTTCTGCCTTAGCAAGGATGGAGTAGGGATCTTTCCCAGATACCAAGAATACACTGACAAGAGTGGCCTTGACCCTGACCCCGAGGACAGAATCATGACAACGGTCCATTACCAAGCACCTGCTGGCTGTCAGTTCTGCTGAAGGCAGGTCACTCTACACACATTCCCCTTACATGAGTCTTGCAAGGTGGCTGCTCCACCAGTTCACAGGTGGGCACTCAGGCTCTGTGGTTATTTCTCCAGAAGAAAGGGCAAAATGAACAAAGGTGAATGCCTTTTCTCAGCTTGGCAGGAACTGAAGGCAGGTCAAGGGCAAGTTTATTTTATAATTCTCATTACAAGCAGACACTGTAATAACTGCAACTTCTCAGAGGGAAGAAAAAACATCTACGTACATTCAACTAGATGCAGGTTTCAACACTAATCAAACTTACAATGTGCTCATATCCTTCTTTCTCATAAAAATAGCTCTAAGTAAAAATTCACAGATGATGAGAAAGTTTAAAATACATATTCTAGGCCACCTGCTACAAAGATACTTTTGCACAACTTCTAAAAACTTTTTAAAAATCTGCTTCAATGCTCCTACTTAACATAAACTGTTAGGATAATAGCTATTTCCTTTCTATCCAGGTAGCACCCACTAACCACTTAACTATAATTGGCAACCACCAACAGTGCCCCCTGACATTTCACAATGATGATAACCAGTGTCATGACACACATCTAATTCCCTAGTCTCCACCCACTCCAACTTGCCAGACCAGCTGGAGAAGGCAGGTGAACACAACGTTTTAACATCTGGTGTAACAGCGAACTCACACTTGGCTAGACGACTCCTTAGGTTCAGTCATGTTCTCATTTTGACAGCTTCCAAATGTTACCCAAAAATTCTTTTTAACTGCTTTGTAAAGCACACTAAGCAAATGTTATATAGTGATTTATCATTTTACTTGATGTAATCAATAAGACTAAATAGATCTTAAAAAGCAAACGCCCACACTTCTGAACACAGCACACAAAAAGACACTATTCACAAACCCCAACTGAGAACCAAGTCATAAGATCAGGTAAGAAATAGCATCTATAAATAAATAGCAACAAAACCAATAACAGCTAATATTTATATATAATGCATATTATATATAAATACAATATTTACAGATAACATTCACCAGTATTCCTGGTGTGAGCTATACTAACTCCTCACAACTGACCACACTCTGGGGAAAGTGATTGATTACCCACTAAGCCTCTCCACAGGAATCAGACCAAACCTCCCAACCACCCGACCACAAGACAGTAACTACTCAGTGTCGTCACAGTTGTGGACAAAAAGTGACATCAAATACTCTCTCATGGAGAAATTACATTCTGGGGGTGGGGGGGAGCATAAAAGCAACCTTGCAAGAAAGAGGGAGGGAGGGAGGGAGGGAGGGAGGGAGGGAGGGAGGGAGGGAGGGAGGGAAGGAGGGGGGATATACATTAGCATAAATTAAAAAGAATAATCATTAACTAAAATTCTTAAGACATATGTCATCCAAATTCAGAAACATACAGAGCTCAGTGGGTAACCCTCTCACTGTGAAAGCCCAACGACCTAACTTAATCCCTGGAAACAAGATAAAAGGCCACTCTCAGCACTTCTACACAAGATGGAAGGCAGAGGCAGATCTGCCTACAGACCTGCTAGTGTAGAATCCACACGAGTGGATACAATCAACAACCTCAAAGACCCTGCTTCAACAATGTGGAAGAAGAGAAGAGATTCTCAAAGCATTGTCTGCTGATATCCACATGAACACCATGATACCCACACACCCACACTCACTCACATGCTTGCTTTATGTATGACATGTAAAGTAAAGGAAACTTTAAAGATTACTTTAATAAATGAATTAATTGATTTAAAAATAGAGAATTAAGCCGGGCGTGGTGGCGCACGCCTTTAATCCCAGCACTCGGGAGGCAGAGGCAGGCGGATTTCTGAGTTCGAGGCCAGCCTGGTCTACAGAGTGAGTTCCAGGACAGCCAGGGCTATACAGAGAAACCCTGTCTCGAAAAACCAAAAAAAAAAAAAAAAAAAAAAAAAGAGAATTATCAAGTATAGAGTCACACTCCCAGATATGCTGTCTGACTAAAATCATTCTGAAATACGCTAATAATTTAGGCCCAAAAGTGGTCATTTAGACACTGGCTGTCAAAAGCTCCAAAAGCTCTATGGTCCTTTTATTTACCTGGCTAGACTCTTCTAAAGGTTAGAGCCTGAAATAATTTCAGACGATCTCTTTTCCTTGGGTAAAAATCCAGTTCCCTTTCCAGCAGGAAAGCACTCAAACACAGACTATACACAGAAAAGTCTTGATAATTTTTTGTTATAAGAGAAAGAAAAAAACTTCAGGAGGTAAGGAGACAGGGTCTCACTATGTACCCTTAGCTAGCCTGGAACTCTCTATATAGACCAGGATAGCCCAGAAGTCACAGATATCTGTCTGCCTCTGCTTCTCAAGAGCTGAGACTAAAGGTATGTGCCACCCAGCTAGGACAGGAAGATGTTAAATTAGCAAGTGGCAAGATGAATTCAGTTAACTTATTTTCAATCTGTCATATTTAAAATCTTTCAATTATTTATTTCTAATCTGAACAATAATCTTACAGCACAAATGTCTCCCGCTTTACCTAGTTAAGGTTATTGCTGCCAGTGAATACATTTCTGTGGATGCTGCTCAAGATGGTTTTATGTCATCTTGATATAAGCTAGAGTCACCTGAGAGGAGAGACCCTCAACTGAGAAAATGCCTCCATAAGACCAGATTGTAAGCAAGTACGTAAGTCATTTTCTTAATTAGTGATTAATGGGGAGGGTCCAGGCAATTCTCGGTGGTAGCATCCCTGGACTGGTGGTCCTGGGTTCTCTAAGAAAGCAGGCTGAGCAAGCCATGAGGAACAAGCCAGTGCACAGCCCTCCTCCATGGCCTCTGCTTCCAGGTACCTGCTTGAGTCCCTTTCTCCTCAACTTGCTTTTTGATAATGGTTTTACTGCAGCAATAGAAACCCTAATTAAGACAGATGCTAACAGGAATTCTAGTTCTTAAAACAAAAAGTAAAGTCTAGTTCTAATCCTCTAAACCTTTGCTTTCCCATTTAATTACTATATCATGTCCATCGTTCCAAGAAGTGGCTCATCAAATAGTGAATTAAAGACTGTGAAGGCAGTGTGGTTGCTTTTGTCTATAGTTCAGCACTTGAGAAGCTGAAGTAGGAAAATTGCCAGAAATAAGTGAGGACAGCTCACAATAAGACCCTTTCTAAAACACAAAACAAAACTACAAAACAGCCACATGAGAGCTTATACTCTAAGGACTTGTAGCCAGCATCCGAGAGCATCAACACAGCATAAAATTAAAACTAAAGATTGGATCTAGTTTTAGAAGGGCATGATTTGTTTATGTTTTCAAACTGAAAACTGCAATACTTTTGAAAAGCAAACAACTATTAACTGACTAGTTTTCAAAGAAACCTCAATAGTATAAAAAATGACAAATCAATGTTACCATGACAACTGTTTAAACCCCAAATCTAGACTAACGATGAGCAAATACCTACCACAGTCAAATCCATAGGTTTGGTTTGATCCCCTGCACCATTTTAAAAAAGAGAAAATAAAGTTTAATAAATCTCCACCCAGTATTAAGACTATCTTGGAGAAATATTCCATTGTGTTACTGAACATCCCATCAATCAACTACACACACACACACACACACACTCACGTCACACAAGGACAAACAAAAGTAAAGGAAAACATTACTCTTGTGTTTGCAGAGACGGGTCTATAGGTGAGTTATGTATTTTGCGGGCATACAACTACCTTGAGGAAAAGGACAAACTCTGTAGTCTAGATGCCTTGGCTCCTGACACCTTTAATAATTTCACCAGGGTGATTTCTGTTCCTAATGGCACTTTCAGAAGACAAATCCCAGCCTGGTGTGGTAATATCTGACTATAACCCCAGCAGCTGGGAGCGGAAGCAAGAGGATCGGAGTTCAAGACCAGCTTCTGCATCATTGTAAATTATGAGATCCTATCTCAAAGAAAAAGAATCTCAAAATCTACCTCCATCTTTAGAGCTCAGCATAAACTTGACTTCCTCCAAGAAGCCCCTTTGTTTTCCAATAGAACTCATCACTGTCAGAGTTCTGTTTGAACTAATCATTATAGATCACTTGCAAGAGCGAAGACCCGTGCTGTTTTGCTTACCACTGCATTTCCAGAACAATGTCCAGTCCATCATAGGACTCAACACAATATTTTAAATGAATGAGTTGTATTCCACAGTCCATTAAAGTATTTCAATGAGAAGGTAAGGTCTCAGAAAGAAATGAGTTAGTGAGGTCACTATGCAAACTCTGGCAGCATGGCAAGCATGTATTTTGATAAAACTTTTAAAATCTGCTTCAGGGAAGCCTGACCTCAGTTCAAGAATATAAGTACAGTCTAGCATTGCTAAGACAAAAGTATGTAGTGAGCAGAATGTCTTAGTGGGCAAAAGCACATGCTACCAAGCCTGACCACCCAAACCACCAGAACACACATAGTGAAGAGAAATCTACTCCTACAAACTCTCATCTCATTTCTACATGTGTGTCATGGCATGTGTATGCACACAACAAGTAAACAACATGGGTAAAAATATTAAATACTCTTAAAGTGTCTAGAGCATCCCATTCCAAGAATCCTCCACTAAATCAGAAAACCTTAAATTCCAGTTTAGCTGAACTTGCTTTAACACCACAAATCCTAATCTAAATACAATAGAGTATAGCTCCATACAACAGTCTTACAGAACTAACTCTAAGTCATATTTTCTCAGCAACCAAGTGCTACAATAGGGATCTATCTACACACACTGGAAAAGTTCAGATGTTTTGGTTGTTTGCATGAACATCTGTGGGGCATTTTACTGGAGCTCTGGCAACTTTATCAGTGGCTTCACCACTGACACGCCCCTCCCAACAATCACTAACTAGCTGCCCATAATCACTAGGGAGGCCCCTCATGTGCTCCTCCCCACATATAATGGAATGTTGACAAGCCCAATCTTGTACAGGTCACACACAGACAACATGTTCGGTGAGTCTGCAAGTACTACGGTTGTGTTCTGTCTAGAAGCCACTGTCACATATTAGCTCTAAGTGATAAGCCATCATGACAAACAGCAGGACTTTTGGATGGGTCTGTTAGGATGAGTTTTGAATGACTCTGAGCACATGATGATACGGAGACAGTAGAAAGCTCCAGGTCAGGGTGCTTACCAGGCATGTGTGTAAGATGCCGGGCCACCACGGCACCACAAACAGCACAGCGTTAGAGCTATCTAAAGTCTAAAGATGAATCCCTATCCTAGTTTGTTCTGTTGCTGGGATAAAACACCATAACCAAAAGCAACTCGTGAAGACAGAAAGAGCTTACTTGGCTTACAGGTTCTATCTAATGTATCACTGAGAGAAGGAAGTCAGGACAGAAACTCAAGGCTGGAACTGGGAGGCAGGAACTGAAGCAGAATCCATGGAAGAACTTATTTGCTGGTTGCTCTTCATGGCTTGCTCAATCTGCTTTCTTATACAACCCAGGGCCACCTGCCCAGATGTGGTAGTGCCCACAGTGACACACAGACTTACTCTACAGGACAATCCGATGGAGGTATTTTCTCAATTAAGGTTCCCTCTTCCCAGATGACTCTAGCTTGTGTCAGGTTGCCAGAACTAACCAGCACAACCCCAAAGCTGGAAGGTGAGCACTAAAATCCATAGGACATAATAATCAGGCATGGTGGTACATGCCTGCCATCTCAGCACTCAGTCTGTAAGGCCAGACTGGGATGTAGAGTAAAACGTCTCAAGAAGCAAACAAAAGAAAGCCAATGAGATGGCTCAGAAGGAAAGCACCTAATCGCCTGAGTTCAATCCAGCATAAAGGTGGAGGGTGAAGCTCAGCTCCACACCACTCACCTCTCACCTCCATAGACATGGTGAGGAACACAAACTCCACCCAAACTCTAAATAAATAATTAAAAGTTTAATTAATTAAAAACGACATGAACAAGCGTGTTCTAATATTCATGTTGACAGGACAGATCACGGTGGACTTTTTTCTTTTATTTACTGCAGAGGCCAGCAGAGAACACCAGATAACTCTAAGACAATGTAGATGCTGGGAACCAAACTTAGATCCTCTCCAAGAACAGCAAGTGTGCTTAGAGCCATCTCTCCAGCCACTTATTCTTTCACTTTTGAGAGTCTCATGTCCTGCAGTTCAGGATGGACAAGAATTCACTTTGTAGCAAAGATTGGCCTTGACCTCCTAATTCTTCAGCTTCATCCTCCCAAGTGCTGAAATTACTTATAACAATGTGTCACTGCGCCCTGGGGAAAAGTACAATGATTTTTTTTTCTTTTTCTTTCTTTCTTTGTTTTTTCTGTTTTCCTTTTTTAGCACTAATTAATCCAGGAGGCCTCAATCCTACACAGGAAGTGGAAGAAACTGAGGAAAGCTGAGAGAGGTGATCTTCCCGAAGGAAGTAATTGGTTGTCTAGTACCAAATGGTCAGCCCTGAAAACACTGAAAAATGAATCGTGTTCCACAAAAATTCAAAATCTCAAGTTCCAAATAACTTATTTCAGCAAACTAAATTACCATCTAGACTCCAACCCAAGCCCTCTCCTACAATCAGCAAACTAAATTACCATCTAGACTCGAACCCAAGCCCTCTCCTACAATCAGCAAACTAAATTACCATCTAGACTCGAACCCAAGCCCTCTCCTACAATCAGCAAACTAAATTACCATCTAGACTCGAACCCAAGCCCTTTCCTACAATCAGGTTGTTACCCAAAGAAAGCAAAGATGAGTGTTAGAGCAAACTACTCCTAGTGTGCCAAGCCTTCCTCCCTGTGGCCAACACACCTCTGAAACAGAGCAACTCACCTTGGCTTCCTACTTGGCCTTCTTCCAACTCCTGGATTCCTGACCTAGGCCATTCCCCACCACTCTAAGGTGCTAAAGCTGGCCAAGTCCTGCTTTTCCTGCTCCTGTAATCCCTGAAAACAGTACAAGCAACATCTTATTAGCCCCAGGTCTCACCTGGTTTCGTTTATTAATGGCTATAATAGAGAAGGCATTAGAAGCCTGGACTCCCAGAACTAACCGCCCCCCTCTCTAACAAGTTGACAAAGCAGTGTTCCAGCCAAGTTCACGCTGGTGGACAGGCCAGAGACAGAGGAGTGCAAAGCTTAAGTGCTGCTAAATTCGTAGGTGTGTGAGTCTTCAAGTATCCCCTCTTCCTAAAGGCCTGTGTTTGTGTACTTGCATGTCTATAGATTCGTCTAACAGGCCAAATACAAAGTGAGTTCCACTTTACTGACTAGAGTAAGCAACTATCAAGGTAAGTTTGAGAACCTGCCCTGGTGGACAACTAATTACTAAAATTCATGTGCCCATCAATAACGCCGCCTTCTACCTGTGTATAAATGGAATTACCCTGGACGGTAACTCTGACCCCGTCTGTGTGCTGGCCTCACAGCAGTCTGTCTGAAGCCGGCATTAGTAGCAATTACTCGGACAGAATCAGCTCTTAAGCCTAACTCTCACAGCTCTACCTGTTACAGTCCTTAAATGGGAATATTCGTGTAATGTGTTAAAGGACTAAATGTCAACTAAAAAAACACTAAAAAGTATTTTCCCATTGCACAGTTTTTCTGATAATTACAACTATTAATATTCTTCCATTTCTACAGGATGCCCAGCCCTTCCTGAGCCAAATACTTCTGGATATTTAATCAGACTCTATCAAGTAGGTGCTATTACTCTTCCATTTCAAAGTAGAAAAGGTGAAGCACCAGCAAGCAATAGACCCAGATTTCCAAGTGCTTGCCACCCTCACACCTACAATCTTACTGCAGGGAAGCAAGCCTCTTACTAACTTAAATAAAGCACATAAATTATATTTTTTCAAGGAAGGTTTTTCATTGCATGCTTAGGTCTACTGTAACATGAAAATAAGATCCCATAACTCGCCGGGCAGTGGTGGCGCACGTCTTTAATCCCAGCACTCGGGAGACAGAGGCAGGCGGATTTCTGAGCTCGAGGCCAGCGTGGTCTACAAAGTGAGTTCCAGGACAGCCAAGGCTACACAGAGAAATCCTGTCTCAAAAACAAAAACAAAAACAAAACAACAAAAAAAAATTTATAATTCGGAAGGGAAAAGAAATCTTCAATGATAAAATAATGAAACAAAATCTTAATTAGAATCATCCAAAGTTTTTACTGGTCTTTTTACAAATTTTTTTTTTTTTTTGGTTTTTCGAGACAGGGTTTCTCTGTATAGCCCTGGCTGTCCTGGAGCTCACTTTGTAGACCAGGCTGGCCTTGAACTCGGAAATCCGCCTGCCTCTGCCTCCCGAGTGCTGGGATTAAAGGCATGCGCCACCACACCCGGCGTTTTTTACAAATTTTAATTTCTAATAATGTCAGTATGAATAGAAAATGTAAGTTTTATGAATGAGGAAATTTGACCATATGGAAATTATTTCAAAAGCCCATCATAATACTTGGCTATGCTGTTCTCCACAAGCCATAAGAACAAAGTATGGTGATTCTGACCAGCAAACACCAGTCTCTTTGTACAAACAAATAAAATAACAACAAAACCAAACTATTAATAAAAAGGTTCCAAGGCTAGAAAGGTGGTTCAATGGTTAAGAACTGTTGCAGAGGACCCAGGCTCAGGTCCCAGTACCCACCTGGCAGCTCACAACCATCTCTAACTCCACCTCTACAGAATGGAGTACCATCTTCGGATCTCCATGGGCACAAAACACATGGTGCATATACATACATACATGTAGGCAAAATACTTATATACATAAAGTAAAATATATCTTTTTTTAAGATTTATTTATTTATTTATTATATGTAAGTACTTTATTTGTTGTTTGTTTTTTTTTGTTTTCGAGACAAGGTTTCTCTGGCGTGGCTGTCCTGGAGCTCACTCTGTAGACCAGGCTGGCCTCGAACTTAGAGATCTGCCTGCCTCTGCCTGCCTCTGCCTCCTAAGTGCTAGGATTAAAGGCATACGCCACCACTGCCTATAAATCTTTTTTAAAACTCTAAAAAGTTTCATCAAATAGGTTTAGTTTTGGTATCATGAATAAAATAAAATTTGCATTAAATCTTATCTGTATTAAAACTAGCTTTTTTTTTTTTTTTTTTTTTTTTTTTAAATTTTTCGAGACAAGGTTTCTCTGTGTATCCCTGGCTATCCTGGAACTCACTCTGTAGACCAGGCTGGCCTCAAACTCAGAAATCCGCCTGCCTCTGCCTCCCAAGTGCTGGGATTAAAGGCGTGCGCCACCACGCTGGCAAGACTAGCTTTTTTTAACTTCACTATTTCAGAAGAAAAAAACAAGTATCAACCTTACTATTATTTTATCAAACAATTTGTCAACCAATGCATCAACTAACCATGTTTACTATTACTAAGAAATAGTTACTGAATTTCAATTATGTATAAGTCTCTTAACAGCAATTGATGGAAATAAGTGGTCTTTAACAAAAATTATACATTTTAATCATGAAAGAAGACAGACAACAAACAAGGTAACAAAGATCAATTTTCTGATCATAAGAAATATTAGGAAGCCTGTAGTGGTGCTCACCTTTAATCTCAGCACTCAGGAGGCTGAGGCAGGCAGATCCCTGTGAGTTCGAGGTCAGCCTGATCTACAAAGTGAGTTCCAGGACAGCCAGGAATACACAGAGAGACCTTGGGGGAGGGAATACAGGAATAGGAAGGTGGATGGTGAGCATGGTGCCTCTCAGCAGCAATTCTAGCACCAGGCTATGGCTAAAGGATCAACAGAGGTTCAACACCTGCCAAGAACTACATGAGTCTGCCGAAAAACATATAATCCCAGTATGTAAAAGGAGATAAGAAATTCAAGGTCATCTTCAACTACATAAGAAGCTTGAAGCCAACCTGAGCTACAAGCTCCAAAAAGAATGGGAGAGAAGCCATTCGGTATTCCTCAGTTGAGAATCTTTTGTTTAGCTCTGTATCCCATTTTTTAATGGGGTTATTTGAATTTCTGGAGTCCAGCTTCTTGAGCTCTTTGTATATATTGGATATTAGTCCCCTATCCGATTTAAGATTGGTAAAAATCCTTTCGCAATATGTTGGTGTCTTTTTTGTCTTACTGACAATGTCTTTTGCCTTGTCTCTATAACTTCTACCATGGGTATTTTGTTCCCCATTCTAAGAAGGAACAAAGTATCCACACTTTGGTCTTCCTTCTTCTTGAGTTTCATGTGTTTTGCAAATTGTATCTTGGGTATTCTAAGTTTCTGGGCTAATATATGCTTATCAGTGAGTGAAAAAAAAAAAAAAAAAAAAAGAATGGGAAAGAAGGGGGAAGACAGGGTAAGAAACTTGAAAGAGGTTCCCATTTGAGCTAAAACCTAGAGAATGATAAGCAGTCAAGGAAGAAACTTGTACATATAAAGGAACCGGTTCATTCACTTGGTACTTCAATATTTATATGACCAGTCTTGGTGACAGCCTAGAGAGACCCATGCAATTATTAATTCTCTTTGTAGCTTAGAATGTTTTACACGTAAACATAAATGGCACTAACACAACACTCAAAAACAAAATACCAAGGATAGCTCTCGACTTATCAGTCTAAGCCAAGACATTTGTCTTATGAAAGGGAGCAAGAACTGAAGGGATGAGACTGTGAGAACCTGGCAAAAGCAACAAATTCTCTCCTTCAAAATAAAAATCTGCACAAGGGAACGTTGCCATTCTAGGAAGCTTTTGAAACTGTGCACAGTGCACAAGGTCCCAACTAGATGGAACTGCAAGTGAAGAACTGAGAGCAAGTATCAGTAACCAGACACTCTAAAACTCAAACTGCTGCAAATTCTACAAATCTGGGGGCAAAAACATAATGTCACAAGGGAAATTCCACCTGACTTTATACAACATTTAGGTTGCAGTCAAAATACATGTATTCTCTAAGTATTATCTGAGATTACTCATATGCTATAAGATAAATGAAACAACAGAAATTTATGTTTAGACTTAGGTCTAATCTTCTAGACATTCAGATACAGTTAACCCTTGAAGAACACGGATTTAAGCTATACATGTCCACTTTACATGTAGAATGTTTTTAAGGAATAGGGAGAAATGTGTAACACTTTAAAAATAGGCAAAAAAATTCATAGCCTAGAGATACCAAGATACAGAAAAATGTCATGAGTACATAAAATATATATGAGTATAGCATCACCTTCTCTATCACTCACTACCATAACATAGACATAAATCCTGTACAAAGTTAACACTTGTCAAAACTTGGAACATAAGCACAAATTATACATGATGCCATTCACAACTCCAGAAACATAAAAGCACATAATACAGTACTTGCCGGGCGGTGGTGGCACACGCCTTTAATCCCAGCACTCGGGAGGCAGAGGCAGGTGGATTTCTGAGTTCGAGGCCAGCCTGGTCTACAGAGTGAGTTCCAGGACAGCCAGGGATACAGGATACACAGAGAAACCGTCTCGAAAAACCAAAAATAAAATAAAATAAAATAAAATAAAAATACAGTACTTAACCCAGATGCAGTTGTGCACACATAATCCCAATTACTGAAGAAGCTGAAGGGGATGGAGGATCACAAGTTCAAGGCCAGTCAGGATTCAAAAAAAAAAAAACCTGGAATAATTAGACCTTGCATTTAGAGAGAGAAAGCCCATTATTAAATCCTAACGACATAAAATTAGCCACAGTCCATACCGCATTACTATAATTTCATATGCACCTCCTACTGCTCCTGCTATGAACTCAAGAGATGCCAGTATCTGCTTAAAGCTGTGTGACATCTGCAGTAAGTAGTCCAGCTTTCTGGTTAATTACAACAGGCAGTAAACTATGGTCTCCTATGTTTCCCATGTCCTTTTCATCACGCTATATAACTCATACAACTCATAAAAAATGTGTAGTAATCAACTATTTATGTTAGGACTTCTGGTCAATAGCAGGCAAGTAGAACAATTTTGGAGGAATGAAAGTTACACAGTGTTCCATCAGAAATAAAAGTAGGCCAGAGAGCCCCGAACCCTACCATAGTCACATCTCAGAGACAGTCATTCACCACCATCCAACTGTGAGCAACAGGACCAAAACCTAGCAGCCACCAGCCCAGCCCTCGGCTGGGTCACAGGGAGCATGACACCACAGACAGCAGCACTGGAACAGCGGCTTGCTAGCCTCATGCTGGTAGCACCTGCTGGCAGGGTCAAAGGTTTTAGGACCTAATGTTTTTTAAGAAGATATGTAGCATTCATCAACAGAATGAAGCTAAGGCTTCCTTTTTGGCTTCAGGTATGTGTCTACCATACTGCCAGTGTAGAAGAACAACCTCAGAAAATAATATGGCCATACAAGTGCTAGCGTTTCCCATCACTGATGGAGAGTAAGAAGATATCCATGTAGCGAATCAGGCCCTCACACATGTCCAGCTCAAGCCAGTGACCTCACTGAAGACTCTACCCATGCACAGGGTTCCAAAAGCAGCACTAGAATGATGAAAGTAGGACAGAGAATGAGGGAGCCATCCCAAAGGATGCAAGAAGATGGTTCAGCAGAGAAGCCTCCTCTGTGGCTCTCTACCACAGTATCCCAAGCCTCTTGTGAAGGAAGAATTGATGGGAGAAGCTGACAACCAGGCTGCAGGAAAACAAATAAACCAGAGAGACAGAATATACAAAGGGAAATAGTCTGCAATTCTGCGGGGGCCATCCATGCCAAAGACAGCCTGGAGAAGGTGGTAATGAAGAAGATAAGGAAAACCAAGATGAGACCCAAGTCAACAGCTCCTGAAAAATTACATCGCATCACATTTCTAGCATAGACACTGATAACCTTAAACCACCAACAGCAAATAAACAAAAACACACAGCCCACCGCTGAGAACACATCCAGCCAGGATGCTGAGAAGGGCGAGGCGGCAGAAATGCTGGATCACCATCTCTACCAGCCCCTCATCCAGGAAGAAAAATAAACATGAGATTCCAGTGTCAAGACAAAAGGATTTGATTATTTTTACTTAAACAAGTCTCTTTCCAATAGTAACCATTTTGAAATTTGTTTTCCCTCAATTCACTTTCAAAGGTTTTTAAATTGTTTCCTATTTAACCAAGTTAAAATTGTAAGGTTTCTTTTTAGATTTATTTTATACGTATGAGTGTTTCCCCTGCATGTATGTATGTGCATCATGTGGACCACATGATGGTCAGAAGAGGGCACTGGATCCCGAGAACTAGAGTTACAGATGGCTGTGAGCCACCACTTGGATGCTTAACCACTGAGCCATGTCTCCAGCCCAAGAACTTCTTTTGGTTTGGTTTGGTGTTTGACTCAGGATTTCACTGTGTAATAGCCCTGGCTGTCCAGGAACTCACTTTGTAGACCAGGCTGGCCTCAAACTCAGAGACCTGCCTGCCTCTAACCAAAAAGTGCTACAATTAAAAGTGTTCACCACCATGTTCATTTTTAATTTACAATAAAAAGCTTACAACTGGTCAGGCAGTGGTGGCTCACACCTTTAATCCCAGCACTTGGGAGGCAGAGGCAGGCGGATTTCTGAGTTCGAGGCCAGCCTGGTCTACAGAGTGAGTTCCAGGACAGTCAGGGCTACACAGAGAAACCCTGTCTCGAAAAACCAAAAAAACAAACAAAAAAAAAGTTTACAACTGGACTTTTCCAAAAAGTAAAATTAAATTGCTGACCTATCAATAAAGGGTAAAATAAACTTTAAATAAATGTTATGCTCAGATTTTTCAAGTGCACAGGGAGGCAAGAGACAATACCCTTTAATCACTGTGTTCAAGGAATACTGTAGACACAAACTTTCCACACTCCACAATCTCAAAGACTTCTGCTCAATGAAGGAATATTCAATCTGTGCTCATCAGACACCATAGAAATGAGTAGGAATCTAAGCTAGTGCTCTTTTAAGCCATAAATCGTGGATACTCATTTCCTGACTTTTAGCCTACATAACTGAATGATAATTCTCTATGCCACAGAAGTAAATAATTGGGCTCAGTGGTTAAGAGTGTTTGCTGTCTGCTCTTGCAGAGGACCTGAATTCAGGCCCCACACTCACACTAAGTAGCTCCTTTCTCAAATTCCAGCCTCAGAGTCGAACACCCTCTTCTGGCTTCTGATATTTGTGCATATACATTCACAGAGATACACACATGCATATAATTAAAAATAAACCTAAAAAGAAAACACTCTTACCTAAAAGCAAATAAATTGAGTGTAATCTTTCACACATGAAAATACAGTTTGGGCCGGGCGTGGTGGCGCACGCCTTTAATCCCAGCACTTGGGAGGCAGAGGCAGGCGGATTTCTGAGTTCGAGGCCAGCCTGGTCTACAGAGTGAGTTCCAGGACAGCTGGGCTACACAGAGAAACCCTGTCTCGAAAAACCAAAAAAAAAAAAGAAAATACAGTTTGACACTTGGTTTTAGACAGAATCTTTACCATTCCTTTCCTGAAAGAAAAATACTACCATGTTGCCTCCAATGGTACAGAACAACTTTAGTTCTGTATGTTAACTTATCATGTTCTTTTAGCTCACAGAAGAACTCATAGCTATTTTTTTTAAACCAAACACACACACACACAAGTTTAGCTACCTAAAGAATACAAATCATCAATCTATGGCACAAACAGACCAATGATTCTCACTCTATCTTCTATCAGATATCCCTTTGAAAACCTGGAAATACTCTGAAATTCTCCCATTTAAAAACAGGTAAGAGGGACAGGCAATATGGCTTAAAGGGTAAAAGTGCTTGCTGCCAAGCCTGATGACCACAGTTCGACCTGTGGAATACCATGGTAGAAAGAGAAAACCAAATACCACAAACTGTCCTCTGACCTCCACACATAGTTCATGGTACACACACTCATATACATACATACACATGCATGAGCACAAAATCCAAAATCTTCTTTAAAAAAAAAAAAAGGCTTACTCTCAATAACATGGCAAGATGCCAGTATAACAGTATAAAGTAAAAAGTCCAAAGACGTTCAAAATAGCTACTTCAGTAAATTCAAAACATTCAGAAATTAATTTTTAGGTTGAAAAAACTTTGTAACTGTAAAACTATGCTCATGGTCCATCATTTTGAAAAACTTGATTTTAAGTTTTTGCATGAAAAGCATCTTAAAATTGACATTGCTCACAGACTGTCTTCTGAAAAGCCAGCTCAGAGCTAACAGGTAGTACTCAGTGACACAGCACCCCACTGAGCTGTGCCATCCTCATGTTGGAAACCAGGAGAGGTTTAAGGAACTCCCTTGTCCAGGACAAAACAACTAGTGAACAAGCTCCAACCTGCGGCCTAGCAGAGCCTTTTGCACAGCACCCTGTCCAGTGTGCAAGTACAATGGAAATGCCACAATACTGGACACCAGCCTTAAGAAAACTGTTCTTTTCACAAAACATTTGAGTGTTCCAGCCCATTACCAGACCTGCAATTATACTGTACATCCTACTCTATGCTTCACAAGGTAGATGTAGAAGATAAAAGAATCCAGTCATTAGAAAGCACAAAACTAGCTCTAGATGGTAATTTGGAAGGTTCTTACAAGCTGTCACTCTAAAAATAAAAATGGAAGCTTCATCTTTGGGACTGAAGCTTAAGTGTTTTTAGGGGGTAAAGAGATGGCTCAGTGACTAAAACACTTGCCAGAACTCCAGCACCCACATAAAAGCCAGGCAAGTGGGTAACGCACCTGAAATACCTACTGGCTCTCAGGAAGCAGAGACTGGGGATCCCTGAAGCAAGCTAGTCAGCCAGACTAGCCAAATCAGGGAGCTCTGAGCTCAAATGAAAGACCCTGCCTTAATATATACAGTTGAGAATGACCTAACTTACACACATCACAGACACAGAAATAAGGGTTTTTATGGGCCTGGAAAGATGGCTGAGAAGTTAAAAAAGCTGCTCTTCCAGACAGAGGACCTAGACTCTCTTCTCCACACCCACGTGGCAGCAGCTCACAGCTGCCTGTAACTTCAGTCCAAGAAACTCCAATGCCCTCTTTTGGTTTCTGTGGGCACTGCACACACATGGTGCACAGACTTAAATGCAGGCAAAACAGCCACACACATAAATAAAAGCAAAAGGGGTATTTTTAGAAGCTGGGACACAGCTCAGTGATACAGCACTTGCCTAGCATGCACAAGGCCCTGGGTTCCATTTAAAAAGTGTTCCATTTAAAATACTTTCATTAGAAAATATTCTACCACAGAGACAAAGAATTCTTTTCTACGGAATGGTGCCTCTAGTTACCATAGTTCTTGAAATGTCTGAAGTATCTGCAAAATGCTCTAAAAAACAATTGTGAAGCCAGAAATTATGACACCACTTTCATTATAATCCCTTCTTCAGAGAAGTAGAATTTTTCAAAACTATGTCATTCAAATCTAAACTTGTAAATGGCCTACCAAGGAGGAAAAAAAGAAGTAAAGGTATGGGACAGGACAGGACAGGACAGGACAGGTGAGTGAGGGGAACCAAGCATGAAGCAGTACCACTACTGCCGATTTGCCTAAACTCAGTTTGCCCAACCAGGAGTACAAAGAGCATCCACATCAACTGTGGGAGGAGGCCTCTTTTTGTGTAGTTTTTTGAAGCAGGGTCTCACAGTATAGGCCAGACTGCCCTCAAACTCACAGCTCTGCCTCAGCCTCCCAAGTGCTGCAATTATAGGCATGTGTGTGCCACTAATGATGTAGTTCAAACCTTGGCACAAATTTTGACTTTATTATAGATAAAGCAGTAGGTAGGTAGGTAAGTAAATAAGCAAGTAAATAAATAGGCATTAAACTTTTACTGGGATTTCTTTACCAGTAAAACGGGGTCCTTATGGTTTAAAAGTCTTAGGTAACCTCCAAAAAACTTCGAGAATTATAAAAATAGAGAAAACTCAAATGTCTAAGAGGTCAGCGTATCATGGCACACAGCTGAGGGAAAGTAGGCCACTGTATACATGTGCGTAGGACCACATGCTACTTTTGCTTTCTACAGAAAAAAAAGAAAAGAAAAAAGAAAAGCCACCAAGAACACAAGCTTCAGAAGCCAAGTATTACAAGAGGGGCAAGCCAGGAACTTTCTCTTCATTTTCTGTTATAGTTTTCCAAGTAATCAGACCTTCCATGTGGTATACATACACTGATTCAGGCAAAACACTCACGTACATACAATCAAAATACAACTTAAAAACAAAATTCACAAAACCTAATCACAATGCATATTGTATTCAAGCAAGCCTTCTGAATTAGTCAGGGAAATGCTATAGAAAATTAGGGCCTTATCTATTGTTTAGTATTTATACACAGATAATTTTGGCTTATTCTATTTTTCCCTAAAATAATGCTTTAAAGAAAAGCACTAGAAAAGGAAGATTTCCTTTACGTGTTTTCTGTTAGGTAAACTACTCCCTAAGAAGTTAATGGACATACAAGGCAAAAACGTGAGCCAATGCAGGGGGAGGAAGTTCCTCAGTCACTGCAGACATTTCTCACATCTGCATCCAACTCTACTCCTCTCTGCCGTTCTCCAGAGAGACACTGAACCTCCGTATAAAACCCTTGCTAGACCATGCCCCCACGTCACGTGAACTATGCAACAATCACTGTCAGGTTGTCTGAAACTGGATTAGTGAGTAGTGTCTGGTCCAGCTGCTCTCTAATTCTCCTCTGCTGATAAAATATGCAAGTGTACAAAACCATTTCTTAGAAAAGTTTTAATGCTACCAGACAGAACTTAAAAAATTCAGACAAAGGAGCTGAGTAAATGTAGCTCAGTATCAAGAGCACCTACCTAACACGGGTTCAACTCCCAACATGAAAAAGGAAAAAAAAACAAACAAACCTATGTATTTGTCCAATAATCTCATTAAGGAGCTTGACATCACTAAGTAGAAGGTAAATGCACATCAGAACAGTGTCACAGCCCTGGTGATGCTAGGAAAGGGGGCGGTATTCACTGGTAAGGTGTGGACAAATCAGAACTCCTGTAAACTGAGAATGAAAACACAACTCCTAAAGAGAACTACATAGCAAGGCTTCAAACCCTAAACACATGAGCCAGCAATTCTATCTCTATGTATGTGCCCAAAAGAAAAGTGGAGTCTTCCAACAGACACCTAACACACTCATGCTTGCATTATTCCCAACAGCTAAAATGAATGAATGAATAAATGAATGAATGAATGTATGAATGAATGAGTGAGTGAATGATAAACAGTATATGATACATAGAAATATTGCTCAGTCTGAAAGAGAGTAAAATGTTCAGTCCGGTCTATACTGTTAGTTCCAGGCTAGCCAAGACTATAAAACAAGACTGTCTCAAAAACCAGGGGAAAAAGGAAGAGGAAGAGATGAAGGGAGGAAGCGAGGAATGGACATCTGTACTAGTAATCCAGGTTGTCTGCTTCCCTCTGAGCTGCTAAAGATGGAGTTGTTGGGGGCTGAGAGGTGACAGAGGGGCATAGAGAGTGTGAAAAGATGGTAGATGAATGGTTGTAATAGAGACTCAACAATGGGAACGGACTTCCTGCCACGGAATTGAAACCTTAAAAAAGGTTAATGAGCCAAGCCTAGTGGTGTAAACTTCTAATCCCAAGACTAGTTAATGGAACATCCTGTGTCTATTTCAATTGTGCATAATGACAGTGGGAAAAAAGAAGGTAAGATAAGACGTGTGCTCAGATTTTTCTCCCACAAGCCTCTTTCCATCTTTCCATGAACGTACAGTTAATTCAAGTGACTACATGAGCCTAACGGAATGAATGGAGTGATTCTCTCTAAACCTAAATGTTTGATCTGGACTTTGTACTTATTCCCTAGAATTTTTCTTCATATTTGTCCTATAACTTTATACAAACTATTCTTATTTTTATTAAAAGATATATATATATATATATATATATATATATATATATATATATATACTGTAGCTGACTTCAGACACACCAGAAGAGCGCATCAGATCTCATTACAGATGGTTGTGAGCCACCATGTGGTTGCTGGGAATTGAACTCAGGACCTCTGGAAGAGCAGTCAGTGTTCTTAATCACTGAGCCATCTCTCTAGCCCCTCTTATTTTTAACTAGCAAAATCTTAAATCAAAAGTCTTCTACCCAGGTATGGAGACAAATACTTGGAAGGCAAACAGGCAAAGGCAATCTCTCTGAGTTTTGAACCAGCTACAGTCAGACCCTGGAGAGAGAGGGGTGGAGGGAGAGAGGGAGAGAGAGAGGGAGGAAAGGAGGGAGGGAGTGTTCTCTCCCTCAGAACTTACCAAGAGCTCCTCTTTCCTACTTGGCTAGCAGATCATCCTTTCCCCTTTCTTTTCTTGGTGCTGCAGATCAAACCCAAGGTCTCAGGAGCACTAGGCAAGAGTCCTACCACTATGCACCTTTCTAACCCCACACACCGTCCTTCCAGAAATCAGCATTAATATAGTTTCTACCATTTTCAAGTACAAACATTGGGATCTCATTTATGAATTTCCCCTCTTAAGAAAAAGTGTTGGGGCTGGTGAGATGGCTCAGTGGGTAAGAGCACCCAACTGCTCTTCCGAAGGTCCGATGTTCAAATCTCAGCAACCACATGGTGGCTTACAACCACCCATAATGAGATCTGACTCCCTCTTCTGGAGTGTCTGAAGACAGCTACAGTGTACTTATGTATAATAAATGAATGAATGAAAAGAAAGAAAGAAAGGAAGAAAGGAAGAAAGAAAGAAAGAAAGAGTGTTCCCAGTGGTACATGCCTTTGATCCCAGTACTAGGGAGACAGAGGCAGGTGAACCTGAGTGAGTTTGAGGCTAACCTAGTCTACAGAATGATCAGAATAGATAGGGTTATAAATACAGAGAAACTCTGTCTCAAGAAAAAAGAAAAAGACAAAGCAAGTGTTCCCATAGGAAAATCAGACACCTGAAACACCCTCAGCTACAAATGATGATCACATCAGCTGTTCTTCTACCTTCTGCGTCCACACACTTCTACAGAAAGAAGTATGCACTTTGGCCAGGTGTGATGGCACACATCTGTGAACCCAGCATTCAAGAGAGGAGCAGTAAGATCATTGCAAATTCAGGCCAACCTGGTCTATACTGTGAGGTGCAGGCTACCCAGCGTTACATTCAAGACTGTCTCAAAAATCGGGAGGAAAAGTCAGGGGCACGGGGGGAAGGTAGGGGTGGGGGGGCAGTATGCACTATCCAGGCTGTCTTGTTTCCTCTGAGCTATTAAAGTCCTTTATATTGTTCGTGCCTCCTTCTTCCTTATCCTTAAATACTTAAGACAAAAAGTCTACTTCAAAAAGATGTTTCTACACTATACCAGCTATTGATATGATACATTTCAAATAATTCCTTTTCACCAACATGAAGCAAACAGATTAAAATTAAAATGGACATAGTAACCACGTAACAAAATTAAAAAATAAAAGGTATAATTCAGAAAGAAAAAAAATTAGCGTTCACATCCAAACCTCCCTTTTAGACAGGCCTGGCAGTGCATACCTCTAATCCCAGCACCTGGGAAGTAAAGGCAAAAAGAGCAGCATCTCAAAGCCAGTTTTAAGGCAAAAGCCACAGGTTCACAGCAGCCTTGGCTACATAAAACTGTGTCCAAAAAAAGGAAAACCCTTGCTCTAAATGTACTGTAAAAATGAAAGTCTCACACAAATATGGTCACTATAAACTTATATTTGTACTACGTGAAAATACAAATATGTGCATGTTATTAGTTATAAGCTCTACTTTCTTAAATCTTTAAAATTTAAAATTCAGTATTTCCAAACTCCACTTCTTTTAATGCAAGTTAGTATCTTTTTTACTGGGTCTACTTTCCAAAGTGCAATTAATACATATCAATACGCAAATCAAGAATGTCAAACCAGATAGGGTCAATGAGACTGTTCAGCACATAAAGGCCCTTGCTGCCAAACAGAACCAGCTCAGTTATTCCTGAAACCCACGTGGTGGAAGGAGAGAACCAACTCCTACCAACTGTCCTCTGATTGTCACGTGTGCATAATGTTCAAGTACACACACACACACACACACACACACAAACACCAATGTTGGGAGGGGGAAAAAAAGACATTTCTGCCATTTAGTTTTCCAGCTTAATTCAAGAATTCACCTATAGGATGATAAGTCTCTTCAGATAAACCCTTTACTAAGGAGATTGGGTAGACCTGGTCACATCCAGGAACGTGTGGGTCTGAAACCTCTCTCTCCCCTTCACACTACAACACGTAAAGAAGTGCAGAGACGTGAGACACTCTGAAGACACTGGTGGGTGAGGAAGGTAAGACAGTGGCACCCACTCACGGGTCTCACCTTTCAGCAGTGGCAGAGGTGTGAGCTCAATGGGCTTGCCTTGAGACCTGAACTGGGAGGAGCTTTGCGACCTCTTCTGTCTGGCTTTTCTGACGGACTTCCGAGAAAATCCGTCTACTTTATCCACTGATGGAGGAGTAGTTGGTGCTGAGGACATATCCCTACTGAAGAGAAAGAGGAGACATGAACATGAGCCCACAGTGAAAGTATTCATGTGAGTTATACACATCTTAAAAGTCCCACATACACTATTCGTGAAATGGGAATATGTACCAAAAAATAAAAAATCAATTAAGAGAAGTCTTGCTGCCGGACAGTGGTGGCACACGCCTTTAATCCCAGCACTCGGGAGGCAGAGGCAGGCAGAGGTCAGCCTGGTCTACAGAGTGAGTTCCAAGACAGCCAGGGCTACACACACACACACACACACAAACCTGTTTCAAAAAAACAAAAAAGAAAAATCTTGTCAAGGGGGAAAAAATAACGTGGCTACCATTAAACAATATCAGAGCTCTACTGTATCACCACTCCATTATTATCATTAAAAAAAAAACGTCTGCCTGGACCTCAAGTCTCTATATTGTCTGCCCATTTTAATTGCACAGCTCTTCCCATCTTGGGATTCCTGAAGTCATTTTGGAGCGATTCTGAAGCTGGAAAACGTCCACAGAAACATTTTCCTGACATATTTAATATTATGAATGGGCTAAAACCCTTTTGTACTTCAAGAATCTAAACAAATGAAGCCAGGTATAGTAGCGGGTAACAGCACTCAAAAGCAGGAAAGGTTAGGAGTTCAAGGCCAGCCTAAACAGCTTGACTCCAACCCTGGGACACACAGTGGGAGGAGATCCTGCCTCAGGTAAAAAAAAGTGAGCCGAGCCACCTCAGTATCCACCTCAGTATCCGACAGCACCACGATTACTCTAAGTGTAATCCTACTGGCACCTTCTAAGCAGGACTTTTGGTGCAATGTGCCGTGCTGTGCTTGCTGTTACAAGCCACCACCTTGCACATGAGGACAGGCTAGATTACTTGAATGAGAACACACAAAAGGCACGATTACAACTATTTCAAAATTTTTAAATAAAGCCATCTTAAGTTATTAAAGTTTGATAAACAAAACTAAGATAAACTCCAACGCCAAGTTGAACTGAAAACATAACTTCACAGCCTCCCAAGATGAAGTTGAGTTTAAGTTCAAATATTGTGCTCCATGAAACCAACAGAACTGACTGAATATTGTTCTGCAATTTTTTAATCTTCTGAAATTATTCAAAGGAAGGACAGATGCTAAAAGTCCCAAGCATTGAGCTTAGACTCCTTCACCAAACTAAACAGACGCCAACGCCAGTACCATTCAGGTGCTACTGAGGCTCCATGCAAGATTGATGGCAGACAAGATCGACAGAATGCATATGATGCAGTGCTCAGGCTCAGTTCCTCAAGTGTCATACCGACACCTAAGACAAATGCTTTTTTTTAACTTCCACAAAGAGTAAGATAGTTGCCTTCCCAATGTGTTATGATTAAACAGTCATCTGCATTACCTGGATTCAACTAAAATAGCATAGACTTTGGAGAGGGGAGGACAATACTAAGGTTAATTTGGGATTTTGAGGACTTCTTGGTTCTTTCATTAGAAAGTTATTATTTTCTTTTAACTCTAATTTGGCTTGAAATATAATGTGACATATAAAAAAATGGAATATCAAATTATAAATACTATCGAAAATGTCAGACCTCAGCAAGAAGTTCCACATCGCACTGGTATGCTGTAAATTTAGGGACGAATATTGCAATTTCATCTGGGAATTATTTAGATTTCATTCTAACCCTAGCAACACAGATTTCTGTAAGCCTCGTTCCCCCCATCCCTCATTCTGTCTCTATTTCTCTTCTCTCATCTCTAACGATGATCTATAGGCAGCTTTCTTTTTCATCATTTGCCTCTTATGCGCGCAGCTCTCAATAAAATGTCAAAGATCTCAACTCGAAAGCATTGCAGAACTGATGGTAACAGCGGGGTCCCTGCAAAGCCCAGGGAAACAGGTTTCACCTGGGCCACTGCACCCAAAGCGTTAGCATTCTCTAAAGAGCAGACTACTGGGGCTTTTCCAAGGGGAAGGTATGAAAACAGGGAAGTGGCCTGTTTGTCTGCAGGTATGTTCACATAAACCCCAAGCCCTGGAGAAGCTGCGCGGCCACGGAATCTTCCTCCCTGCTCCCCCGCCCCCGCCGGCGGGGAGGGGGGGGACAAGAAAACGCCTCAAAAGAGGGAGGAAAAGGAGCCGGCGAGGCCGAGGAGAAGAGAGGTGCTGGCCTCCAAAGCCTCTGCAGGTAGATCAGACAAGTGGGCCGGGCGCTTGCTCCCGCTCCCCCCACCCCACCGCACCCCTCAGCTGCCTGGGCCCGGCCTTCCCGAGCCCGCCGCTCCGCGGGTTCCCCGGGATGGTGCAAGCCGCGGGACCCGAAGCTGAAGTTACCTTGAAGCTCCTGGGGAAAAATCGGAAGATGATCTGTGGCTGCGCGGAGTGGGCTGCGAGCTAGGGGCCGCGGCGGGGGCGGGCGGCGGCCCGGGACGCACGGGGGGAGGTCCGGGCAGCGGCGGAGAGCCCCGGGCTACTACGGCCGTCCGGGGCGACGTCCCTCCGGTTCCGCGGTAGCGGCAGTGTTTCTAGGCCTCTCGGCTGGCCCCGAACCTCAGCGCTCCGGCAGTGGCAGCGGCGGCCTCACGAGCCTCCCCCGCGGGCCCGTCCCATCAAATCGGCACCGACCCGGTTGCGGCGCGGCCGGCGGCTCTTCGTTCACATTCCCGGCGGGCGGCGCCTCTGCTCGTTGCACCGGACCCGGCGGCGGTGGCGGCGGCGGCGGCGACGCGGGGAGGGGGAGGAGGGAGGAAGCCTGGATTTGCAGCGGCAGCAAGCGCGGGAGTCGGGAGGAAGAGTTGGAGCCGCCTGAGCCGCCGCTGCCAGAGCCGCCGTTCGCTACCCGCGCAGGGTCCCCGTCAATGCCCCTTTCTCTCTCCTATTGTCAATATCACCGGGCGGCTGAGTCCATGGCACAGGCGCAACCGAACCTCCTGGCTAGCAGAGCCCGCCTCCGACGCCCGCCCACTGGAGACTTCAAACGGGAAGCGAGACTTCATTGGCGGGCGCGCACCTTCACTCCCAGGCCAGCACGTTCGGCTGAGAGCTGGTCGGGGATTGGCGGCGCGGGGGGGCGGGGAAACAGGAGGGTGTGAAGGGACAGGGCCCTCGATTGGGCGAGGCGCGGGGGACCCGGATGCTACCGTGAGCTCGGGCGACCGGGCCGCCGTTTCCGCCAGGGCGCCTGAAGTAGGGGTACTGCGGCGTCTGCTAGGCCTGAGGAGAGCTCGGCGGGCGCGCCCGAGACTGGAGCTTCCGCCAGGCGGGACCCTGTGGACCGCGAACGCCTTCACCCGGGAATTCCGAAGGCTGCAGGGCGGCCGTCCCGGTGCCTCACGGTTCAGCCCGCAGAGCCCCACTCCGCACGGAACCCACGGTCCCCTGCGCCCTGTGTAAACGCGGCCATGGAAGCCGGCGGAAAAACCCCCAGTGGCTGTCCTTCGCTCAACTCATGGGAGGCCTGGCCACCGGTTGGACTCTCACCTGGTCCCCCCAAAAGCCAGTTCTGAATATATCAGCTCTCTGATGCCCCTGCCAGGCTCAGCGGGGGCCCGCGCTCCGGGAGTTAATGCAGATGGCAATTCTGCAGTCTCCCATTCAGAATACCCGCATTCGCCCTTTCAGGACTCCGAAATACCCAGCCCCCAACTCGACAGATTTTAATTGACAGTTTGAGTCTGAGTTTAAATAGAAGACTTACCTCTATCTAGAACGAGGACTAAAATACATACATGTTTTTGCATCATTGGTGAACCCTAGGCCAAATGGTACATTTTCAAAGAATATTCTTAGACCATCAATCAATTTGAATGCAGGCTACGTACAATAGTTAAAGAAGAAGAAAAAAAAAACCCTTAATACTAACTACAAAGATCAAAGTACCTGGGAGGGGAAATACAGGAGAAATAATACTCATAATCCATATAATCCATAAACCCAAAATAACCAGTCATTTTGATGTAGTTATAGTATTATATTTCATATGTATGTGTATATACACAAGTATATATATATATATATACACATATGTATACATATCTGTATACATACATACACACATGTATGTATATTCTTTTTCAAACTCAAAATGCTTCGTCCTGTAGCCGACTTTTTCCTCTCTATCATGTCATGTTCTGTCCAGTTAAGGAATATACATTTATAAAGCTCTGTATCATACCCACAAGTGCTAACAATGCATTTGCGTTTCTGGTTTGTTGCAAATTTCTATCCTGTTGGGTAGAAAAATAATTCTGTACTATGAAAGAGAATGTTACTGCCCTGAACTGAAATGGGAAAGATGGCTTATACGAAAGCAGGCTCCAGAAGACTAGCTGCTGACTGACTGACCAAGTGGCCATTTTTACCCTAATAAATTTCATTGCTCCATGCTGCAGAATTATATGGAATTCCAGTCTGGTTCCTGGTTTCAAGTAACTTATATTTCCATACTTCAGTCTTTAGAAATGTTTAATATCCTAGCCAAGCAGAGCCTGTTTCTACAATGTCTGATTGGTAAATGCAAAATTAAAACCAAGGAAGATTTTGAAGCCAACTCAATTTCCCTTGGCAACAGTTGAACCGTTAAAAAGTAGTGCACGTTTGAAATGCTCACAGCTGTTGCTTAGAACATTTCACATTTTGTAGAGTGAGGATTTTGCTTGCAAATTATGGATGGCTATAAAGACAATTCATTTCAAAGTCATTTCATTTTCTATAAAATAGCTGAGCAACTGAAATGAGCAGGTCTTTTTTAATATGGGAACATGCTTGCCTGCGTGAGGTTTGTTCTCTGGGCCAATAATCTCATAAGGAGATCTATAGATCCCAGGGAAAGTGGGATGTTCTCCAAGGAGAGTGTAAGGCGATCCACTTGCAACACACAAGAAAAAGATGAGGGCATCTATGTTTAAGTTCAAGAGGAGGTATTAAACTCAGTACTCTATATACAGAAGGAATGGCCCATTGGCCAGAGCAGTATAGATGTCCTCAGGGGAAAGCAGGAAGCGTCCATCCGCAGAGAAGAGCAGAGGGGGGTCTCTGCTACTTGTGACATCCTGTGTTTGCTGGGCTCCATGAGTGCATTCTTTAGGTTTAATTAAACCAAACCTACAAAGCAGACAAATGACCTTACAGAAGTCTCACAAGGGAACACGAGAAAGAGCAAATACTAGAAATATCCTTTATAAAATCTTTGACAGCCCTCCTTCAGAGTTAAAGTGACAATCTAATAAGTCCAACCATACTTTAACTTAAGTAGAAAAATCGCCAAAACAGTTTGAAATGGACCTTCACATCCACCTTCACCATGGTGAGCCAATGCCGTGGCCGAGTGGTAAGGCGACGAAGCCGATGTGTGCCTATTTTATGACAAATATACATATATTTAGAATATTATGCTCTCAAAAAATGCACGGATGGAGATGCATGAACCTTTGTTCATTTGGTGACTGCTATCCTAGATATAAACAGAAAGACGTTAAAGCCATGGGGAGGCCATTATCGAGTGACAAAATTCAGTTCATTGTTATCACATGGAAGCATCCACCATCCAGGTCTCAAAGCTGAGCTTATGGGGACTCTGCTGGCAACCTGACCACGCGATTAGAAGACACAGGGTATCGAGTGGTAGCTACGTAGTGACAACCTGAAGCGTCATAGAACTGGCTCTCCCTTAGACACATCTTCAGAAGTAAGTTAGTCTCGTTTGCTGGGGGTGGGAGGCAGGAGTCCATGAAGCTAGTTATGGACTGAGGTAAGAAGACTGGGAAAGCTGTGGCAACAGCTGCTTAGGACAACAGAGTCAGGTGTGACCCACCCAGCTAACGTACCCAAGGAACTGATGTCATGTTTCTTTGCATTGCATTTATCCTCTAGGAAACACCCTCAGCAGTGACATTTTCTTGAATCATAATTTTAGTACTGCAATTACACTTTCGGATATACTTCAAAGGTCATAGCTCTCCTACAGCTTTCTGTGTGGCTAACGTGGCTAATCGTGGCTCAGGACTGCAATGGTTATGTGCGCTAGACTCCCCATAGCAGTCTGAGCTGGAGTCTAAACTGACCGTCAGCAGTGCCCGTCTAAGAACCTTTGCACTGTCCTATTGGGAGTTTCTGTGACGGATCTGGGAAGAGAAAGAAGCTTTATTATCACCGATGGGGAAAGGGAGGAGGGGAGAGGCTGGGGACGTGACTCCATCCGTAGAACGCCTGTCCTGAAAGTGTAAGACCTCGCTTCAGATCCTCAGCACACACGTTAACCAAAAAAAAAATAAAATCTCTGTGCAGTCATCTGCATCTGTAACCAGTACAGGGAGGGCAGATGGGAGGGCTCTCAGACCTCACTGGCCAGCCAGGAGAGCCAAACACTGAGCACAGGGTCCAGTGTGAGGCCTTGTCCCAAAAGACAGGAGGAAACAGCAGAAAAGACCAGATGTTGACCCCTGGTCTTCACACACACACACACACACACATAAGAAAACAAGCTTCAAATATACTTTATTTCCCAGAGAGAATAAACTACAAACAAAATAATATACCAAGCAATACTTTTTGCCTGTGAAGTTGTCAGTTTGCACAATTAAATGACACAGAAGCTATACCAAATTATAATCATAATGAGAATACAGACTCTGAGGTCAGAGGTCATCGAGCTCTGCCCTAGCCTTGTTTTCCTCACAGATAAATAAGCAGACTCGGTCCTAACTCAGGGCTTAGCCTCCAGACTTAAATGAGGTTCAGTATCTACTACAGGCATATTAACTGCTCAGTCATTATTAACACAGGCATCCTTTTTCTTTCTAAGACTTTTTATCCATCTACAAACTTTTAATTTTCCCCCTACTGCCGTTCATAACTTTATTCTGGCATTCCTCCTGTGACAGGAAACAGACAAAGAGCTGGGAAATTAGAGAAATGCACTTCCACGCTAAGTGATGGAACTGTGTGGGAGCATTCATTAGCAACAGCAGGCGTGCACTTTACAATAGCCATATATTCCTGAAAGTTACCAAAAAAAAAAAAAAAATCAGTTGATCTCTACCTTCACTTCCAGGAGGTTCAAACTATTTTTGCTCTAAGCTTACCTGTTTCTCTTCCTCACTGTAACTTCAAGAACTATACTCGGGAGCCAACAGGCATGGGGGCATAGACCTGTAATTCTAGGCCTTGGGAGGCTGAAGTGAGAGAATGGTGAGTACTAATCAGCTTGTGCTACAGAGGGAGAGTCTGGATCCAGTCTGAGATACTGTGTGACTTTTTCCAGGGGCAGGGGGTGAAAAAAAATTCACCCCAGGTGGGGCACCAGGACAGGCCAAAGAAATTATTCCATGGGAGGAAAGAGAGACAATTCTCTCTAAGGGTGTGGCCCCTGATAGGTCAACCATGCTTCAGTGGTTGGCCCCACACCCATGAGTATAAGAGCAGCACGAGTTACATTTATTGTGTTATAAAAAAATATATATTTAAAAGAGGACATGAAAATGGGGTGAAAGGGGAGAGTGTGGAAAGCGGATGTAGGAGGAGATGCAATGGGGGGGGGGAAGGGGAGCAAATATCAAATATCAAATCTGGTATATCAAATATACCAGATTCATGCTTGAAAGAAATAATAAAAAGATTCTATTCTTAGAAATCAGCCTGTTGTACAAATCAAGGCCTATCTCAAATAATGCCATGCTAGCACCAGGGCCCTTGTGTCTTCATCTTTTCATTGCGTCATGAGGCCATGTCAAGCAACTGACCACGTAACATCCGCATTTGGCCACTTATTAAGATGTCTGCACCATCATGTACTGGGAAAGGAGCGTGGGGCCCCAACCCTTCCCTTCTGGTAATTTATATACACACCAACATTTGGTGGAGGGAGGGAGAAACTCCCCCCCCCCGCCCCCCGCCCCCCGCCCCCCACCATGGTCTAGTCTCTGGTAAGGAGGCCATATTCCTGTCAATAACCTTAAGGAAATTCACGGGGTCCATGAGAAGAGAAATAAAAACCAAACATGAAATTAGAAGAGGGTCTAGTTGAGGAAAGAAGCATTAGCAGGAATGGGGGGTTGGGGGCAGGAGGGTAAGGGTGGGGATGTATGTGACTAGGATCCAAATACATTATGTACATATACTGCAATGTCATAGCAAAGTCCATTTTGTATAATTAATATCTGGTAATAAAGAGATATTTTAGGGGCCAGGCGTGGTGGCACACGCCTTTCATCCCAGCACTTGGGAGGCAGAGGCAGGCGAATTTCTGAGTTCGAGGCCAGCCTGGTCTACAGAGTGAGTTCCAGGACAGCCAGGGCTACGCAGAGAAACCCTGTCTCAAAAGAAAAAAAAAACACACACACACACAAAAAGATATTTTAGGAAGCAATTATTCCACTCTTTTTCTGGGACCTGCCATCATGAGCCACATTCATACCCAAGCTGTGAAGAAGGTGGCCCAGGTCACCATGGAGAAGTAATCTGGATAAATGCCTTCCACACCAACAAGTGTGCGAGATCTCCATTTTCCCCAGAAAGAATGACTTAGCAGCTCCAGGAAGGTCCTGGGAGAGGCTAGCTCTATCCAGTTGCAGGAAGAGGAGAGGGAGGAGAGAGAATTATGTTCCTGAGGTTCAGCCCTGGACCAGGGGATCAGTGAGGTGGATGCTGACACCAGGGCAGTGCCGAAGCTTCTGGACTCTGGAAGTTCTTCCTCTCTGAGGGTCACTCAGCCCATGCCGGGGATGAGCTTCAAAACGTGGTGTAGAGATGTTCGAATATGATCTGTAGTATTTTCAATAAGCCTGGGGACAGTTTTGAGAGGGTAAATTAAATAAAATATAGAACTAAATTAAGTTTTCTACCCAAGTCTAGCCTAGTGAACTAGTGAGTTTATTGGGGTTACTTACAGGAATACAGACAAGGGGTTGTTCTGTCCCTTGTGAGACTACGCTGGGGCCTAGCAAACACCAAAGTGAATGCTCACAGTCAGCTAGTGGATGGATCACAGGGCCCCCAATGGAGGAGCTAGAGAAAGTATCCAAGGAGCTAAAGGGATCTGCAACCCTATAGGTGGAACAACATTATGAACTAACCAGTACCCGGGAGCTCTTGACTCTAGCTGCATATGTATTAGAAGATGGCCTAGTCGGCCATCAATGGAAAGAGAGGCCCATTAGACTTGCAAATTTTATATGCCCCAGTACAGGGGAACGCCAGGGCCAAAAAGTGGGAGTGGGTGGGTAGGGGAGTAGGGGGGAGGGTATGGGGGGCTTTTGGGATAGCATTGGAAATGAAAATGAGGAAAATACCTAATAAAAAATGTTAAAAAAAAAAAAAAAAAAGAACTTGGTTGACTCAAAAGCAACTACAACGCAAAAAAAACAAAAAAACAAAAAAACAAAAAAACAAAAAACCACCCCAGCATAGGTAACAACACACAACAGTGTCCTTGGAGCCACCTACACAATTTGCAGATAGCTCAGTCAGAGGCTTTCCCCTCCCCATCATCTGTCTATCAGCTATAACCTTAGAGAGGGGGCCCTGTGAGTCTCCTAACTTCAGGAGCTCCCTAAGCCTAGTGAGTTGGATTTCCTTTCTAGGCCTTAACTGTTTCATTTACTTTCTGAGGCTGACCAACTTTTCTCTTCCCTCCTGGAAGGAACCTTCAACCTAGAAACAGCTCCATAACACTCAACTGCACAGAGAGGCTGTGTCTCAGAAAAGGAACTAAGGACCTTGTTTCTGGTTGTAGCCTTACCTTGACCTTGACTTTTAGTCTTGCCTACCTTGGTATGATGGGTATCCACTTCCCTCCCTGACCATTCTTTCCTTATGAGGACCGCACCCTCCTTCAATCCATGTGATTTTGGAGTTGTAGATCATAATGCTTCCTTCTTTGCTCCCTCTAGAGAAATGGGTACACGAGTCAGATGGCAATTACATCTTCTTCAGCATTTGTTTTTCAAATGTTGGGAACATAAATCATAGAAATGATTTAAGTTGGATCTACCTTACACTTGTACCTTGCAGGAATCCAACCATTTTGGAAAAAGAAAAAAAAAACCAATAACTTGACAAACATGTTTTAACATTAGAACTGCTGGGTCCAGTCATGGCTGAAGCTCGTTTGAGTTATACAAACCAGTAAATTTCCTTGCTTACTTAAGTCATTTAGAATTACATTTTGGAAAGTTACTCGCCAAAAAATTCAGATTAGGAACACAAACAAGGCTGCTAACTACCACAAGCCTCAATTTACCTTTAAGCCTTAATTGTAAGATTCTCTACACATTAAAGTAAGTGAAATATTGAGATGAAATCAAACCTTATACATGAGGGAATCAGTTAAAGTGACCAGGCCAGGATTTTTTTTTCCTAGTATAATTATCAAACGTAATTTACTCAGATAATTAATTTTTTTCAAGTTCAGGCTCAAAGCAGATATCTTAAGAATTATAGTCTGGGTGCTAGAGAATTAACTCAGCAAGTAAGAATACTTGTGGGGCTGGAGAGATGTCTCGGCGGTTAAGAGCACTGACTGCTCTTTCTAAAGGTCCTGAGGTCAAAATCTAGCAACCACATGGTGGCTCACAACCACCTGTCTCCAGTTGCCAAGGAATCTGGTGTCTTCTTTTGCCCTCTGCAGGCACCAGGCACATGCATACACACAATTCATACACACTAAATAAATAAATAAATAAATAAATAAATAAATAAATAAATAAATAAAAATATTCTTATAAAGTAAATCTATAAAAGTAATGCATATAATTTTGTTTATTTTTTTTTTCTGAGACAGGGTCTCACTATGTATCACTCTGCAGATCAGGCTGGCCTCAAACTCACAGAGATCCCCCTGCCTCTGAATCCCCAGCTCTAGGACTAAAGGCCTGTGCCACTACCTAGCTCACGCATGTAACCTTGTCTGAAACGAGTAATAATAACTACAAATACACATAGCTTCTTAGTATACCTTCGTAGGCACCATTTTTTTTTTAAAGATTTATTTATTATATGTAAATACACTGTAGCTGTCTTCAGACACTCCAGAAGAGGGCGCCAGATCTCGTTACGGATGGTTGTTAGCCACCATGTGGTTGCTGGGATTTGAACTCTGGACCTTTGGAAGAGCAGTCGGGTGCTCTTACCCACTGAGCCATCTCACCAGCCCCGTAGGCACCATTTTTATGAGCTCTGTTGATACATACTTGGTATTTTATCATTTAAAAACTTAGAACCAGGGCTGGTGAGATGGCTCAGCAGTTAAGAGCACCGACTGCTCTTCCAAAGGTCCTGAGTTCAAATCCCAGCAACTACATGGTGGCTCACAGCCATCTGTAACGAAATCTGATGCTCTCTTCTGGAGTGTCTGAAGACAGCTACAGTGTACTTACATATAATTAATAAATAAATAAATAAATAATTTTAAAAAAACTTAGAACCAAGGCTTCCCAATATCAGAAAACTATTAACCAATAGACTCATAATTGGAACTCAGTTCTTCCAAAGACCAAACCTCTTCCCACTATATCAAATAATCTCTGACTATTTATGAGTGACACAAGCAAGTAACTGAAGAGAAAGCTAACACTATTTTCATCTTGCAGAGAAAATACTAAGGTATGGAGGTTAAAGCCTATGTGAGGATCATAACAGAAAGAAAATAGAAATACTGTGTCATACCTCCTGTGGTAGTTTCAGTATACTTGGCCCAGGCAGTTGCACTATTAGGAGGTGTGGTATTGTTGGAGTAGGTGTGGCCTTGTTGGAGGAAGTGTGTCCCTGTGGGCATGGGCTTTGAGACCTTCCTCCTAGCTGCCTGGAAGCCAGTCTTCTCCTAGCAGCTTTCAGATAAAGATGTAGAACTCTCAGCTCCTCCTGCACCATGCCTGCCTGGAAGATGCCCTGCTCCCACCTTGATGATAAGGAACTGAACCCTCTAAACCTGTAAGCCAGCCCCAACTAAATGTTGTCCTTATGAGAGTTGTCTTGGTCATGGTGCCTTTTTACTGCAATGCAAACCCTAACACACCTCCCATCAACATCAACCTGAACTCCCTTATATTCTTTGAACACTATGAGCTAGTGACTTCAGCAGACAATTTACAATTTGGATGTGCTAGATCATCTAATTCAAAATAATCCGTGCATGTAAGCACTGGTGTCCCGCCCCACAGACTCAGAAACCAAGAGGCATGTTTCATTTTCAAGGCCATCTAGCTATTTAGTGCTTGGGCAGGAGAAAGGCATTAGAATCCCCAGTTCCTTGCCTCCCCCTCCCTTGGCTATATACAATCTGCCCTGCACAGGGTGCTGGATAGACCATACAAAAACCATGGTGCTCTCCAGCTCCTTTCACTCAATATTTCTTTTTCTAAAACCACAAAGAACCCCTGTTCTGTCTTTGGTGAGAAGGACTCTCGCCTGTAGGGTAAGATCACAGAATGCATCCAAATCAACCTCCTTCTACTGAAGAGAAGATTTTTCTAGAGAAGTGGGGGTCTAAAGAGCTTTGAAAAGACAGAAGCTGTGGTCACATCCAGTATTTGAAAAAAAATGTTCTTTTTGATGGTATTTCTAGGTGAAGAACGTATATATTCTCAGATTTGAAAGGTGGCTGACCCATTTAACAAACCCATTGGCAAAAGGAACAAAGTATTTACGAAAAAGTATTTTTAAAACAAGCACTGGTAGCTGGAGAGATGTGTGGCTCAGTGCTGAAGGGCTTGCCGTAAAACCCTGATGACTTGAGTTCAACCCCAGAACCCACTGAAAGGAGAAGACTGACTCTGCAGGTTGTTCTCTGACTTCTACACACATGCCGTGGACTTACACATGTACACACACACACACACACGTACACAGACAAAAATATACACACACATGCACACAAACGTATGGACACGCACAAACACACACAATCATTTAAAAAGAAAATCAAACATTGGAAAAGACTCATTGGAAATATAAAATGCCTGTTATCTTGAGCCTGAAGAAGAAAAAGTTATAATTAGCTAAAACCTACTGGCTTCTATGGCCGCCCTCAGGAGTCACTGCCATCCTGAGATGATCAGCACATTTTGACAAGCCCTCCATGTGCTCAATTGAGAGAACGTTCTGCACTGAATTTTCATGATTTTGTTCAGGCATCCATTGTGCATTCACTCCAAACACTCACACGCATGCTCCCTGCTCTTGGGCGGTGCAGGTCCGAATGTGACCAGTAAGGGCCCTCACTGTTGTGCATCTAGGGATCAAGGGCTGATGACTTATAGGAACTCCATGCAAAATCATCTGATTTGGCCGGGCGTGGTGCCGCACGCCTTTAATCCCAGCACTCGGGAGGCAGAGGCAGGTGGATTTCTGAGTCCGAGGCCAGCCTGGTCTACAAAGTGAGTTCCAAGACAGCCAGGGCTATACAGAGAAACCCTGTCTCGAAAAAAAAAAAAACAAAAAAAACAAAAAAAAAAATCATCTGACTTGGAGAGAGAAGTGAAAACAGGAGAAAGAGAGAGATCATATAGGTGAGGCTTGAAATGCTTTTTCATTTTGCCTGGGCTCCCTTTGCACAGTGTTTTCTGTCTAAGCTTTTCTTTTATTTTTAAATTATTAGCATATATTATTTCTACAAAATGATAGGTTTCACCAAGCCAATCCCACATATGTATACAATAGACTTCAATTATATTACCCCCAGTTTCAGCTTATCTCCCCAGTTTCAATTTGTCATCTCCCAACCTCCACCTTACTGGTCCCCGTACCCGCTCTGATTTCATACCCCCATCCTTTCTCTCTTCCTTTCACTCTCTCCAAATTTTTGTTGGTTGGTTGATTGATTTTTTTTTTCAAGACAGGGTTTCTCTATGTGACAGCCCTAGCTGTCCTAGAACTCCCTCTGTAGACCAAACTGGTCTCGAACTCAGAGATCCACCTGCCCCTGCCTCTCAAGGCCTATGCCACCACTGCCTGGCTCCAGAAAATTTTCTATTAATTTTAAAAGTTAGCACACAAAACAATGCGTCTCTCCGTGGCGTTTTCACACACGTATGTCATCATTACCTTTAAATTCCAGATTTCACATATGAGAGAAAAACGTTCAGGATATGTCTGTCTGAGAAAACTATAGAATGCTTCCCAAATTAGTTTTAGTGTCCTTGTTCTGGGTGAGGCCAAGCCAATCTCCTTCAATTCTGGTGAATGTATTTGCTCCAGAAGGGAGCACGGAAGAGCTCTTTACCATGTACTAGGAACCACACACAATGGTTCTCACAGCACATCCATTGCCCCTTTATGAAGTGCTCCCTAGGATTAAGTCCTCCCTTCCACTCTTCCTCCAAGTTAGACCTTCCGGTGCTGGAGATGAAACCGTATTTCCTCACTTCTATGTTTAGGAATCTGGAGCTTGGTGGGTTCTAGAACTCGGTGCTTCTCTCTGCAGCCAAGAAAGGCTTCCTTGAGCTGGTGTAAGCAGTAGGTGATGGGTTATGAGATTTATGAACAAGCAGGGTTCTTGTTCTGGCAGCAGGCTGTGCAAGTGCTCGGGCCCCTTTTCTCTCTTCCCTTGGAGTGACTGGACTTCATTCTTCCCTGGCAGAACTATGGTACACAAGATGGAGCATCAAACTCTTAGCTTCTGCACTGACTCCAATGAAGATAGCAGCCAAGAACGTACACTGGCATCTTCAGGTACCACACCTGACTCAGTCAACTGGACGAAGGGGATTGGAGTCTTATTGTACAAATGGAATGTTGAGGGGCTTTCTGGTATTCCCAAGTGTGTTGGGGGAGGGGTGGGGAGAGAAAACCCAACAGCCCTGAAGTGCACCTGACTGTTGTCTACAACATCTTTATTTCCTCGAGTTAAATTTGTAGTAGAATTTATGGCCTAAAATATGTTTTAAATTATTGATGAGGTTCTGCCACTTACCAGTCTCATAAACTACTTTCTCATTCCGTCTAAATTTACCGACCAAAAGTCTGAAACTACTTATAACTCTTTTTAATTATATAGGTCAAATAGTCAAGATATCTTTTACATACTTATTAGTCTTCTTTATATTGCTTTTTCTGCAAACTATTGGTGTCTTTTGCTTATTTTTGTAATTGCAGTTTTAGTGCATTTGTGATTTATATACATGAATCTTAACATGTTAATTTCACATAGAGTATATACTATATTTCCTCTGGGATTTTCTTTTCATTTTGAAGTATAAATTCTCTGAAAGTCTTTCCTTTAAGATTCATCCCCCTGGAAATCTTCTGTACAAAAATACTTTTAAGGTTCACCAGGGACATTCATTGTAGAATTTTAATGACAAATAAAAACAATTTATGTCTGTATCAGTTGAAGGATAGTTAAATTATAGTTCAGCCATACTGTGGGAGGTAGTACAGCCATTAAATATAAGGGTACTAGCTGCCATATGGAGAAATGTCTATGATATGAAGTGGGGGAAAGGTAACTCAGTATAACGAGTAAAGTGGTCTCTTGCTCATATTAGTGTGTATGGAGTAGATAAATAGACATTTATAAAGATAAAACCAGACACTTAGAGGATATTTCTGAAAATTTGTAGAAAAGGCTCTGGATGAATTTATATGGAACTGCTATAGGAGAATAACTTTGGGCATGGGTTGGAGGCATTGTGGCAAAAATTAGATTATAAACTTAAGTATTATTTTAATTTTTATAATTTTATAATTTTAATTTTAAATTCATTTTAATTTTAATTTAATTATTTTTTCAGGAAACTACTTAGACTTACAGAGTCAAAAATAACAGGAGGTATGAACCCACCACATAGCTCTAGAAAGAAAGCCTAACAACTGTCGTATAATCTTTGATCATATTCTTTCTTGCCCCAGGTACCAAAACCTGGATCTGATGCTTTTTATTCCCGTGATGTCACAATTTTACTAAATACACAACATAGAGTTTTTATATGAGCTTCTGAAGTTTGGCTTTCAGTCAATGTGGTGTTTGAATAGGAATGGCCCCCATAGATTCATGTGTTCGAATGTTTGGCCCATAGGGAGTGGCACTGTTAGGAGGTGTGGCCTTGTTGGAGGAAGTGTGTCACTGTATGGGCGGCTTTGAGGTCTCCTGGGCTCAAGCTACACCCAGTGTGACACACAATCCCCTTCTGCTCCCTGTGTATCCAGGTGTAGAACTCTCAGCTCCTTCCCCAGCACCATGGCTGCCTGCATGCTGCCATGCTTCCACCATGATGATAATGGACAAAACCTCTGAACCTGTAAGCCAGCCCCAGCTAAATGTTGTCCTTATAAGAAAGAGTTGCCTTGTTCATGATGTCTGTTCACAGCAGTAAAACCCAAACTAAGACAGTCCACGTTGCACTTGCTTGTTTTGGTTTACGGCATCAGGATCATCCAGAACTAGAGATGCAGGCCACTGTGAGCTGCCATGTGGGTCCTGGAAACTCAGAGGAGGTCCTCTGGAAGAGCAGCAAGTGCTCTTAACCTCGAAAGCATCTCTCAAGCCTCACACTGGGAGGGGTTTGGTTTTGTGGGTTTTGTTTTTGGGTTTTTTTGTTTTGTTTTGTTTTCTGAGACAGACAGCCCTGGCTGTTCAGGAGCTCACTCTGTAGACCAGGCTGGCCTGGAACTTGCAGAGATCAGAAGCCTGTCTCTGCCTCTGGGATGCTGGGATGATTAAAGACAAAATGTTAAGACCTGTGCCACCACTCCCTGGCCCAACATTGTGGGGGTTTTTGTTTGTTTGTTTGTTTGTTTTTTAAAGAGTTTTTTATTTAATGTATGAGTATCTGCATGTACACCTGCATGTCAGAAGAGGGCCCAGGATTTCACTACAAATGGTTGTGAGCCACCATGAGGTTGCTGGGAATTGAACTCGGGACCTCTGGAAGGGCAGCCAGTGCTCTTAACCACTGAGCCATCTCTCCAGTCCCAGCATTGTGTTGTTAATGTAACCATACAAACATGAACACTAGATTGTTCCTTTTGCTGCTACTTAGTATCGGTTCACAAAGGGTCTGCAGTTCCCTTGCCTCTTGTCTTGCTGGCTTGGGTATTTCCCACATGCTATTCTTCTGAACAGCTATGCTATCAGCATTCCTGGACTCATCTCTTAGGCCTTGAACTTGCTTGAGAGTTAAGCTTCTAAAAGAAGAAGCAGGCAAGTTGCTTTCCCAAATGATTATCCAATTCGTAATCCCACCAATGATAAATGAGATTTTTAAAAAGGATTTGTTTATTCATATTTATGTAACACATACGTGCTTTCATGGGTTTGTGTGTACCACCTCTATGCAGGTGACCATGGAGGCCACAGGAGGATAGTAGGTCTCCTGTAACTGGAGTTACAGGTCTTTGGGAGCCACCAGATGTGGGTCCTGGGACAGAACTCAGATCCTCTTTGAGAGCAGCACTTAACCACAGAATCTTCTGTCCAGATCTGATATATGAGATTCTACTACTATAAAAAAAAATAAAAAATAAAAATAAAATATATATATATATTTAAAAATAGTTTAAAGTAAAAAGTTTACACACACAGAAAGTAGACATAAAGCTACATTATTCTCTGATTTTATTTTTTTTATTAAATTCTAATCTGCATTAAGCTAATTTTGAAACACATTGTGTGCTCAAGAATCTAAAAATGACATTTGATAAACAATCAGTTGTCACACTGATGTTAACTGACTGAGACCTTCATTGCATGCTTTCGATCTTTTTCTCACTTGATTGGTCCAGCCGAATTTTAGTCTTACTTTATGGAGTTCACCTTGACAGTCCACTAGGATTTTATGGTAATTGCCTTAGGGCCACAAATGATTTTGGTTTAAATGTACGTTTAACTAATGCACTCATATTCCGAACCCCTTGCTAGATGAAATTCCGTAGCCTCAGCCTGATGCTGACATCCTCTCTGCACCATACCTCAGCATCACCATGCACAATGGACCAATATCCTCCCCCTTGTACCCTAAGCTTTCTTCATTGGTCTTTTCCTAGGAACTTTTGTTCATGCGTGATGTTCCATCCTGCAACACTCTGAACTCTTACTCCCCATCACCACCACCACCTCTTCTACATCTTCTTCCTCATCCTCCTACGCATCATCATCATCATCAATTATCATCATCCGCATCGGTTTCTTCTCCCAGAGGCTGGTTAGGGGCACAGCTACTCCAAAGGTCCTAATCATGAGTAATGTCACTGTCCTAATTAGGGTTTCTATTGCTTTACTAAAACATCGGAACCAAAAGCAACTCAGGGACAAAAGGGTTTGTTCCATTTTTACAGCGAATGGTCCATCTTGGAGAGAAGTCAGGGCAGGAATACAAAAGAACTAAATTAGAGGTCATGGAGAAGTGATGTTTACTGACTTGCTTCCCGTGGCTGCCACAGCCTGCTTTCTTATACACCTACAGGAGCACTTGCGCAGGGGTAGCACCACCCACAATGAATGACGCTCTCCCACATCAAGTCACTAGTCTAGAAAATGTCTCACAGGCATGCCTATAGGCTGATCTGATGGATTGTTCTCAGTTGAGGTTTTTCTTCCCTCAAGGATTGGGTCAGGTTGATAAAAGCCAACCGACACACTCTCTACCTTGCCCTGGTACTCACTGTTCTCACGTGACTGTCTTCCATCTTGTCACTCCCTGCTTTCGTTTAATTAAAGGAGAGAGGGGTGAGGGCTGCTGATGTAGGAGACTCAGTAAAGCAGGAGCGAGGAAGGCGAGCAGCAGCCCCTCAAGGCAAACGATCTTCGATCTTCGTGTCCCTGGAGTGGAGAAAGTCAGGAGGCAACTGCAAGAGATCCGATGTTGAGGTTTCAATAGTTCAAGAGCCCTGTGCTGCCAGACTCGCAGCTGTGAAGGCTGGTAAGAGGAACGCATCCTCTTTGCCACCAATGGTCCCTCCATGGGAACTTCTCTATTGTCTCCAGACTTGTACACACATCACCTTATGTAACCAACCTCTGGACAGTTAACTCTACAATGCTGGAATGATCTCTATGTTGCCAGTCAGGATAAGAGGTTGTTGGAAAGATGGCTCAGTGGTTAAGAGCACTGGCTTCTCTTCCAGAGGACCCAGGTTCGATCCCCAGCTGCTCACAGCTAGGCAAGCACTCTACCAACTGAGCTATGTCCTCAGCCCTGTATAATAATCTCACATTTTTATGTCTATTTTTAGTCACAGTGGGAAGAAATGCGCATAGAGCTATGAACAAAAGTCAGTGATAGAGTACTTGACAAGCACAGAGCCCTGGGTTCAGTCCCCAGAGCTGTAAGCAAACAAAGAGTTTAAAATGCATGTAAAATTTAATGCCTTAAACCTTTCCTTGTAAACAGCTCACATAGCTGAAGCTGGCCTCCAATTTGCTGTAGAGCTGTAGTGGGCCTTGAACTTCCAATCCTGCCGAGTCTACCTCCTAAGTGTTGGACCCTTTACCATGTTTAAGTGAATGCCGATGAACACGTTAATCACATTGTGAAACAGATAATCTTACAAGGCTAAAACCCCGGACTCATTAAGTATAACTCCCCGTACCTGCCCCAGCCCCACCCTAAAAACCAGCATTTTTTGTACCCGTGATTGACAGGGAGTGGAATCACAAATATTGTCTTGTACTTGACAAGTGGCACTTCATTGAGCATGTCTCAAGGTTCATCCATATTGTACCATGTAACAGGACTTGTTGTGTGTGTATGTTTATCTTGTTTTTGGATACAGGATCTCACTACAAAATCAGAAGGGTCTCAACTCCAGGATCTAAGCAATTCTTCTGCTTTTAGCCTTTCAAGTAGCTGGACTACCCGTATGCTTCAATCTCCTTTTGGAAGCAGATTTTAACAATCGTTTGCAGGTATATATCCCATTTGGTTTCTTTATTCACCCTTCCCTGGACAACTGGGTCATATCCACCTTTGAGCAGCTATAAATAAATAATGCTCCCATAAACATGGACGTGGACCTACCTCCTCAAGATCTAGCTTTCAGTTCTTTTGGATAAATAAATGCTCAGAAATGGGATTGTTAAATCATATGGTGATTCTATTTTTAACTTTTTTTTTTTGAGAAATTATGTTCACTTTTAAACAAATAGCCCCATCCCCGAGGACTCTCCTGCAATATGTTAACAGGCTGCATATTGCCTTCCCTCTAATTAAATTGAAAATAGCAGTCATGCTCATATATAACCATTAAAATATGTTTAAACTTCTTACTTAAGATGCATCAATTACACTGTTGGCAGCTGCAGACGCTTCCATTTCCTCCCAGTCTCGGTTAACAAGCTGTTCTTCACATTTAACAACCCCTTCTCCTGCTATCAGGGTCACAGGAACACAAGCCATGGCTCCAATAGGACAGAAGAACCCATGCTCCAATGAACGAGATGGTGGCCAGCATATTATAATAGGCATTCAATAAATGGCTGAGCGCATGACGACAAGACCACATTGCTGAGTGTAGTTTGGATGGTTGTAGCTCTTCTTGTTCCAGTAAAGCAGGAAGTAGCACAGATGGCAGAGACATTCAATGGTCTGAGTGTTGCCAAAATGATGACACCATGCCCAAGACACACTCAAACTAAAGCTCTGGTACTGTGATGTCATCATACCAACCAGGAGGGACGTCAAAGCTTACTAACACACAGAACTTGAATGAGAAAGCCAAGACAGTCAGATAAAACGGCTGGAGAGAGCATTTCCTTCCTCGCCGGCTCTAGCAAGAGGCAGCGTGGACCCCAAGGGAGGTCATTGGATGCAAAGCTACCACCATACCAAGTGGAAGACCAGGTTGCTGCACACGGGCTGGCTGGAGTTCCTGGAGATAGGACTCCGCACACCCAGAGTGGTTAGTCTCTTAGGAGAGCAAGTTCTCTATTGTTCCTACGGCTTTGGACTTGACGGAGAATCTTAAGACATAAAGTGGAGGAAATAGGAATCATTTAAATCATTGATCATCACTAAAAATTAAATTTAGGGGCTGAAAAGACTATTCAGCAGTTAAAAGCACTGGTTTAATTCCTAGCATGCTTAGGGCAGCTCATGGTTATCTGTAACTCCAGTTCCAGGGGCTCCAGTACCCTCTTCTTGGCCTCTTCAGGTACCGAGGATGTGGTGTACAAATATACATGCAGGTGAAACACCCAAACACATAAAATAAAATAAATCTTTAAAAATTAAATTTAGGCCAGGCGATGGTGGCATACGCTTTTAATCCCAGCACTTGGGAGGAAGAGGCAGGCAGATTTCTGAGTTTGGGGCCAGCCTGGTCTACAAAGTGAGTTCCAGGACAGCCAGGGCTACACAGAGAAACCCTGTCTCGAAAAACAAAAAACAAAAAAACAAAAAAATAAAAAAACAACAACAAAGAAAAAAAAACAAAAAAATTAAATTTAGATTGAAATTTTTAAAACCCACATGGAGAGCTGGAGAGATGGTTCAGATGTTAAGAGCACTGGCTGCTCTTCCAGAGGTCCTGAGTTCAATTCCCAGCAACCACATGGTGGCTCACAATCATCTGTAATGAAATCTAGTGCCCTCTTCTGGTCTTCAGGCATAAATGTAGGAGACTGCTGTTTATATAGTGAATAAATAAATCTTTAAAAACAAAAACAAAAAACCCACATGGATTTATAAAGGGTGTAAGCCCTGGAACAGCTTACTTCGTGGAAATTATATGGCATAGGTCTACATATCCATGTGTGCATGTGTGTGTGTGTGTGCATACACAGAGACCAGAAGTTGATGTTGGATGTCTTTCTCAGTTGCTCTGCACTCCAGGTTTTGAGGAGGGGTCTCTCACTGAAGCAGAAGCTTACAGTTTAGCTAAACTAGCTGGCCACATGCCCTCCACAGATCCGTCTATCTGTCTCAGCCCCTGGGTTTTCGATCACAGACACATGCCACAGCTAGCTTTTTATAGAGGTGCTAAGAATTCAAACTCAGGACTTCATGCTTGTGTGACAAGCACTTTTACTGACTGAGTTGTTTCCACAGCCCAAATTCTCACACATTTTAAGAATTAAATTGTACTCTGCCAACTGAGCTACAAGTTCAAACCCAAAAGCAAGTCTTTTTATTCCCATGTTTATGGAGTTTCTACAAAGCAATATATGAAAGGCTTCACTGTTGTCCAGACTTCACAGTGTGAAGGTTTGTTTGGTTGGTTTGGTTTAGAGAAATTCTTATAATATAGTTCAGGGCGGCCTCAAACTCACAGTGCCCAGTGCTGTAAATGGACTTCTATTATTTTTTCAAAAAAGATTTATTTTATGTTCGTACACTGTCACTGTCTTCAGCCACACCATAAGAGGGCATCCGATCCCATTACAGATGGTTGTGAGCCACCATGTGGGTGCTGGCAATTGAACTCAGGAGCTCAGGAAGAGCAGCAATGCTCCTGCCTCCTGCATCTGAACATGAGGAAGAATGCTGGTGAGTGACAACAGGAGCCATCTGCCTCCCGTCCCTAGCTTGCTTTTTCTTCCAATTATGGAAGAACTTCTCTAGGTTCCCCATTTGCTCGCATGGAAAGCTGGATATGAATGGTCTGCCTCACAACATTTACAAGGTTTAACCCTGACACTGCTCTGGGTCACAATGACAGCTAGGGATCTAGCCTAGAACGCAGAATCAATGGTTGGTAGCTCTGTGACACAAGCAGTAATAGAGGGACACTAAAGTGCATCAGCAGGCAGCCCACTAGCTGGAGGACCTAATTTTAGCAGACTGCACATGGCGAGGCTAGACTGTTGGCATGTCCGGTACTGTAATCTCAGTTTATCAGTCAAGACAGAGTAAATAAACCGCCAGGAAGAAAACAAGCTTTCGAAAGGCAAGCCACACCCTAAGTTCATTTTTTTGGGCTTCTTAATTCTTAGCTTTGGCTAATGCTGATGGTGGTCATGGCTGGTGGCTCCATACCCCAGAAGGAAAAAATCAGATGAAATAAAAATGTATATAGCATGTCACATTCATCACAGAGGATGCGTGCCTGAAAACCAATACAAAGAGAGAGAACAGCACTAGCCTAGGGCTTACAGATGGCGCCTGGATCTAAAACAGCCTTTAAGGCTTATTAAAAATATAATAATAACTTAGCGCACCTTTAAAAAGAGTTACTGGGCAGGGGAGATGACTCAGTAAAGCGTTTGCTGTGCAAGCATGGAGCTTGGAGTTCAGATCCTCAGCGCCCACATAAAAAGGCAGGTGTGATGATGCGTGCCATCTATCCCAGCACTCAGAAGAGTGACAGGAGGACCCCTGGAGTCTAGCCAGCTAGTCTAGTAGAAGCAAGGTTCAGTGACTCTCTCTTTCTCTCTCTCTCTCTCTCTCTCTCCCTCCCTCCCTCCCTCCCTCCCTCCCTCCCTCCCTCCCTCCCTCCTTCTCTCCCTTCTTCCCTCGCTCCATTCCCCTCTCTCAAACACCACACACACACACACACACACACACACACACACACACACCATCGCTGCCGCTGCTGCTGCCACCACAATAGACTGAAGAGATACCTGGCAGTGAGTTGGAGCTACAGCAATCCAGTCTATTGATGGTAAACCCATCGCAGCCTCAGCTCTCAGGAATCATACCTACTTGTGGGATATACTGGGTTACATCTATTACAGCTCCTGGGGCGGGGAGCAGGGGCGGGAGGGGGTTCTGCGTGGTTTTAAAGTCAATTTGCTCCAAATCGAAATCAACTTGAGTAGGATCCTCACCCAAGGACTTTCCTGACTGTCTTGATTGATGTGGGTACCTTTGCCCATTTAAATAGGGCGTGTCTGTAGGACGACCGCGCCTCTTGCCTTTTGCAGGGGTGACCTCTGCTCTGTGAGGTGATTTACTCTGTCACTGCCACTGCCGCTGCCTGCCCTCCACCGCCACTAGGCTGCTGCGGATTCCTTTGCTGTTACCAAGTGCCAAGGGCCAGATTGGGATTCCTAGGACCCTAGCCTTGTGGACTGAACTATTACCTTCTAACCACCACCGCCACCGCCACCCCTCCCGCCTCCCACCCCGCTGAGAGAGAGAACTAGCCTTGGAGCCCATGGGGGACTACTGCTGAGGCACTCACCCCAAGGACCGGATGTGATTCTGCTGTCCTTACTCTTGTAAAGCCGACTTAAGAAATCCCTTAGTATGTATTCCATTAGTTCTGTCTCTCTAGAGAACCCCACCACAGGTCTCAGAGAGAGTCTAAAGTCTGTAAGGATTTCTTTCCGTTCCTGGACCAAGCTACGGTGGTACCCTGTGAGGTTTCTCTTCTAGAGAAATGTAGTACAGAATGCAGCTTCGTCCTTACAGTTTAATTTAACCAATCAGGAAGATCCAGACTCAGGCTGCATTCATACAGCATTGGCCCTAGGCTGGGGGGGCTAAGACAACGGGAAAGAGAAGTTCAGAACAAACACCGCTGCTGCAGCGTGGAGTCAACAGGGACTTAGGAACAGGCACCAAAGAGCACGGTGAAGGGAAGGAGGCAGCAACTCCTTTGTCATCCAGCCTGAGGACCTGAGTTCGATCCCTAGGACTCAGTGATAGAACCATCTCCCACAAGTTGCCCTCTGACCTCCACCTGTACACTGTGCGCATGCTCACGTGTGCATGGACACACATAAATGATTTTTTTAAATAAAGAGCAATTTTCTAGAAGAAATCTTATAAACAGTTTCAGCAATTACCCAACAGCAAGGAACCACGGGGAAACAGCTTAGAGGGGCTCTGTCCTCCGAACTCAGTTAAAAGTGAAGATGAAAAGAGGAGCTGAGCCATCTACAGAGGTCACTCACTCACACTATTCTTCTTCTTCTTCTTCTTCTTCTTCTTCTTCTTCTTCTTCTTCTTCTTCTTCTTCTTCTTCTTCTTCTTCTTCTTCTTCTTCTTCTCCTCCTCCTCCTCCTCCTCCTCCTCCTCCTCCTCCTCCTCCTCCTCCTCCTCCTTATTCATTTTATTTGCATTGGTGCCTTTCCAGCATATATGGCCTGTGTGAGCATGTTACATCCCCTAGAGCTGGGATTAGACAGTTGTGACTTGTTATGTGGGTGCTGGGAATTGAACCTGTGAGTTTAGGTCCTCTGAAAGAGCAGCCAGTGCTCTTAACCTCTGAGCCATTTCTCCAGCCCCAAGACTCATGCTTTTTAAATGAACGTGCCAAGTTCCAACCCTTTGTTCTCTTTGCTTTTGAGGCAGGCTTTCACCCTGTAGCCCAACTACCCTGGAATTCACTATGTAGCCCAAGTTAGTCTTGAACTTGCAACTCCCTGACTCAGCCTCCCAAGTGAGATTGTGCCCAACTACAGTCCACTTTCTAAAGTTTTTTTTTTAATCACAATGTTAGCTTTCTGAGATTGTAATGAATGTCTAAAACAGCTCAGTTATAAAAAGAAAAAGGCTACTCTGCCTCACAATTTTAGACGTTTCAGTTCATGGTCAAGGTGGCCCTCCTGTTTGGGGACTATGTGCTAGTAGAACCATCATGACATGGTGGTTTAGAAGAAAAGAGAGTTAGAAGCGCTCTTGAGAGGCAGAGGCAGGCAGATCTCTGTGAGTTTAAGGTCAACCTGGTCTACAAAGCGAGTTTTAGGACAGCCAAAGGTTACACAGAGAGACCCTGTCTTAAAGACAAACAAACACAAACAGAGAGAGAGAGAGAGAGACAGAGACACAGGCACACACACACACTCTTTCTCTCTCTCTCTCTCTCTCTCACACACACACACACAGAGAGAGAGAGAGAGAGAGACAGACAGACAGACAGACAGACAGACAGACTAGCATCCCTTTCCAGCACTGCCTCAATGCCTCATAAAAAATGCCCACAAAACCTCACCTTGTAAACTCCACCACCTTTGAGCTGTGGACCTAGCCTTTAAGTGCATAGGCTTCTGGGAGAACATTCCAGCCCAAACTACAGCAGCTGTTTCTCTACACCACCATGTTGAGGAACAAGCTTCCTTCCACACGTGAGCCTCTGCGGACACATACCGATATCTGAGGAACCACAACAAAATTTATCTCAGTGGATCAACCGAGCAGACTAGGAGTGGAGCAGAAATAAACGTGGCCTAAGGTGTGCCAGAATCCTCATGTAAGAACTAACTGTTTGCAGGGTCGGCATACGGAATATCATAATAGCTCTGAGGTCACCATCAGAATCTACAAGTCACAGCATTTCTAGGGTCCTTGAGAGAGGTAGGGCTGATTTTTATCCCAGTTGTAAACACTGCCTGGTTCCTGTTGAATTTTATGTATGCATTTCTCTGTTTTGTGTAAAGAGTCGTTATGCATCGATGACCTTAATGTATCACCTAACTTCCTTGTTTTCTTCTGTAATATAAGTCTGATGCTTGCTTTGAAAAATCACACTCAGATCCAGCACTCCCTTGTGTTAGTGTCTGTTTGTCATTTCGCTGACTCCTTGCCCACTTGAGTACCAGGACCCTGATTCTCCCATGGGTTCAGGGACTGACTGAGTTTGGTCCGTGGCAGAGCTGAGCTAGACTGTTTGGGAGCTGCTTGGTATGGATGCTAGAAACAAGGTTTGGGTCCTTTAAAAGAGCAGTATGCCATAGGCCACTGCCAGCCAAATGTCTTTTTGTGGGGGAGTGGGGGAAGGGTCTCTCTATGTGAAGGGCACTACCAGAACAGGGCATGGCAAGCATGGTGCCAGCAGGCCCTCCTCCTCCCTTGTTAAACCATTAGATTAATTCCTAAAGCAAGCCACCAAGGTCTATTCCCTTACTTGGCCACTTTCGTAAGCCTGCTTCATTCCTGAGGCTGATCACCAAGGTCCAACTATCAAAACATCAAGGTCCACCAGTCAAAAATCCCCATTTGGCTACCATAATTAATATACCCAACCAGAACTATCTAGAACATTCTAGCTCATTCTAACATAGACTTCCCCTTTTCCCTCTCAAAAGTAATACCTAGAGAACTATTTACTGCTGTTTCTGTCCAACACAGATTCAGTCACCATGTTTCTTTGTCTTGCTTAATAAGGATTTCTTTGTGTTTGGAAATTTGTGGTTTGGGTGTGGTCTGTGCCTAGTCTCAGGTCCAGAGGAGAAAACCTGAGGTACACGGGTACCTTCTCTATGTTGACCTGGAACTCATTATGTAAACCAAGCCAGCCATAAACTCATAGGTATCTACCTGCCTCTGACTCCTGCGTTCTGGGATTAAAGGTGTGCAACATTGTCATGTCCAGCACGTTTTTTGTTGTTTGTTTTTCTTTTGTTTTGTTTTAGATAATAAAACTAAGGCAAAAAGTAGACATATGGCTTTCATGATGTACTCAAGAAATTTTAAGTGGTTTGTTTAGCTTTATTTACAAGGTGTAATACAAGAAGAATGGGGACAGAGATCAGATCCCAAGTGTATTGCCTTGTGGGCTGTTGAGGGTAAATAGCAATGACTCAGTATTTGACCCATCCTGGAAGCTGAGTTTGGAGAAGGCAGGAAATAGAAAGTGCTACTAGCTGCAGTGAGAAACAGCCTATAAACTTTCCATTCCCCACCCCTTCCTTGTTCCTTAGATACAAAGCAACATCTGAGCACAAAAGACAGTTAACTGCATTATGGTTTGATGAGATAAATCTATGCTGGGAACATAGGTGTATGTAGCCGTTTAGATAAGCCAAGCCAAGTAGTCTGTCACACTGGGAGGGAAGCATTTCTTCTTCTTCTTCTTCTTCTTCTTCTTCTTCTTCTTCTTCTTCTTCTTCTTCTTCTTCTTCTTCTTCTTCTTCTTCTTCTTCTTCTTCTTCTCCTTCTTCTCCTCCTCCTTCTCCTCCTCCTCCTCCTCCTCCTTCTCAATGTAAAATGAGAAAAAGAAGGTATTTCTTGAAACAAAGGGAAAGAATAAGATTATTTCAAACAAGGGTAGGAGAAACTTGCAGTCATCCTTCCCACATATCTGCCTTGAACTCCTGGCTTGCCCTTCCAGATCTTAAAGATGTATATACATCAAGGCATCATCAGGAACATCAGAGCTAAGTGTGCCCTTAACACAATCACACAAGCTCCCCGGCTCTCTTAATCTCTTGCCAAGCGCATCCCCAGATGTTCTGACTTTTATGTATGTGGGATGCAGTTGCTTGTCTGTGTACATGTCTATGGAGGCCATAGGTCAGGTATCATTCTCATCGCTTTCTACTTTGTATTTTAGGACAGCGTGTGGTGGTTTCAGTGAAGAACATCTCCCATAAGCTAAAGTATCTGAACACTGCGTCCTCGGTTGGCTGCACTGTTTGGTGGCTGTTACAGACCTTTAGGAGGTGCAGCTTTGTTGGAGGAAGCACATCCTGGGGATGGGAACGTGGGAGGGTTTATAACCTCGCCCACTTCCGGTTCCCTCTCTCCTCTGTGTTTGTGACTGATGGCGTCCCTACTCTCTGTTTCCTCTTGTGACTACCTGTTGCCTGGCTCTCCAGCCGTCGTGGACGCTCTCTCTGAAACTGTAAACCCAAATAAACTCACTTTCCTATAGGTTTCCTTACTCAGGGTATTTTTATCACAGAAATAGAAAAGTAACTAATATTCAGGGTCTCTCACTGAACCCTGAAATCACAGATTTGGCTTGGCTGCCCAAGAGTTCCAAGCAAGCTCCAAGAGTTCTCTTGTCTCTGCCTCCCCAGTGCTGGGATAGCAGGTGCATATGGCCACACCCCACTTTTGCATACATGCTGTGGATCTGAACCCAGTTCCATTTTTCCACAGCAACCGCTTTGTCCATAACCCTTTCTCTCAGTTGCTCTAACTTTATTACCTTTATTTATTTATTTATTTATTTATTTATTTATTTATTTATTTATTTATTTTTGCATGTATGTGTGTGGGTACAACTTGGGGAAGCTGGTTCTCTATTACACGGATCCCAAGGATCCAACCCAGGTCACCATGCTGGATGACAAGTGTTTTTTTACCCACTAAGCTATCTTTCTGGCCACCTCTCTAACTTTTTAAATTGGCATGTAGTTATACATATGTATGTGCGGCAGTGTGCTATTTCCATATGCGTGTACACTGTCTAATGATCAAATCAGAGTAATTAGCATATTCGTCACCTCAAACATTTATCATTCTTTGTGAGAACATTCAAAAATCTCGTCTAGCTATGTAATTTATTCTCATAGTAAGCTGCGGTTAGCCGACAAGTGATTGGACAGATGGCAATAAGATGTTACAGGTTTTGAGACAGCACATACATTTTATTTTAAGGAACTAGTTGTAAGAAAGTATTTATTCTTGCTGATTCTATATAAGTGATCTGGGGATATAGAAGATGACAGAGTCGTTTTGCAATATATCAAAGCAACATCATCAGATAATTCTCATCGAAATATCCACAATTTTACACAAAGAGTATTAAGAAAAAAGAAAAAAAGAAGACTAGGGAGGTAGCTCAGTAGAAGAACTTCCATAGTCTGTGTAAGGCAAACTGGATAAATTGGATTTCATCAAGAGGAGTAATGGCTCAGTGGTTAAGAGCTGCATAGAGAGCTGTGGTGGTTTGAATAGGTTTGGCCCCCATAGATAAACGTGTTTGAATGCTTGGCCATAGGGAGTGTCGCTATTAGGAGGTGTGTGGTCTTGTTGGAGGTAGGTGTGGGCTTGTTGGAGGAGGTGTGGGCTTGTTGGAGGAGGTGTGTCACTGTGGGGTGGACTTTGAATCAAGTTTCCTCCTGGCTGCTTAAAGAACACAGCCTCCTCCTTGACAACAGCGCCATGTTGTGCTGCCCAGCATGACAATAATGGACTGAACCTCTGGAAATGTAAGCCAGCCCCAATTAAATCTTTTCCCTTATGAGAGTTGCTGTGGTCACAGCAATGAAGCCCTAAGACAAGACCACATATCTATAATCCCAGCACCAGAGAGGTGGACAGAGGTACATCTTTGGAACTTGATGTTTAGTAAGAGACCCTGTCTCATGACACCCACTATGCACTTTCAGCTCCTAAGTACACGTGAATGCACAGAAATACACACACACACACACACACACACACACACACACACACACACATATATATATATATATATATATATATATACACACACACACACACACACATATATACACATATATAAAACCTTTTGGAGCCAAGGATATAACTCAGTTGATATGGTATTTACTTAGCAAGCTCGAGGCCCTGGGTTCAATTCCCAGTAACCCTCAAAACTGGCCATGGTGGTGAGTGCCTGTGATCCCAACACCAGAAGTGGAGGCCAGAGGATCAAGGGTTCAAGATCCTCCTCTGCTAAAATAGTGAGCTCTGGGCTAGCCTGGGCTACAGGAGACCCTGTCCCCTAAAATAAAAGTCAATTTGACCTTCCCAGGTTCTAGTATGCTCACTTGCAAACAACATGACACTTGACTGCTGGGCTTATCTATAAACTCTGGAAGAGCCTAGTAGCACTGCAGGGTAGATACCTAGAAACCTGCAGAGTAGGGGCTTCATTTCTTACGTTTTAGTTCAGGTAAACAGAAAATATAAAGTGCAACTCTTAGAAAAGCTAACAGGAGGGGCTGGTGAGATGGCTCAGTGGGTAAGAGCACCCGACTGCTCTTCCAAAGGTCCGGAGTTCAAATCCCAGCAACCACATGGTGGCTCATAACCACCTGTAACGAGATCTGGCGCCCTCTTCTGGAGTGTCTGAAGACAGCTACAGTACTTACATATAATAAATAAATCTTTAAAAAAGAAAAAAGAAGAGAAAAGCTAACAGGAGAGGCTGGAGAGATGGTTCAGCACAGACTGTTCTTCCTGAGGACCCAGGTTCAATTCCCAGCCCTCACGTGGTGGCTTACAGACCATATGTTACTCCATGTCTAGGGAATCTGACTCCCTCTTCTAGCCTAGCCCTCTCAGGTACCAGCCATGCACATGGTACACAGGCATACATGCAGCCAAAACACCCATATACATAAAAAAAATCCAGTATTTTTTTTAAAAAAGTAGACAGAGAATCTGAGCTAATTTTTGCTGTCCATTTGGCAAATATTCCTCAGAATTCATCACTGCCATCAATGTAATGTTCTGTCTCTTTAGCATTCAATTACTAGTCCACAGGCAAAGCCATCCTCGCATCCTCAGACTACACTAATTTACAGACTCAATAAACTCCACACCTCCAGACAAGATAAAAGAAAGTGAGAAAGAAATAGACTTGATGTGGTTAAACACACCTGCAATCCCCACAATCAGGAGGGAGGGGCAAGTCTCAGGAGCCTCATTTACATAGTGAGTTCTAAGCCTGCCAGGGCCGTGTTTGGAGATCTTGTCTGTGGAAAAAAAGTAAGAGAGGGAGGGAGGGAGGGAGGGAGGGAGTCGGTCGAATGCGATGGCTCAGTGAGTAAAGGCAATTATCACCAAATCTGATGACCAGAATTCATTCCCCGGGACCTACATAAAATAATATGCAAGCAGAAACGCAAAACCAGACAAGGCCATCAGGTACCTCACCAGGCAGTGTAGTTGTGAGGTCAAGGGACATCTTTGTTCTGCAACAGCTGAATCAGTCACACAGCCACCAGCAGCCCATGAGCCTTCCATGATACCCCCAACAGTTGATGCCAGCTTTCCGACATTTGTAATTCCAAGTGGTATAAATTAAGCCAGGAGTGATGGTATGTACCTTTAATCCCAGTACTTGGGAGGCAGAGGCAGGCAGATTTCTGAGTTCAAGGCCAGCCTGGTCTACAGGGTGAGTTCCAGGATGGCCAGGGCTATATAGAAAAACCCTGTCTCGAAAAAACAAAGAAGAAAAAAGAAAAAGAAAAAAAAAAAAAAAAGAGAGAGGCAGAAGCAGGAATATCTCTGTGAGTTCCAGGCTAGCCTGGTCTACATAAGTTCTAGGATAGCCAAGGCTACAGAGTGATACCCTGTCTCAAACAACAACAAATAAACAAACAAACAAAAAAAACTTATCTTCTCACTTTAAAAAATTCTTATTTGTATGTATGTGTCTGGAGTATACATCACATATATGTATATATATATGGTAATGAAACCAGATGTCCTCAGACACCAGAAGAGGGCATCAGAGCCCCTGGAGCTGGAGTTACAGGGAGTTGCAAACCACCTGATATGGGTGCTGGGAACTGAACTCAGGTCCTCTGCCACAGCACCAAGGTTTCTAACCACTGAACTATATTCCCAGCCCTTCTGTGTTTGTGTGTTAGGGACAGGGTCTCACTATGTAGCCCTCAATGACCTGGTTTCACCAATGTCAGTCTGTTTCTGTCTCCTGAGTGCTGGGATAAAAGGTGTGAGCCACCACGCCGAGCACTTTCCTTTAATCACCTGTTGTTTGACGACCTTTTTGATGTCTTCTGGAATTTGCTCTTCATAGTCTTTGCTTATTTGCCTCCTGGCTTTCCTTTTTCATATTAATTTTAAAACATAAATACATAAAATTATGCAAATTAACAGGACAATGTGATATTTTTACATTGCACAATTATTGTTTTGGTTTGGTTTTTTTGGGATAGCATTTCTGTGTAGTCCTGGCTGTCTTGGAACTCTCTCTGAGGACCAGACTGGTCTCGAACTGCCTATTTCTCCCTCCCAAATGCTGAAATGAAAGATGTGTGCCACCACCAACTGGCATTCTTTTTAAATTTAATTTTATTTGGGTTTCCAAGACAGGGTTTCCCTGTGTAATCTTGGCTGTCCTGGAACTAGCTCTTTAGACCAGGTTAGCCTGGAGATCCACCTGCCTCTGCCTCAGAGGTGGTATTTGGAGAGGTACTTATGTTTGTTAGTTTCTTTTTTTTTTTTTTTTTAAGATTTATTTATTTATTATATGTAAGTACACTGTAGCTGTCTTCAGACACTCCGGAAGAGGGCGCCAGATCTCGTTATGGATGGTTGTGAGCCACCATGTGGTTGCTGGGATTTGAACTCTGGACCTTCGGAAGAGCAGTCGGGTGCTCTTACCCACTGAGCCATCTCACCAGCCCTGTTTGTTAGTTTCTTATCGTGAAAATATTAAAGAATTTTTCTTCTACCTTTTTTTTTTTTGGTTTTGTTTTGTTTTGTTTTTGTTCCCAAGACAAGGTTTCTCTGCGTAACAAAGCCATGGCTGACCTGGACTCTCTGTAAACCAGGCTGCTCTCAAACTCACAGAGAACTGCCTATCTACCTCCCCAGTGCTGGGACTAAGCACAACATATGGAAACTGCTCTCCCATCCATCATGTAGGCCCATGGACTAGAACTCAGCTTGTCAGGTTTGCTGGCAAATCCCCTTACCCACTGAGCCATTGTGCCAACTCCCTTATGGTTGTGTGTGTGGTTGTGTGTGTGGTTGTGTGTGTGTGTTTATGTGTATGGGTATTTGGACTCCATGTATGCCTGTTCACCACATGCTTGCCTGGTGCCCATGGAGGTCCTAAGAGGACATCTGATATCCTAAAATTGGATTTACAGAGAGTTATGAGCTGCCATGTGGATACAGGGAATTGAACCCCCAGTCCTCTGGAAGAGCAGCCAGGGTTCTTCAGCTCCAAGTCATTTCTCCAGCCTCTCTTCTACCCTTTGAATGTAATGAATCAGATCCCATTACAGATGGTTGTGAGCCACCATGTGGTTGCTGGGAATTGAACTCAGAACCTCTGGAAGAGCAGTCAGTGCTCTTAACTGCTGAGCTATCTCTCCAGCCCTGGTCATGTTTTTAATACAAAAATTCATTGGGTTGGGTTACCTAGTATTTTAATTATAGATATCTACACATAAACAAGAGTAGATCCCTTTGGTGTCTTGTACAACAGCACACCAGAACTTCTTGCTCCCTCCCGTCTGACTTGAACTTCGTACCCACCAGTCGACACTACAACTCTGCACGCAGCCTCTGGAAAGCACCAGTCATATCGCAAGCTTCAGAGATGGATGTCTTGGGAGTCCACGGGAGCCGATGCAATGCACTTCTGAGCTCTGCTTCACTCAGCACACTGCCCTCCAGCTCTGCCCATGCTGTTGCAAAGAATGGGATTTCTTTTAGAAAAAAAGCATTCTGCCTGACTTTGTACCATATTCTGTACCCATTCAGTATTCTATTCCCTGTGCATTTACACTTTTTATATAAATAAGTGTGAAACTGAAAAACATGCTAAGAGGCAGGAAGGTGTCTCTGCATTCATTAAGAGCACTTTGATTTCTGTATGTCCATCACTGCCATTGGCTTTCTAGGGTTACCTTGGCATTCTTGAGATAAATATAATTGGTCATGTTTTTTTTTTTATTTATTTTTTTATTTTATTATTTTTTTTTTTTTTTTTGGTTTTTCGAGACAGGGTTTCTCTTTATAGCTCTGGCTGTCCTGGAGCTCACTTTGTAGACCAGGCTGGCCTCGAACTCAGAAATCCGCCTGCCTCTGCCTCCCGAGTGCTGGGATTAAAGGCGTGCGCCACCACGCCCGGCTGTTTTTTTTTTTTTTTTAAGATTTATTTATTTTATGTATATGAGTACATCATTGCTCTCTTCAGACACACCAGAAGAGGGCATCAGATTCCATTACAGATGGTTGTGAGCCACCATGTGGTTGCTGGGAATTGAACTCAGGACCTCTGGAAGAGCAGTCAGTGCTCTTAACCAATGAGCCATCTCTCCAGTCCTGGTCATGTTTTTAATACAAAAAATTCATTGGGTTGGGTTACCTAGTATTTTAATTGTAGATATCTACACATAAACAAGAGTAGATCCCTTTCTGATGTTTACCTCGTTTTGAAGTTAATAGTCTTAAATCCCATCTTACCAGTTATCAGGATTAATACTTTAATTCTGGCTTCTCTGTTGTAGTGGTCTGAATGAGAAGGGCCAAGTCACGCCCTGAAGCTGTAAGCACAGCCCCAATTAAATGCTTTCCTCTGGGGCTGGAGATAGCTCAGAGGTTAAAAGCACTAGCTACTCTTTCAGAGGACCTGAGTTCCCAGCAACCACATGGTGGTTCACAACCATCTACAATGAGATCTGGTGCCTTCTCCTGGCCTTCAGGCATACACACATGCAGAACACTGCACAAATAATAAATACATCTAAAAAAAAAGCTTTAAAAATAAACAAATGTTTTCTTCTATATGTAGCCCTTCATGGTGTTTCTTCACAGCAATGGAACATCTAGTATGTATTTTCCCCAACACTTGTGAGATACAATTTATATACCATAAATTCACCAACTTAAAAGGGAGGGGAAGAGCTGGTTACGTTGCTGTGTGCTACCGTACAGAAAGGGGCTATGGTCAGTAACAGGCCCTACTGTGTGCACTGTAACAGGCCCTGCTGTGTATTGTAGGGAATAAGTGTTTGAGGCTGTGGTCACCACTCTTAACACGGTATGGGATACAGAATCAGCCAAGACACCTCTGGGCAGGTCTGTGAGGTCATTCCCAGGAGGGATTAGCTGAGGAGAGAAGAGCCTCCCCACAGGGAGTGGCACGCTGGAGTGGGAAGTGGCCCCAGCACACAGAGGACCAAGGAAGAAGCAAATGCTGCCTGCCTGCTCTGATTCTTGCTGGTGAGTGAGCCCACCTCAGCCACTGTCATACTTTGCTTCTTCTGCCCTCTGCAAACACTTGCACACATAGGCCATGTGCACACAAAACACACACATTTTAAAAAAAATAATAAATTTTAAAAAGAGAATCATAGAAGGCTCAAAAATAAAACATCTTTTTCATGACCATATTGCTGGTATCTATAAAGAGATATTCTTACCTTTACACATAAGACAAGATACCCAAACTTAAAAGAATCAACTTCTTTTATTCAGGCACTTTACAAAACAGTTTTTTAAGAAAAATGACAAAATTAACAGTAAATGTGGCTTGGTAGGTAGAGGCTGCTGTGAAGCCTAAGGACTGGACTGTGATTCCTGGGACCCACAGGGGAGAAAGAGAAAACACACACACACACACACACAGAGAGAGAGGCAGTAAACAAGGCTTCAAGTGTTAAGAAAGAATATTTAATCATATAATATTTTTGAAAGGCTATTTTGGAAAAAAAATAGCCGTGTTGTTGTATCTTCTTTTGCCTGTCTTATGTTAAGTCTTGAAATGAATCTAGTAAGGTAATTTCTTTTTTCATCAGCAAAGTACCTGGGTGCTGGCTAACCAAATGTAAATATAGTATAAATAACTCGTGATTAATTAAAAAAATAAAGTACAGATACAAGTAATTATCAAATATATTCTTCTCATTTTAGGAAAATATTATACTTTATTCCTAAAAAAGTAAACTTCTGCTCAGACTCACTAGAACGCTTCGATTTCCATGACCCGAGGTGTGTGGTGAGCGTAGTGAGGAGGCAAACGCTCTTCAAACGACTAAACAGTCTGATGCTGTATAAGCAAGTGTATCACTTCAAACATAAGGAGCAGAGTTTAAAGCCCACAACCCAGCCACCCGCTCCCTCGCCTTTCCAGCGGTCTACTGAAGATTCCTCTTCAGGCCTACTTCAAACCTAACATTTACTAACTCCACTGATGGGTTTCAAAATGTGGCTTGTAATTCCCCTGTCAAGTCAACTGGAGGCTTTAAAAATATTGTAGAATATGTCTGAAACTGAATTAAACCATTCTCAATATTTGTCTGGGGTAGGGTGGGTGCTGTGTGCTAACTGCCTGCTTTTACAGATAAAGCTTTAAAAAGATGTGCTCTAGGTAGCAAAAGATGATTTAAAACCGGAAGAGCTTTTCCAGTCCCCAGTATGACGTCACTGCTGTTTCCTTTTCTTGTAAGAATCGCTGCTGTGGACTCGAACTCGCTGCTGCACAGAGGATGCAATTTTCAAGCTGTCTTTCTTTGTGAAAGTCTTCTCCATAGCTCCAGGTTTCCACAGCAATAGCTGTGCATCTTCTCCTCCGGTCAGCAAAGAATCCTCAGACACGTTCCAAGAGAAAGAACGGACGGTGGCTGCATGGCCCCCATGAAGGCTGGTCACATGGGTCAGTCCTGCCGTGGTGCAGCTCAGTAAGTGAATCTTTCCTGTGTTGGTTCCTCCAATAACAAACAGTCTTTCCATCTTCTCATGATACAGGCCACCAATCAGATAGTCCAAATGCCCATCTTTCACATCAGTTATTTCTCTTACATCCTGGATGTTCAAACACGTAATTGGTTCATCTGTATCCAGATGATTGAGATCCCACCAACAAAACCCTTCATCGTGTGTCATGCAGTAAATTTGCTTATAATCTTTTCCACACCAACCGATACAGCTCACTGATGAAACGGAGTTACAGGTGGCAACCAATGCGTCCTCTTCCTTATCAGCACTGAGATCAAACACATTTACCAGACCATCAGTTGACCCTGAGACAACCAAGTTGGGATTGCTGGGATGGAAGCGCACTTGAGTGATATCATCACTGTGCGTCTCTGAGTAGGCACCAAGTGGGTCTCTCGTCGACAGATCCTGAGATGTGAACCTTGCATCCCAAAATACCAACAATGCGTCCTCATCAACTTTCTCTGCACCAGCACAAATGACATGATCTTTGCAGTTGACATCAAAACTGATAAAACTACACGAAGGGTAACCCTTGAATAACTGCACAGGCTTTTCGCTAGCTACCCGAGCATCCCAACACTTCACAGTGCCATCTGTGCTTGCAGAGTAGACATTGTCACAGGAATTTGCAAAGCTGACTCCACTAAGAATCCCAGGAGAGCCACTAAATTCTCGTAGCAGATGTAGTGTCTCCTTATCATATATTCTTATCGACCCATTTGAACACAGAACAGCCACCAAGCCTCCTTTTTCTGCTTGTACAGTCTTTGATGTGTCTATGCCAAGCAGGTAAGTGGGCTCTTTTGGTTCCGAGGACCTTCTAACAATATGCAGGCTAGCAAACTGGTCCTCAATCTTCTCCATGTCAGTAGAAACATCCAGGGGTATAAAACTCTGTAATAAAGATATGAAAATTCAAATTAAACTCAGAACTTCTCAGAAAGTGCATGTGAGTCCAAACCCTTTGGGGCAGATGCTGCTGAGGTCCCACTGTGCGGTACCCAGGGCCTGAGTCAGGCAGAGTCAAGAATCAGAGCAGGTAGGCAGCATCTCCTTTCGCCCAGATGCTGCATAATCCCTGGGCACGATTTCCTGGCCTTTTTTTTTTTTTTTTAAACTTTCTCTGATGCTGCACTACAGTCACTTCTGCTATGCTATTTCCCAAGCTCTACTGCAAAGCTATGACTTTCCCTCTTTCTCTGCCTCTTAGCTTGCCTGTCCTTGATAGGTTATATCTCTGCCACCAAAATGAGCCAATTCAAAGCACAATAGATTATATTAAAGGCAGGTTTATTGGAAGCTGCTCTCGAGCGAGTTCACTGGCCCCAAGGATTGAGGAGTGCGGGAAGGGGAAGAGGAAGGGCACTTGCAAGGCAGAGCCAGAAGAGGAGGAGAAGAGAGAGAGACCAAAATAGACCTCTGGATTATACAGGCAGGAGGAGCCTCTGGGAGAAGGGCAGCCCAGCCCCTGGGCTGGAAAGCTGAGTATGGGCTGAGGACTGTTGAGAGAACCTGGAGGCCAGGTTTGCTGTGATGTGTAAAATATCTACCTCAGTCCCTCCTCCCAGGGTCTGAAACCAAACAGTCCTGTTAGTGTCTTGAAACACTAATATAATTGTCCCATAGCATTCGGGAATGAAAAAAACTGAAATAAATCTCTAATATCTTAATCCGTTCCCTCCCAGGATGTAACTAAAATTCAGCTGCCTTTCATCAAATCACTCTTTTTTAATTTTGGTTTTTCAAGACAGCATTTTACTGAGTATGAGTAGTGCAGGCTGTCCTGGAACTTATACTGTAAACCAGGCTGGCCTCAAACTCAGAGATCCTCATCGTCCATCCTCCTGCCTCCGGATTGCTGGGATTTAAAATGTGTGTCACAACCGCCCAGCTCAAATCACCCTTAAGAGCATCTTTTATGCTAATGAGAATTAGAAAGGAGTAGTTCCTCTGAGCTCAAACACAATTACTGATCCCACTCATGTCAGCCGCACTGGAATCATCTTCTCCTCTCCTCAACGGTTTCATGCAACTTTAATTTAAATAGAAATGTCTAGGCAAAAAAATAATCCCCCCAAAATATTCATGACTTAATCCTGGGTCCTGAGACTGGGTTGGGTTACGTGACAAAGGGGACCTGAGGTTGCAGATGGAATGAAGGCTGCTAATCGACCTAATTTAAAACTGACCTTAAAATAGGAAGATTATCCTAGATTATCTGAGTAAACCTAGCATAATCACGGGTGTTTTTAAAAGTAGAAGTGGGGAGGGCAGAAGCATTTAGGAAGTGGAGAGATAGAATGTTGCTGGCTTTTAATGAAAGGGACATACAGACTAGAAGTTGCTGCTAGTCCTGGCTAGTTTGTTTTCAATTTGTTACAAGTTAGTTATCTGGGCACAAAAATTTTAATTGAGAAACTGCCTCCATCTGATTGGCCTACAGTCAAGCCTATGGGCATTTTCCTCACTCATGGTTGCTGTGGAAGCCTCCCTCCCTCCTACCCACCCACGTGGCACCATCCCTGGACAAATGGTCCTGGGTGCTACGAGAATGAGTAAGGCATGGAGAGCAAGTCAGTAAGCAGCACTCCTCCATGGCCTCTGCATCAGCTCCTGCCCCTAGCATCCTGCTCTGATTTCTCTGATCCGATCCGTAGTAGGCTGTAAAATGTTAGTTTTAGTCTTGCTGTTTTATCAGAGCAATAGAACCCCTAACTAAGACTGTGTTTCCAGAGAACTGTTTGGATACCAGTATCCACTTGGGACAGCTCACAACCACCTATAACTCATGTTCCAAGGAATCCCATACCTTCTGGCCTCTGCAGACACTCACACATAAGTGATATGTGCACACACATGGACATATACACACACATAATAAAACATTTTAAGGGGTGAACTCAAGAAAGTGGAAAAGGCAAGGATGCATTTCTTTCCAGAACTTTCCAGTGGATATCCATCCAAACTTCTGGTATTTGAAATGATAAGACCACGTACAGTCACTTGTTGCAGCACCATGGGAAACTAATACAACATGTCTGCAGTGGGGAGTGCTGCTGGAGCAGTACTTTCAGACAGCAGAAGCTCCCAAATGATAGAACTGGGACTCGAACCTAGATGATCTGGCTTCAGAAAACATGCTCTTAAACACTGCACTTGGTTGCCTCTCTAAAGGAGAACAAGTTCAAGGACTGAAAATGTGCATACTCTTTGCTTTCATTTTCTTTTCTATTTTTTTCAAGTCAAGGTTCTCATGTGGCCCAAGATGATGTCAAACTCCCGCTGCAGTGGAAGCTGGCCTTGAACTTTTGATCTTGCCTCTATCTTCCAAGTATCATAGGCATAGCCCACTGCATCTAGCTCTGTCTGCATGTTTTCTGTGGTACTTTTCACCAAGGAATACTTTTGGTGCCCTTGAGTGCCAACTCCTAGAATTACAGCCAGCTAGTAGAATCCTATCGGTATAGACAGCTCTCACATCTTCATGCTTACGATGCTTTTAGTTCTGTTGCTCTAGTGGATGCCAGACGTGGCCCTGGTCAGAACCTTTTCAGCCAAGCCTCTCTCTCACAGTATCTGCATGAGGCACTCCTTCCTATTCAGGTCACAGTGTACATGAGTCGTCCCCACTGACACCCTGACCACCAACCCTCCTAAAGAGGCCCCTCTGGTTCCCTAACACGCTGCCCATCTATTCCATCTTACTTTTTATTTATTTATTTTTCTTGAGACAGCCTTTTTTATACTAGTTATGTCCAGACCTTGTCATTGTTGCTAAGATAATTTAACAACTAGTTATATAATATTTACATCCAAAAGGAGGGGCCACAAGCACCCTCTGGGTGTTGGCATCTGTGGGAATCCTCGACTGCACTGCTTTTTCTACTGAGAGACAACTGTATTCATTGTATTCTCCATCTTGTTTATAAAATTCATTAACTAGAGTGATAATTTCATAGTTTACTAATGACACAATCTAATTTTAATAGAATAGGGAAAACAGTAGACAAATGCTTTTGGGCTTGAATGATGTTAGAATAACATGGGCATTGCTGACCATTCTCAGCTTCATGATAAATTAAAACAAAGGAGTTGTATCACTCTATTTCTATGAAATGCTCAGGATTCGCACAAACACACACACACACACACACACACACACACACACACACACACACACGTCAGTTGGTAGGTGTTTGACTAGCGGCTACAAAGCTCTGGTTTCAATCCCCACTGATGTATACATTTGGGTGTGGTAGTGCATGCCTATAATCCTAGCACTTGGGAGAAGGCAGCACTCAATGAGTGCAAGTCACTGAGATGGAGACAGTAATAAAACACTTGCACAAGGCCCTGGGTTCGATCCCAGCTCCACACACAAAAACTCATCAAAAGAGCCAGTGCATAACTGCTTCAACTTCCAAGTTAAGAACAGTTCTAGAAGGAAAGGAAAGAAAGCTAAAAGGACATTGTATGCATCTATGTATTTGCAGGGACTTCTGATCACGGAAAAATACAAAATACTGTTTATAAAAGTATTTGAAATAGTGCACAAAAAGGGGGAAGTGAGACTTTAAATGTAGAAAGAACAGTATTCTTAACCAACTATTTTACCACAGTCTGGCTATTAAAGGACGCTTTAAACTGTACATTAATTTAGAAATAGACTGCCTAAAAGAGATATGGTAGCACATGTCTATTTTTGGGGCTTATGTGGCCGAGCACCTTGGCATGTGCCAACCAAGGGATGCCACAGAGGTCACACCCAACTCAACAGATCAAACGCAAGATCATGCAAGAGATTTATTAGACAAAGGGCTGCCTTGGAGCAGGGACAAGAGAGAAAGATACAGAGGTGGCTGGGGAGGGGCAAGAAAGGCAGACAGAGCAAGTGTCGGAGACAGAGAAAGGGACAGGACGAGAGAGTGGGCCTTGACAGCAGGGACCTTCTTAAAGAGTACATATGTCATATGTGGAGGCTGGTGGCGACATGACTGCTGGTGCAGAGTCCCTGCAGCAGGCTGCGGAGCGCCTGATTTCTATCACCTGTGATCCCAGCACTCTGAGCTGAGGCAGGAGCACCCAGGGGGCAAGACTAGCCTCAGCTACATGGTGAGTTCAAGGTCTGCTTGGGTTACAGGATACCCTATTTCAAAAACAAAAACAAAAACAAAAACAAAAAAAAAAGAGGAGGAGGAGGAAGCAGCTCTTGGTTCACTGTTAGAAAGAACGCCTTGTTCATTCCACTGACCATCACTACGAGGCTCTATGAAGAACAGAAACAGTGCTTACTTCTACTTCAGAGTGAGCAACATATTGATCTTTGTATCTCAGAGATCAGACTAATTCAAACAATTAGGACGTTTAATGCACCTTTTGAGCTAGCAGCAAATTTCAACTAGGACTATTCACTGTGATGCAAGCAGGACAGCGATATGGCATTCCGCTCCTTTTCTGGATTGTCTGGGTGTGTTTCATAGTGCATCGGTCCTCTACAAAGAGTTAACACAAAGGCTCTGAGGCCTGGAGCGGTGAGGCAGGCAGAGAAGGGCCCCAATGGATACTACAGCAAAGTAGCCCAAAAGTAATGTAGAAGTTTCCTATGATATATACATCTATGAAAGGAATTTAAATGAAGTCACCATATAATGGGCGAGAAAATGCCCCAAATGGCCAGGAATGGGCTCCATATTGTTGAGTCATTGACCAAAGGGGTCCTATGGCCACCCCATCACCCTCCAATCAGGCTACTGTCAGGGTTTCTGGTTACTCTCCATCATCTGATAGGAAGCTCTTATTGCTGAACACACAACTTACTTATGATACAGAACACCGAGCAATCAAGCTGGTGCCCAACTAGAAACTCCGCCCCTATTGACCAGCACTTGTGGTGCCGGGAAGTACGCTGCTCGCTACCAGAAGCGAAAGTGATCATGAACATCACCCAGCCACATACCCTGTGACCTACAACAGACCTGCCTGCAAGACAGACTGAGCACTAGTGGCACAAATTCTACCAGAGTAAACAACCGCTGTCTGGTTGGATTTAAGGCCAGCTCCATAAGAAGGAAGCTGCACCTGACACTGCTAACGTGGCCAAGAACCTGAGACTCAGGTCACGGGCCTAGGAAAAAATATTACGACTATTCTGCTAAAGGACCATAGCAATAAAATATCTCCTAACATGTTGCTACACCTATTGATCAGTGTATTGCTAAGTCCTTGTCAAAAAGACTTCTTCCCCTGGTAGACGGGAGTTAACAAAGACACAACTGAACAATGTGAAGAGCCTGAGAGGCTTTGCAGCACTCAGCCACGAAGATGTCTTAATCAAACCCCTCCATATGAGGCTCAAAAATGTGGAAGTGGTGACAGAAAGATGATAAGAATTAGAGGTGATGGAGGCTCCAAGGGAACAGAACCTTCCAGACACAACAGCACTAATAAACATGTAAGCTCACAGAGACTGTGATATTACACATAAGCCCAGCACAGGTTCAAACCAAACAAAATCCCGGCACTGAGAAAGCCTCACCTCTACCCAAGAAGCTATATGCTACCTGCTGGGATAGGAAACAATCAGTTTTCTTCAATGGAGTGTCACTGGGTATCTTAGCCACAGTATTATTATTATTATTGTTGTTGTTGTTGTTGTTTTTCAGATAGGGTTTCTTTGTATAGCCCTGGCTATCCTGGAACTTGCTCTTTAGACCAGGCTGGCCTTGAACTCAGAGATCTGGCTGTCTCTGCCTCCTGAATGCTATGATTGAAGGCGTGTATGCATTTGTACTATTTTTTTGCTTGTTTGTTTTGTTGGTTTTCTATCTTAGTTTGTCTGTTTTGATTTTCATTCTGTTGTTTCTCTTGTTTTTGTTGCTGTTTCTTTTTGGAGAGGCTTGGGGAGGTTTGAGAGATTGACAGAATATGCAGTTGGGTAGAGATAGGGAGACTCTGGGAGGAAATAGGGGAAGGACAAGAATATGACAGAAATATACTGTATGAAAATTTTTTAAATAAAAATTTGAAGTATATACTGTGTAAAATCCTCAAATAAGTAAAAAAATTAAATGCAAAAAACAAACAAACAAACAAAAACCCAAAACCCAACCCAACCCAACAACAACTAATGTCACCTAGTAATGTTGGGGCTGAAGGAATGGCTCAGTGATTAAGAGCACTGGCTGCCCTTCCAGGGGACACAATTGCAGCTCCCAGCAGCAACATGTGGTTCACAAATATCTGTAACTTGTTTTAGTGGATATAGCATTCTCTGTCCCAGGTTCCACAGCCTCATGATCCACAAGGTGAGACGAAACTCGAGTCAGTACCATCTTTACGGTCACTGTGTCAAAACTTCCAGAGTCTGACCTCAGGGCTTACTCTCCTTACACAGAAGCACTGTATGAAAAACTTTGCAGAAAGGATTCCTTCCACATGGCAATTCTCACAAAGCTTTAGGCATAGCTACACAGAAACTGGCTAGCAAAGTAGAAAGCACTTGTGAGGTGTAAAATAATAATTCTACTGACAGATACACAGTGCTCAGGGCAAGAACTCAGAGAGGAGGCTTGTATTAAGTATAAGGAGAGATTCTATTGGTGGAGGGTGCTAGGTCAAGGGACCTCTTTCGTAAGGATGGGTTCCACTCACTGAGAGACAAAGCTTTAGAATCTAAGCATTGCTCGGAATGTTGGGGGAATTCAGGTGCAGGTTGGCACCTAATAGAATAGCAAAGGATGACCAGGTTGTTTGATCTCTCTCATGGCGGCGCTCCAGGTGATCAGATGTCATTCATTTTCTTCCTTTGAAGAAAACAGGCCCCTGTGGTTGACAATCTTGGCAATTCTGGCTTCTCCAGTGCTGACTCTGAGCTCTGCATCCTACACTTCTCTACAAAACCAAGCTACCCTCAAGACAGTAGAGAAGTAGGTAAGACACGGGTAGCGGTAAACTAAGTATATCCCATGGTATTTCCAAGCTAGAGAGCTTATTTTCACACACAGATACAAACAATATGACAGCTTAATCTATTATAGGAACACACACACACACACACACACAAATCCTTAAGCCTTAACACATAAATATGCAAGTAAGTCATATGTGAAATACAGCCTCTTATGACTCTATAGTTAGTTCTCAACCATACACACTAAGGAATCATTCCAGACTGAACACACTTTCTTCAATTGATCGGTCCCATGTGAGGTTCTCCCTCTATAATCCATTTCCAAGTCCCCAAGAGATCCCTGGGGCCTCTTCACTTCACGCTCTTCCAAGGTGAACTGAACTCACATTTATTCTTCCAAGTGCTCCATTTGGCAGGAGAACCCACCTCTCTATATATACACATTTCCATTTCCAAACGTCTGCAGGAATTTCTTCTTACATATGCCCTGCTATAAAGTGATCATTTGTTATCTTTCTAGCCTGCCTCCCCCACCTCTCTCTCTCATTCCCTCCCTCCCTCCCTCCCTCCTTTTTTTGAAAGGGAATCTCATGTATGCCATGGCAGTCTCAAACTCAATATAGCCAAGGCTAGCTCTGAACAGCTGAAGCTCCTACCTGAACCTCCCAAGTACTTAGATTTTAAGTATGGACCACTATGTCTAGCCTCCAAACAAAACTTTCTGAAAAGTCTATTCGCTCCACTTTGGTCAGGATATATCTATCGCTTACTTAACTTAGTAAGGTGTTACTACTCATTCAACACCCAAATTACACTTCTGGACCACAGGCTCTTTAAAGTACAAGATTAAGTCAACATATTACACATATTTTAGGTATTTGTTTTTATTATTTTTCTGAAGACTGTGTGTATGGCAGTGTATGAACATGTGCACAGGAGCACAAGTGGCCACAGAGGCCAGAAGAAAGCACTGGATCTCCTAGAGCTGGAGTTACAGGTAGTTGTGAGCTGTCTCACATGGACAGTTACACTTGGCTCTTCTGTAAGAGCAGGTATGTGCTCTTAACTACTGAGCTATATCTTCAACCCCAGTTTAAATCTACTTTAAAGGGCTTGAGAGATGGCTCAGGGGTTAAGAGCACAGACTGTTCTTCCTGAGATCCTGAGTTCAAATCCCAGCAACCACATGGTGGCTCACAACCATCTGTAATGAGACCTGACAACCTCTTCTGGTGTGTCTGAAAACAGCTACAGTGTACTTATATATAATAAATAAATAAATCCTTTTTAAAAAAAATCTTCTTTAAAAATTTTACTGTGTGTGTGTTTTGCCTACATGTATGTACAAGTGTACCACATGTGTGCAGTATCCTCAGAGGCCAGAAGGGGCACTGGATTCCTTTGAATGGAGTCATATACAGATTTTAGTCACCCTGTGGATTCTGGAAACCAAATCAGGTCCTCTGGAAAAGCAGAGGGGGGATTTTAACAGCTGAGACGTTTTCCCAGCCTCACATTAGGCTTTTTAAAGAAACCCTGAGTTAATTCTACACACTGACAGGAGAAAAGAAGGAAGCAGTGTGACAGAAAACCCATGTTTCTGCAAAAATGGTCACTAGGGTAGCTGTCCTTTATTTTTTCTTGTTTTCTACCTTTTTTTTTTTTTTTTTTTTTTAGACAGGGTCTTGTGTATCTCAGGCTGCTCACAAACTCGGTATGGACAACTTAAGATTCTGATCCTTCTGCCTCTATGGCCCCAGAGCTGAGATCACCGGCCTGCATCACCACACCCAGCTTTACATAGTACTCGATCAAAGCCAGGCAAGGACTCTACCAACTGAGCTACACTCCTAGTCTCATTATTTTTCTGTTTTCAAAAAACTTTTTGAAAAACAAATCAACTAAGTATGGTCACACCTGCAACCCCCTCTTACTTAGGAGGTAGAGACAGGAGAATCAGAAAGGAGTTCTAAGCAATCCATGGCTACCTAGAAAGTTTGAGGGCAATCTGGTCTACACAGGGTGTTGTAAGTAAATTGTGTGTGTTTGTGTGTGTATATATATATATATATATATATATATATATATATATATATATATATATATATGGAGTCTATATGGAACACAGATCAGTAAAGAGCCCCCCTCTTCCTTCTGCACCTTTCATCCAGCACAGTTGTGGTACTCAAAGTTATCAGTAATGGAGAAATCAGTTGCACGTATTTTATTTGAGAATGGACAGAATGATGGAAGTCCTCAAATTCCTCCCTCCAACCCTCCATCACAGTTTCTGGACTTGTCTCCAGCTCCAGAGCCAAACCAGGATTACCCTAATCCAATTCCAGCAATCCCACTTTGTTCAGCAGTAACTGGCTCAGAGGTTCAGTCTGTCCGAGCATCCTTGCCTGATGACAAGTGGCCCATCTACAGAGCACCACCTCCCATGAAGCAAAGCCAGATGATGAAAGCAACTTTATAAATGCTCAACGTTTCCTGACTATTTAGGCCAGCTACCTCGTAATTTTCAACATAGACAAGAAGCAACTTTAGCATTAATTCTGATGCTGATGGTGGGTTAGGGGTGTTGAGACAGATTCTGATTTCATAGCCTAGACTGGCTGGAACGTGTGATGTAGTTGAGGCTGGCCTCACACTCGGGTTCTGCACCACTGCTGCCCTAGTATTAATAATGTTTACAGGTAATCCAAGTCTTAGGTGTGTGTGTTACTGATGTAAGACAGTTTTTTTTTTTTTTAAAATGAGTTTACTTTATTGTAAAAGTTTCCCCAAACACACATGCAGAGCCACCCACATATAGGGTTTGAGATTTAACAGAGATTTTATAAAATTACTTCCGCATAAAGGATTAAAGTACACAGAGTTAAAAAAATATATTAGAAGGCAAAAAAAAAAAATGTTAAGTCAAGGTTAATCGGCAGAATTACCACTAAAAGACTAACCTGAGAAGTACTTAGGAAAAAAAGATACGTTCTTTTCAGAAAAATGTAATCTTAGGGTGTGTTTCTTAAGAAAAAACAATGACCCTCTCAAATTTTACCTGTTTCACAAATAAATCAACCTAAAAGGGAGAGGTCAGAGGACATGGCTTTGGAATTTGTGTTCAGATTTCTGTATTTAGATCTATTTAGATCTTCATTCGTTGTCTGCCCCCGCCCCCCCCCCCCCGTCCTCCAATGGCAGACAATATTCCAATGAAAAAACCCTACAGTTAATATAAGACAGTATTATAGTAATACCATAAAGGTTCAAGCAATAAGACAGCTTTCAAAAGAGAAAATAAAGAGCAGGATTTTTAGAAGCCAAACTTAATCCTATTAGATGGAGGAACTCTGATCTCCTTTTATTCACTCAGTTCTTACTCTTCCTTTTAACTGTTTAAAATAAAGAGGGGACAGGAGAGAGGGAAGAATCTTAGAAGGCTCTTTATGATAATCCTTCCCTGGTGATAAAAACAAAAACAACAACAACAACAACAAAAACAAGCCACTAAAATGATAATTCCACCTGTTATTAAGCTTCTGAATATTTCAACAATGTATATGAATTTTTTGATATAAGATACCAACAATACAATATGGTTCAAAATTCAAGAGTCCATATCTATTGTTTTGGAATATTTATAGCTTCAAGCCTCTTTCCTTTCCCCAGGAGGCAGTAAATATCACTAGTTTCTTATGAGTATTTTCAGAAGCTGTCAACTTGGAATTTAATGTAGATATTACAGGGAAGTATTTTTAGCTCAATAAAAACCTGACAGTGTGTTACAATAAAAAAGCAATAGCTTTACCAAACAATTCTTTCACATTCAAACTCTGCTCTGGCACAAGAAGCGAGCAGTTCAGAAGAATCTCCTTCCCCTAGACACTTGCAAGCAACACTGCAAACTGCAAACACTGCAAACACTGAGGCAAAGCCAAAAGAAAATCTCAAGAATTCTCCCTGAAGAACTCAGCTGAGGTCTGGGTAGGGAGAACGGGAGACCTTGGGCATAAACATTCACACACCCTCCCAGTGCGGAGCAGAAGGGGGAGCTGCAAAGGCTACTGTTTCTCCAAGGCCCTCAGGCAAAGTGTGAGAAAGGAGAAGCAGTCCACAATAAGCAAGGACTTGGGACTTAGCAGAGTGGGACATGGTTCAGGGACATTTACGAGGATCTCAGCAGAGACACTGGGGTCCCAGTTGTTCTCGGACCCAGCTGAGACTTTGTCAGTGGAAGAGACAGGTGCATGGCACATCTGGGTCAGGTGATGTCGGGCAGGTAAGACTTCTCCACCTTCTCTTTGCCTACCTGCTGGTTGGTCACAGAGGATTTAAGGATGGATGTCAGAGCCCACAGAAAGCGTGAGCCTAACGGAACTGTTGTTAGTCCATCAACTTTGCACATGTATTTCCCATGTGGTAAAGAGAACCACAAAAGTTATGCTCTCTCTAACCTTTAATAGTACCCATCATTTCCAACACTTAGACCCAGGGCTGAAGAAATGCTGAGCAAGGGATGACAGGCTTGTCATCCTCATGTTGGGGAAGCAAAACAGGAAGAGCCCAGGGGCTCAAGGGCCAACCAGACAATCAGACAGTCCAGCTCAACTGGCAAGCTCTGGGCCAGGGAGGGACCCTGTCTCAAGGCAGGTGGTTGGCGTTTCTCAGGATGGCACCTGAGGCTATCTGCTCTAGCCTCCATATGTGCAAATACACACACCCTCATAAACATGCCTGCACATTCATATACACAGACACTCATTTAAAAAAAAAAAAAGAAACTCAAGCTTTCAAAAACTATAACCTTGGGCTAAAGATGTAACTCAGTTGGTATAAAGTCTGCCCACCGTGAATGAAGATCTTAAACCCTAGCACCATAAATACCTGATGTGCTGGCTCACAGATATGATTGCCCAGCACTCGGGAGCCAGAGGTAGGAGGATCTGAAACTTAAGGTTATCCTTAGATAGATAATGACTTCTAGGCCAGCCTAGGCAACAAGAGAGCCTGTCTCAAAGTGGAACAAAAATAAAATGTAAGGGGCTGGTGAGATGGCTCAGTGGGTAAGAGCACCCGACTGCTCTTCTGAAGGTCCAGAGTTCAAATCCCAGCAACCACATGGTGGTTCACAACCATCTGTAACGAGATCTGGCGCCCTCTTCTGGAGTGTCTGAAGACAGCTACAGTGTACTTACACATAATAAATAAATCTAAAAAATAAAAAAATAAAATAAAATGTAAAACCCCACTGTACTGAATAGCTGAAGTACTGGTGGCGGAGGGGCATGCCTGTAAACGCCAGCACTCTAGAAGCTGAGGCAAGGCTACCACAAGTTCCATATCAGCTCCGTTACACTGCGAGACCCTGCCTTAAAAAAGAAGTGGAAGCAAAGCCTAACTAGAGTCCATCGCTCTCTCCCTCTCTCTGACTTACTGACTCCAATTTGAACTAAATACATTTCTTTTTAAATATAGTATTTCTTAGAAAATGTGTATAACATACTATCCCACCATTAGGGAAAAAAGTGTTTATGTTAGGCTGATCTCAAACTTGCTAATTAACAAGGATGGCTAAGGATCGAACTCTGACCCTCCCGCCTTTAAGTCTCTAACAGCTGAGAAATGCAGGTGTGGGCCACTACAAGCTGATCATGCACCACTGCCAGCCCACAGTGAGGTTCCTTCTATTCCTGCTAATTCAGCCTATCTGTATGCACGCAAGAACATAAGTACTTCAGCATACCCAGGAGATACACTGCAGTGTGTGTGGGGGGGGGGGGGGGAGGGGGAGCATATGTGAGTGCAGGTACACAAGCATGTGTGTGCTGTGTGAAGTTGACTTCTGGAGTCTTCCCCAATCACTCTCTACCCTGCAAGAGGCAAGGTCTCTCAACTGAACTCAGAGTTACCATTACAGCTGGTCTAGGAAGGAGCTTATTACAAGAGGGAGAATCGGACTGGAGAGATGGCTCAGCGGTTAAGAACACTGACTGTTCTTCCAGAGGTCCTGGGTTCAATTCCCAGCAACCACATGGTGGTTCACAACCATCTGTTGCCCTCTTCTGGTGTGTCTGAAGACAGCTACAGCTCTGTGACCTCTATACAACACTGCTGCTGTTAGCATTTTACAATCCATTACTATACTGCCTCTAAATAAGCATACCCTTATTATTATTATTTTTAAAAAGGGAAATACTAGCACAACATTTAGAAACAGCAGCTTCTGCTGCATCAAGGTCAGTGGAATCTCATGGAAAAAAAAATCAGTGAAAAAAAATTGTATGGTAGCTCTATAGCAGATATCAAAGAAATGTAATATACAGCGCCCAGACCCCTTGGCAGCTTATCTGAAAACCACAAGTACAGCTTAGAAACCTGGGTAAGGGCATTTTAGAGTTACTAGGAAGGCTGTAAGGGAACTACCTGCCACTCACATGCATTAACAGTATGTCTTGTAAGAAGAAAGCCTCAGTATAAAAAGCATACATTAGCTTAACTTTAGAACACTTCCCGGAAAATATGCCAACAATGTAGAGAAATCTGTGTGTATGCTTTAAATGAACAAGGAACTGGCATTAAAACAATTACCAAGGAACTGTTTGGTTTAAAGTGGGAAGAAGTACTGAATATTTAGTGGAAAGTATGCTAAATTAACATCTGCTACAATTCCAATATAGTTTTAAATTTCACATCCATTAATGACTGAGACTTAATGACTTTGTAAATTAATCTAACTTAGTAAAACTGAATATGCTATAGTTATTCACATAAATGTTCAAGATACTGGGGCCAGAGAAATGGGTCAGCATGGACTCTCTTTCAATTCCCAGCCCCCACGCTAAGCAGCTCCCAGCTGCCTGTAACTCCAGGGAATAGATGCCTCTGGCAGTCATGCACATCAGTATTTGAGAGCACAATCTTGCACAAACACACACACACACACACACACATACACACACACACCCTTTGGCACACATTTAAAAAATGGAAATAAAACATTAAAATGTTATTGTTAAAAATAAAGAAAAATGCTCAAGATACTGGTTATAACATACCCATGTATTAAATATGCTATAGGAAAAACACAGTTTTTTTCCTAGGGGTAGGGGAGACAGGGTCTTTATATGCTGCTGTGGTTGTCCTGGAACTCTCCATGTAGACCATCCTGGCCTCAAATTCAGAAGTCAGCCTCCCTCTGACACCCCAGTGCTGGGATTTAAATGCCACCATACCCCTGCAAAAAGCAGTTTTTAAGGTGCAGGAACTTGAGGTGTAGAGGAGAAGGAACTGGGACAAGGATACTCTCTCACAGGATTTGATATCGTCTGTTGGGGTACAGATGCAACATTTACTCCCTTTAAAAGAAGCATGAGCAGCCAAGATGGCATACACCTTTAATCTCAGTACTAATCTAATCTAATCTAGAGGCAGAGACAGGCAGACCCCTGAGCTCCAGGTCAGCATGATCTATCTATACAGTGAGCTCCAGGACAGCCAGGCCTACCTAAGAGGTCTGTTTCAAAAAAAAAAAAAAAAAAGAAAAGAAAAGAAAAGAAACGAAACAGACCCATGGGGCAGAAGAGATGGCTCAGAAGTTAAGACCACTTGTTGCTCTCTCCGAGGACCTATTTTTGGTTCCCGGAAGCCACAGATAGTGGCTCAAAGCCGCCTATAACTCGTTTAAAGGGACCCAATCCTTCCTCACCTCTCCAAACTCCAAGCATTCACACGGCACACATAAACGCAAGCAGGCAAAACACTCAATACAATAGTCTCATTTCTATTTACATTCCCCAATAACATTTCCCGAGGTACCTGAGTTCCTAAATAATTCTTTCCATACAAAAGCCACCCTTTAAACTAAGTCTACAAATGCCAGCTTCCCTCGGCAAATACAGTTAACCGTCTTTCTTTACCAGAACAACCAGCTGCCTTACTTTGGAAGTCAGAAGCACTACACACTTCCTATTTCTTCTAATTCTGAAAAGATGCTTTTAAAAAGTAAGCAATTGCCACCTGTAAAACTGCAAAGGGCTGGAGGGTAGGAATGAGAGAGGGGAAAAAAAGGCAGGAAAATTAAGAACTATTCCCTCTTACAAGTCTGGATACACAAACTTATGGCCAGTCTCAGGTGGATGTTAATGTTATTTTAAAAGCCAGCTTACAGAATACATGTAACAAATAACATGTTATAGTTAGAAACTGATAAGCTGCAAGAACACCAAATCTATCCAACTTCTAAAGAATTACCCTATTGAGCTGGAGAGATGGCTTAGGGGTTATGAGCTCGGACTCTTCTTCCAGAGGTCCTGAGTTCAATTCCCAGCAACTACATGGTGGCTCACAACCATCTGTTGCCCTCTTCTGGTGAGTCTGAAGACAGCTACAGTGAAGTCATATAGATTAAATAAATAAACCTTTAAAAAAAATTACTCTGTTGAAGAACTGAAAAACAAAGGTGGTGGTATACACCTATAGTTCTAGCTACTCAGGAGACTGAGGCAACACGGTGCCTTGAGTGGATGTGTTCAGAGCCAGCCTCAGCAACATAGTGAAAGAGCAGGAGAATGCTGGAACACCACCCCCGCCCCCCCCCCCCCCCGGCCTTGTGGACAGGGAAGCAACACAGACAACTAATTCTAAGAGTAAAACTACTCAGTGCTGGTTTTTAACAGCCACTGATGAAGTGGCAGCGGCCATAATCAAGTGCAATTCTTTTGTGACTTCTCACTACAGAACCAGAAACATCACGTCAATGTGCCCCTCACATTCGGAAGACGATCATGTCTTCCCTCTTTCCAAAGAGCTGAGACGTATCATGCTTGAGCTACACTCAGCTTTCATTAAAGACTGCTTAAGTGAAAAGAAAAAACCAAAAACCCAAAACCAAAAACCTCAGTGTTGCATATTGTAAAAATTAGAAGAAAGAGAGGCAGGAAATTGTCTAGACTAACTGGTGAGTTGAACGGCTTTGCTCTAAGATGGCATTTGAGAGCCGAATGAAAGGAAGGGGGCGCTAGACTCCGTGCAGCACGGTTCTCCTGGGCAAGCCTGGTCTGGAGGCACGGAAGGACCTGGTGCTGCGGACTCAGCTGCCTGCCTGGGCTACCGAGTATGTTCAAGGCCATCTTGGACCTCTTATACATATCCTGTAAAAAATAAAAAAGCCAAGCAAACCTGGGGATAAATCTCAGTTGGTACGGCACTTTCTGGACACCAGATCCAGATCCAATCACCGGTGGGGAGAAACGGGGATAGGGAAACTGAGTCTTAGGTGGAGATGGGGTGTGGGGGCTGTACGGCTGAAGCTGAGACAGAGCTGGGCGTGGTCTACACACTGCAATCTGGCACTTGGGGAGTACAGGCAGGAGGACTCAAGCTGGAGTCCAGTCTGGAAACACAAATTTGTGGCCAGTCTCAGCTGTATGTGTAATAAGATCTAGTCTTAAGAAAAAAAGTTAAAAATAATTCAGGGAAGGAAGGTGAGGCAGATTTAAAAAAATAAAAAAGCACTGTGTAACGAAAGGTTAAAGAGGTAGCCTGATTTAGGTAAGAGCTTTGTGGACCAGAGCTGGAGCTGTAGAACTGGACGGAGTACCAATGAGGATGGCAAAGAAGAGACACATAAGGCACAAGTATTTTAAGACTAAAATTCAAGAAGCTGGGGACAGAGGGAAGGTGCTAGGGGTCCAACAGAGGCTCATGGTGCATCCGGTTTCTCCACAGCAACCTGAGCACACACCTCTGTGTGTGTGTGTGTGTGTGTGTGTGTGTGTGTGTAAAATCATACCCCCCCACCTCCCGAAAAGAAATCCTGGAGAATGATTCCCGGCTCCACAAGTAGACAGCAAGGCCTGTACCATCACAGGAAAAGAGCACACAGAAGCCTGCTTGCCTAAGGCAGCCAGGGCCTGATGGAACTCAGAATAGGACCTGGACAATGAGAAAACTCTCCAACATCTCAGGCCTGACATTGTGTGCGAGATGGAAATAGCCCACAGCTCAAAGAATCTGCTCTATAGTAGACTTAGGTAACTATAGCAACAGCAAAGCCCAAACCTGATTAGACTTCACAGTCTGACAGAGTACTTACAAGTGTTCATTCCCCAGGGTAAATACTCTTATTATTTTACACAGTGACCAGAACTCACTTTTAAAGAGAAACCGAGTCTTATGTGACAGCTCAGGCCTCTAATCCTTGAACTTCAGAGCAGAGGCAGGAGGATCAGGAGTTCAAGGACAGCTAGCTGTCTTGGTTGCTCTTTTTTTTTTAAGTACTGTAATAAGGCATCATGACCAGTACAACTCATAGAAGAAAGAGTTTATTATGGGGCTTACATGCGGAGGGGGAGCCCACTATCATCATTGTGGGAACAAGAAGGAAGGCGTGGCACTAGGGCAGAGGCTGAGAGCTTGGCCCACAAGTACTAGGAAGAAAGAGAGCTAACTGGAGATGGCACCTCCTGAGGTCCCACCCCTAGTGATGCACCTCCTCCAACAAGGCCACACTTCTAATACTTCCAGCAACTGTGGACTAAGCATCAAAATATATGAGCCAATAGTGCCATTCTCATTTAAACCACAACTGAGCAAGCTTGGTTATCTATCAAGTCAGAGTTATATGAGATCCTGTATTTAAAAAAAAAAAAAAAAAAAAAGACAAAAAGAAGAGCGTTGGAGATGTGGTCCCAGGGGTTGACCACACGCCCGGTTTTGATCCATACTACAGTATAAAGCAGAGCTTTGTGAAGGATGCCTGTGATCCCAGCACTCAGGATCAGGTAGGTGGATCAGAATTCCAGCCAGCCAGCTAAGCAGACAGAATGTGGTGGTTTGTATATGCTTGGCCCAGGCACTATTAGGAAGTTGGAGTAGGAATGTTCTTGTTGGAGGAAGTGCATCACTGTTGGGTGGGCTTTGAGACCCTCCTCCTACCTGTCTGGAAACCAGTCTTTTCCTGTATGCCTTTGGATCAAGATGCTGGATTTTCAGCTCTTCCAGTCCCACATCTGCTTGGATACTGCCAACCTTCTACCTTGGTGATAATGGACTGGACCTCTGAACTTGTAAGTCAGATGTTGTCCGTATGAGTTGCCTTGGTCACAGTGTCTCTTCACGGCAATGGAAACCCTAAGACACAGGCTAAAGCAGATCTTCACCTCTCCCTCCAGTCTCACCTCCAGTTCTGTAGGAACCACCTGCTGAGGCCTTTCCTTACTGCCCTCCATTCCCAGGGGATTAAGTAGATCCTAGTGGAACACCCTGTTTTCCTCCCTCATGTGAACCCCTTAATACTCCCTCCTAGCCCATTCACATTCCCAAATGTAAGCTGCCAATAACTGGGGTTTTATTGCTGCAAACAAACAATATGATCAGAACAACTCTTTTAAAGGAAAACATTTCATTGGAGAGGGCTTACAGGTTCAGAGGTTTAGTCCATTCTTGTCATGGTGGGAAGCATGGCAGTATGCAGGCAGACAATGTTGGAGAGGTAGCTGAGAGCTCTATACCTAGATCAGTAGGCACAGGGAAAGAAAGTGACACTGTGCCTGGCTTGAACTTCTAAAACCTCAAAGCCCACTCCCAGTGACATACTTCCTCCAACAAGGCCACACCTCCAATAATGCACCATTTACGAGTCTTTGGGGGGTATTTTAATTCAAACCAACACACTCAGAAACTCAGAATTCCCTACCAGGAAACACCTAGCCACCACACTCTCCTAAGAACAAGAGAAGGCAACAGAAACCAAGAAACAAAGGAACCAAACAAACCAAAAACAAAAAACAAACAAAAAAACAACAACCAACCAACCAAATAAACAAACAAAAAACCCCAAAACCCAAAGACAAGACCAGGTATCAGCACCTAGAATAGAATTACAATCTTCCTAAACCCAGATGCCAGTATGAAAACACAGTAACTGACAAGAAAATATGCCTCCACTGGAGTCCAGCAACCATACAACTCTCCTTTCTTCCACCCTCTCCACTCCTTTTCTTCTACCCTTTCAATCCCCTAACATTAGATGAGAGAAAATAGATAGAGATGAAAAGAAAGAGCTCCCAGAATAAAGTCAGGTCAGAACGAGGATGACATTAATGTTAGACTGCTTTCTTAACACACAATAATCAAAGCACTAAATGTACAGAACACCCACCAACAAAAAGAATATTAAAAGCTGCAAGGGAAAAAGACCCTGTATCATATAAAGGCAGACCTAGTAGAATAATATCTGACTTCTCAATGGAGACTTTAAAAGCCAGAAGGAACTGGAAAGAAGTTCTACAAACTCTAAGGGACCACATATGCCAGCCCAGACTACTACACTCAACGAAACTTCAACCACAATAGACAGAGCAAAGAATACTCATCCATTGCTGGAATGAGTGAAAACCTGTAGAGCCACTATAAAGATAGGTATAGCAATTCCTCGGGATGATGGAAACTGATGCCCCTCAAGATTCAGCTACACCATTCTTGGGCAGATCCCCAACGCATGCTTCATCCTAGCAGAGACACTTGCTCAACCATGTTTACATAGTGGTTAGAAATTGGAACCTAGATGTTCCTCAACAGAAGAATGGATAGAGAAAACACTGGATATTTACACGGGAGCATTACTCAGACTTTAAAAAGAATGAATTCATGAAATTAAATAGACAGAACTAGAAAAATCATCCTGAGTGATGTATTCTAGACCCAGACATAAATATGGTGTGTACTTTCTTATCTGTGAAGATAAGCTATTAAATCAATGATAACCAAGCTACAAACCAGAGAACCACAGAAGCTAGGTATAAAGTAAGGGACTAGGGGAGACCAATATATCTAATTAGGAAAGGTAAGTAGAATGGTTAGTTATGGATGGATGGGAGGCTGGGAAAAGAGGATCAAGTTGACGGGGGAGAGAATACAAGAAGAGACAGCTAAAATTACAGCCCATTTGAAGAGCATTATGGAAATCTACTATGACAGAAACTGCCTAAAATCTGTACATATATGATGGTGATTTAAATGAAATCATCAAATAATGCGGGAGATAGATCCTCAATTGGATATCTTTTATTATCAAATAGAACTTCTAGTCCTGGGATTGGGTTACATCTAATTGAGTTGTTGGCCAACAAAGTCCCATGGGAATTCCCAAACAACCCAGGCTGTTGCCAAGACTATATAGACTGTTCTGTACAAACTGACTGCAAGGCTCCACTACTAAAGACAACACCTACACAACGTACTGAACATGGAGAAGTCAAGCTGATGCTTACATAGTGAATACTCCTGTGTTCTAGCATCTGTGGTACAGAAAGGTACTCTGCATGTTACCTAAAGAGAAATGGAAGTAACGAGCCAGCTACAAAACCGTGAGTTGACAGTGATGTCTGCGGAGTATGCTAGGGGGAATAATCAAACAACACCTGATGTATTAGAAGTCAGGGTTCTCTAGAGTCACAGAACTTATGGAATACACATATATATTCCATATGATAATGTACAGGCAGCTGTCTAGCTAATCCAACAAGGGTCAGCTGTGAATGGAAAGCCCATGAATCTAGTAGTTACCCAGTCCCACAGGCAAGAGTGTCTTAGCTGGCCTTTTGTATCTGCTGGAATCATGAATAAGTAGGCTCCAATGCCAGTGAAAGAAAGGTGTGCCAGCGAGGCAAGGGATGCAGGCAAACAGCAAGAGCTTCTTTCTCCTTCCCCTATATCATGCAGGTTTGCAGTAAAAGGTGTGGTCCAGGTTAAAGGTACATCTTCCCACCGTGAGATCAGGGTCAAAAGTGTGAGTCTCCCTATATGAGAGGTCTGGACTAGAAGTGGATTCCTTCACTTTAAAACAAGCAAGCATAAAATCTCTCACAGGCATGCCCTCCACTTCTGGATTATAGTTCAATCCAGATATAATCAAGTTAACAATCGAGAGCAGCTACCACACTGGATTTGACTTAAGGCCCACTCTACGAGTTGGAACCCATACCCAACACTGCCTGGATGACCAAAAACCTGAGATTGGATAGTCTAGAGACCCAAGCCAAATACTACTGGTCTAAAAATTGGGGGGTGGAGGTGGCGCAATAACGTTATTCCTAATACATTTTGCTAAACTCACAGATCAGTGTCTTACTCAGCCATCATCACAGAAGCTGCCTTCTGCAGCAGATGGGAACAAATACAGAGACTCACGGCCAGACATTATGAAGAGAATCAAAGACCTTGGACCACTCAGCCCTAAAAGGGATATCTCCATCCAAACCCTCCCCACAGGGCTCAGGGAAACCCACAGAAGAGGGTAAAAGCCAGAAGGGATAGAAGACACCAAGAAAACAAGGCCTTCTAAATCAACATTAGCAAAGCTGCAATGAACTCACAGAGACTGAGACAGTACGCACGGAGCCTTCACCTCCACCACACTGTAGTGGGTCCTCTGCATATACAGTAGAGATTGCAGTTTAGTGTTTTATGGGATCCCCGAGTATGAGAATGAGTGAGTCTCTGTTTCTTGTGCCTTCTCTTATTTCCTTCTGTTTTATCCAATTCCAATGTATTGGTTTTTGTTTTGTCTTATTATATTTTGATATTATCCCTTAGAAGCCTATTTGTTTTCTAATGAGAGACAGGAAGGGAGTAGACTTGGATGAGAAGGGAAACTCTAATCAGGAGATATTGTGTGAGAAAAACAAAGTCTATTTTCAATGAGAGGAAGGAAAAAAAAAGTTAAGGTCATTGTCAGCTACATAGTAAGTTCAAGGGCTATCTAGGCTGAGACCCTATCTCAAAGGCCGAGGCAAGGAGCAGAGGGCAGTTCGATGGCTCAGAGGAGAAAGGCCCTAGCCACATCACCTTAGCAACTGAAAGTGCATCACAGGAACCCACACAAAGGTGGGAGGAAACAAGCTCCACAATGTTGTCTGTGATCTCCACTCCAGTACAATGACACACAAGGCCTCTCCCATAATAAAAATAACATCGTACAAGAAAGAAAACATGTTTTATTTAACTGATTACAAGGAAAAAGTATTATCACAACCATCTGTAATGGGATCTGATGCCCTTTTCTGGTGTGTCTGAAGACAGCAACAATGTATTCACATAAAATAAATTAATTAAAAAAAAAAAAAGAAAGAAAAAGAAGAGATTCAGGCTAAAGGTTGGGTAACACAATACCATGATAAAGTCTAGGGGCTGGAGAAATGGCTAAATGGCTAAGAGCACTTCCTTTTCTTACAAAAGATCTGGGTTCGTTTCCCAGCACCTACATAGTGGCTCCTAACTGTCAGTAATTTCAGTTCCAGGGAGTCCAAGGGCCTCTTCTGGCTTTTGCAGGCACTATACTACATAAATAATGCACTTTAATATGTGCAGGCATACATGCATACACATAAAATAATAAGATATGTAAAAAAGTTACTGGAGAGATGGCCCAGCAGTTAAGAGCACTATTTTTCCAGAGGACCCAGGTTCAATTCCCAATACCCACATGGTGGCTCAAAATCAGTGTAACTCTCGTTCCAGGGGATTCAATGCCTCCCGACCCAGTGCATCAATCACCAATAAACAAAATACACCACAGGCTTGCCATTGGCCAATCTGATGGGAGGGAGCATTGTCTCAATTGAAGTTCTCACTTCCTAGATGACTTCAGTTTGTGTCAAGTTGACATAAAAATTGCTACCATAACATGTACACATAAATACTTGCCAGGTGAATTCAGTGTCAACGTTACTCTAAAATGTTACCCTAAGTAACCAAGCAGAAAGATGCTGTGATGCATTTGTGTTGATGATTGCTTAAACATCCACTGTTGACCAGTGACAAGGCTTCTGGACACTAGGAGCTTATTATAATCATGTAACCACCTCCCACACAGTAGGCTGTTTAAGGAACAGTGGTAGTACGGGGTGAGCACATCTAACCTGCAAAGTGGACAAAACTACCAGGACGCACGGCTCTTCAGATACTGACAAACTGACAGCTAGTGATGCCTTCTCTTGCATTTCTGGGTAGGATCACTAGTCAACTCCAAGCATGGAGAATATTCTAAAGGAGAATGCAAATCAAAGCAGGAAGTGGCAAGGCTGGAGAGATGGCTCAGTGGTTAAGAGCACTTGCTGCCTTTCCACAGGACCTGAGTCTGGCTCCTAGTACCTATACATATCACATGGCTCACAAGTGTCTGTAACTTCAGCTCCAGGAAGCCTCTGGCCTCCCTGGGCACCTACGCTCCTAAACACATTCTTACATATAATTAAAAATAATAAAAATATATATTTAAAAAATAACATTTAAAAATAAATATTTAGTCTCTTCTAATATTTGTGCAATAAAGTATCAAACATTTGTACTATAAGATTAGATTCTAGTAATTTCCAAACTCACTCCATTCTCTTCTGAACATGGTAAAAAGATCTTAAAAGAGAAACGAGGCGTAATTCTTGAACTGTCCTGTAAATGCCAGATATTAAGAGAAAAAATATTTTACTTTATTGATCTGATGAGGATAAAAATGACAGAAAACAATGCCAGCTGACTGCTCCGTCACTGACACTATCCCGGCCTATCCTACTTCAGCACTTAGCCACCCTGCCTGTGCTGCTGGCTGCTACTGCCATCTAGCAGCAGATCCAACAATAAGAGAATGCAGGGCTTACTCAGGATCTGTGGCCTGGCCTCCAGACAACGTAGTCAGAGTAACAAGTGTTTCTGATGCGGACTTTGACAACCAAAATTGAACTGAATTTTTCTCAGGAGTTTCTCTCTCCATGGGCAATATAAATTATTTCCATGTGAGCCTCTAGACCTTTTTTTTTTAACCTCAATTCTAATCTCTCTTTAAAATTCCAACTCCATTACTCTAGAGCAGTGGTTCTCAACGTATGGGCTGTGACCCCTTTGGGGTCATATATAAGATATTCTGCATATCATAGATTTTATTAATGTAGCAAAATTACAGTTATGAAGTAGCAGTGAAAATAGTTTTATGGTTGAGGTCACCGAAACATGAGGGACTGTATTAAAGAGGTACAGCCTTGGGACCCTTAGGAACCACTGCATTAGAGTCTGCTTAAATCCCTACACACATTTGTATGTGCTACCAAATTTTCAAATATATCCAAAGTGGACTCTCCTATGGTTTGTCTCTGTTAACTTTAAATCCTATGCATCCAGGCTCAAAATCCAATCACCGCTGATGAAGGAGAAGAGGAAACTAGTTCATGTCAATATTTACCTGTTACCATCCTCTCATCTGCAGCAACCTTACTCTAACACACAGGAAGGACAGGAAATTCTTCAGCTAGACCAGTGGCTCTCAACCCACCTAACGCTGCTGTGAGTCCCCAACCTAGAGCTCACTCTGTAGACCAGGCCTGCCTTTAACTCACAGATACCCTCCTGTGTCTGCCTCCCAAATGTGAAGATTAAAGGCATGAGTCATCACATCTGGCTAACAAAGTGTTTAATAATGACAAATATCATGATCTGTCTTTTTGTTGTTTCTGTATGAACTACAAGTAGTAAATTAAAGTTTATACTTACAAATGACTGTATTTTATACCTATCAACATTACAGGCAAAATGTGTCACTCAATAAAGTATTTTTCCAACAAGAATTACAAAAAAGATTGCTATTCTTTCCCAAGAATTCCACCTCCTTTAAGTCACCCATCTCCTACCCTTGCTTCAAGATTCACTTCAAAATCTACTGGCTACATAAAGTTCCCATTAATCATGCACAAAGTGAATTTTAACTTCCTCGAAATACCAATATATTGTGATATTCATGCAGTAATAACTGTATGCCAAGTAACTACAAGTGTTATTTGTATTTTACACGTTTTAAATTGTTTCTGCCTACTAAAGAATTAGAAACACATTTCTCAATCCCTTTTTGTTTGTTTACAAGGCAGCGTCTCACTCTGCAGCTCTGGCCGGTCTGTTACTCACTATGTGCTTGTTGGCAAGCCTTGAACTCACAGCAATCTTCCTGCCCCCGCCTCCGCCTCCTCAGAGGATTACAAGTGTGTGTCACTACATCTGACTTGCAATCTTTTTGTATCAATCTGTAGCTGAGTAACACTACTTTCTCAGTAGAGGAAGACAAAGAGACAAAGAATTATTCACATATATGTAAAACAAAGGCAGATTTAACAGGAAGACCACAAAACCACCCTAAAGTCTCAGGAAAACAATTTAACTCCCCTCCCACCATTGTTTTTTTTTTTTTTTAAAGAAAGTAGGTTTCTGCACAAGAAAAAAAAATTATAAAGTAACAATATTGATAAACCATCCATAATCACAGCTTTGAGATGTCAGTTCCTGCCAGCCTTCATTCTCTTACAACTCCATGCCTTAGTTAGGGTTCCTATTGTGATGAAAACCATGACCAAGGCAACTTATGAAGGACAGGGTTTATCTGGGTTACACTTCTCTATCACTGTTCATCAACAAGGGAAGTCAGGACAGGAACTCAAAGAGTGCTCGAGCCTGGCTAATAAAGCTGAAGCAGAGGCCATAGAGGGTGCTGCTTTCTAGCTTGTTCCTCCTGGCTTGTTCAGCCTGCTTTCTGAGGACTGGACCCTCCCACATCAATCGCTAACCTAGAAAATGCCCTCTAGGCTTGCCTACAGCCCACTCTTTTTCTTTTCTTTTTCTTTTTTTTTTCTTCGAGACAGGGTTTCTCTGTGTAGCCCTGGCTGTCCTGGAACTCACTTTGTAGACCAGGCTGGCCTCGAACTGGGAAATCTGCCTGCCTCTGCCTCCCAAGTCCTGGGATTAAAGGTGTGCGCCACCACTCTTAAGGAGACGTTTCCTCAGTTGAGTCTCCTTCCTCTCCCTGACTCCAGCTTTTTACAGCTTGACATAAATGAGCCAGCACACTCCAGGAAGGCGGGATGGAGGAAGCTAAGGGATTGGTCAGATTTCAATATTTCAATATCTTCAGAGAGCATTCAATAAACAATAATGTATTTTCTAGCTACTTCAAGAAACTCAACAAGTATTCAAAATGTTTTTATTTTACAAAAAAAAAAAAAAAGATAGGATAATCTTAGATTTCCAGAATGCAGTAAGTACTTTATGACATTATATTTTTCATAAAACACAAACCTACACATTAATCATTTAAGATTAAAAATAGCCCAATGATTCATAAATTGCATTACTTGAGAATGGCTCAGAGGACCGTGATAGTCTCAAGTTCCTTTCTTAGTTCTCAATTAAGACTCAAAAATACTTTGTAATCTTAAAGAGAAACTTTAGAGTAACTTCAAAATATAATTCAGTGCTACATTAAGTCTAGAAGCATCACAGGTGGGGGAAAACGTGAAATAAAATAATCTCAACCTTTATTTTCTTTCTTCCTTACTGGAAAACAGATTCCTGCTATGCATGCTGACAACTTTAAGTCTGACTAACACAGGTCGAAGGTTGCAAGGAGAAAAAGGAGGGCTTTAGAGAAATCATGACCAAGATACAAACCGACAGCAACCGGGAAGTACAAACATGGGCGAGGGAGAGACATTCATTTCGGTGGTGTAGTGGATATAACAGGTCCTCAAGCTCCTGGAAATAACCCTCATTAAATTCAGACATGAAATCTGAGGTGGACCTAGTCGTGAGGAGTCATCAGGAAGGGGACAAGAGAGGACACAGGAGGAACTTATATATGGCTAAGCTATGTATATGAAAATGTCATAAATCCACCAACTAAACTTAATATATGCTCACAAAAATATATTAACACAGAAGGAAATGAAGGCACATCCAAGAGCTCACATGCATGAGCTGAATCAGCAGTAACACAGATAACAGGAGCTGGCTTTAAGGGAAAACAGCTGTATAGGACTTACCCTTGCTAACTTTTGCTGGGAGGTGAGGGGGAAGGGCGAGGATGAGGACACCACCACAATGACAATGGCACAACTAGCAGCAATCCCTGGACCCTGATATTTTTAAATTCCCACTCACAGCTATTTATTGGTTCTTTGGGGCGCATCGGTGATATAACATGCACTGAGTTCTTGCCATACTCCACATGCAGTTCTAAATGTCTTTTATACATCATACCTTGTTCAACTTTCTGGGAAGTCCTAGAAAGTGAGTACGTTTGCAGTGTGAGCTTTTATTGCTATTTCTTTTCTTTGATCATTTATTTTTCTGTCTACAGGCTGCCTCAAACCTGCAGTGATCCTCTCACCTCAGCCACTCAAGTTCTTGGATTACAGGTGTGCACGAGCACATCTGGGCGTCACATCTGCTGCTCCCAGTTTATAGTCAAGTGAGGCCAAACAGGCTTGCACACTTTTCTGCCATTGCAGGGGCTTAGGTGTAGCAGGACCACCATAGTTAAAGGTTTGCGTGAGTATGCTCAGTACCAACCTGGGCAACGTTGTGATACCCTGTTCCATACCCTATGTATGAAAAACCGAAAAATTAAAAGGGGCTAGGAATATAGCTCAATGACAAAACTCACACACACACAAAAAAAAAATCACAAAGTCCTGGGTTCTAGTCCGGAGGGGCTGGGGCGGGGCATTCAACCACAAACTCAAAGATCAGAACAGAAGTGTGATTCTAAGGAGTAACCCCCCCCCCCATGCATCTCCCCTACTCTCCCGTTAGCTACTGGAGTCTGAGCTTAGGCAAAGCCTATACAACGGTCTCTCTGCAGTCCCTGATGTCCTGAAACTCACTATGTAGGCAAGGCTGACCTCAAACTCAGACATCCTCTGCCTCTGCCTCCAGAGTACTGTGATTAAAAATGTGTGCTGCCGCCGGGCGTGGTGGCGCACGCCTTTAATCCCAGCACTCGGGAGGCAGAGGCAGGCGGATTTCTGAGTTCAAGGCCAGCCTGGTCTACAGAGTGAGTTCAGGACAGCCAGGGCTATACAGAGAAACCCTGTCTCGAAAAACCAAAAAAAAAAAAAAAAAAGTGTGCTGCCATGCCCCACAAGGCCTAAACTCTTAAAACACTTCCTAATAGTGTCTTTCAAATAGTAAGGGATATATTTTACTTTATTTTTATATGCCTTAGAAAATCATACATATGGTAAAAAAAAAAAAAAAGTAACTTAAAATCGTAGCTAAAACAGCAATGAAATACTATTTTATGACTACCTAATCCAAACTAGCAGCTGGTACTGATCATCTTGTGATCAAATTAGAATACTGTCCTAGTGACAGTGTGAATGTTTTATCAACAGTTTGCAACACCTTGGAAACAAAACACTCTACAGGTCGGCTATCTGTGAACTATACTCTAGGTAACTCAGCACTTACAGCTTGGTGAAGACATGTATTTTACAAAGCGTTTGAAAATGTCCATTCAAAAGCTAGGTATATAGTGATACACATCTTTAAACCCAGTATTCAGAGTTCTGAGCTCTGAGTTAGAGGTCAACCTGGGCTACATAGTGAGTTCCAGGAGAGTCATGGGTATAGAGACCCTGTCTTAAAAAAAGGGAGTCATTCAAACATAAAGTAATACTAAGCATTTTATTTATATTTATTGAAATTAATCAGCATAATTCAAACAACCAAACATCCTACTGTTAAAATATATAAAGAATATACTTGCCGGGCGTGGTGGCGCACGCCTTTAATCCCAGCACTCGGGAGGCAGAGGCAGGCGGATTTCTGAGTTCGAGGCCAGCCTGGTCTACAAAGTGAGCTCCAGGACAGCCAGAGCTATAAAGAGAAACCCTGTCTCGAAAAACCAAAAAAAAAAAAAAAAAGAATATACTTTTGAGAAGCCGTCATACTAAATGTAAAATTTTTTAATGTGATGAAAGTATCAATGAGAGAGAGAGAGAGAGAGAGAGAGAGAGAGAGAGAGAAACAGCTCAGTGAGTGAGTAAAGGCGCTTGCCATCGAGCCTGGTAACCTTTGCTTCATCCCTAGAACGCATTTGGTAGAAGGAGAAACAACGCCTTCAAGCAAAAGAAAATATAAAAGAAAGAAAATTAAACACCAGCCAGCATGTGAAGTATTCTCTTCTAGATACTTATGTCACATTAATAATTAATACCATCAAGTAAGTCAAGGGGAGGAATTTTATTCAATTAACAGTGTTTATCAAGTACAGGTTTCAGCCCTTCAAATATTCACAACAAATAAGAGGTGCTTACTGCTATTCAATTTCACAGCTGGGGAAACTGAAGCATAAACAGAGCAGTTAAAAATAAACAGAAGAGGGCTGGTGAGATGGCTCAGCCAGTAAGAGCACTGACTACTCTTCCGAAGGTCCTGAGTTCAAATCCCAGAAACCACATGGTGTCTCACAACCACCCGTGAAGAGACCTGACACCCTCTTCTGGCACATCTGAAGACAGCTACAGTGTGCTTATATATGATAATAAATAAACCTTTAGGCGGGAGCGAGCTGGGACTGAGCAAGCAGGGTTGACCGGAGCGAGCAGAGGTCCTAAATTCAATACCCAAAAACCACATGAAGGCTCACAACCATATGTACAGCTACAGTGTACGCACATGCATAAAGAGATAGTGATGACTCGGGAATAAGCAGAGCAGTCTCACTAAAATCCTGTGTTCTTAACCACTACCTCTGCTGTCATTCAAGAAATGGTAAGTCCTTTTTTATTTTGTTTTATTTTTTGTTTATTTTGAAACAGGGTCTCACTATGCAGCCCTGGCTAGTCTGGATTCACTATGTACATCAGGCTAACCCTGCACTCCACGGTTCTCTCTCCTCTGCCTCTGGAGTCCTGAGGTGAGACGTATGCATGACTACACCCAGCCATAAACTTTTTATTAGAAGAGACAGCAAGGAGTTGGAGATGTAGCTCAGTGCAAAAATCACTTGTTCAAGTATGGGGGGGGGGCAGTATTCCATCATCAGCACATCTACAAAGACAACGAAGAAGATTGTGGGTACAATCTTGAACAACACAAGAGTGAGAGAGAGTGTGAGAGAGAGAGCTCACACTGAAGCAGAAGGAAAACAAATTTGAAGCCACCCAGGACTAAAGTTTGTCAGATAAATAAACATCAAATAGAGACTGTAGCCATAATTATGTCAATTATGTACCCACTTAGTCCTTGAAGACAAGTGTTTTTCCCTCCTTCCCTTTCTTTACCTAGCATTTTAAACCCTAAAAACCTATTAAAATGTTAAGTACTAAATTACTTTCTCAAACTTACAGAAAGAGGAACACCCAGTGACTTCCAGAAAACATCCAGAATATGTAGTAGTGTTCCCTTACCCTTTAATACTGTGCATCATTTACCCAGAAACATGGAAAGGGATGTGATGTGTAACTTCAAAGAACATAAGGTTCCCAACCATCCCTAGGCCAAGACTGCAGTGTTCTAGCCAGAGGGGAAAAGGGAAAGGGCTCCTGGCTGAATACCATCTGCTCAGCAGAGCCTTCCTGCCCAGGGTCCCTCCACTTCGCCCTCCCTCCCTTTACTTCAGGGACTCATAACAGTGCATGCCTATTATCCCAGCACTCCAGAGGCTGAGGCAAACGAGATAGTTCAAGGATAGCTTGGGCTACATAGTAAAACAATGTTTCAAGGTGAGAGAAAATAGGAGCTTGAGGATATAGCAGTTTGGTAGAGCGTTCCCCTAGCGTGTACAAAGTCCTGGGTTCATTACCTCATAAAACCTGCCGTGGCTGATGAATGCCTGTAAACACAGCAGGTCATCCTTGGCTACAAAGTAAATTTAAAATCAGAGGGAAAAAAGCAAAAAGGGCCAGGTGATGCTGGCCCACACATTTACTCCCAGCACTCCTGGCACCCAGCCTGGAGATTCCAGGAAAAAAAAAAAAAAAATGAGGGCTACAAAGAAAAACCCAGTCTTGGAAAAAAACAGGGGGTGGAGGGAGTGTAGAGACAGACAGAGAGACAAAAGGTACACAGGGATGCACAATCCAACCAGCCTTGATGACACAGGCCTACATGAGACACTGTGTCAAAAATAAATAGTTTAATATTAACATTCTCTTCTGTTTATTATGTCACATTAACAATTAATAACATTGAATAAAGTTAATGAGAAAAATTGAAGAGACTGATTAAACCACTGGCTTGTCAGCGCCAAAAGAAACAGGGACAGCCGGGCGTGGTGGCGCACGCCTTTAATCCCAGCACTCGGGAGGCAGAGGCAGGCGGATTTCTGAGTTCGAGGCCAACCTGGTCTACAAAGTGAGTTCCAGGACAGCCAGGGCTATACAGAGAAACCCTGTCTCGAAAAAACCAAAAAAAAAAAAAAAAAAAGAAACAGGGACAAATGGCTAACTGTGGTGCCTATTAACATACCAAAGAGCATGCTAGCCTCTAGGTTCCCTCAACAAGGCTGGCTCACAATGCTGCCGGTTCTACAGGGATTAAACGTAAAAGACTGTGCCAGGCACAAAGGAGATTTTAGAGGATTAGGAAACTAAGGACTCTCTGAGTTATAAATAGCTGGCTAGAAGGGGCTAGTCACACCAGCACAACAGATCAATAGCTAACAACCTGCTTAGTTATCCGAGCTATACCACAGACTTCTAGCTAATAGAATGTGAAAGAAAATAATCTAGGCCAATTCCAGGCCTGACCTCAGAAACTTCTCTCACACGTCTGTCTCCCGGTCCTTTCCCCCTCCTAATCAAACCAAACAAACACGAATCTTTATGAAGCTTTTATATGATGATTGCCTTACTGGAGCTGGGGTTTCATACACTTCCTCCAATGTATCTATGCTAGTACTTAGCAAACCAACACACCTGTCACCCCAAAACTATGAGTTTGAGCAAGAGAATGTCTGTGGGCTGCAGAGATGGCTTGGCAGTTAAGAGCACTGGCTGCTCTTTTCCAGTAGGTCCTGAGTTCAGTTCCCAGCAACCACATGGTGGCTCACAACCATCTGTAATGGGATCTGATGTCTTCTTCTGGTGTTTCTGAAGACAGCAACAGTGTGCTCATATACATAATAAATTAATAACATAAAGGTAATGCTTTTGAGTGAGGATAGGGGAAACTCTGAGGTCATTAGAGCTGCTGGGTTTTGCACAGAACAGGAAAGGAACCCAGTTCTCCATAAAGCCTACCATATATCTCAGAAGCAACAGGACTCCGAGATTTGAAGGGGTTGGGTTTTGTTATTGTTGTCTTGACACTGGGTCTCATGTAGCTCAGGCTGCCCTCAAACTCACCATGTAGCTAAGGCTAGACTTTGGATTCTGTCTACAACTTCAAGTTTCCCTCCTACCCTCAAACTTGGCCTTCTCCATGCAATACACTGTTGCTGCCAAGTGATTTGGCTGTCTGAAAGACTGGTTTCCTTATCATAAATTCCCATCACCTATCATCATGCATGGAAAGTGAGGGATATGTACAAAGCTATGACTACAGTAAACTGGGAAAGAAGCCTCAGAATAGCAAACTCTCTCAAGAACACTAGTGTTATGATCTCATAAATAATTCAAAATGGCATCCATCAAAACCATCATGAACTGCCAGTCACATGAATTCTTATGATGACACCTTTCTGAGTGATTAATACTAATTTTACAGCAAAGGATTATTCAGTTACCTCTGATGTTTGAGAGATGTTCAGGTCTTTCACAGAAGTTTGAAGGTCTACCTTACCAGTTACCTAACGTAAGCTTTTTCCTCTTAAAGTCCACACTACAGATTCCGCTATACCACAGGGTATTTTACCCTTCAGAGTCTTTGCAGAGGGCTGAGTAATGGTTCCCAAAGACACATAAGTCCTACCTAATCCCTAGAACACATCAGGACTCATTCTGACAAAAAAAGGCTTCACATTTCTAACTAAGCATAATGGAAAAAAAATAAATAAAATGGACTATCTTGGAAGGCTCTACATATCACAAGTTTCCTCAGAGGGGAGGGAGGCAGGGAGTGGAGACCTGGCTGGAGGAGGAGGAGGCAGATGGTGGTGGAAGCAGCCATTACTGACTGCTGCAAGAGGAAGGTGCTACAAGCAGGGTTCATCTGTAATCCCAGCACCTGGAAACTTAATACAGAAAGGTTACCGTGCATTCAAGGCCAGCAGGGGCTAGAGCAGGAAACCATCTCTAAGAGGTAAAAAGAGCCACGCCTAACCAATAGAGAAGCTCAAAAAGGCTAGAAAACACAGCTTCCCCAAGACTACCAAGAAGTTCAGGAGGCCTTTGATACCTTGACATTAGCCCAGTATCAAATTTTAGTTGAAAGATGATACATTCGTGTTGCTTATTTACCTATGTGCGCATGTCTGCGAGTGAACTGTGTGCTGGTGCCTGCAGAGGCCAGAAGTAGCTCCAGCTCCTCTGGAGCTGAAATGAATGAGCCTTGTGAGTTGCTCACTGTGGATGCTGGAGACGGAACCTGGGTCCTCTGCAAGAGCAGGAAGCTTTTACAGGTCGGGAGACAGCCCGGGGTCTCTCTCTGTAGCCCTGGCTGTTCCAGAACTCACTAGGTAGAACTTACTGGCCTTGAACTCAAGAGATCTGCCAGCACTCCTGTTGCTTCTGAGATATATGGTAGGTTTTATGGAGAACTGGGTTCCTTTCCTGTTTAATCCAGCATGCTGGGATTAAAGGCATAGACCACCATACCCTGTACAGAAACCATTCCTAGTCCCTGAGCCATCTCTTCAGCGCCACATGCATTCAGTCGTAAGTCACTACATCTGTAGTAATTTGTTATAGCAGCCATCTGAATCTGAAACTAATAAACCCTTTCAAAAGTTTAGGAATATTCAGCTATGGTGGCTTATGTGAAGCTGAGGCACTGGATTTGAGGCCAACCTAAGGTAAATGGTGAATTCAGGACAGCCTGGGGTATTGTGCAAGAGCCTGTTTCAAAAACAACAGGGCCAGTGGGAGTACTCATCTGATGACCTAAAGTTGATTCCCTGGACCTACAAGGGTGAAGTAGAGAGCAAATTCCCAAGTTGTCCTCTGACCTCCACAGCTGCAGTGCCATGTCTGTCTGTCTGTCTGTCTCTCTCTCTCTCTCACACACACACAATGTAATAAAATATTTAAAGACAGAAAGCTTAGCAGTGATCTGTATATATTCCAACTATACATTTGAGCTCGAGTCCAGACTAAAGTACAATGAGACTGTGAGGTTTTTTTTTCCCCTCCATTTGATTGTCTTTTGTTTTAGAGAGACCACTGAAAATGTAGAAATGTAGGGTTTCTGTTTTGTTTGTTCTTTTAGCATAAGAGTGGGAAAGAAAAAAAAAAAAACCATAACAACAACAAAAAGCTAATTCCAGCACTCGGGAGGCAGAGGCAGGTGGATTTCTGAGTTCGAGGCCAGCCTGGTCTACAGAGTTCCTGGACAGCCAGGGCTATACAGAGATACCCTGTCTCAAAAAAAAAAAAAAAAAAAAAAAAAAAAAAAAAAAAAAAACAACAACAACAAAAAGCAATGTCTTAAGCTGGATGTGGGACACTGGCCTTTAACCCCAACATGCAGGAGGCAGAGGCAGGTGGATCTGTGAGTTCAAAGCTAGCCTAGTCAACAAAGTTCTAGGTCAGCCAAAGCTATATAGGTTGAAGCCCTGCCTCAAAAACAAGAAAGATACACACATACACACACAATGTTTTCAGTTCTATTTATAATAAATAGAAGGTGCAGTTCGGTTGATGTGAAAGCCAGCACTTGAGAAAACACCAAGCACTTGAGAAAACACCAAGTTCTCTAAGTTTAGGGCTAGCCTAGTTTACAAAGTGAGTTCCAGGACCACCAGAACTACACAGAAACCCTGACTCCAAAACTCCAAACCAACCAACCAACCAACCCAACCAAATCTGAAAGTTGCAGAAAACAGTCAAGATGTTAAACAAAGGTGGACATGAGAGAAACCTCAACAGTCCCAGGGGCTGATGGTAAAAAGACGGGGCCAAGCACTTCTCACTTCTGCTCTCTAAATAATACTGTCCTGACCCCAAGATAGGCGGCTAAGTAGTCAACACAGAGCTTTCTCACTCACACTTACATTGTTAACTAGGCTGCATGAGTTTGCGGTCCTTAAACAAGAAGCAGAAACAGATATGGTTGATACCAATAACAGGGACTACAAGTCCACATCTTCACTGAATTATCACAACACTGAGAAGCAATTTGGCACTGACCATGCACTTTTTAACAACCTGATGATTGCAAAGTTAGGGACTAGACCTTTAGACTGATGCCTTCGTACTAGTTCATCTTACTTGGATAATAACCAATTAACTGGTTTCCTGGTATACTGTTTAGGATTTTAAAATAATTTCTTTTTTTTTTTTTCGAGACAGGGTTTCTCTGTATATCCCTGGCTGTCTTGGAACTCACTCTGTAGACTAGGCTGGCCTCGAACTCAGAAATCCACCTGCCTCTGCCTCCCAAGTGCTGGTATCGAAGGCATGCGCCACCACGCCCGGATTTAAAACAATTTCAAGTTAGGAAAGAAAACAGGAGCGTTTTACTAGTTGTGCTATCTTTAATTTTACATTTGTAGGAGCTGAATTCCCTCAATTTAAGTTGTCAGAGTTAGCCTAGATGAGACATTTCACAAAAATAAGATGCTGCCAGCACTGCCTCTTGGGTGGTTTTCGTTGTGAATTAGGGTTTGTGTGTGTGTGTGCGTGACAAAGTTTTCCTAAGAAGCACTGGTTAGCTGGAAACTCAAGAGAGCCTCGTGCCTCTACCTCCCTCCCAGTCAGTACTGGGATCCCCGGTGTGTATCACCACACCCGACCAGCACCTAGCTCTGTGGACAGCTGTGTGGCCTAGAGGACACGACACACGTAAGGCACTTAGCATAGTAGCCTGCATCACAGCACATACGACTTGGCTCCGCGTACCAAATTGAAAAAAAAAAAAAAAATCTGCTTTTTGATATGGAAAAAGGCCGGAGCCAGGAGGTGGGTGTGGGATGAGTGAGAGGAAGGGCAGGCAAGAGCGAGCAGGGACCTACCCACCCTTCCTCGAAACTGAAGCAGAGACCTTCGGGTGGCATGGACCCCACATCCTGACATCCAGGAGACCCACGCGGTCCCTGCGCATGCACGTGCTCCCTCTCACACCACCCGCTCCCCTTCTGCGCTCCCCGCCCAGGGCTCTCCACGCGCGTGCCACCCAGTGGCCGCCGGTCGAGAGAGCTGCCCGCCCTGCCCAGCAGAAAGTACCTCAGCAGCAAACCCCACACTGGAGCTGGAGAAAACACACGCTCTACCCTCGACCGGCTGGAACTCCGCCCTCCGGCTCTGATTGGGTAAAAATATAGAGGAAGCTGAAGCGGATTGGTCCATAGCACAGAGGCCGGACCATAACCAGCGGGCTCTACTGAAGCGGGAGCCGCGCGCCTTTGCTTGCTACCTTCCGATTGGACGAGGGCAGAAGGTCTGCGCATGCGTAACTCGGTCTACGGACCACGCCATACAACACCGCCCTCTAGGTCAGGTTAACGGAAGTCCCTGGGACCCAGCTTCCTGGTCGTGTGGCCAATAAAAGGCACGATCGTCACCGATTCCGCCTTTTCATGCGGATGTGGCTTTGCAGCTTCTTCCAGCACTTCTTCCGCTTCCTCGGACTCGGCTGGAAAGTTGTTTCGCGGACTAGAGGAGTGGGGGTGAGGCAGGATTTCGTGAATCTGAAATAACCACACGTGATCACAAAGCCTAGCGATACAGGCAGGTTTGAACGAGCAGTATCTGGCCTTCACTCCAGCATGGCTATGACTCAAGGTTGACAGGAGCGCTATTACAAAATCTGGAGGTAGTTTTGCCTCGGCCCCAGGTAACTCTGGGATTTGTAGTCCATAATGGTCAGGTCCCGTCTCATCTGACCTGTTTTGATGTTGCTTTTAAACTTCATTTTGATACAGGGCTAATGTTCCAACTGTAGTGGAGACATGACATCTGGCCGTATCAATAGGGGAATGAGCTCTGTCCTTGAACACCAGGAAGCCCAGAATCTAGTTTAGGTGGACTCTACCCGCTTTTCATTATAGATGAATACCTGTGGTATAACAACCATGAGACCGCAGAAAAATGCGTTCTCCAGTGTAAACAATTCAGAAAATACGTACTTGGTTAAGCGATAGGGCGAACAAGCCAGATTGTCCCTGGAAATACATTCGGCTGGGATTCGTGGAATTAACGTACTGTGTATACCCACGGGAATCTGAATAAGGGGAACTAGGGGATTCTTGGTGCTGTTAAAAGGTATCCTTCCCCTGGAAATCCCCCAGGGTGAGTTTAGGTTGGTCCCATTTACAGCTAGTAGAGTTGGAGGTAGAGATTATCGTTTGATTAGTTGCAATTCCTAAGTAATATGGGGCTTGGTGTCATGGCATAGCCAGGAGTCCTGACCTACAGTGGGTTAAGAATGGTTAAGGAACTGACATACTCATCTCATATCCTGAACACTGAGATGCTGGCTTCCACTGCCTTCTGGACCTTTATCTTTGAAATTGGAGTTGGGAGCTTGCCATCCGAGGGGACTTGTAACCTAACTCCCCGGGTTTTATGGGTTTTCCAATAATGGTCTTTGCCATGCCCTGATCTTTATATCACAGGTAGTGATGGTTCTTATTTTAGGACTATGAAGGGATCCGTGTAACCCCGAGAGGACTCAGTTTTGCTATCCAACCAAGAACAATGGCTTGCGGGGAAGGGGCATCAACTGCAGCCATAGTGCTGGATCGATTAGAGCCTCTTCTTTTTACTAGTGGACCCATAGCCCCAGGGATGCGCTTCTCCCCAGGAGCAAGTGAGCCACGCCCCAGTAGCCTCTGGTTGTAACACTACAGAAATCTACCTGGAAGGTAGTTTGGGTTTCAGTGGGTAGATTGGTTAAGAGCCCCCTGGTTCTGATCTTTTACATTTTTATACCCAGTCCCTGATGTATGAGGACTTGGGAGCCTTTCCAAAAGGAGAGAAAAAGACAAAATAGGACAACCATGATTCTGGGGCCCTTGTCAGTCTTTAGGGGTTTGGAGGACCTAGTGACAACTCATTTGTCATTATTTTCTGTAGCCTCCTTCAGCTGGATATGGTGCATTCATGGGGTGACCTTCATTGCTGTTCCAGTTCAGATCCTCTTTACCCATATGAGGTCACCAGGCTGGAACTTGCAGGCAGGCTCAGACAGGAGACAAAGATGCAGCCTCTCCAATGATCTGATGAGTCTTGCAGGGCCTGTAAGGACTTGAGAAGGCAATGTTTAGTAATTTCTGACTGGTGCATCTGGCCCTCAGGAGGGAAAAATGTAGAAAGCTGGCCCAATTTTTGCCATTAAAGCCATATTTTAGGAGTTTTGTTTTTATTCTTCTTATCCTGTCCAGAGCTTTGTCGCCTGTCTAATTAATGTGTAATGCTTTTCCCAGATTTGGGAATATTTTGGCTATGAAGGCCAGACCTTGTCAGATCCCAGAATATGGGCAATCCAAACCTAGAGACCAACTCCTGGAGAAGCTTGTGGTAATTGATGCAGCCTCTGTGCTGGTTGGGGTAGAACTCTCCTCACCCCAAGAAGCTAGGATGTTCTTGTATACCCAAAGGCAATAGATTTTATTTCTATTTTATTTCAGTAAAGTTCAGTTCCCAGTCCTCTCTGAGGGTGTTCCTGGGCCTGGACCCCAGCCAGGGCTTTTCTTCCTCCTTTGGGCTTTGCCTGTGCACAGATGACACACCTGGAAGTCTTTGACAAAACTCCAGGTGGCACATGTAGTATCCAGGCCCGAGGAGCTCAGCAGTTTTTATGACCCTAAGATTCATGGCTTGGTTGAGCTCCATTACCAGCTGTCTTCTAAGAGCTGTTGGAAGGACTGGCCTTCTGTCTGGCAGCATCCATCAAAGCTCATTAAGCTTATGATTTTGTTTGGCACTCTGTCAGTTGGCCCAGACAATCTCCTCTGATGTCTAGTTGGAACATTGAAGCAGATTCAGTCAACATCACCAAAATCTGAAGACAAGTCTAGGCCTGCCTCCGGGGTGGCGACCAAGTCTACCACCCTGTTACCCTATGTTTTGGGAGGAACTTCCCCTTTGCTGACCATTGGCTATTGTCTTGGGTAGCCTGAGGACTTCCAACAATGTCAGAATCTCCCTTGTATTTGATTCCCTTGTTGGAGGTGAGGAGCCCTCTTTCTCAGTACAAGGCCCTATGTATGTGGGCTATGGAAAAGCCTTACCAGATAGCTCAGTATATATAGTGGTGACCTTGTTTTTTTCCCCCAATGGAGCACCTGAGTTAGTGCTAGGAGCTTGGTTTGTTGAGCTGGGGTCCCCTGGTTAAGAGATAACACCAGATAGTCTTATCCTGGGTTACCACTGCAGCCCCAGTATACCTAATTTCATTCTGGATAAATCTGCTCCCATCAAGCTGGGTGGCAGTGGCACATGTAATCCCAGCACTTAGGAAGCAGAGGCAAAAGGATGTCTGAGTTTGAGGCCAGCATGGTCTACAGAGTGAGTTCCAGGACAGCCAGGGCTACACAGAGAAACCCTGTCTCAAAACAAAACTGTTCCCATGAGTATACATTATCTCGTCTGCCTCCTGCAATGGAGCATTGGTCAGGTCAGGCCCAACGGATTGAATCAGGTCCATTCTACAGACTCATCATCTGGTAACAGGCTAGCAGGGTTGAGGACTAATGTTATACAGAACCAGATGTTTGGACTGGTCCTGTAGCAGTGTTGGGTAATGGTTACTTGGGTGACATTCATCTTTCTGGAGTGCCTCATAGGAGGACCTCAAACAAATGTGGGACAGTCAGGAACAGTTCCTTCCCCAGAGTCAACTTGTCAGCCTCCTTCACTAGAAGAGCAGTGTCAGCAGTGACTACTTGTATACAAGTGGCCAGCAGCAGCTTCCAAGGCCCAGGGATTGAATGAGGACTCCCTTTGCAATTCCCTGGGCCCATCCACATATAGGCCATTGATCAAAGGGGGTCGCCGGGCCCTAAAACATCTCAGGTTGAGCCCCCTGAGGAGCTGCTTGAAGATTGCCTTCTTCCCTCCACCAAAGGACTCTGAGACCCACACCCACATTGTCTTGAGGTCTGGTCTTTGAGGATCTTGGTAGAACCTCCAAAAATGGGGAGGGGTATCCATTTTAGACTACTCGGACATGGGCTTAAGCCAGTAGAAAGTCTTTCTTAGCTGGCTGTGACCACATTGGGTGTTCTGGATCCTGAGCCCTTTCGGGGTGAGCTTTTAAGCACAAAACTAGAGCCTAGATTGTCATACCTCAGTAAGAACAGCCAGAAGCCTAGCTCCACAAGCCAAAAAGCAAGGTTAGTACGTTTAAAGACTTTCCCAGAACAATGGGTGTTGATGGATTAGGTCTGTGTTTTCCTTTTGACAGGTGGAGCTGCCTACACATTGAGTTTTATGGTCTGAATGGTTTTCCCATCCTGGTGTCAGTTGTGCTAAGGTCCGGGGGCCTGTTACATAGCAATCTGCCTGGATTGTAGCATCACTGTACCTCTTACATCTTTAGATGTGACCGTTGCCACTTACCTTAACCCCACTGGGGTTTATTTTGGTTTTAAGGGTGCTTTGTTCTTGTCCCATTCATTTATATCCAAACATCTTTAAAATGGAAAGTGTGTGTGTTCATAAATGGTAAATGTTACGGGGTGTAGTGATGCCAGCCTGCAATCCCAACCATTACTGGGAAGACTGATTTGGCCGGATGGAAAGTTCAGGGTTGCTAACCGAGTTCAATTCAAGGCTGTGAGGGTAACTCAGTGACTGACCCTGTCTCACTGTAAAATAGACAAAGGGATAAGACTGTAGGTCAGTAATGGTAGGGTCTCTCACTCAAATACAAAAGGCTGAGTCAGCTTCCCTGTCACCTTGATTGACTGCCATGCATGGGGCTTTGCTAGGTATTTAGTAATAGTTCATAATTACTATGTTAAAACGTATAAATATTTTGCCTTTACAACAAAACTTTGGTTTTCATTTTGATTCTCATTTGAGAGTTTTTGAACAGTGCCCTAAATTTAGCAATTATGTATAGTATGGTAGACTGAATAACTGCTTAAGTCACATGTGGATAGATGTTGAAACAGAATTGACTGCTGTGTTGACAGAAATAGTGCTATAGCTAAAAATGTCAAGTATAGACATGTGATCTTGTCAATAGAAGGGTAACAAAGGAAAATTGTCAGCAGTATGGGATACATAGTTTTAGGCTATCCAGGGTCACAGAGTGAGAACATGTCTCAAAATAACAACAAAAGTAAAACTCCAAATAAAGTCAGATAATTGAAAATAAAATGTCAAGCTTTATCAATGTTAGGAGGAACACATGTACATAATTAATAATGGTATCATGAATACTACTGTTAGCCTTTTGAAGACAGTAAGTCAGTTTAGGACAGTTTCCTTGCCTTTAATAAATTATGAACATCTTCTATGAACCCTTTTAGGAATGATTTTTGTGTTTAGTAATTATAAAGACCAATTTATGAATACTAAAAACTCCTGTAGGATGTTTCACATTTTGATTTTTTTTTTTTTAAATTTAATATGTGCCTTAGTTGTACAGGGAGGGATCCATGGCTTCGATACACGTGTAGCAGAGGATGGCCTTGCCTGACAGCAATGGGAGGGGAGGCCCTTGGTCCTGTGGAGGTTTGATTCCCCAGCATAGGGGGATGCTGGAGTGGTGGGGTGGGAGGGGGTTGATCGATGGGGGAGCACCTTCATAGAGGCAAAGGCGAGGGGAGAGAGAGCGGTTGTGGGACGGGGGCTTGTGGAGGGATAACTGGGAAGTGGGATATTACTTGAGATGTAAACAAATGGAATGATTAATAAACAAAAAGAGTTAAATGCATTTTTAAAAAATGTGCTTTAGTTGGGTTTCTCCTGCTCTGACAATGACCATGACCAGAAAAATGGAGAGGAAAGGGTTTATTTCATCATACAATTCCAGGTAACAATCTATCACTGAGGGAGGTCAGCATGGGAACATGGAATCAGGAACTGAAGCAGAAGTCATGGAGGAATTCAGCTTACTGATTGCTCCCTATGGCTTGTTCACTTTTATCCCACCCGGGACCCCCTGCCCAGAATGGCAGTGCCAGGAGTGGGGCTAGATCCTTTTCTATCCATTAGCAATCAAGAAAATGCCCTATGGACTGGGCTACAGGTAATCTGATGAAGGCATTATTCTCAATAGAGGCTTTTCTTACCATTTGACTCTAGCTTTTGTGAAGTTGACAAACAAAAATCAACAGAACAACATATAAGATTTTATTATATAAGAAAAATGTTATTTGGGATATGTAATACAAGTATACTTCATAAGATTAAGGCTACTTTTGAGAGAGAAGAAAATTCATCAGAGGTGTCAAATACTAAACATTGGTGTGCTGGTTAGTTTAAGTCAACTTGACATAGGGTAGAGTCATTGAAGAGGAGGGAGCCTTAGATGGGAAAATGCCTCCATAAGATGGGCTGTAGTCGAGCCTGTAGGGTATTTTCTCTTATTTAGGGATTGATGTGAGAGGGGACAGCCCATTGTGGGCTACCCCGGGAAGCTGGGCCTGGGCTGTATAACACTGAGCAAGCCAGTAAGCAGCACCCCTTCATGGCCTCTGTCAATTCCTGCCTCCAGGTTCCTGCCCTGCTTGAGTTCCTGTCCTGACTTACTTTGCTGATGAGAAGTGATATGGAAGTGTACCTCCCTAAATTGCTTTGGCCATGGTGTTTCAGCACAGCAGTAGTAATCCTGACTAAGACAGTTGGTTCAATCACTGTGCTTCAGTGTCTTGAAATGTATCTTAGTTACTTTGCTATTGTTGTGATAAAACACCATGACCAGGGCAACTTAACAGGAGCAAGGGTTTCTTTGTGTTTATAGTTCCTTCAGCAAAGCTTCCTAAAGCTACTGTGAAACAGTGCCACCAGCTGGAACCGATTTCATTAAAACCACAACGTATTTCATCTAAAAGCCAGGTGTGGTGGCCCTCACCTTTGATCCCAGCACTCTGGAGGCAGAGGCAGGTAGATCTCTGCGTTTGAGGCCAGTCTACAGAGTCCAAGACAGCTAGGGCTGTTTACACGGAGAAACCCTGTCTGGAAACAGAAAACAAACAAAAAGATGTGAAGGTCTGTGAAGCAACTTCGTGTGCTGCCATTTAGGCAGCGTGTTTAATCAGCTGAAGAAGACCTCAAAAAGCTGGGCATGCTGTCACAAGCCTTTAATGCCAGACTCAGGATGCTAAGACAGGAGGGTTGAAAATTCCAGGTCAGTCTGGGGATGTAGAGCAAGACTCAAAAGCCAAAATAAAGCTGAGGGTGTAGAGTCATTTGGTAGAGTGCTTACCTATCATGCACAGGAATGGTCTAGAACAGGTGTGTGCCACATGCCCATGCACACAAAACTACATAGGAAATAAAAGCTACATCATAAATACAGGGTTAGCCTAAGCTATGTGAAACCCCATCTCAAACAACAACAAAACTGATACAGTGATCCACACTATAGCCTCAACATATGGAAAACTGAGGCAGGAGGATTATTGGGAGTTCAAGGACAGTATTAAACCCAGTCTTGGGGGAAAAAAAAGAAGGGTAGGGGGTGACCTCAAAGTAAAATAATGATAATAATGGGTGTGTGTGTGTGTGTATCCAGTAGTCAATCTCAGGCATTCTTAGGTGCCATCCAATATTTGGGTTTTTTGTCTGTCTTGTTTGTGGCATGGTCTCAATAACTTGAATCTTGTCAAGTGAGCTAGACTGGCTGGCCAGGGAGCCCCAGGGGTCCTCCTGCCTCTAGGTCCCCAGTGCTGCGATTACAAATGCATTCCATCATGCCTGCTTTTTTATGTGGGCTCTGGGGATCAAACCTAGGTCCTCCTGTGGCAGGTCGATCACCTCACCAATAGGTATCTCCCAGGCCCCTGTTGTTCTTTTGTTTTGCAATCTTTGTGTCTCAGCGTCTTAAATTCTGGAGTTAAAAGTATGTGCTATCACATCTGCCTCAAGATGACTCTTAAAATGCAAGAAAATATTTAAAGCCATAGGCTGAGCCTGGTGGGCATGCCTTTAATCCCAGCACTCAGACTGGGCCAGGCATGGTAGCCTGTGCCTTTAAACCTGGCATTTGGGAGGCAAAGTCAGGAGGATCTCTGAGTCTACCAATAGCCAGTCTACACAGTGAGTTCTAGGTTAGTCAGGGCTACACAGAGAAACTCTCTGTTTCAAAAACAAATAAAATAACAACAACAAAAGAGCTTGGGGGATGTCTGAGTTCCAGGGCAGCTAGAAGTACACAGCGAGATACTGTCTCAAAAATAAAAATAAACTATTTAAAAATATATTAAAGCCAGGTGTGGTGGCGCATGCCTTTAATCCTAGCACTCGGAAGGCAGAAGCAGTCGGATTTCTGAGTTCGAGGCCAGCCTGGTCTAACAAAGTGAGTTCCAGGACAGCCAGGGCTACACAGAGAAACCCTGTCTCGAAAAGCCATATTAAAATCATATTTATACTTAAATACTTACTATTTGTATCTATGGTTTACACTTAAGCATACAAGATGGCTTAGCAAGTAAAAGAAATTGCTACTGAGACTGGGGAGCTGCCTGAATTCTATCCCCAGGCCTCGCAAGGTGAAAGGAGAGAACAGACTGCTATAAATTGTCCTCTGATCCACATGTGTGCTGTGACACACAAATGAATGGTTTTGTTTTGTGTATATATGTATATATGGTTTCTTTTTTATTATTTGTATTTACATGTGTGCAGATGTATGCCACATGTGCAGATAGATGCTACATGTACGGGCTCACAGAGGCCAGTAGACGGTGTCAGATACCCAGAAGCTGAAGTTATAAGCGGTTGTGGGCAGCTCAGTGTGGGTGCCAAGAACAAAACTGGTTTTCTGGGAGAGCAGCAAAGGCTCTTAACCACCGAGCCATCTCTTCAGCGCCAGATAAATGTAATTCTAAAATACTAATGACATGATAGCAGAAACTTTTTTTTTTTTTGGTTTTTCGAGACAGGGTTTCTCTGTATAGCCTTGGCTGTCCTGGAACTCATTCTGTAGACCAGGCTAGCCTTGAACTCAGACATCTGCCTGCCTCTGCCTCCCAGGTGCTAGGATTAAAGGCGTGCACCACCATGCCCAGCTGAAACTTTTTTTTTTTTTTTTGCAGAAATTTTAATATGTCTGTAACACAAGATGTCTGTACTAGAGTAAATGATAAAATGTTATTTGTTTATTTGTTTGTTTTGAGACATGGCTGTTTTGGGACTTACTACATTAGACCAGGCTAGCCTGGAATTTGTAGTGATAATCATCACTTTGCTCCCTAAGTGCTGGATAACATATTTAAACTGCCAAGCAAACTGTGAAATATGTGAAATATGAAAAAAGCACTGGAGAGATGGTGAAGCAGTTAAGAACACTTGTTCCTCTTGCAGAGGACAAGGGTTGAATCCTCAGTCCTACATGGCAGTATCTATAACTCCAGGTCCAGAGGTCCAACATTCTCTTCTGACCTCAGAACATAATAGGCATGTATGTTACATATGCACAGACATGCACCACTGTACAGACATGCACCACAGCACAGGCATGCATCAGTGCAGGGAAAACACTCATATACATAAGTTAATTCTCAAAATAAGACAAAAGCACACTGGAAGTCAGTAGTTTGGGTCATGAAAACTGCGGGTTAAAATAAAAATCTCAGGTGGGTGTATTGGTCCTATAATTTCAACTCTTGGCAGGTAGAGCCAAAAGGATCTTGAATTTAAGGTCATCCTTGTCCACACAGTGAGTTTGAGGCCAGCCTGGGCTACATGAGTGCTAGTCTCCAAAACAAAGCAAAACAATAAAAACCAAACACCTCTTTACCATAAAAAAAAAAAATACCTTCATATATAAGCACAAAATATTTGGGTTTTTTTGGTTTGGTTTGGTTTTTCTTTGTTTGTTTGTTTTTTTGTTTTGTTTTGTTTTTTGTTTTTAAAGATTTGTTTATTGGGCTGGTGAGATGGCTCAGTGGGTAAGAGCACCCGACTGCTCTTCCGAAGGTCCAGAGTTCAAATCCCAGCAACTACATGGTGGCTCACAACCATCCGTAATGAGATCTGACTCCCTCTTCTGGAGTGTATGAAGACAGCTACAGTGTACTTACATATAATAAATAAATCTTTAAAAAAATGAAAAAAAAAGATTTGTTTAATTATTTTATGTATATGAGCACACTGTTGCTGTACAGATCGTTGTTAGCCTTCATCTGGTTGTTGGGAATTGAATTTTAGGACCTCTGCTCGCTCCAGTCAACCTACTAGCACCGGCCCAATGATTTATTGTTATAAGTACACTGTAGCATTGTCTTCAGATGCACCAGAAGAGGACAGCAGATCTCATTACCGGTGGTTGTGAGCCATCATGTGGTTGCTGGGATTTGAACTCAGGACCTTTGGAAGAGCAGTCAGTGCTCTTACCCACTTACCAGACCCTTTGTTTTTTTGTGTTGTTTTTTGTTTTTTTTGTCAAGACAAGGTATAGCCCTGGTTGTCCTGGATCTCACTCTGTAGACTAGGTTGGCCTCAAACTCTGCCTCTGCCTCCCAAGTACTGGGATTAAAGGCATGTGCCACCACTGCCTGGAAAAATATTTGTATCTGGTATTATTAAAATAACTATATGAAAATAAAAAAAAGAAATATGTTAATATATCCCAAATTGATACTTTCAAGTTTTCATGCTTAACCAGTGTCAGGACAAAACCAAAGAAATACATCAGTAGGAGATGAATAATATTTTTAAAGGAATTTACAATTTGTTGGAATCTGGCGAGGCTTATCTCAAACTAGCAGAGCAACCATTAGGAATGGTCTGTGGGATTCTCGTGGGTACTGCTACACTGTACTGGTTAGTTTTTGTCAGCTTGATACAAACTATGACTGTCACCTGAGAAGAGGGACTGACTGTCACCTGAGAAAGTGCCTCCATCAGATTGTCCTGTAGAGCATTTCCTTGATTAGCGATTGGTGTGAGAGAGCACAGCTCACTGTTGGCAGTGCCTGGGCAGGGGGTCCTGGGAAGAGTAAGAAACTAAATATGAGCCTGCAGAGCAAGTCCGAAAACAACAACAGCATTTCTGCGTGGTCTCTGCTTCAGTTCCTGCCTCCTGGTCCCTGCCTTAGCTTCTCTCAGTGATGCTCTCTGATCCAAACCTGTAGGCCAAATAAAACCTTTATCTCGTGTTGCTGTTGGTCATGGTCTTTATCACAACAATAGGAAACTAATCAACTAAAAAAAATTTCTTTAACTTGTTATACCCTTCAAGTTTCTTAGCTAGTTGCTACAGGCTCACTCAGCTATGTAAGATAATGTGCTCTGCTTTAAATTACGAATGATGGAGAGATGGCTTATTCAGAGCATGTATTGCTCACCTACCAAGTGGTTCTTAGTGCCTATGTCATGTTACTCACATATGGACAGTTCCAGCAGCAGGATATTGCGGAGTTTTTGAGGACCACTCGTGGTTTAAGTTAGGCACAAGACCTTTATACAGTTTAAAGCTACTGACCTTTCGCTGCGGAAATCTCTTAGCCAGCTCATCTAAACTCTTCCTAACTTTTCTACCATCCTGTCTCTACACGCAGTTCTCACTACCTGCTTACAGCTCCTTTCTCTGGCATCTGCTTTCATCCATAGTCAGTCTCTGCCTGCCCAGAAGTTCCACCCCTGTACTTCCTGCTCCAGCTATTGGCTGTGAGCTCTTTATTATAACTAATCAGCAGTAAGACACCTCCTGGTCTTTTTAGTTCCCTGAGGGCTGCCTGGACTTCATCTTTTAGGTGGGTGTGGAAGGACAAGCAGTTACAGAGAGAAAACCCGGTGTTGGGCATAGAAATGAGACTACCAAAATCCTAGCTGGTGATGGATGGCGCACGCCTTTAAGCCCAACACTTGGGAGGCAGAGGCAGGTGGATTTCTGAGTTCGAGGCCAGCCTGGTCTACAGAGTGAGTTCCAGGACAGCCAGAGCTATACAGAGAAACCCTGTCGTGAAAAAACAAAAAAAAAGAGAGAGAGAGAGAGAGAATACCAAAATCCTGCCAGCACTTAGCTCTCTGCTAGGTACAGAGTTAACAATTGAAAATACACAGATATGCCTTAATATAATGTGAAGAAAGCTCAGCTCACACCAACACCAGGGGATTTGATGTCCCCTTCTGTCCTCCATGGGTACCTGAACACATAAATAAGGTTTCCCTCAATCTCAGTTGTTTGAGATTTAACCACATCACAGCCATCGACATGTGGATTCATGTCTAGTGACTGGGAATTGTGGGCAGGCTGACACTAGTTACCATAAGGAAGAACTAGTCTTGGAACTCATTCCAGAGGACCACGTTTCACAATTGTCTTAGGGTTGTGGGGTGGAGCGTCTGAGAATGTCAACACAAGTGCCCTTGGCCAGAGATGAGGTGGCAGGAACGTCTGTGACAGGTGCCTGCTTGCTCTGTACTGGTTCTATTAGTCATTGTAACAAGGTTCTTTTCAAGGTAAGAGTATGGGAGTTGGCAGTTCCTGAGGGACCTTCAGGGGAAGTTGAGGGGCACATGATCAAGATACATGTTTACATGTATGAAAATTTCAAACATGTAATAAAATATATTAAAGCTGGGTGTTTTGTTTTTTAAATAAAAGATACCAACTCCCTTTCCTTGTAAGGCAAACTTTACCTCATCAGTGTACTCAGGAGAGAGATGAGGCTAATGCTGCAAGGGACAGCGGTGCCTGTCAAAACGACCTCTTCCCAGAAAACCTCATACAGCTGTTCAGAAGGTCTGAATTACCACCGTGCGGGAGGAGAGGCCTTCCATGGCCTCATAGTGAGACTCTGCCTTAAAAATGGAAAACTTAACAAGTTAGCTGGTTTAAGCTTCACTTCTTTTCCTTTACTGAAAAGTTAAAGAATGAACAAACAGCAAAATATATCAATAGAGAAAAAGAAGAAGGGAAAAGAAGGAATGAGGGAGGGAAGAAGGAAGGAAGGAAGATAAAGACAAGAGTACTTGGTATAATAGTGTTTGGTCTGCCCATCAGGGATGGGCGGGGCAGTGGTGGCACACATCTTTAATTCTAGCACTTGGGAGGCAGAGGCAGGCAGATTTCTGAGTTCAAGGCCAGCCTGGTCTACAGTGTGAGTTCCAGGACAACCAGGGCCACACAGAGAAACCCTGTCTCGAAAAAAACAAATTAAAAAAAAAAAAAAATCAGGGATGGAAAGATGGCTCAGTGGTTAAGATTCCTTACTGTTCTTGACAGAAGATGGGACTTAAGTTCCCAGCACCCATGCCAAGTGCTTCACAGCTGACTCCAGTTCCTGGGCACATGCACTTGCACACACACACACACACACGATATATAAAATCTTAAAACAGCCGGGCAGCCAGGCAGTGGTGGCTCACACATTTAATCCCAGAAATAGGGAGGTAGAGTGAGGTAGATTAGAGTTTGAGGCCAGCCTGGTCCACAGAGTGAGTTCCAGGACAGTCAGGACTACACAGAGAAACTATCTCCACAAAAAACAAAACAAAAGTATGTGTGTATCTGTGTGTGTGTGTGTGTGTGTAAGAAAAGAAAAAGAATCAGCAGTGCCGCGCACCCATGATGAGCAGAACTCAGCCCTGGAAGAGAAGACATTACTCCCTGGAAAAGGTTGTACTCTGACCTCCACATGCATGCTGTGGCACATGCACACCCCACCTTCAATATAATAACTTTTAAAAAATGAATCAGAGCTAGGAAAATCAACCAGAGCTGCAGCACTTAGGAAGAAAAGGACCAGAAATTCAGAAAATCATCTTCCTTGCCCAGTGTAGTACCGCAAACCAGCACTGGGAAACCAGATGCAGGTGTTCAAGGCCAACCTGGTCTACAGAGGACAGAGATACATAGTGAGACCTTGTCTCAAAAAAAAGGTGGAGGGAGAGATCATCTTCTACTTCATAGGGAGCTTGAGGCTTGCCTAGGCTACCTGAGACCCTGTCTGAACAAAAATGAGTTAGAGCCAAATGTGGTGGCTAACTCTTATAAATCCAGCACCCAGTGGCAAAAGGACCACTGATAGTTCACCAGTCTGGGCTACATTAATGAGTTCCAGACTAGCCTTGACGTACATGGTGACTCACACCTTGTAATCCCAGCACTTAGGAGGCAAAAACTGGAAGACGGTTGTGAGTCTTTACTATTTAATAAGGGCTGGCTTACACTCGCAGAGGTTCAATCCAATATCACCATGGCAGGAAGCATGGCAGCACACAGACAGACCTGGTGTTGGAGAAGCTGAGAGTTCTACATCTTGATCCATATCCAGCCAAAAGAGAGAGTCTCTCTTCTGCAGGCAGCCAGGAGGAGGGTCTCTTCCACACTGGGAGGAGCCTGATCATAGGAGCAGACCTCCAAAGCCCGCCTCCACAGTGATGCACTTCCTCCAACAAGGCCACACCTCCCAACAGCACCACTCCTATGGGCCAAGCATGTTCAAACCACCACAGTGGCTAAAGGCTACTGCTGCCAGATCTGGTAACCCCAAGTTCAGTGCCTGAAACTCACATGGTGGAAGAAGGAGACAAACTCCTCCACATTGTCCTCTCATATCTTCGTGGGTGCCATAGCCTGTGTGTGCATACTACATTCACACACTAAAGAAACACATGTCTTTTTTTTTTAATTGTAAAAAACTCACAATAGTCAGATTTAAACAAAACAAAACAAAACACTATTACTCAAAATATCATCATGAGTAAGTTATCTGTAAATCTCAAGTTCATAGTTGGGTAACTTATCTCTTATCATGAGTTTTATGAAGATTAAATAGCACTGTAAATAGCTACCTAGTACAGAGAAGGCCTGCATCATGAAGATTAAATAGCAGTGTAAATAAGTTACCTGGTACAGGGGAGGCGTCAGGATTATGAGTGCCAATTCCAACCTTTGCTCCCACTGTAAGGCTGATTCGGACTGGACTAAGGGTGTCAAAAACAAGCTCATGTTCGCTGATCTTAACTTCTGGAGTTAATCTCAAAGAAAGCAAAGCAAGTTGAGCATAAGCACTAGAACTGCCTTGGACACAAGGAAATGAGTGGAGGAAGCATGAACATGCTGGGTGTGGTGGTGCAGGCCTGGAGCCCCAGCCTTCTGTTTCCCTGGAAGATTTAAAATACCCAAGAAACAATTTGCAACACACATGAAAATCAAGAAGTGTGGATACTTCGTTCCTCCTTAGAATGGGGAACAAAATACCCATGGAAAGAGTTACAGAGACAAAGTTTGGAGCTGAGACGGAAGGAAGGACTATCCAGAGACTACCCCACCCGGGGATCCATCCCATAATCAGCCACCAAACGCAGACACTATTGTATATGCCAGCAAGAGCTTGCTGACAGGACCCTGATATAGCTGTCTCTTGTGAGGCTATGCCAGTCCCTGGCAAATACAGAAGTGGGTGCTCACAGTCATCTAGTGAATGAAACACAGGGTCCCCAATGGAGGAGCTAGAGAAAGTACTCAAGGAGCTGAAGGGGTCTGCAACCCTATAGGTGGAACAACAATATGAACTAACCAGTACCCCCAGAGCTCGTGTCTCTAGCTGCATATGTAGTAGAATATGGCCTAGTCGTCCATCATTGAGAGGAGAAGCCCTTGGTCTTGCAAAGATTATATGCCCCAGTACAGGGGAATACCAGGGCCAGGATTTGGGAGTGGGTGGGTTGGGAAGCAGGGCAGGGGGAGAGTATAGAGTACTTTAGGGATAGCATTTGAAATGTAAATGAGCCGGGCGTGGTGGCACTCGCCTTTAATCCCAGCACTCTGGAGGCAGAGGCAGGTAGATTTCTGAGTTCGAGGCCAGCCTGGTCTACAAAGTGAGTTCCAGGACAGCCAGGGCTGTACAGAGAAACCCTGTCTCGAAAAAAACAAAACAAAACAAAACAACAACAACAACAAAAAGAAATGTAAATGAAGAAAATGTCTAATTAAAAAATTGTTTAAAAAAAAAAGAAGAAGAAAGATGGGGTCTGTCTTAGTGGGCAACTCTTATAAGGACAACATTTAATTGGGGCTGTTTACAGGTTTAGAGATTCAGTCCAGTATTATCAAGGCAGGAGCAAGGCTGCATCCAGGCAGGCATGGTGCAGTAGGAGGAGCTGAGAGTTCTACATCTTCATCCAAAGGCAATCAGGAACAGATTGGTGTCCAGGCAGCTAGGAGGAGGGTCTTAAAGTCCACAGCCACAGTGACACACCTTCTCCAAGGCTATACCTCCAAATAGTGCCATTCTCTGGACCAAACATATTTAAACCACTACAGGGTCTCTATATAACCTTGATGGATATACCTGGCTCTGCCTCCTGAGTGCTGAGATTAAAGGTGTATACCACAATTGGCTCAAGTTCCTCTTTTTTAAATTAGTTTGTTTTTCAAGACAGGGTAACAGTCCTGTGTAACAGTCCTGGCTAGCCTAGAACTCACTTTGTAGACCATACTATCCTTGAGCTAACAGAAATCCACCTGCCTCTTCTGGGATTAAAGATGTGCACTACAAGGCCTGTCTTTTTCATTAGTTTTTATTTTATGTATGTGTGTGAGTGCCTGTATATATGTATGTGCATCACATGAGACCCGGAGACCAGAGCTGGATATACATGGTTGTAAGCTGCCATGTGGGCACTGAGAAACTGAACCTGAGTCTACTGTAAGAACAACAAATGCTCTTTTTTGTTTGTTTGTTTTTTGAGACAGGGTTTCTCTGTATAGCCCTGGCTGTCCTGGAACTCAGTCTGTAGACCAGGCTAGCCTCAAACTCAGAAATCCACCTGTCTCTTCCTTCCAAGTGCTGGGATTAAAGGTATGTGCCACCACTGCCTGGCTTTTTATTTATTTATTTTTAGATACTCTTTTTTTAAAGATTTATTTTTTTTATATGAGTACACTGTAGCTGTCTTCAGACACACACCAGAAAGGGGGAGGGGGGATCAGATCCCATTACAAATGGCTGTGAACCACCATGTGGTTGCTGGAAATTGAACTCAGGACCTCTAGCAGAGCAGTCAGTGCTCTTAACTGTTGAGCCATCTCTCCAGCCCAGCAAATACTCTTTTTTTTTTTTTTGGTTTTTCGAGACAGGGTTTCTCTGTATAGCCCTGGCTGTCCTGGAACTCACTTTGTAGATCAGGCTGGCCTCGAACTCAGAAATCCGCCTGCCTCTGCCTCCCGAGTGCTGGGATTAAAGGCGTGCGCCACCAACGCCCGGCCCAGCAAATACTCTTTTTTTTTTTTTAATATTTATTTATTTATTTATTTATTTATTTATTATATGTAAGTACACTGTCTTCAGACACTCTAGAAGAGGGAGTCAGACCTCGTTACGGATGGTTGTGAGCCACCATGTGGTTGCTGGGATTTGAACTCCAGACCTTCGGAAGAGCAGTCGGGTGCTCTTACCCACTGAGCCATCTCACCAGCCCCTTTTTTTTTTTTTTTTTTTTAAATTTTATTTTTATTACATGTAAGTACATTGTAGCTGTCTTCAGACACTCCAGAAGAGGGCGCCAGATCTCGTTACGGATGGTTGTGAGCCACCATGTGGTTGCTGGGATTTGAACTCTGGACCTTCAGAAGAACAGTCGGGTGCTCTTACCCACTGAGCCATCTCACCAGCCCCAGCAAATACTCTTAACAGCCATATATTTTCAGTATTTCTGATACCTTTACCCAAGAGTCAAATATCAATGACATCCTATCTATCTACCTATCTAGCTAGCTACTTATCTACCTATCTACCTATCTATTTTAGTTTTTTCAAGACAGAATTTCTCTGTTATAGCCCTGGCTGTGGAACTTGCTCTGTAGAGTGGGCTGGCCTTATACTCAGAGAGCCACCTGCTTCTGCTTCCTAGTGCTAGGATTGAAGGCATATGCCAGCACACCTGCCTTAAAGATTTATTTATGCATTTTATGGATACAGATACTTTCTCTGTTTGTAAAGTCTGCACACCAGAAGAGGGCATCAGATCCCATCATAGACAGTTGTGAGCCACCATAGGAGTGCTGGGAATTGAACTCAGGACCTCTGGAAGAGCAGGGAGTGCTCTTAAACTGCTGAGCCACCTCTCCAGTCTTTTTATTTATTTATCTTGTCATTTTAAATGATTTTGTTTGTTTAGCAGGAGGGCTTTTTGGGGGAGGAGGGGAAGCCTGTTTGGGGTTTGTTTGTTTTGAGAAAGGATCCTAATGTAGCTAGCCTAGGCTGTCCTTGAGTTTCTGACTCTCTGACCTCTACTACTAAACTCTGGGATTATAGGATGAGACTCCCAGGACTGTTGGCTGATCCTTGCTTTCTTTTTGCTGTCACACAGTATTTCACTCTTACTTCATATTCTGGAGAAGTACTTACTTAAAGTAATTATTGGTTGCAATTTTCTAAGCATTATATTAAATGTATTTGTTTGCCAGATCCTAAGACGTGCTGAGCTTCCTAAACCCGGACCTCGTCCTGATTGCCAAGACCTTAATATAGGAACAACAATAATAATATCAACAGTGCAGCCAAGCGGTGTTTGCTTTTCTTACAAAAAGCATACTGAAAAGCGTGTTTTCTGATGAGGGAGGAGATAAGATGCCGTCATGGTGAGAGGAGACAACTTGAATAAATTTGTAATCAGAGGATCACAGCTGATTGCAGGTGATTGCCTGAAGTGAAAGCTATTCCTAGGTTTGAAAGTCAATAAAGGGACCATTAAATAGATGCCTATCTCAGTCCTGAACATTTCTCTAATGAATTAGCATTCCCAACCCTTACATTTAAGTATTAAAAATTAATAAATGCTAATTATTGATTTGTGCTACAAAATCTATTACCTTGGATAATCATCTCTCATGTAAACTCACAGCATGTAATGATTTCCTTTCAAGAAATAATCTTCCACGCTTGAAAACGTATTTGACTTGTTTAGAAGAAATGCTGCAGAGAAAAGAGAACTGCTCCTTTCAAAAAGCAAATCATGATGTTGGGTGTAGCTCAGTGGCAGAGTGCGTACCCAATGTGCTGAGACCCTGGGTTCAACCCCAATTCCAGTAGGAAAAGAAAGCAAATTATAAACACACACTGGGTATAAATGGGCTATGTAATATTTTTTGCTCCCAACCCATGGGAAAATGCTCTGAACAGAGATAAGCAAATCCTAGTCTCATATTTGACAGCTGAGATAAGGAACAGGAAGGATTACAAAGCTTTGCTGAGTCTTGCATTTGCTGAAGATAGTCCTGGAGATAAATCACCCTGTAAGAGGAAATGGTTAGGATGGGTTTTTGTTTTGTAGTCCCTCCCTAGATTGCCCTGGCTTGCTTCGAACTCAAAATCACACTTCTACCTCCTGACTGCTGGGATTCTGAGCTTGTGCCACCAAGACTGGCCTTCACTTTTTGTTTGTTCCGTGTTGCCAGGAGTGGAACCTACAGCATACTAGGCTCTACCCGTGCATTCACACCCAGCTTCTGACCTTCATTTCTTATGTACAAGAAGTCCTCTGCCCAGAATTAGGAAACTGGAGGTTTAAAAAAATGAGGATGTTTCGATCCTACTTAGAAGGGGGAACAAAATATTCAAGGGAAGTAGAGGGTGGGAGGGACTTGGGAGGAAGAGGTGGGGGGGTGGGGACAATGAGGGGCAGAATCAGGTATGGGAGGAGATGGAGATGTACAGAGGGTCAGGAATTTGAACAGAGGTGTATAGCAATGGGGGATGAAGAACTGGGAGTAGCAACTAGAAAGTCCCAGATGCCAGGAAAGCAAGAGCCTCTTAAGACCCCACAGGGATGACATTAGCAGAAATACCCCAAAAAGGGGAGGGAGAATCTATGGAGACCATATCCAGAGATTAGGCGTGGCCCCCCCAGTTGAGGGATGGGGCCACCCACCCATCTCCAAAAATGTAACCCAGAATTTTTCCATTCTAAAGGACATACAGGGACAAAGAGTGGAGCAGAGACTGAAGGAAAGGCCACGCAGAGAGTGCCCCACCTGGGGATCCATCCCACATGCAGACACCAAACCCAGACACTATTGTGGATGTGAAAGACTCCGAGAGGAGCCCCTCGCTCAGGCCTCAGGACAATAGCGGACACCCAAAAACTCACAATAGACCAAGCTTGATGTAAACCACATGAGGCTTTATTCGGGGAAAGCCAGAGCTCTGGGGATGACTCATATCCCACGCAGGGGTAGAGGAGTCGACCTCAAGGGGAAAGAGGTCCCAGTTTTTATAGGCCCTCAGGGGAGAAAGGAGAAGGGGGGAGTAGGGGATTTCCAGATCTAAACAATGTCTATTCTCAAGAAATGGATATGGGAGGGGTACAAGGTGCAGGTGTAGCAACTCAGGATTGGCCAGGCTGTGGTTGCTGGGGAGATTTTCTGACTCTTCCCCAGCAACCAATATCACAACCACCTGGCAATGAGCTTCATCAGTGGGCACACACATGGGTTCAAGGAACGGTCAAAATTTTGGCAGACACACGGGTTCAAGGAGTGGCCAGAGCACTGTGCACCTCTATTTTTCTAAATCAGTGAAGCTAGTTCTGCTAACAGTGACATCTATCTTGCCAATTTCAGGGCTTCTGTGACCTTTTACATTCTGTCAGGATCTTTCAGATACCAAGAAGTGCTTGCTGTCCAGAGCTTGATACAACTGTCTCCTGAGAGGCTCTGCCAGATGCTGATGCTCTCAGCCAACCATTGAACTGAGCACAGGGACCCCAATGGAGGAGTTAGGAGGGACTGAAGGAGTTGAAGGGGTCTTACCTGGCACCAATAGGAGGGGAGGCCCTTGGTCCTGTGAAGGCTTGATGCCCTGGTATAGATAAATGCTAGGGCAGGGAGGGGGGAGTGGGTGGGTAGGGGAGCACCCTTATAGAAGCAGGGTAAGGAGGATAGGATAGGAGGATTACAGAGGGGAAACCGGGAAAGGGGATAACATTTGAAATGTAAATAAACAAAATATCCAATTTTTTAAAAATGAGGAATCGAAACCAATCTGCAAAAAAAAAGAATATGAACTGCTACTTTTTCTCTTAGCGAGGGCACAAGTTGGTCTTAAACTCACTGTGTAGCCCAGGCTGGCATGAAACCACAATCTAGGTTCTATAGTACTGCATCTTTTGTGTCCAGGAATTTGCAGAAAATGTTGTCTTAGTTAAGGTTTCCATTGCTGTGAAGAGACACCATGACTAAGGCAACTCTAATAAAAAACAACATTAACTGGGATTGGCTTACAGGTTCAGAGGGTCAGTCCATTATCATCATGATGGAAAGGAAGCATCTTGATGGGATGCTCCAATCCAGGAAGACATGGCATTGGAGAAAGCGCTAAGAGCTCTAAATCTTGATCCCTTGGGAACAGAGAGTGCGTGTCTGCTACTTTAGAGGTAGCTTGAGCATAGGAGATCTCACTTCCCCTTGGGATGCACTTCCTCTAACAAAGCCACACACCCTAATCGTGCCACTCCCTGCCGGCCAAACATCCAAACACATGATTCTATGGGGCCCATAATGATTTAAACCATCACAGATGTGTTCCCTTTGAAATATGTTTCAGGCAGGGCATGGGGAGACATGTCTTTAATCCCAACACTCAGAAGGCAGAGACAGAGGGATCTCTGTGAGCTGAAGGCCACCCTGGTCTACGTAGTGACTTCCAGGAAAGACAGGACTATGTAGAGAGACCCCGTCTCACACACACACACAAGGTCTTAGTGTGGAGAGTTGGCTCATCGGTTAGTTAAAAGTGCTTGCTGCTTTTGTGGATGACCCAGATGGCCCAGGTTCCATTCCCAACATCCATGTAGAAGCTCACAACTGTTGGTAATTCCAAGCCAAGGGAATCAGAGGCCCTCTTCTGGCTTCTTTGGGCACCAAGCACTCACGAAGTGCACACACATACATGCAATGGTTTGTATATGTTTGGCCTAGAGAGTGGCACTATTAAGAGGTGTGGCCTTGTAGGAGTAGGTGTGTCATTGTGAGCATGGGCTTTAATACTTTCAACCTAGCTGCCTGGAAGCCAGTGAAGATGTAGAACTCTCAGTTCCTCTTGCATCATGCCTGCCTGGATGCTGCCTTGCTCCTGCCTTGATAACAATGGACAGAACCTCTGAACCTGTAAACCAGTCCCAGTTAAATGTTGTCCTTATAAGAGTTGCCTTGGTCATGGTGTCTGTTCACAGCAGTAAAACCCTAAGACAATATATGTAGGCAAAACACTCATTCACATAAAACAATAAACTAGAAACATTTTTAATGCATGTGTGTGCATGTAGTGATGAGAGGACATGTTCGGATGTCCTCAGAGAAACTATCTACTGCCTTTAAGACAGGATATCTCACTGGCTCACCACTTATGCATCAGCAAGCCACAGCGGTCATCCTCCTGCCTCCGAGTGCTTGGATCACAAAAACCAGCACTATGCCAAGTTTTAAAGTAGATTCTAAAGATCAAACTCAGGTTCTCATGCTTGCAAGGCAAGTGCTTAACACTTATCACAGAGAAAGGCATCTCAACTGAGGAAATGCCTTCATGAGATCCAGCTGTGAGGCATTTTCTCAATTAGTGATCAAGGTGGGAAGACCCATTGTGGGTGGTGCCATCCCTGGGCTGGTAGTCCTGGGTTCTATAAGAAAGCAAAGCCAGGCGTGGTGGCACACACCTTTAATCCCAGCACTTGGGAGGCAGAGTTCTGAGTTTGAGGCCAGCCTGGTTTACAGAGTGAGTTCCAGGACAGCCAGGGCTACACAGAGAAACCCTGTCTCGAAAAAACAAACAAACAAACAAACAAACAAAAAGAAAGCAAGCAAGCTGAGCAAGGCAAAGCAAGTCAGTAAGTAACATCCCTCCATGGCCTCTGCATCAGCTCCTGCTTCCTGACCTGCTTGAGTTCCAGTCCTGACTTCCTCTGGTGATGAACAGCAATGTGGAAGTGTAAGCTAAATAAGCCTTTCCCCTCCAACTTGCTCCTTGGTTATGATGTTTGTGCAGGAATAGAAACCCTGACTAAGACAGTATGTATGTATGGTATGTGTTTTCAGTGCCCGAGGAGGCCAGAAGAGGGCATAGAATCCCCTGGAACTTGAGTTACAGATGGTTGTATGTGGTCATGGAGTGCTGTGAATCAAACCCTGGACCCTCAGGAAGAACAGCCAGTGTTTTTACTGGCTGAGTCACCTCTCTAGCTCCAACCTCTTCAAGTTGTTTTCATCCATCTATCTATCTATCTATCTATCTATCTATCTATCTATCTACCTATCTACATATCTATTATTTTAGATAGAAAGTGTGTTACTGATCTCAGTTGTCATCTCTATATGATGTTAAAGCTGGATGTTCATTGTTTTAGCTTAATTCTCAGGAAGCAGAAATGAGATGGCAGTTCTCATGCCATCGAAGCTCTTGAGAATGATCTCAGTTGAAACCTTTAAGAGAGAGGAAACAATAGAATGGGGAAGAGACTGCAAAAATGCAAGGTCAATCAGGTTGTCTTAGTCAAAGTTCTGGTGCTATGAAGAGACACTGTAACCATGGAAATTCTTATAAAGGAAACCATTTAATTGGGGGCTGGTTTACAGTTTCAGAGATTTAGTTCATTATCCCCATGGTTGGTGGGAAGCATGGCAGCAGGCAGAGACAGTAGGTGACAGTTCTACATTCAGGTCTTTAGGCAGCAGGAAGAGAGAGACAGAGAGCAACTAACTGGTCCTGGCTTGAGCATCTGAAAGCCCAAAGCACACCCTCAGTGGTACACTTTCTCCAACAAAGTTACACCCATTCCAACAAGGCCACACCTCCTTATCCTTCTCAAGAAGAGCCACTCCCTAATGACCATGTATTTAGCTATATGAGCCTATGGGGGAGGGGACGGGCATTCCTATTCAAACCACCACACAGGTCTTTGCTAAGTTTGGCAAAGGTTGGGACTTCTGGCCTTGGGGCAAGCCTTCTGCAGTCGATAATCATTCAGAACCAACCTATAGGCCGCCAAGGAAGTAGAAAAGTAGGGGGAGATACAACCTTCCAACTGAGTAGCTCCCAACATTCAAGATCAGTTCACCCAAGTGGAGAGAGATAAGCGCACACTGATGCTTATCAAGGGTCCTGTGGCAGTCTAGGCAGGGCACTAACATTGGTTTTGAGAGCTTAGGTTAGTTAAAGCTAGACAGTGTAATGGGTAAATCTTTACTTAATCATCATGCAGTGTGCCCATAACCTGACAGCAAGAAACAAACACAAAAACCTCACACTCTTACCCTTGAATGCCCCTCACTTGCATAACCATCTGTATCTCATGAAGATGCAGGCATCCATCTGAATACTGAATATTAATGACCATTAGTAAAGGAAACACAAATAGAAGCTCTAATATTGACTTGCTGAATCTCAACAAGTCATTTTGTGAACCCCACTTGAAGGTCACTACACCTCTCTTTAATACTCTGGGAATACAACCAAACATAGTTTGTGAGACTGAAAACACTGGTCTACATCTCTCCATTCCCCCTTCCAATGTTATAGCTGGCCCTTGCTTCCATATTTTCCCAGTGTCTTCACACAATACATAGATACCTCCACACTCACCAGAGTCCCCCTTTCCAGCACTATCTTCCTACAGACAACATGCCCACAATCAGGCCAGTGGTGGCGATCCGTGCCTGTAATCCCAACACTAGGGAGGTGGAGGCAGGAGATTCAGGAGCTAAAAAGCCATTCTGAAACTGTCTAACAAGTTCAAGGCCATCTTAAGCTACATAAGATCCTGTCTCTAAGAAACAAACACGGTCCAGAGAGATGGCTCAGTGGATTTAGGCACTTGTACCAAGCCTGACAGCCTGAGTTTGATCCCTGGGTTCCACATAATGAAAGGAGAGAACTAGCTCACAAAAGTTGTTCTCTGACAGTCACGTGTAGCACATGATCAACACCACCCACAAATAAATAAATATAAGAAATATACAAACAAAAATAATTTTAAAAGAAGCCAAAGCCAGGCATGGTGGCACACGCCTTTAAACCCAGCACTTGGGAGGCAGAGGAAGGCTGATTTCTGAGTTCAAGGCCAGCCTGGTCTACAAAGTGAGTTCCAGGACAGCCAGGGCTACACAGAGAAAACCTGTCTGGAAAAACCAAACAAAAATGTTTTCCAAAATCAGTAAAGAAAACAAAACTAAAAAAAAAAAAAAAAAAAAAAAAACCAACCAACCCCCCCCAAAAAAATAAATAAATAAAGAATAGGCAAGTAGGGGCTACAGATATGGTTCAACAGTTAAGAACACTGACTGCTCTGCCAGAGGTCCTGAGTTCAATTCCCAGCACCCATATGGTGGCTCACAACCATCTGTAATGGGATCCGATGTCCTCTTCTGGTGTATCTGAAGACAGCTGCAGTGTACTTATGTAAATAAAAAGTAAATAAATCTTTACAACATATGCAAGTAGATCATTGAACTATAAAAACACTCATAATACAAACATAAACTAAAACTATGATGTAATACCATGTTTTCATTTGTCAGATGGCAAAGGAAATAGTTTCATAATACATTGTGCTAAATGGATAATTTATGGAAGTCAGTATCAGCAGTAACTATTAAAATACAAAATGCATGTCTTTTTATTTCTTTAAAGAATTTTAAATTTTATTTTTAAGTGTGTGTGTGTGTGTGTGTGTGTGTGTGAGGATGTGTGAGTGTGTGTGTGTGAATTTGTGAGTGTGTGTGTGTGTGTGTGAGGATGTGTGTGTGTGTGTGTGAGTTTGTGAGTGTGAGTGTGTGTGTGTGTGTGTGTATGGGGTACATGCATGCAGGTGCCCTTGGAGATGAGGAGAGAGTCAGATCCCCTTGGTGCTGGAGTTCCAGGGGCTGTTGAGCCATCTGCTGTGATGCTGAGGGTCACACTCAGATCCTCTGAGTGCATCCTCAGTATTGCTGAGCCGTCTCTCCAGCCACACATGTATGTTCTTTGACCCAATAATTGTTTCAAACAACTTAAAAAGCAATATAATTGTGTGCTTACAAAATGAGCATGTAGCATGACTTGCCATAATGAAAAAAAAAACCCAAATAAACAATTATGCTTTATTCACAGTAAATAGCACTACAGAGAATGCCTGCTTTGTGTGTATAGAAGCAAAGGTTTAGTGTTAATTGAAGAAGAGCAAATGTAAAGCATTTGTTGTAGGCCACGCGCTAGCTAGTACAACTCGGATCCCTCTGGAAGGCATCATAAGGCACTGGTGATGTGATTGCCTGTTTCCTCAAAGAATCTGGTTGGCTGACAATTGGGCTTAGAAGGGAGATTTTGCTTTTTAACCTATGCCTTCTGAATCATGATCTTGAAGTACATTTTAAAAAGGAGGAGGAGGAAGAGGAAGAAGAAGATGAGGAAGAGGAGGAGTAGGAGGAGGGGAGGAGGAAGGAAGGAAGGAGGGAGGGAAGGAAGGAAGGAAGGAAGGAAGGAAGGAAGGAAGGAAGGGAGAGAGAGAGAAAGAAAAGAGAGAAAGAAAGATGTTATTGAGGCTACAGCTCAGTGATAGGCTCCTACCTAGAATGTGCCAGGCCCTTGATCTGATTCCCAGCCTTTCAAAATGAAAAAAAAAAAAAAAAAAAAAAAAGTATCTGGCTGCTGCTGAATGGATCTGCAACGTTCCATGTTACTTATCCAGAATTCTAGTCTTTACGATCTAGGAATTAGATGGCTTGATACTTCTCCTTCTCCTCCTCCTCTTCCTCCTCTGCCTCTTCCTTCTCCTCCTTCTCTTTGGATTTTATTTCCAAAGCTGGAAAGATGGCTCAAGAGTTAAGAGCACTGAGCTGGGCATGGTGAAGCATGCCTTTAATCCCAGCACTCGGGAGGCAGAGGCAGGAGGATTTCTGAGTTAGAGGCCAGCCTGGTCTACAAAGTGAGCTCCAGGACAGCCAGGGCTATACAGAGAAACCCTGTCTCTCAAAAAACCAAAAAAAAAAAAAAAAAAAAAAGAGTTAAGAGCACTGGTTGCTCTTTCAGAACTCTTAACTCTTGAGCCAGTTCCAAGGCATTCGATTACCTCCTTTGGCCTTTGTAGGCACTGCACAAATATGGTGCACAGATACACATGCAAAGCACCCAGACACATCAAAGAAAAATAACTTTTAAAAATTAAAAAAGGATTTCAATATTAGTTTTTATGTGTCTTCACAAAGTACAGGAAGAGGGCTCAGATCCCCTCAAACTGGAATTTCAGGTGTCCTCTTGCAGTGCTGGGCATTGAAAACAGGGCTTCCAATTAAAATACATCCATAGCCTCTACTTCATTTTATCAATAATCAAAAGTTGGCTGAACATTTAGTTAAGGAGTAGAGTTGAGTTAAGAGTTGGGATTTTTTTGTTGTTGGCGGTGGTGGGTTTTTTTAATTGTTGTTGTTTGGTTGTTTTGTTTTTTTGTTTTTGGGTTTGTTTTTTTTTGCCTTTGTAAAACATTGACTACTCTTAAGATAATGTTGGTGCCAGGAAAGATGCCAGCAAGAACTGAGTCCAACTGACTACAGTGAAGCACTGATGGGTGGGGGCTGGGCATACCAGTAGAGAAAGCACAAATACATGACAATGCCTTTTCTTTCCTCTGCACAGTCTTGTGGCACTGAATGCAGGGAGTTAGAGTTAGTGGAGAGACTAAGGTAATGCCATTTTGTTCTAATTCCATTTTGTGTCTGTGTAGAAACTTCCCAGCCTGTAACACCAGCCAACCATTGCACCGCCTCCACATGCCACCAGGGCCACATCTACCTTAGCAACACTTTTGGGATATCCATGAACCTGACTGTGATCTAGATGGGTTAATCAATAATATTTAATGTTTATACAAAGTAAACATAAACTAAAAGAGCTGAAAGGTGTACAAATGAAAATTGTCGTATTGTGCCTGAAATAACCACTGTGTTCTGTCTAAACACGTTATAAGGTTACTCTGGCCCTCAGCTAACAGTGATGCCATATGATTTTTGCGGGGTTTGCCTTTACAAACACCACACCCTGGAGTTTGACACTGAGACTCTGAGGCATTACCCTAATCTTGGTTGTCAGCCTATTATACGTTTTAAAAAGTTATGTGTGGGCTGCAGAGATGACTCAGTGGTTGAGAGCACTGACTGCTCTTCCAGAGGTCCTGAGTTCAATTCCCAGAAACCATATGGTGACTCACAACCATCTGTAATGGGATCGGATGCACTCTTCTGGTGTGTCTGAAGACAGCTACACTGTACTCATAAAAAATAAATAAATTTTTAAAAAGTTATGCGTATTAGTATTTTGCCTGCATGTCTGATGAGTACAAAGGTTTCAGAAGGGTGGTTGACCCCCTGGACCTGGGGTTATAGAAGGTTGAAAGCCACCATATGGGTGCTGGGAATTGAACCCAGGTCTTCAACAAGAGCAACAAATGCCCCAAACCACTAATCAATCTCCCTAGACCCTTAGGACCCATTTTAAAATAATTATTTATCTATATTTTACGTACATAGGTGATTTGCTTGCATATATATCTGTGAAAGGGTATCAGATCTCCAGGGGCTGGAACTGCAAACAATTGTGAACTGCCATTTGGGTGCTGGGAATTGAACCTGGGTCCTTTGGAAGAATAGCCAGTACTCTTTAAGAAAAAAAAAAAAAGATTTATTTTATGTATATGAGTACACTGTAGCTGTCTTCAGACACACCAAAAGAGGGCATCAGATCCCTTTACAGATGGTTGTGAGCCACCATGTGGTTGCTGGAATTTGAACTCAGGACCTCGGGAAGAACAGTCAGTGCTCTTAACCAATGAGCCATCTGTCCAGCTTCAGCCAGTACTCTTAACTGCTAAGCCATCTCTCCAGCCCCAGACCTCAGGACTCTCATGCTCCTAATTGGCCTTATCAGCATGATTGTCTGTATATTTCACAAGTGGATTGTTTTATTAGGTTGAGGGTGAACTATGATAAGGCTTTAATGTGCTTCACTGTGATGGTGAAGCCTTGAAAAGAAGGGAAAGAAGAAAGAAAAGAATCATAGCATGACCTGCTCCAATAAGTGCATTTGGGGGGTGTAGTTTACAAATGTGAAATCTAGTCACAATATTCTTGTTTAATATATGGTTTTGTTCATACTAATTTTTCCTAATTTCTCTCTCTCTCTCTCTCTCTCTCTCTCTCTTGGTTTTTTGAGACAGGATTTCTCTGTGTAGCCCTGGATATCCTGGAACTCACTTTGTAGACCAGGCTGGCCTCAAATTCAGAAATCCACTTGCCTCCCAAGTGCTGGGATTAAAGGCATGTGCCACTACTGCCCGGCTTAATTTTTTTTTTTTTTAAGTTTATTTTTTATTTTATGTGTGTGGGCATTTTGCCTGCAAGTACATTGGTGTACTGCTTGCATGCAGTGCCTGTGAAGGTCAAAAGAGGGCAGCAGACCTCCAGAAGTGAATTTACAGACTGTTGTAAGCAGCTTTATGGGTGCTGGGAATCAAACCTGGGTCCTTTGAAAAACAGCTAGAGCTCTAAATATCTGAGCCATCTCTCTAGCCCATGGGTTATTTGTTTTAATAATAATAATAATAATAATAATAATAATAATAATAATAATTACCTTAAAATTTTGTCAGAGTCATTTTGTAGTATTCACTATGAAGGGTCTCAATAGGTAGCCAGAAATGGCCTATAATTCACTATGTAGACCAGGTGGCCCCACAGAGATTTGCCTGCATCTGCTTTCTGAATGCTGGGATTAAAGGTCTGAACCACTCCACAGCTGGTTATTTTGCAGTATTTTTAAAAATGTGATTAAAGTCAGACTAAGTTGTTTGGGTAAAACAGAGAGGTTATTGGCATGCTGCATTAACACACTTAAAATCTGCCAATGTGGATTTCCTTTTATTAAAAGTGCTTCACACTTTAGTTGGCACTGGCTGTTCCAGGCCTAGCAAGTGGTTCTCAGCCATATGCAGTATTGGCAGATAATATTTGGGAAACAGAAAAAACAAAAACAAAAACAAAAACCAGGAATGGGTCTTCAAGGTAATGGTGATTTTTTTTAGCAATGAATAGAAAGATGATTGCTTATCAAAGCTAAGTACAACTGAAATCTTCCCATGGCTCTCTGATCTTATTGCTGAAATTGATATGTCCCCATTGAACAATTCAAGTGCATTGATATTTAGAACCCAAATTGTTGAATCTCCATTTTTCCAAATGAACACTTGCATTGAATTTTTGTTATTATCAGATTAATTCATTTTATGTGCGAGTTTTTGCCTGAATGTTTGGATGTGCATCACGTTCATGCTTGGTGCTTTCAGAGGTCAAAGGCATTGGGTCCCTTGGAAATGGAGCTATAGATGGTTGTGAGTCTCCATGCGGGTGCTGAGAATCAAGCCTGAGTCCTCTGAAACAGCCAGTGCTCTAAACCACTGAGCTCTCTCTCCAGTCCTATAAATAAGTAAGTAAATTAAAAAAAAAATGGATTATGAGACAGGGTCTCAAAGTATAGCACAGTCTCGATTCAGACTGTGGCCCTTCTACCTCTGCCTCCTAAATTCTCAGATTACTACCATGCCTCGCTCTGTAACATTTTGAGAAAGGTTTTTAATCTGAGGTAGACACAGAAATCAAGAATTAAACTAAATATAAAAACAGGTTGTCAGGGCTAGTAAGATGGCTCATCGGGTAAAGATGTTTGCTGCCAAACTTAATAACTTGAACTCGATCCCTGGTACCCAGAAGGTAGAAAGAAAGAATTGAGTCCTGCTAGTTGACCTCTGACCTACACAAACACACACATAAAATTGCAGGATAAATTAATTAAAATAAAACCAGACCTATAAATAGCTTTATATATGAGATGTTAAACCATAATAAATTGTTAATAATTTTAGGGAGAGAAAAATATTTGAAAATCACAAAGTAATTAGAAGCCATCTTCCTTGCTAACTATAGAGATGGGCCACATAGGAGTCATAGCACCTCCACAGGTCAAGTCTATACAACAAGCATGGTAGCTTATATGTCTTATCCCAGCACCTGAAAGGCAGAGGCAGGAGGATGACAAGATCAAGGGTAGCCCCACTATAGGGGGAAAACAAAAACAGAGAGATAATTCCAGAAAGATGAATGTTTTGATAGACATGACTATTTTATTGTGTTGTGAGGTTTTTTTTTTTTGGTTGCTGAAACAGGGTCTCAATATTTATCCCTGACTGTCCTGGAACTCCTTGTGTAGACCAGGCTAGAACTCATACGATCTACCTATTCCAGGATAGCCAAAGCTAGAAAGACCTTGTCTCAAACAAACAAACAAACCAAAAAAGCCTGACTAAACATGAAAGGAAGGAAGGAAGGAAGGAGGGAGGGAGGGAAGAAGGAAGGAAGGAAGGAAGGAAGGAAGGAAGGAAGGAAGGAAGGAAGGAAGGAAGGAAGGAAGGAAGGAAGGAAGGAAGGAAGGAGGGAGAGAGGGAGGGAGGGAGGGAGGGAGGGAGGGAGGGAGGGAGGGAAAAAGAAGATAAAGGGAACCAATGAACACAAAAGCAGCACGTACTCTGGCCAGCTCTTGGAAGTGCTCAGGGGCGCCCTGAAGACTACTGGAGAACACTGAAGAGGATTTTGTGTGTTCTTTGAAATATGTCTAGTTGTAATTTTTGTGAAAAAGAGGGGATTTTTGTTTTTTGTTTTTGTTTTGTTTTTTAATATACTGCAGGCCTGGTAGGGGACAGAAGAACCACTCACTTTTGATGGTGGGTCTCAGGGTGGGGCCAGCTTGTCTGTCAGGGTGAGCCACCACTTTGCATACAGGCTGCATTTCTGCCATGTGTAATTCTTGCGGTGTGAATGAGGCAATCCTGGTTGTTTGCTTCTTGCTTCTGGGCAGTTAGGATGAGCCACTGTGCCAGCGACTTCGCACCGCATAGTTCCTACCACGCAATTCCCACCATGCAACTGAAGACGACTCTGTGGACCTGTGCTGAGGCTTGGATTGGTTAGCTCTTTCTGCCCCAAGAACTGAATGAAACCTCATGCTCACACCAGAACAGCTTCCGGTCTGCTCTTCATCCTGGCCTTCCCACAACCTCCCCCCTCCCCCCCATCTCCCCATCCTCCACCCCCCACCCCCCCCCCCCCCCCCCCCCCCCCCGCTCTGGAACAACAAGCCCAACCTTGGGAAGTTGACCGTAGGCCTCTTTGGTCACTTCTTCAAGCTTAGTAGGAGTGTGCTCGCAGTATCTTTTATTACTCTGGCAGGGGTTGTGGGGGATGGGCAGGAGGTTCTGTGAAAAGAGAGCGATACTTAGGATTTCATAGCAGATCTTTGTCTCCTGGTGCAATGAGTGATCTTAAGGGCGTCTGGTGGAAGGGACTAAAAGTTTTGTCACACATGATCTGGAACTGTTGGACAGAATCTGATGTCCCAGAGAAATTCTCAGATGAACAAGATGAACGCAGTCAGTGTCTGAAGAGCCTGCCAGAACACAGGGGAAGAAAATAGCATTTTCCACAATGTGAGCGGGTGCAGTCTTCTCTCTTCCAGGCTGAGCGACAGAGCCAGCTTGTCCCAGGTCTTGGGGGGTGGGGTGGGGTGGGGTGGGGGTATACCAAAGCCGTGCCTCGGACAGAGACCCTCCCCGAAGGGAGAGGCTCTTTTCCCTGGCATGTCTGTTAATGAGGCAGAGCTCCTCACGGCTCAGGGATATAAGAGTTGTCCAGGAAAGCAGGAAGGTCTTTGGCTTTCACTGAGGATTTGTTCCAGCTGGAAACGGAGTCCCCCAAAGACTCGATGCAGTTCTCCAGGGTCCGGGACAGAGAGAAAAAACCTCCTAGAGAAGACAGCTTGAGCAGGAACAGAGAGCCCTCAGGCAGCACCACAGAGTGACCCTGGCCAGAGTCCCTCAGACATGTCCTTGCCTGAACAGTAAGACTTGCAAGGGTCCTGGGGGAGTAAGGAGGAGGGCAGAAATTGCTGCTCCCCATGCAGGCCATTGTGGGAGGAGGTAGGCAGGTGAATGGAAGAAACCACTCCTAGAACCTAGTAGGAAGAACACAAGCTTGTTAGGCGAGCACTGGGCGGGGAAGGAGCAGCCTGCCCTGGAGCTGTTTCTTCAGGACACACTGTCTGACCTCCCCTCAGCAGGTAAGGTCTAGGAAGCCCACCACAAAATTCCGTATCTCCCTCCTAACACTTACAAAGCTCACAGTTCTCTATTTGTATGGTCCTGCTCTATCGCAACGTCTAGATTGCCTAACACACATGATGACAGATCCATGATTCACAATGAGCTCTAGCAGAATTCCTGGTGCACTAGGTAATAAATATATAAATATTTATCAAGTAAAAAGTGAATAAATGGATGAAGTAGGGAGATACATGTTGTACTGGGTTAGAAAGGGTTCATAGTGTAAACATGTTATGACTGTAGATGCAGCCACGTATAGGAAACCAACCGAGCAACACCTTTTTTTTTTTTTGGAATATGACAAAATGTTATTCGGAATTGAATTATCGAGATTGTAAAGTTAGAGGCTGGTGAGGATTACACGATAATGTGAATGCCATAAACTGAAACGGATGAATTCAAAAGCTGACTAAGGAGCCAGGCATGAGAACTCGTGCTTGGAGCCCCATATGCTTGGGAGGCAGAGAAACAAGATCACAATTTGAAGCCAGCCTGGCCTATAAAGTAAATTCTAGGCCAGCCTGAGCCATATAGCAAGAATTTGCCTTCAGCCCTAGCCCCAGCCGGACTCAGACAAATCTGAGTAAAAGTCAGCTAGAAATCTAAGAATAGCCACAATATAGTTTGCAACTAGGGATTAGTCTTCTTAACGCTCTTCACAAAGCTGGTACCCGAAGCTTTTACAATCAGAGGCCAAACCAATGAGGCCAGATTGAAAAGTCTGGAAATAGCCAGGCAGTGATGGTGCATGCCTTTAATCCCAGCACTTGGAAGGCAAAGGCAAAGGCAAGTGTCTCTCTGTGAGTTTGAGGCCACCCTGGTGTACCAAGTGAGTTCAGGACAGCCAGGGCTGTGCAGATAAACCCCGTCTTGAAAAAATAAATAAATAAAAATAAAACTAAAAGTCTGGAAATCAACTAATATTCCTGTGAGTAGATAAAGGAGACATTTCACATCAGAGGGAAGATGGATTGTGTGACAGGCCGGCTTGGGAAATTGGGATCCTGGGAAAAGGCTGAGGGGCTGGAGAGATGGATTGGGTCTTCCAGAGGACCTAGGTTCAATTCCTAGCACACCATGGCAGCTCACAATGGTCTGTAATTCTAGTCCTAGGTACTAGTCAGGCCCACTTCTGACTTCCTTAAGCATCAGGAATTTAGTGATCCACATACACACATGCAGGCAACACACACACACACAATACATAGTTCTTAAAAAAAAGTATTCTTAGAAGATCGTTGTTTAAAGAAAAAGCTGAATTTGAATCGTCCACTTCTTTCAAAAACGTTATTCAACCTGAACAGTAGGTTCACTTTCACGGTAGGCAACAACATGTGCTAATGCAGTATAATATATATATGTTGGCAAACTGTGTGCCTAACATGCTCAAAGCCCTGGGTTAAATCGTCACGGACACATACACCAGGCATGGAGGTGAATGTCTGTGATCCCAGCACTTGGAGAGTGGAGGCAGAAGGAGCCAAAGTTCAAGGTCATCCACTAGGTTTTGGTGAGTTTGAGGTCAGCCTGGGATGTTGGGTCTCTGTCTCAAAAGAGGATGGGAAAAGGGGCGTTCCCTCCCACTAACCCACCATTCCTCTTTTCAAATGCACTCGCATTGGCCAGTCTTTCGGATAGGTTTCCAGATATGCTCTATGCTATTTCTGTACACACACATACAAATTATAGAATGAACAATGAATATTTATAAAGATGTGTAAATACACAGCAGGTTGGAGAACAAAGTCGGATGTTTTTCCCCCCTTTGGTTTTTCTTAGAAATACTTTGGAACTAATTTCATGAAACTTTGTATATATTTGTCTCCCTATTTGTTGTTATTGACAGCATATAATAGTCCTTTAGCCTGTTGTGGTTACACACACCTAAAATCCCAACACTTGGGAAGGTTCAAGACCAACCAACCTTGGTTACATAGAAAGTTCAAGGCTGGATTGGACTACATCGGACTTTAGTTTAAAAAAAGAAAAAGAAGAGGAAGGAAGAAAAGAAAAGAAGCAAAGTTCGGTATGTTGGCAGAAGCTTTTATAACGAATTCCAAAACAGCTTTGGCTACATAGTGAGATTTGGTTTTAAAAAAAAAAAAGAAAAAAAAAAGACTGAAGATGTAGCTCAGTTGGCAGAGCCTTAACATGCACAAGGCCCTGGGTTCACTTCCCGATATGCACAAACTGCTCATGAAGGCACGACATTGTAATCTAGTGCTTTGAAAGTGGAGGCAGGGGCTGGTGAGATGGCTCAGTGGGTAAGAGCACCCGACTGCTCTTCCAAAGGTCCAGAGTTCAAATCCCAGCAACCACATGGTGGCTCACAACCATCTGTAACGAGATCTGGCGCCCTCTTCTGGAGTGTCTGAAGACAGCTACAGTGTACTTACATATAATAAATAAATCTTTAAAAAAAAAAAAAAGGATTTAAAAAAAAGAAAGAAAGAAAGTGGAGGCAGGAGGCTGAGGAGTACAAGGCCAGCCCTCAGTGACTGTTCGGCTAACCTGAGATACATAAAACTCGTCTTAACAACAGAACAAAGAAAATATCCCTTTGGAATAATATTATATAATATATGTCATATAGAAAGGGACAATAAATGGAGATGTTAGACAAAGAAAAATAATCGTAAGAAGGAACTTAATGGGGCTGGGCAGAAAGGCCGGGCAGTGAAGGGCCTGCTATGCAAACCTGAGGCCCTGGGTTTGGATCCCAGCACTCACATAAAACTGGGCATGGTAGCACCATCTGTAACCCTGGCACTCTCAGACAGAAACAGGCGAATCCCTGAAGCTCAACAGCCAGCCAGTCTTGCCAATCAGTTGAGTGCCTGGTTCAGAGAAAGACCCGGGCTCAAAAACTAAGGTAGAAAGGGCAAGTCAGACCTAACGTCGACCTCTGGTCTCCACGTTCACCTGTGCATGTACATACACATTGAATTTTTGACGTCAATTAAAAAAATTAATATAAACATAGACACGCAAAGCAAATAAAAGATTAATATTTTGGCAATAAAATAATTTTAGCCTGAGGCATATTTATTTATTTAAAAGATTTATTTATTTTATGTGAGTACACTTTAGCTGTCTTAAGACACACCAGAAGAGGGCATCAGTCAGATCTCATTACTGATGGTTATAAGCCATCATGTGGTTGCTGGGAATTGAACTCAGGGCCTCTGGAAGAACAGTCAGTGCTCTTAACCACTGAGCCATCTCTCCAGCCCTGACATTTTTATTTAAAGTTAAAAAGAAGAAATGAGAACGTTTTAATACTTTAATACACACACCAGTGTTGGTGGTGGATAAGGAAGGCAGTGTTCTCTCTATGCCATCATTGTTGTTTTCTGAGACAGGGTCTTACTCTTATCTCAGGGTGGCTTGGAACTCATGCTATAACCCATATAGCCTCAGATGTATGGTAAGCCTCCAGCCTCAAAGCATCTCAAGTGCTGGGATTGCAAGACCATGCTAGGATCCTTGGCTTTCAGAAGCTTGTTCTTTGAGAAAAGTAACTACGGCTCTCCTCCACTTGCACATACCGCTGGCCTTTCCAGATGAAAATGTTCTTTTTATTCTGTCAAGGACACTGAGACTGAGATTTTTTTTAGGTCTAGAAATACCATCTATAGAAAAAGAATGGAATCTTTTTAAGACTTGCCAACATCTCTCAAAAGAGTTTCTATTGAGGACTTATTGCAGAAATATTTATTCAATGAGACCTTGGAGCTGGCATTAGTGGCGCACGCCTTTAGTCCCAGCACTCAATAGCAGAGGCAGGTGGATCTCTGAGTGCAAGGCCAGTCTGGTCTACAGACCAAATTCCAGAACAGCTAGAGCTACAGAGAGAAACCCTGTCTCAAAAAACCCAAAGTAATAATAATAGTAGTAGTAGTAATAACATCTTGGTGTGGTGGTTTGAATATGCTTGACCCGTGGGAAGTGCTACCTTTAGGAGGTGTGGTCATTGTGTAGGCAAGCTTTGAGGAGTCCTAATGCTCAAGCTTCACCCAGTATGGAAGAGACAGCCTTCTCCAAGCTGCCTTCAGATCAAGATGTAGAACTCCCAGCTCCTTCTCCAGCACTGTGTCTGCCTGGATGCTGCTGCCTTGTTTCCTGCCATGACAACAGTGGACTAAACCTTTGAACTATAAGCCCGCCCCAATTAAATATTACCCTTTATAAAAGATGCCCTGGTCACAGCAATAAAACCCTAACTAAGACACTTGGGAAAAGGCAAACGATGCTGGTTAATGCCCCACACATATTCCCAACCACACACTGGACAGTCCTTACAATGGGAAGGTGCCATCATGGCTCGGCCCACGCTCTCTGAGCAGGAAGAACTGGATGTCTGGCAGCAAAGGTTAATTTCCAAGCTTGAAAGAATACTTTAGGCTGTTAGCACTTGACCTCGGAGTTAATAATTAACAAATCGTCCTCCTGTTATTGACTTATTTCAGACCTAGATGAATGGCCCTCACCTCTGTACAGCCCTTGGGCAGATGAGATTTTGCTTGAGTCTTAAACTCAATAGCATAACATAAGTCTAAATTTCTAGTGTTAGTTTACTAACTAGTGTTAGTTTACTAACTAACTAACTAGTATACTTTCGCTCTGCAGAAATAAATATCCTGACTTAGACCCCAAAACTTTTCTAAAGTCAAATATTTTAAGTCCAATAATTAGAAAGAAAATAAACTTGATTGTACATTATTTTGAGGGGGCTCCCATGAGGTGGAGGGCAGTACACACATATATGCCTCACATATGGAAGTCAGGGGGACAACTTTAGAGTCAGGTCTTCTCTTCCACCTTTCTGTGAGTTCCACAAATGTGTGACCACTCAGGTCAGGTCACTACTCTTGTACAGTAAGCACCTGTACCACACTGAGACATCCTAATAGCCCCAGGTTCAATTTTTTTTTTCATTAAAAAATTTAAGCAGGGCGTGGTGGCACATGCCTTTAATTCCAGCACTCGGGAGGCAGAGGCAGGTGGATTTCTGAGTTCGAGGCCAGCCTGGTCTACAAAGTGAGTTCCAGGACAGCCAGGGCTATAAAGAGAAACCCTGTCTCGAAAAACCAAAAAAGCAAAAACAAAAAAATTTTAAAAGAGGGGCTGGAGAGATGGCTCAGTGGTAAGAGCACTGACTGTTCTTCTAGAGGTCCTGAGTTCAATACCCAGCAACCACATGGTAGCTCACAACCATCTGTAATGGGATCTGGTGCCCTCTTCTGACATATACGCAAGCAGAACAATGTGTATATAATAAATAAATAAATCTTTTTAAAAATGTATTTGTATTATTTATGATTGTTTGTTTTGAGACAGGTCTCTCTATTATATAGCTTTGACTGACCTGGAATTCACTAATGTAAACCAGGTGGGCCTCTAACACACAGAGAGATTCACCTGCCTCTGCCTTCCACGTATTGCAATGAAGAACATCTGCCACCATGCACAGCTGGACTTATTTATTTTTATTTTATGTGTATGAGTGTTTTGCCTGGATGGATGGATGTGGACCAAATGTATGCTGATGCCCGAGGATATCAAAAGAAGGTATCAGATATCCTGGAACTGGAGTTGTGAGCCACTGTGAGGTTACTGGAACCAAACCCAGGTCCTCCTAAAGTGCTCTTAACCACTGAGCTGCCTCTCCAGCCCCATGTCCCTTCAGTCTGATTTAGAATAAATCTAACTCATTAACTATACGTTATTGGTAGTTGATGAGATGAATAGAGTCTGCCAGCAAACCCGACCTTGACCCAAGGGATGGCTGGCTCCACCCATTCTGGGATATGTCTTCCTTCATTAGCTCAATATTTCTTGTAATATTCTCACACACCCACAGGAGTGTTTCTGTGATGTTCCTAAAACATAGTCAAGGTGATAAGATGGATCAGCGGAGGGGTTGCTACTTCTAGCTCTTGAAAAACTGATTATGCATGATCTTTATCTCTTTATCTCAGGCCTAACCCAGGGCAGATGATCAATTCCCGAGCTTCCTAGGGATCAAATGGCTAACAGATTTGGGGCTTTCAAATGTCTCTGTGGAAGAGAAGAAGGAGGGAGAGAATCCCATCCGCTGCTGCTTTACAGCAGAGACAGCAAAAGTGATTTATCACAAAGGGTTACAGAAACTCACTTCCCTCTGTCGTAAATGTAGACTAAAACTGTATCTTCAAAAGCCTAATGACTCTGTACAGTCCCACCTTCTTTGTTTGGTTTGGTTGCTTTTGGTTTTCTGAGTTTCTCTGTGTAACCCTGGGTGTCTCAGAACTTGTTATGTAGACCAGGCTAGCCTCAAACTAGAAATACATCTGCCTCTGTTCCCAAGTGCTGGGATTAAAGGTATGCACCACCACCGTCCAGCCCTGTCTTACCTTCTTATAAGCCATTAAAATGGTAACATACTTGTGTCTGTTGGATGTATTTCACGGTGCATAAAATGCTTTGAATACAAGATTAACAGAAATTATCTCTAAAGCAGATATTTTAGAGCTGTGGTCCTCAGCCTTCCTAACGCCGAGACCCTTTAATACAATTCTTCATGCTGTGGTGACCCCCAACCATAAAATTATTTTCCTTGCTACTTCATAACTGTAATTCTGCTGTTATGAATTATAAATATCTGATATGCAGGATTTCTGATAAATGACCCTTGTTAAAAGTCATCCAAGTATCAAAGGGATCCTGACTTACAGACTAAGAACCACTGTTTTAGGACTGAAGAGATGGCTCATCGGGTAAGAGCACCGACTGCTCTTCTGAAGGTCCTGAGTTCAATTCCCAGCAACCACATAGTGGCTCACAACCACCCATAATGAGATCTGACGCCCTCTTCTGGTGCATCTGAAGACAGCTACAGTGTACTTACATATGATAATAAGTAAATCTTAAAAAAAAAAAAAAAAAGAACCACTGTTTTAGAGGAACAACAACAAAAAAGGAACTACAAAAAAATCTTAGTGAAAATTTACTGTGATGGTTCGAATAAGAGTGTCTGCATAGACTCCTGTATTTGAATGATTAGGGAGTGGCTGTCACTATTTGAAATGATTATCAGATGTAGGCTTGTTGGAATAGGTGTGGCTTTGTTGGAGAGTGTGTCACTGGGTGTGGACTTTGGTGTTTTGAAAGCCCAGGCCAGGGCCAATATTTTGCTCTCCCTGCTGCCTGTGGATCCACTGCAGAATTCCCAGCTCCTTCTCCAGCTCCATGTCTGGCTGAGTGCCACCATTTTCCCTCCATGCTGATAATGAACTAAACCCTTGAAACTGTAAGCCAGCCCTAATGAAATGTTTTCCTTTATAAGAGTTGTGATTGGGGCTGGAGAGATGGCTCAGTGGGTAAGAGCACCCGACTGCTCTTCCGAAGGTCCAGAGTTCAAATCCCAGAAACCACATGGTGGCTCACAACCATCTGTAACGAGATCTGGCGCCCTCTTCTGGAGTGTCTGAAGACAGCTTATAATCAATAAATAAATCTTTAAAAAAAAAAAAAAAGAAGGAAGCCATCTTATGTTTAAAAAAAAAAAAAAGAGTTGTGATCATGGTGTCTCTTCACAGCAATAGAACACGAACTATGACATTAATAGTTTACACAAAAGTGAGTTACAAGAATTTGTATTAGCTATATAGGTTTTGATAAGGGTTCTCTTTTCAGACAGGTGAAGCAAGAAGTTTGACCCCCTTCCCCAGGAGTGAAAGGTCACAGAAGACAAGAGAACAGAGAGCTGGAGGGCTGGATTGATGACTCTGACTGCTCATTCGGAAGATCTGGGTTCCGTTCCTAGCACCTGCATGCATACATACATACATACATACATACAACCAATTGTAACCGCTTTGTGATTTTTTTCACGATTTATTTTTATTTCTTGTGTATAAGCATTTTGTCTGCCTGGTACCTGCAAGAGTCAGAGGAGGGCCTTGGACTCCCCGGACTGGAGTTTACAGAGGGTTACGAGTCAGCATGTGGGTGCTGGGAACAGGCCTTCAGTTTGACTCCCAGTGCTGCATCGCTAGGGCGTGATGGTGTAGAAAGGGCCATCTATGACCCCACCATAGCAGAGACAAAACTCAGAAAGAAGTTCAAGGTTATCTGCAGTTACATAGGGAGTAAAAAGCCAACCTGGGCTGGAAATCCTATCTCAACTAAGTCAATTAATAGCAGAGAGATTAAACTGATACAGTGTCGTTTTGTCAAACGCCTAGAAAAATTTGTAAACTGCTTTATGCCAGCAAAATAAAATCAGATTTAAGAGATGAAAGGTATGTTCAAAGAAAGACTGGCCCAGTATATGATGATAGGTCTGTTTCTCGGTGGTGCACGGATGTTCATGTTCACGTGTGTCCAAATGTGGGGTGTGTACATGTGGAAGGGAGAGGTCATTCACCTTGTTTTCTGAGACTGGGTCTCTCATTGCCTTGGAACTAGTCAAGTAGGACAGGGCGGCCAACCTTCAAGTCACCGGGATCTGCTCGTCCCTGCCTTCTCACTGATGGACTTAAACATTTGTGTCACAATCTGCAACTTTAATATGGATTCTGGGGATCCAACTTAGGCAAGTCCTTGTGCTTTCAACGAAAGCACTATGCCAACCAAGCTATTTCTCTAGCTCAAAACATACACGTATTTTGTAGTTGTTGCAACAGGCTGTTTTGGAGCTAAAGAGACAGCTCAGTGGAAAAAAAAAAAGTACCTACTTGGCAAGCATGAAGACCTAAATTTGAATTTCCAGCACCTACATAAAAAGCTAAGCATAGCTGCCCGTGCCTGTAACTCCAGCATTGTGGGTAGAGATTGAGAGGATGCTGAGAGCTCATGAACCAGCTAGCCTAACTAAACCATGAGCTTCTGGTTTGGTGAAAGACCCCCGTCTCGAGGCAGGAAGGCAGGGAGTCTCCAGAAGTCCAAATGAACCAGATGTGTGGCTGGTTTTTCTGTCAATGCCTGAAGTAAGTCCTGTGGTCTTTTAAGTGTAGCATCCTAGCCGGGCAGTGGTGGTGCATGCCTTTAATCCCAGCACTTGGGAGGCAGAAGCAGGTGGATTTCTGAGTTCAAGGCCAGCCTGGTCTACAGAGTGAGTTACAGGACAGTCAGGGCTATACAGAGAAACCCTGTCTCGAAAAACAAACAAACAAACAAAAAAGTGTAGCATCCTAAAAAATAAACTTTAACTTCCTTCCTAGGGCACACCTGCAAATCCTAGAGGAATCCTTCTTTGCAGAGCACAAGGACTTTCGCAGCGGGTTGCAAAGTTCTTTAACCCTGTGCCGCATTCCCCACCCTGTCTGGGTGGGGCTGTGGGTGTGGTGCTGAGTTGCTACCCAACCCTCTAGGAACATTTGGAAGATGGTGGAGCGTGAGCTCCCCTCACTCTACTGGGCTCCTTTCCCAAATAACTGCAGTTCTAGCAGCTACAGTATTGAAAGATCCTGACAGAATGTAAAAGGTCACAGAAGCCCTGAAATTGGAAAGATAGATGTCACTGTTAGCAGAACTAGCTTCACTGATTTAGAAAAATAGAGGTGCACAGTGCTCTGGCCACTCCTTGAACCTGTGTGTCTGCCAATGTTTTGACCATCCCTTGAACCCATGTGTATGCCCACTGATGAAGTCCATTGCCAGGTGTTTGTGATATTGGTTGCTGAGAAAGAGTCAGAAAATCTCCCCTGCAACCACAGCCCGGCCAATCCGGAGTTGCTACACCTGCACCAGACTCTTTCTTTGTACCCCTCCCATACCCATTTCTTGAGAATTGACATTGTTTAGATCTGGAAATCCCCTACTCCCCCCTTCTCCTTTCTCCCCTGAGGGCCTATAAAAACTGGGACCTCTTTACCCTCGAGGTCGACTCCTCTACCCCTGTGTGGGATATGAGTCGTCCCCAGAGCTCTGGCTTTCCCCGAATAAAGCCTCATGTGGTTTACATCAAGTTTGGTCTACGGTGAGTTCTTGGGTGTCCGCTATTGTCCTGAGGCCTGAGCGAGGGGCTCCTCTTGGAGTCTTTCAGAATGCCACCAAAACCCAAGATGAATACACAAAATTATCTTACTTAATAATACTTGACATGTGTATTTTCTCTTATCATGGATTAAAAGAACAAAACAGAAAACGAAAATTTTGAATGTCTAGCAAAGAATAGTTCTCATTGCCTTCAAATTATAGCTAAGCTAATTTGACTGAGTACTTTCTAATCAATATTCATGTGATTAGAATTGCCAGTGTGATGGCGCATCCCCCACTTATAATCCCAGACCTTTGGAGAAGCAGATTTCAAGATCAGCCTGAACTAAATAGTGTGAGTTCCAGGCCAGCCTGGGCTACAGGGGACCATGTGTCTATGGATAAACAAACAAGGATATTACACATGGTTATCTGCTAATACTCTTAAGGTTTTATAAGCTGCTCTAAGATCCCAAATATCCTTAAAATATTTCATTATAACTGCACAGCACCTCAAGAAAGTGAAAATAATTTTTAGGAAATTACCTTTAATTCCAGAACTCAGTAGGCAGAGGCAGGAGAATCTCTGAGTTCCAGGCCAGCCTGGTATACAGGAAAGCCAGGACTACACAAAGAAAGCCTTTCTTGAAAAACAGAACAAGACAAAAACAAACAAAAAACCTCCAACAAAACAAAGAATAAAATGCTAAAAACCAATTTTAAACTTTTTTCAAATCTTTGAGAAGCTGCAGAATGCTACAAATGTCCCTCACAACACTTGCACACTTGCATGTTTGAACACAAATGCACTTACTGAAGCTTATCTAAGGACTGCATAATCAATCCATTGAACACAACATAGCCATTGAATGTCTGTTGTATCCCAGAGATGGCAGAAATACATGAAAGAGTACCTCCCCCCTACCCCAATAGAGGTGATATCAGAGGAAAGATAATGAATTGTTTATTTTTGGTTCATTTTTAAGTATTAGGACGGAATCCCAGGGCCTTATGCATCCAAGCAAATGGTCTGCCACTGACCTTGTACCCAGCCCTACCTTGTTTTTCTGAGATGGGGTTTTATGGAGCCCAAGGCTGGCTTCCCACTTGTTATGTATTCAAGAACTCAAATTCCAAAAAAAGCCGGGCGTGGTGGCAAATGCCTTTAATCCCAGCACTTGGGAGGCAGAGGCAGGTGGATTTCTGAGTTTGAGGCCAGCCTGGTCTACAGAGTGAGCTCCAGGACAGCCAGGGCTACACAGAAAAACCCTGTCTTGAAAAAGGGAAAAAAAAAAAAAAAAGAACCCAAGTTCCTCATTCCCCTGCCTCCACTTCCTGGTGACTGGGATTACAGGCAAGGGCAACGACAATTATCTCAGAAATATACCAAATTTTAGAATTAATAAATTTTGTCTAGAAAGATGACTCAGTAGCTAAGAGCACTTGCTGTTTTAGCAGAAGACTCAAGTTCAATTCCCAGAACCCCCATAGCAGCTCCCAAGCACCTATAACTCCAGTAGGACCCTGAGACCTGGCCTCCATAGGCACTAGGCACACAGAAATGCACAGACAAACCACTGATACATGTTTTTTTTTTTTAAAAAGAGCAAAGGCTGGCCATGGTGGTACGTGCCTTAAATCCTAGCACTCAGAATGCAGGAACAGGCAGTGAGCTCTGTGAGGTCAGGCCAGCCTGGTCCACATAGTGAGTTCCAAGATAGCCAGGGCTGAGAGACCTTGTCTCAAAGTAAACAAATAAAATAAAATGTCAAAGCTATACAAGACTTAAAATCCTTTTCTTTCCCAGCACTCGGGAGGCAGAGGCAGGCGGATTTCTGAGTTCGAGGCCAGCCTGGTCTACAAAGTGAGTGCCAGGACAGCCAGGGCTACACAGAGAAACCCTGTCTCGAAAAACCAAAAAAAAAAAAAAAAAAAAAAAAAAAAATCCTTTTCTTAAAGAAAACTGTACAGGTACCTTAAGAAACAATCAGATTTGCTCTCGTGTGTCCCTAGCTGCAAGCCAGGAGTCAGCTTTCTAAATATCTATGCAAAACGCAGCAAGACTGAAATGGTGAGGGACACGGCTATGGTTCTTCAGGCTGTTGGGTGTGTAAGCCACAGAACCACGAAGCTCTGCATAAGGCAGCTCACACTCATAGGACACATGATGCTGATGCTGGACGGAGAATTCTAGATCTGGAGGAGGCAGGGGAAGGCCAACTGAAGATGAGCTATGGGATGGATGTTTACTTTCTCAAACGACTTTTGGACATCTCATTTCTCTTTGAATTTTTCCTCTGCTTGTTTCCATATAAGATCTGTAGAGTTCCAGCAGGCTTCATAGCAGAGCAAAGTCAGGAGTTGGGGCGTAGCCTGTGGTTCCAGTGCTTGGGAAGGAGAGAAAGGAACAGGAGCTCCAGGCTAGCCTGGGATACAGGAGACCCTGCCTCAAAATGGAATGAATCATAAATTTAAGAATTTGTTCAGTGTACCTCAAGGTGGTGGTGCACTCAAGAGGGAGAGGCCGGCTGAACTCTGTGAGTTCGTGGCCAGCCTGGATTATAGATTGAGTTCCAGGACATCCAGGGCTACACAGAAACTGTCTCAAACACCCCCCTCCCCACCCCACACCCCCAAAAAACCAGACATGTGAACAACAGGCAAACAGAAGAAAGATCTTTTCGGTATTGATCTTGGCTTTTATTTTAAAATACATTTAGCATAGAACTGTCATCAAACAAAAACAAACACAAAGAAATAGAATCTTTTCTAATTCTTTTTAAGTGACACACAAAAAATTAATAGCATAACAGACCCAAAGTGGGGGACCCTGTCTATAGCTCAACTCACAGAGCACATCTGTGGAGCAATCCCTGCTCTCCGCAGCTTCTGAGCTCCCTGCGTACCGATTCTTTTCTAAGCACCTTCCTTTCTTCTCCTGGCGGCCAAAGGGTCCAAATTCACTTGCTTAAAGTTGATCAGGTTCTTTGTGGGTCAGAACTACCAAGCCCCCAAGCTTTCAATGAGAATTATAAAAAATAAGAAGCTCAGAGACTTTCCTTGTCCAAAATAGAAACATTTTCCTTCTAAATAATCAGAGGTTATTGCACTAAAATCATTACCTCCACCTGATGTTCATTCGTATGGAAAATTAATTCTCTTCTTTACAAAAAAACCTCACCACAAATAAAGGTAATGTTAACCTAATTGCAATCACACTTCAAATATAAAGGCACAGACAGGAAAGAATAGCTGAACACTACACTCAAATTTACCACTGTAAAAATAATTAGTTGGGAAAAATAATAGAATCTTAGCTACGGATATTTCACGTTTGGATTTTATAATCTACCTTAGATTGCTAAAGAGTGGGGTATTAAAAGGTAATGGTGGGAAATCCAATCCTTTTCAAATGATTTAGAAAAATGGCTTGTGTACATAGAAAGGGTGTACACTGTCTCATCTATAAATTTCAGTGACGTTTCCACTCCCTGCAAGTATTTATTTGTACTATATACAATCAAGACAATGTACTTACATATATATACTGTTCCAATAACTTGCAACGCACAGAAAAATACTTACAAAAATGGAAATACTTATCCATTTAGCTTTCCAATAAATTAGTGAGAAAACTTAGCAATTCCACATTTCTTTCTAAAAAACAACTGGAGAGTTATGGGCCATCTACTTCTAATTCTGTTAGCTTGATATACATATATTTTAAAAATATTTGCCTGATGATGTGGCTTATGATAGAATTAGAGTGTCACTTTTATATCACAGTATACATGGTGTCTCTTAATTCAGGAAAAGAAAGGCACAGTTAGCAAGCAATAAAATTCAGTACCTGAATTGGTGTGACCAAAACAGTTGGGAAAAAAAATACATTCAACACAGTGTACAGAAATTTAAGAACGAAAAAAAAAAAATCTCAAACAGCAAACTTCCCCCAAAACTTGGTCCATTAGAAATGCCTCTCATGTTCAACATCATGGGTAAATGAAGGGAGCTGGCAGTGTGGGGAGAGACAGTAAATCAAGTGTGTGGTAGCATACAGATTTCTGTCTGCTAATTACCAACTCAACTAGGAAATGGCTCCCAGAGGAAAGAAACACTAAACCTATTTGTTAATAACAACATGCCTGCATTAATTCCAAAAACCTGGGCACAACTGCATATTGTTATTGATTTTTTTCAATACACCCACTGTTGTTAGGTAAACAATTGTATATATTGCACACCTTTGCACACCGTGTGCCTTAATATATGGTATATATAACTACAATTTGTAACAGCACAGAACTCCCCAAACATTTGGTGAACATTCTAAATGGGCGCGCCATTTCTCAGCACTGAGAGAGCTCAGCCCACGTAAAACAACATCTGGTGTGCAATGAGAGAATGCACTGGCTGCAGAATTGACTTCTTTAAGTCAAATTCTTGCAGAAGCCTCTGATCCAAGTTTTACCTAGAGAATAGCTTTAGATATAGCTGGTAGCCTCCTTTCTTATAACAAACAGTGTTCCTCCATCAAGAGATACCAATAAAGGAAAATATATAGGGGACCAAAAACGTGATGGAGAACCCGACCATCCCGTAGGTAATATACCGGTAGGGCAGCTCCACTTCCATGTGCTGCCTTGCTTGGCGGATGTCATGACACGGAATACTGAAGAGTTTACAGGCTAGAGGAATGGTGACCTTCTTCATGGTATCTCTTACGAGCAGTACAAGGAGCATCCCTAGGACGATCCGTAATATGGCTTTTCCAAACAGAGTTACAGTAAGAGGGGGGATAGCTAAGGGTAACGTGTGCAGAGAAGGTTCTAAGGATAGACCCAGGGTATAAGCAGCGTGTGAGCCACATGCAATCCCAGCACCACTTCCCAGAATCTCAGCCGTGTCTCCTCGGGATGTGCTCCAGGTGTCAAGGGTGAAAGAGAAGATGCCCAAAATTAAGTGAAGCCCGACGATGATGAGCGGGGCGTATTTGTAAGTTTGGTTGAAGTTGTCAATCAGGTCCACCAGTGGGTAGAAGATGATTAAGATTAAAATGGTATACAAGAATCCAGCAATGACATCCTAGAAAAGATACAGCGCAGTTAGTATCCTGCTCTTTTTGGTATAACTTTAAGCCTTACAAACCAACCATACCGACGTACTGGGACTTGGGCTGGGGCGGAAGCCTGGTAGTAAGGTATTTGCCTAGCATGCATGAAGCCTGGATTTGATTCCCGCACTGCAAAAATGAGGCATATTGCTACACACTTATAATCCCACCACTGGGGAAGTAGAGGCAGGAAAATTAGAGGTTCCAGGGTTACACAAAACACTGTCTAAACAAAGTAAAACAAAACAAAATGTTAAAAAATATATATTGCAGGGGGTGGGGGGAGCTGGAGAGCTGGCTCAGCAGTTAAGAGCACTGACTGCTCTTCCAAAGGTTCTGAGTTCAATTCCCAGCAACCACATGGTGGCTCACAACCATCCGTAGTGAGACCTGACAACCTCTTCTGGTGCGTCTGAAGACAGCTACAGTGTGCTTAGATGTAATAAAGAAATCTTAAAAAAAAAAAAAAGTGTGGGCCACCACAACCTGGCCAATAAAAAAAGATTTATTAATAAAAGACTGTTTTCACGTTTCTAGTTTTTCATTAATGTATAATGAATACATTATAATACATACATAATATATAATGTATGTATTATATAAATACATACATAATAATATATACATACATAATATATAATGTATGTAAATTTAGTCAGGTTCTGAACAATATGTTTGCTACCATGATGTTGACATGCAGAAGAAACATTGTATTTATTACTCATGAAGTTTATGTTTGGGGGTAAAACTGAAAGTAACAATATAAGCAAGAAAATATAAACATCCCAGTTTTAGATAGCTGTAAGTGATGTTAGCATGAAAATCAAAGTCTCTGTCTTCTAATGGCTCCCCCCCCTTTTTTTCTTTTTTTAAGAACTGTGAGTCAGAGGCTACTTTAGACCAAATAGAGAATTCTAAGCTACCACAGGGTCCATAGCAAGACCCTGTATCAGAAAAGCATCTCTAGAACAAACAAAGGGCTGGAGAGGTGGGTCAGTGGCCAAGTCAAGAGCACTTGTTGCCAGGCAGTGTAGGGCTGTATAGAGAAGCCCTGTTTTGAAAAAAAAAATGAATTTTGAAAGCTATGTTTGATAATGACTGGAAAAAACCCAGATATAGTAATCTTTATTTTGGGGGGGGGGGCCTAGGAAAAACAAGTAGAAAAGCCCATATTGAAAACAATTAACCAAGTACGCCAAGTGATAATGAAGCATTCCTATTTATTTATTCTAGCACATTATTAGAGTGCTCTTAATGCTAATGAAGATAACAACTTAGGCAGTGTTGCATCTGAGTATCTGTGAGCCGTCTGCGGGGTACACTCTACCGATAGCCCATGCTAGTTTCATACTTAACAGTGAAGACACCAGTTATGGTTTAAAAAATAAATCAAAACACAAGTAATTATTTTAAATACTAAAAGATATGAAAAGCACAAACTGAGGGGATATTATCAGATTCATAGTATTCATACTATAATTCTAGTACTCAGAAGACAGAGGCAGAAGTACCACAGGTTCAAAACCAGCATAGGTACATAGTACCTTGCATCAAAAACAAAATATCAACTGCTGAAATACAAACAAGCAATATTTTATTGAATAGTGCACAGAATTATTAATTGTAATACTTGAAAGTTGTACCAGGTGTTACTTTGAAAAGGAAAATTGCCAGGCGTGGTAGTACACAACTTTAGGGCCTTCACCTACTAAGCCATCTTGCTGGCCCTTGTAAATACTCTTATTTATAGTGTGTGTGTGTGTGTGTGTGTGTGTGAGAGAGAGAGAGAGAGAGAGTCCATGTGCACTACACTCATGTAGGAACCCTTGGAGATCACTAGGGAGCAAAAGACCCCCACGGAACTGGAGTTAGACAGTTGTGATTACATTGGTGCTGGGAATTGAACACCGGTTCTCTGTAAGAGGAAGAAGTGCTGAGCCATCTACCTAGCCCTACCTTGTAGCTGTTTTTAATGAGACAAATCATATATTCTTTGGGAGCAGATTTGTCATTGAATAAACAATTAGGGTTCCCTGGCATGGTAGTTGTGATGGTTTGTATATTCTTGGACCAGGGAGTGGCAACATCTGGAGGTGTGGCCTTGTTGGAATAGGTGTGACCTGGTTGGAATAGGTGTGTCACTGTGGGTGTGGGCTTAAGACTCTCACCCTAGTTGCCTGGAAGTCAGTCTTCCACTAGCAGCCTTTGGATGAAGACATAGAACTCTCAGCTCCTCCTGCATCATGCCTGCCTGGTTACTGCCATGCCCTCACCTTGATGATAATGGACTGAACCTCTGAACCTGTAAGCCAGCCCCAATTAAATGTTTTTTATAATACTTGCCTTGGTCATGGTATCTGTTCACAGCAGTAAAACCCTAACTAATACGGTAGTACAGGAAAATAATTTCAACTACTTGAGTGGATTAAGTAAGCTGAGGCAGGAGGACTGACTGTTCAAGGTCAGTTGTAGTTATAAGAGTTCAAGATCAGCATGGGCAACGTGGCTGGGATACTATCTCAGAAAAAAAAAGTCTTGGCATACAGGTAGCCCAGATATAGGTAAGGTCCCTATGTTTAATTCATGGTACTGAAATAAATAAAAGCAAAATAAAGTAAAATCAAATACATCAACAATCAGGCCTGCTCATTCAGGAATTGAAAAGCAGTATGTCAGGGCTAGAGAGATGGCTCAGCAGTTAAGAGAATGTATGTCCCTGCAGAGGACCCAAGTTTGTTGCCCAGCCTACGTAGGGTGGCTCATAACCACCCGTAACTCATGTTCCAGGGACCTGTCTCTGCAGGATCCTGCAGTCATATACATATACCCTCCCCACATATACATAAGGAAAATAAAATAAATTTTAAAAATAATAAAACTAATGTCAATACTGTGTTTACTCCAGGTGACTCAAGAATGGATGCAATCTAGTGTATAAAGAGTAAACTGAATTCAGCAGAAATATCTGATCAATCGCTAAACACCCCCGTGGTTCCTTTTGTTTTTTGAGATAGGGTTTCATTATGAACCCTGGCTGGTCTGTAACTCAGGGTACAGACCTGGATGGTATCAAATTCACAGTGATCTTCCTGTCTCTACTTCTTGAACACTGGGATTAAAAGCATGTGCTTGGCTTCTCTCTCTCTGTCTCTCTCTCTTTCTCTTTTTGTTTCTTTCTCTCTTTCAAAAACAGTGTTTTTGAGATCACATATTCAACAATCACTTATTCCTCTTGGAATGATAATAAACTTAAAGATAAAAGTACATTTTTCCTAAAAAATTATTGGCAATTCACTTTTCTTCCTTTCTTCACTTAAAAAAAAAAAAAAAAAAAAAAAAGGACAACCAGGGCTGGAGATATGTTCAGCTGATGGAGTACTTGCCTTGCATGTTCAGGACACAAAAAGTAAGATTAAAACCAGTCTAGATAGGCTGGAGAGTTGGCTCAACGGTTAAGACCACCGATTGCTCATCCAGAGGTCCTGAGTTCATTTCCCAGCAACTACATCTGTTCACAACCATCTGTAATGGGATCTGATGCCCTCTTCTGGTGTGTCTGAAGAGAGCAATGGTATACTCATATGCATAAAATAAATAAATAGGGCCGGTGAGATGGCTCAGTGGGTAAGAGCATCCGACTGCTCTTCCGAAGGTGCTGAGTTCAAATCCCAGCAACCACATGGAGGCTCACAACCATCCATAATGAGATCTGACTCCTTCTTTTGGAGTGTCTGAAGACAGCTACAGTGTACTTACATGTAATAAATAAATAAATGTTTTTTAAAAAGATAAATAAATCTTTAAAAAGAATTAAAAACAAAAAGAAACCAGTCTAGATGCCATGTGATCACGGGGAAGCAGAGGTAGGACGTCTCCGAGCTTGAGGGCAGCCAGGACTATAGACTGAGACCTAAACCAAACAAAACCTCACTCAAACAACAGCAGAATAGTGCAACCATCTGGTAGCCTTTCAGAGGTCACAGCACCAACTGTGGAGGTGGAAGGGGTCACAAGGCGGAGTGTTATCAGCAGCAGAGTTTGGTGATGTTAGACAGACAGCACGTAAAAATGTGTGGTCTGAGTATAAAACAGGAGGAGCGGTGAGAGTGATGCCAGTATTTCCACAGCCACGCAATCAGCTCACACCGCGTTCTACACATGGAGCACTGTCAGCACAGTCTAAGAATGGAGTCATGTGAGAATCCTGAGTGCTTGGGAGAAAACGCCAAGAAAACAACAGTCTTGTGACCTCAGTGTCTTCAGAGCTCAGAACGGCGTGCAGAATGTGCTCTCGTGCTCCTCCCAGGCGGAGGATTGGCGTGAGCCTTACCTCAGCTCTTGCTAGTCCTATGCCTCTGTGCAAAAACATGATTTTGTCCTGTGAAGCTTTTCCTTGTGATTATATAGAGCTTGCTCTCCAGAGAATGTTACTTGGGTGTCCCTTCTTAGCCCTCAGGGTATAAACTGTTAGCTATTACAGGAGACTTCAGTCTGCCTCGTTTTTTAGGCTTAGTTCTCCCAGATTCATGTCACCAACTAGAGCTGTAGGTAAAAAGGACATTCTAAAAATACTGAGGAGGAGGAAGAGGAGGACGATGACAACAACAACAACAACAATCTGTATGACCCATCAGGGAAAAATAAGATTTCATAAATTAGTTCACATTTTGTCATCTTTTTTTTTTCCTTTTTTTTTTTTGGTCCTTCATTTCTAAGCTAACAGGCAGTAAATCCCTAGGGCATCTTGTGAAATGCTGACGGCCGACAGATAAGGGATATTTGATCTAAGGAACCCATAGACCATTGTGGGATGACAGAAAGGTAAGAGGCCATTCCAGTTTAGGCCAAATGGGGGAAGGGGCACCTGGCCGCTCTAGAGAAGGAGAATGTGGGAGAGGTTGTGAGGAACACCAGGGACTCCCTGGGAGGAAAGACTGGCTCACTCTCTCCCATCCAGGAATGGCTTAGGAGAGGAGAAAGGCATCCAACCAAAGGCTATAGCATTCCCAAGGCTTCTGCCAATATCTCCAGCACTGGAGGGAAAGTGCGAGAAAGGCTGAGACACAGGCAGACCACAAATCATGATCCTGCCCTGATAGTTCCGCAAATGAGGAAGGCTGGATTTTTCTTTCAGGGCTCCCCGAGTCTATCAAAGGTAGTTTGCTTATCAGGAGCTAATACTCCATAAATCTCCCTTACCTTGTAAAACTTTTATGTAAATCTCTTAATCTCCCACACTTAGTAAAATCCTGGTTCACACAAAGCCCTTCCCCCATTCCTGGAACTTGATGGCCTGGAGGGACTGACCCCTTCCCCATTTCCTTCAGGTTCTTTAAACCAGTTCTTTGAAGACTAGCCACAGGGGTTATGGGTAGGGGAAGACACCACCTACAGCAAAGTAAAAACCGAGTGAGCTTGCTAACTGGCTTGGTTTCAGCACACCTTTGGGTTTTTTTTTTTGTTTTTGTTTTTGTTGTTTGGTTTTTTTTTTTTTTTTGTTTTTTGTTTTTTTTTTTTTTTTACAGAAAACAAGCTGCCTTCCCAGGCTACTCTTGATTTGCTCATGTGTTCCTTTGTATCGACAACAGGTCATACTAATCAATCGACTTAAATTTCTAAAAGTTTCTGCCAGTGTCAGGAAAAAAAATACATAGTTTATATTTTATAGGTATGTACACACACACACACACACACACACACACACACACACACAGTCTCCTTACCAGGATAGAATGCATTCCCATGTAGATTCTACTTAGACAAACTAGTGAACTCCAGCAGGGAATGAGAATCAGTCCGTAGATAAAAGGATACTAAAAGAGAGAGAGGGGAAAGTTAAGTTAGTCAGGTACAAACAAGCGACTAAACCATATCACTATGCTATCAAACCCTATCAAGAGCTCTATGCTTTCTCCTCTCCACTACCTAACAAGGATCGTACACAGCAAACAGTAACAGATACTTTTGCAAGCATGACTTAGGGGTTTTTAAATTATTATTATTATTTGTTTGTTTTTTGAGATGGGGTCTCTCTGTGTAGCCCTGGCTGTCCTGGAACTTGATCTCTACACCAGGCTGGCCTTGAACTCACAAAGATCCACTTGCCTCTGCCTCCTGAGTTCTGAGGTTAAAGGTGTGCAACACCACTGAAATTATGTGGTGTGTGTGTGTGTGTGCACTTTAACCAAGGTGCAGGAGCTCTGGAACACCATCCAAATCCAGTCTCTATAAGGACTGGGACTTCCCTGGGAACAAAGACTGGCTCATTCTTTCCCATCCAGGAACGGCTGCCAACTGCAATCTGCCCTGTGGTGGTTTCCCTCCCCATTGGAGGAATACTTTGTAATTAGTTTTCTACTTCTGCATTCTCCATTAAATTTCAAATGACAATCCCATTGAGGAAAACTTTGGTGGGACTGGAGCACGGTGATTGTACATGCCTGTAACTTTAGCAACAGGGAGACAGAGGCAGGAGGTCCACTATGAGTCTGAGGCCAACCTGGCCTACACGGTGACTTGCAGGACACCCAGAAACATATAAAGGGAAAAAGTACAAGCAGGCTGCTCTTGGAATTAGCAGTATCAGCGACAGAGCTGGCTTTGTGTCCTGTGGTTGGAGAGAAGAAAAACAGGACTGACTGGGAGCACAGTTAACGTGGACAGAACATGGTCTGGTGGTTTGTGTCTGATGGTTTCAAGGTCCTAAAAGAAACTGCAGACAGTGGTTGGAGAAGGGGAGCGAAAAGAAGGCTTGAGGCAGGGGTACTGCTGCAGTGAGAAACCAGCTTGGGCTTCATAGTGTGAGATCCTGTCCTTAAATTAAAAAGGGAGGCGGTAATAAAGTACAAATGAGTAAGTGTTCTACGCTATTTCCAAGTGCATACAAATACAGCCCAACAAATTATATGGTAGCCTAAATGATTTTTTTTCTTATGGCGCTATGGATGGATGGAACCCAGGGCTTTCCCATGCCAGGCACGCCTCAGCCTCTGACGCCGGGATCACAGGCGTGGTGAGCTAACTTCCTCTCCTAGGCACCCCCCTCTCCTAGGAACCTACCTCTCCTAGGCACCTCCCTCTCCTAGGCACCTCCCTCTCCTAGGCACCTCCCTCTCCTAGGAACCTCCCACTCCAAGGCACCCTCCTCTCCTAGGCAACCCCCTCTCCTAGGCACCTCCCTCTCCTAGGCAACCCCCTCTCCTGAATGCATTTGTTTGTTTGGTTGCTTTTGGTTTCATTCAGCCCAGGCTGGTCTCAAACTCACTGTGTAAGGACCAATAACCTTGAATTTGGTCCCCCTGCCTTTGCCTCACAAGTACTGGGATTACAGGCGTGAGTCAACAACCTGGTTTAGCTACTTTTAATCTCATAGCACTGTTAACTTTTTCATTCCGTGACCTTGATAAGAAGGAAACCCAAGTCAACATTTCCTTCAGTTATTCTACAAAATGGCTCTATTCAGCCTGATATGCTCCCCGACTGCCTATCACACATGATCAGAACTGTCTGGTACTCTGTGGCGCCTTCCATTCGTACGCATGGTTGGGGGAGCAAAAATAGCCATTAAAATGACTTGCAATTAAAGCAATTTCAAAAACTCTTTAAACTAATCTTTTGTTTTGTTTTGTTTTGAGACACTAAGGGATTGAACCAATAGCTGAATGCCATGGAGCACGCTATCGATGGATTACACTCTGGCCTTTTATGCACCATTTAATTTGTTCAGAATAACTGTATAATACGGGACAAACACCGACAGTAGAGGAAAAAAAATCCAGTTTGAATTCCTCTCACACAACCAGGCAATGGTAGCACAATTCAGACAGATTTCTCTTGCTAACGAAATCAAACTTGTAGTTCATGTGGAAAGCACGTCGGTATGTGAGAGATCATACACAATATACATGTTCATATACATACATACATACATACATCCACAATATACATATATACATGCATACACTATATACATCTATATACATACACAGTATGCATACATATACAATGACTAGGCAACTCTAGGAGTCTGTACTAAGCACAGCAATGTGGGTAAGGATTCACATATCAAAACTGTCAGGAGATGGCTTACATCACACAGTACTGTGAAGAGGCAGACACAGAGGGGCTTGGCAACTTTGTAGAGGAACAATGTCTACCACCTTCACCAGTCACATACACACATACACGGTGTCTACCACCTTCACCAGTCACATACACACATACACGGACATACTACCTTCCATTTACAAAATCCATGTCTTGGGAGTCTCAAACATGAACCACAAAAATCCGCTTAAATTGTCTTGGAAGAGAGAGGGGGGTTGGAGCAATGCCAGAGTATCTCGGAGAACCCCAGCGTGGAAGAGATAGCAGCTGTGTGCTGCTCGGGCCAGGATCCGCTCCTCCGCCTACTGAATTTGCGTCTTCACAGGTGCAGGAGACTTATTCATCCTTACCCTGACTATCTGACTCCGAGAAGAGAGCTACCAAAGAGTCGAGGTGGGGTTTACAGGGTTGTAAGCTAGGCTGATTCTCTTTCTGTTTCTTCAGCTGTGGGACCCTAGGGTGGCCACACAATACCCTTCCATTTCAGGTTCCAGCGGGGCGTGGTGGCGCATGCCTTTAATCTCAGCACTTGGGAGGCAGAGGCAAGTGGATCTCTGAGTTCCAGGCCAGCCTGGTCTACAGAGTGAGTCCCAGGACAGCCAGGGCTACACAGAGAAACCCTGTCTCAAAAAAAAAAATCTATTTCAGGTTCCTCCTATCTAAAAGGAGGTAATTAGTATTTAGGGCAGTAATAAGCCTGCAGTGTAAAAAACCATCATCTTCTTGAGAAGCTGAGGCGGGAAGATTGGTAGTCAAAGTAAGTGTGGTCCACATAGTAAGGAAATTACCAAGAACTTGTCTTAAAAAGGAGGTCACCGTGGTAGAGCGCTTGTGGAGCCACAGGGCACTTGTGGAGCACATGTGGGCCCGGCTCAGTCTCACAGCACTGTGTATGAATTAAAGAGTGGAATGACATGATTCAGCCATGGTTCCTCAGAGACATAACCTAGAGAGCATGTCTGTACATTATATGAAGAAATTTACACCGAGGAGCTAACTCATGCCATCGTGGAGGCTCACAAGAGCCAAACCCTCAGGCTGAAGATCCAGGGAAGGACGTAGGTGTAGCTCAAATCTCTCTCCTGGGGCAAGCCTTGTCTACCCAAGGTCACTGCATGGACAGATGTAGAGAACTGACTCCCACCAAGTTGTCCTCTGACTCCCACAGACCAAATAAATAAATAAATAAATAAATAAATACTTAAAAAGTGGTGAACCCCTTCATTCCCAGCACTTGAAAGCACAGCCAGATGGATCTGAGCTCAAGGCCTGGTCTACAGATCAGGGCTACTCAGAAAAACCCTGTCTCAAAAAATAAATAAATTAATTAAATAATTTCTTTTTTTAAAAAAAAAAGAAATTTATTTTTTCCAACCTTAAATTTGCTTTTTTTTCTCTATTTTTTGTTCTTTTCACTTTGACTTGTCTATGTAAAAAATGTCTTTTTTCTTCTCAAGGGTAGCTTCTTCAAGGACTAATATTCACTAATAGTAGGCATATGGTGGCCTAGCAAAACTGACATATGAAACTAAGTTGTACCCACTTCCTAAAACATTTGCTTACACAAATGGCGATGCCCTCGGGCAGCTGGACCCTGTCCCCCCTCCCTTTTTTTCACTGCCTTTACTTAGAGTCTTTTAAAACTAGCCAGTCTTTAGACTGTGGGGTGAGAGTCCAGCCAATAGGGAAACATCATCACCACCTGCCTTGAAATAAAAGCCAAGAGAAGTTGGCCTAGCCCGGGCAAGCCCTTGATCCCAGCACTGAGCAGAGCTGGGCTCTGAGTTTACAACAGCTGTGAGTTCCCGACCAGACAGAGCTACATAGTAAGACTTTGTTTCAAAGAAACCAAAACGGAACAAAACCAAGCGAACTTCCTGCCCCACACTTTCCTTTTGTTTGTGATTCTTTATGTGATACTCAGAATATTTACTTCCAACACCTAGAAATTAAGCATAATTCTTTAGTTGGGCATGATGGCGCTCTTTAATCACAGTACTCAGAAGAGGCAGGCGGATCTCTGAGTTCAAGGCTAGCCTGGTCTACTACAAAATAAGTTCCAGGACAGCCAGGGCTACACAGAGAAATGCTGTCTGGAAAAACCATGTGTGTGTGTGTGTGTGTGTGTGTGTAATCTGCTTTAGTGAAAGTTTACTGGAAATAAAGATGCTAATTTTACCTAATAAAAAAATCTGCATGTGGCGTCCTAGCAAAAATGACATAATGAAACTAAGCATCACACATATTAAGCAAAGCAACAAGCATAAGTTATGATGTGGTCTTAATTATATTAGATACAAAATAACGAACTGATATACTGCGGTCCCAATGGTTTCCAAATGATAAGGAGACACACATGTCAGCCCTTCCCATTTCTCAGTCTCTGCAAAGTGTGAGTTTTCAGTGCGTGTGGCTTCTCCAGAACACTCGCTCTCTTACTTTCACTTCTGGCTTTGTCTAAGGCATATTCTTTCCTAAGGTACTGTCTCATCTTACAGTGCTGGGCAGACCTATGGTATGGCCCTAGAGGCACGCACACCGACTCCTCTGACCATCAATATTTGAGTTTAGTGAGGACACTTGGCCCTGAGCAGGCAGATCCAGCAGCTCAGGGCTGTCTGAACTTGTAAATAATGCAGATGAAGCAGGCACATGCATGCCCAGACACAGGAGACACAGGAGAGAGGGCTGTATGGAGGCATACAGTGTGCTTTGAGGCAGGCTTGTTCCACAGTCTAGCCCCCAAACCCCAGCACCTCCTTGTACTTGGTTTCTACAAAATGCTCCTGATATTCCTACAGATCAACTTCCTCTTTTTGCTTAACCTAGTCTAGTCAAGATGCATTTTTTTGAGAACCCTGCTTGCAAATACCACAAGGTTCATATACCTCAGACGCCTGTCCTTCCTCCCTTCCTTCTCTCTGCACCCCTCCCTTTTTTTTTTTTTTTTTTTTTTTTTAGTTTTTGGTTTTTGGTTTTTTCGAAACAGGGTTTCTCTATGTAGCCCTGGCTGTCCTGGAACTCACTCTGTAGACCTGGCTGGCCTCAAACTCAGAAATCCACCTGCCTCTGCTTCCTAAGTGCTGGGATTAAAGACATGTGCCACCACTGCCCCGCTAAAAGGGACTTCTCTTATGCATCCCTTATACCTAGGCTAGCATCAAATTCAAAATATCAGCCAGCTTCTGCCTCTTGAGTGCTAGGTTTAAAGAAGTACATGCCTATCTCACCTTAAATGTTTCTAAGATATTTTCTTTTTTAAAAAATTACTTATTTGTATATTCAAGAGACAGCATTTGTCTGTGTGGGTGTCTGTGTCTATATGAGAATGTGGAAAGCAGAAGTGGGTGTCATTATCCTCTGCCTATTCTTTGAGGCAGGGTCTCTCTCTGGACCTGGGGCTCGTGTTTTCCTCAGTGAAGGTGGAAGCCAGCCAGTCTCAGCTTCCTCCAGATTGAGGTTGCAGGTATGCTCAGGACATCCAGGCTATTATATGAGTTCTAGGATCCAAACTGTGCAGCAAGCGAGGGCTCTTAAGCGCTGAACCATCTCTGCAGTTCCCTAAGATTTTCTTTAAATGTTGATTTGTGTGTCTACGTTTCCCTCTGCATGTATGTGTGTGTGCACATCTACATGTGGAGGCCAGAGGACAACCTTGGACGTTATTCTTCTAGAGAACCACTACATTTTGTTGAGATAGATCTCACACTGACCCGTCATTCACCAAGGGAACTACAGGCTGCCCAGGGAGTCCCAGGGATAGACTTGCCTGTCTTCCCAGTGTTAGAATTACAGCTTGCAGCCGGGCGTGGTGGCGCACGCCTTTAATCCCAGCACTTGGGAGGCAGAGGCAGGTGGATTTCTGAGTTCGAGGCCAGCCTGGTCTACAAAGTGAGTGCCAGGACAGCCAGGGCTACACAGAGAAACCCTGTCTCGAAAAAAACCAAAAAAAAAAAAAAAAAAGAATTACAGCTTGCACCATCGTGCCTGGCATGGTGTCTGTTTTTTAAGGTTTACTTTTAATTATATGTTCTATGTGAGAGTGTATGCACATGCCTACCAGTACACTTGAGAGCCAGGAGAAGGCAGCACCAGACCCCCTGGAGCTGGAGTTACAGGTGGTGGTGGACTACCCGTGGCAGGAGCTTGGGTCTTCTGCTAGAGCAGTGTTGGCTCTTGACTGCTGGGCCATATTTCAAGCCCCTGCATGTGGCTTTGACAGGCACTGAGTCCTTAAATGTTGGTATCTTATGAGGTATTTTGCTGGACCTCAAATTTTCTTTGTGTGTTCTCTTTGAGGACAATATTCCATTCTCACGATTCTACTTGGCAGTTACGTGCTGGCACCAAATCTGTACTCATCTTTCATGGAGAGAACTGCCTCCTTCGTCATTACAGGTACCAAAGGTACCAGCTCCTTGGTGACCCTGCACATTTAATACAAGATGCTTCTAATACACACACACACACACACACACACACACACACACACATATCTTCTTTACAAATTATACTTCCCAAACCAGACATTTGGACATAATCTTTTCTCTTTTTTTTCCTCCTTAATGACAGATCCAATAAGTCATCAAGACTTGTCAATTCTACCTTTAAAAACTGAAATTTGGGCTGGAGAGATGGCTCAGAGGGTACGAGCACTGACTGTTCTTCCAAAAATCCTGAGTTTAAATCCCAGCAATCACATGGTGGCTCACAACTCCATAATGAGATCTCATGCCCTTTTTTGGTGCATCTGAAGTCAGCTACAGTGTACTTATGTAAAATAATAAATAAATCTTTTTTTTTTTAAAGATTTATTTATTTATTTATTATATGTAAGTACACTGTAGCTGTCTTCAGACACACCAGAAGAGGGCATCAGATCTCATTACGGGTGGTTGTGAGCCACCATGTGGTTGCTGGGATTTGAACTTCGGACCTTTGGAAGAGCAGTCGGGTGCTCTTACCCACTGAGCCATCTCACCAGCCCAATAAATAAATCTTTGGGCTGGAGCAAGCAAGAACTGAGTGAGCGGAGTTGACTGGAGTGAGCAGAGGTCCTAAAAATTCAATTCCCAACAACCACATGAAGACTCACAACCATCTGTACAGATACAGTGTACTCACATACATAAAATAAATCTTAAAAAGAATGAAATTTGCTAGTATACATCTTTAATACCAGCAAAGACAAAGGCAGGCAGAGCTCTGAAAGAGTTCCAAAGCCAGTTTGTGACAAACAATGAGACCTTGTCTCAAAAGTAAATAAATCTATCAAATTCAAGATAAGCTTAGTGAGGCCTGGTGACAATGGCACACGACCTTAGTCCCAGCACTCAGCAGGCAGAGGCAGGAATTTTAGGCCAACCTGGTCTACAAAGTACATTCCAGGATAACCAGGGCTATACAAAGAAACCCTGTCACAATAAAATAAAATAAAATAAAATAAAATAAAATAAAATAAAATATAGTACGGGGGGGGGGGGGGGGGAGTCTATTCATGCTTCCTAAACAGCACAGTCCATTTCCTTGAAACCAGTGAACTTTTATATCTAGAAGCAGCACCAAGAGAAACAAAAATGCAACATTAAAAGGATGGGATCAGTTCCTCTAAGTTTTAGCAACAAACGAAAGTTTGAGATTCATGTAATTTTCCTGCCATAAAATATTCTTTTGGCTTTTTGTCAATGCTTTAAACATGTAAAATCCAACCATACTTCATGGGGCATTAAAAACAAGACAGCAAACTGGGGTATGGTACAAAATCCATGCTTAAGCACACGAGTAGCTGGGTTCAGTCTCAGATACCACTCAAAACCAAAATACAACAGGACAAAGCCAGGCAGCAGGCCACAGTGTGCTAGAGAGAGCTGACAGGGAGACAGACTCCTATTGCCTCTCCCTTGAGCTGGCAAAATCATCTCTGTGAACTGCTCTCCCTGTCCCCAGTGATCTAGAACTTTCCCTGGGCTACAGACAGAAGCCTTTCCTGAAGAGCCATCTCGATAGAACAACCATATTTGTTTTCTCACATCCACGTATGCCATGTGGCATAGAAACTATGACAAATTAACATGTTTTTATTTGTTGAGACAATTGTCATCTTCATTAAAGCTCTTTACTCAATGGGAGAATAAAAATATATACTTATAATAAAAGAAATACCACTACTGTTATTCCCAGTTGATAAAATTTCCTATATAAGGACCATGTAGGAATTGCTGTACAAATTATTAAATAAACAGAAAGCTCAACAAGGATATCTTAGGTCAGCTCAATGTATAAAATAATCTGTCGCATTTTTATATCATGATAGTAACAACAATGTAAAGTAACTGGAAATCAACCTCGGTGCTTAACCTCCATGAAGAAAACCCTGCTGTTTACTTGGGAACGACTAGAAAAAACAATGAGTGCATGCACCATAGTCATAGCTCAGAAGATTAACTACTGTAAAGCTATCAATCCTCTCTATCAGTTAACAGACAATTTCATTGCAACTTCAATAAAGCTCACAGTTTTTCAAGGCCTTAAAGAGCTGACTTTAAAATGTATACTGAGAGTTGGGTGTGGTGGCACAGATGTGTAATCCCAACTACATGGGAGGGTGAGACAGAAGGATTCCAAACTGGAGTTCAGCCAAGCTATAAAGTGGGTTCAAGGCTAACCTGGGCAATTTAGAAGACCCTGTCTCAAAATGAAAAATGGTTAGATCTAAAACCACACACACACACACCACTAAATGGACACAGCCAAAACCCTGGGTTTCAACATTCACCATCATGGAACAAAATAAACTAAAAGCAAAGATTCAAAGTAGCCATTACAACCTCATAGGTAGACACTTTAGGTGAACAGGCATGAAGATTGGTCTAAAACAGTGAGAGGAAGTGCAAGAACACAGAGTAGACAAGCACACCAATGATACACCTGGGAACCTAGTCAGAGCCACACTCATCAAGGAACCTGATGCACGGTAGAAGTGGCATTACAAATACATGAAAAAAAATTATAAGACAAACTACTCAAAATTGATAATAAGAGCAGTTAATTATCTATGTGGAAGAAGTTATACCAGATTCACTTCTCAAAAATAAAACTAATGAAAGGTGAATAAGTGCTTCCATTTGTAGCTATACATTCTCTTTGCAATTAAATAGTTTAATTCCTAGAACCAATAATGAAAATAATGCTGATTTTATTTTTTTAAAGATTTATTTTAAACACACTGTAGCTGTCTTCAGACACACCAGAAGACAGCATCCGATCTCATTACAGATGGTTGTGAGCCACCATGTGGTTGCTGGGAATTGAACTCATGCCCTCTGGAGAGCAGTCAGTGCTCTTAACCGCTAAGCCATCTCTCCAGCCCTGATTCTATTTTTTAAAATATTTTTATTATGTTTATCTGGGGCCGGGGTGGGGGGGCAGTGCCCTGATCATCCATTGGGACCAGAGAGATGGCTCAGCAATGAAGAGAACTAGCTAGCTGCTCCAGCAGAGGGCCTGCATCTCAATCACAGGGTTCAGATAAACCTAACTCCAGGGAATCTGATGCTCCTTTCTGATCACCAATGGGCACCTGAGTACACACTTGTATACACAAACACACACACACACACATACATATACATGGACCCACACATGTGTATACACACACATACTAACACACATAAACACAAATAAAATAAATCCTTTTAAGAAGTAAAATAGAAGTATGCCAACCCAAGCATACCGAGACATACCTGCCTGTAATCACAGCACTTGGGAGGCTAATAAAAAAAGATTACAGGTTTAGGAGTGGCCTCCTCTATACTGAATTCCAGGCCAGCTAGACTACACAATCAACACTATACAATCAACCAATTAATCAGTAAACAAACAAAAACCCAAATGGCCACCAACTGATGGAGAAAAAAAATGCATATAATGAAACTCTAGTCACCAATAAAAAAGAACCAAGTCCTGGGCATATACTACAACATGATCTTTAATAGGCTGCTGGGGAAGTAAACTATATATATAAAAAAATGTATGCCCATGTATGAAACTGTTAAAAGAATTTAAAATGCTAAGTGAATGCCAGGTGGTGTTGGCACATGCCTTTAATCCCAGCACCTGGGAGGTAGGGGAATCTCTGAGAGTTCTAGACCAGCCTGGTCTACAGAGTGACAGAGTGAGGAGTTCCAGGACAGCCAGGGCTACACAGAGAAACTCTGTCTTGAAACCCCCCCCCCAAAAAAAAGAAAAAGTAAAAAGAAAAAAAGCTAAGTGAAAAAAAAAAATCCTGTTAAACAGCCTTGATAGTGCACAGTTCCTCCAGTATGGAATGTTCACAATAGGAAAAATCTATATACATAAAGTGGGTTGATGGTTGCCTTAGAGATCTGTTTAAGACTAGATGACTTCTATCACCCTGCCTGGCTGCAATCTCAAAGCCTGTATGATTTGCAAATGTTGAATTAAATACAGGAGGTTGTGTATAATTCCTGTTTGAGGCCAGCCTGAGCTACGTAGTGAGTTCCAAGCCAGTCAGAGTTACGGTGAGGTCCTGCCTAAAAACCAAACAAACAAAAACTAGATTACAAGCTTAGTCTGATTATTCAAGTGGCCTTGAAATGTTAAAATATTGATAGCTACACCCCATAAACAATTCAGCAGAACTATTTTCAGACTTCCTGTTAGAGTGTGTCCTGAATAACTGAAGAGCAGAACCAACTCACTCTCTCTCTCTCACTCTCTCTCTCCCTCTCCTTTGCCCCCTCCCGCAGTGTTAGCAGCAGCCCATCAGAGAGGAGACAGTAGAAAGTCTCCCATCAGTAAGACAAACAGCAGCACACAGCCACAGTAAACAGCATGCCAAACACATTGACAATCTCACTTTCTGGAATAATTAGATCAGATGGGAATTTTTAGATATGTTTTTTTTTTCACCCCAAACAGGCAACACTGTTTTTACAATCCAAATGTGACCATGTATCACCAGGGGTTAAATAAGAAAAGAACTTTCTATCTTAGTCTCCCCTCCTAATTCCGTCATTCTTCCTGGGTCCATGCCTGATTTCTGTTACTATAAAACAGATGAACTGCACAGTAGAGGGGGGCTGGGATGATACCAGCAACATTTACCCATACTGAAACTCAACGTGGGTTAAGTAAGCCTATAATGGAGTTTTACAACACAGTTGGCATTTCTCAATCTTGTGCAATGAAAGGGAGTTAAAAAAAAAATGAGTTTTCCTAGATTCTCCAAAACAATGCACTTTATTCTTAAGAGACTGGTCCGAAAGACTAACAAATCATACAATTTAAGATAGATAAAGCAAGACCAGTGGACAAAGATATTTTGCTTCTGTGTGAAAGATAATTAAATTGTAAACTCAAGTATCACTTGCAAACAAACCCTAGGAAGCTCAAATTAGGGACACCCCAAGACGCAGGCAAATTAAAAAATGATTACCATTAAAAACTCTTAATGGACAAATTGCCCCTGATGTCAAACGCCATTATAACCAATCCGGCGCCTCGGAAGGCAAAGCCTATAACTGCAGGGTTACAGTTACCGCCATAGTAACAGTGTAGCAACTAACAACTGGCTCTCCAGACCAGAGACAGAAGTGAAGTCAAGTGTCTTAACAGACCTGCAGTCAATCTTTTACGATGAACTCATCTAGATTCTGTTCCTTTACCTTTCGGCTTTTTTCTTAACTGTCGTCGCTTTAGTGCTTGGAATGTGCCTGAGTCGAAATTATACTACTGTTTTGAAAACACTCTTTAATTTTACATTGTAAACACCATGTATTGCAGTGAAACTGGGTCTCAGTTACCAAGTGTTTCATTTTAAGGACACTGAATCACCACTGTGCATCAGACGAACTAAGTTTAAAAACTCAGTCTAAGCTCAAGGATTAAATGCATGAAAAGTGTTTCGGGGGGGGGGGGGGGCGTCTAAGAAACTATACCCAACTGTATTAAAATACAGTTTAGTGGTTAAGAACCGTCATCAGTTAATTTTCTAGAACTCTGACAGGACCTGCGTGGGTACTGTGAGAACTTGTGGGTTGGGGTTTTGGACTGGAAGAGGCAAATTTTTAAAAAAGGAGGAAAAAAAAAAGTTCAGAAAGCACTGGAAACTCGACCGTGGAGCTGAGGGGCACAGCGTACCTGCCAGCGGCCATAGGTGAGCAGGAACATGGCGATGGGGATGGCGGTGCCTGACATGGCATGCGTGGAGGGCATGCTGTATTCCGAGTTGTAGAAGACCTCCAGCTTGATGACAGGCGGCGAGGCCGGCCGCGGCCAGCGGATGATGTCCTTGGTGCACTGGCCCAGGTACATGACCAGCACCCAGATGATCACCAGCCTCCGGCCCACAAAGGGGTCGAGATTCCAGATCCAGAAGGGGAAGAATAGGATGTAGAAGAGCTCGTTGCCCAGTTCCGTGCCTAAGCAGAACAGGTAGTAGAGCGGCAAGTTGCTCACTTTGACCAGCTCGCCCTCCTCGCCCGTCAACGAGTTGCGGCGCTGAGAGCCCGCGCGGCGGGGCCCGGTCGGGCCCGGCTCGGCCGCCAGCCCGTTGCGCACGCCGTTCGGGGCACCGCAGCAGTCGGGCTTGGCGGGGCTGTCCTCAGCGCCCGGCTGCCGTCCCCGTCGCCGGGGTTCTCTCGGGGCTCCGCGAACCTCGGTCTCTGCATCCTCGTCCGCCGCCGGGCTGCTGAGCGGCACCTCCACCCCACACAGACGCTGGAAGCTCGCCACCCGCTGCGGCTCCTGCAGACGGCTGGCCAGCAGAGCCAGCCGCTGCCCCAGGGACATGGTCGCGGGCCACTCGGGAATTGATCCGGCCACGCGCTCCTCGCCAGCCACAGCCGCCACGGTGCCTAGCTCGACTCGCTCGAGGCTGCCGGCGACCGCGCCAACAGGCCGCAGCGGCCGCCGCGCGCGCCCTGCGCCCCGCGCGCCCCTCCCCTGGCGCGCTCACGGAAGCCCGCGCCGCGCGCGCAGCCCGGAGCTGTCGCCGAAGCCCCGCCTCCCAGTGCTCCCGGTTGCTGTGCGAAGAACAGTGCGGGTCTAGGCAGGGCTGGTGACCCAGGAGCCGCCCACGGCTTTTATTAGCCTGGAATCAATTGGGGCGTGATGAATGGAGGCAAAGTAACCGCCGCGAAACCGGAATCGTCCGACTCACGCCATTAATTAGCAACTAATTTCAGAGCTGTCTCGGATGGTTGATGTCCGGAAAGCCACGTGCCAATTGACCAGCAGTGACAAGATTAGAAAGCCGTAGATAATCCAGGACAGAGCCTGGGTATGTGATCGCTGACACAGCTGTGGTCTGCAAGGGAAAAGCCAGTCACCTACAAAGTCAAATCTGGCTGTCACTCATCACATACGCCTCTTAAGCGAATTTAGGTGTAAAATTTCCTTAATAAAGTCTAGCACTTAGCAAGATTGCTCAGAACACATAGTTAGTGGGAGAATGTAGCATGGAGAATTCTGAGGGTATTTTTTGTTTTGTCTTTTATCGTTTTCTTTTTGTGCGTTCCGGGTTTGGTTTTTGTTTGTTTTTGAACCAGGGTATATCATTTAGCCGAGATTGGCCTCAGCCTTGCTGTGTAGTTAAGGCTAGCCCTGAACTGTTGATCCTTCTGGTGCAGCCTCCCAAGACTCGGGTTACTGGGGCACCATGCCAGCTTTGAACTTGGAATCTGATAGGCTGAACTAGAATCTTAACAGGACTGTCTTGCAAGTCACAAACTTGACTTTAACTTCTAGATGGATCCGATTTTATTAAAAGATTTCAAAGTTTTAATTCCAGGAAGTTATTTTCAGGCAAGGCAAACGAATGTCTATAATTAAAGACTGAACTACTTCCAAGAAAGAGGCTGGAAAATGCTCCATGCTGGTAAGTCATGAGAAATAGTTTCATTTCCCAAGAAAGATTGCTTCCCAGCTCCTCCCATTCCACTTGCTGCAGTCATAAAGAGGATTGCCTAGAGTCCCTGGCCCTGGAATTGCTGAGGTTGGAAAGGTTGAGGGAGCACGGAGGAATCCCAGCGCTTGGAGGCTGACATGGGAAGATTTGGAGTTTGAGGACAGCTAGGGCTTCATAACAAGATACTGTATCAAAATAAGTAAAAGCTTTTACAGCCTAGGAAAGCAGACAACTATGAGAAAAGAAATACTGGGCCTGCCGGGCGTGGTGGCGCACGCCTTTAATCCCAGCACTCGGGAGGCAGAGGCAGGCGGATTTCTGAGTTCGAGGCCAGCCTGGTCTACAAAGTGAGCTCCAGGACAGCCAGGGCTATACAGAGAAACCCTGTCTCGTAAAAACCAAAAAAAAAAAAAAAAAAAAAGAAATACTGGGCCTGAAGAATGGTATACAAAGTAACCATGGTTTGCTATGGGTGTCTCTAGCCAGCAAGCAGGAAGCTCTGAGTTTAGTCCCAGCAGAGCACACACGCGCGTAGTGTGATTTGTTGATGTTTCTGAATAATAAAGACCATCATTATAAACTTTAGCATTTGGCAAAAATAATCTATAATAAAACATGCTATGCTGGCCAGAAACTTGCTGTGTAGACCAAGCTAGATTTTACTGGGTCTGATTTCCAAGTACTGAGCTAACAGGTGTTTGCTACAACTATTTTGTTTGTCTTGAAACCCCAGACCACCAAATTGTAGGGTTACAGGATGGACATCACACATAATTTTTTTATATGTCTCTTCCACCCCTAGGGTCTAACTATGTAACCTGGATACTCTGGAATTTAGCTATGTAAACAAGACTGATCTCAAACTTGTAGCATCCTCTTGCCTCTGCCTCAGAAACACTACCCTCTATTTCTTTTTCTTTTTTTTTTTTTAAGATTTATTTATTTATTTTATGTAAGTACACTGTAGCTGTCTTCAGACATTCCAGAAGAGGGCGCCAGATCTCGTTGCGGATGGTTGTGAGCCACCATGTGGTTGCTGGGATTTGAACTTTGGACCTTCGGAAGAGCAGTCGGGTGCTCTTACCCACTGAGCCATCTCACCAGCCCTACCCTCTATTTCTATATCCTTAGCACCCAACACAAATATTGAATAATTGAAGGAATAAAAATGAATGTATGAACTTAAAAAAAAAATTCCATGCCTCCAAACTGGGTATGGTTTTGCCTGCCTGTAATCCCAGCACTTGGGAAGTTGAAGCAGGAGGGGCTAAAGTATTTTCAAAAAATAAAATGTGGGGAAAGTGGCCATTTCAAAGTTACTCTCCTTATAGAGTGGAGATAGAGTCAGGTTGAGCTTTATGGCACAGACCTTTAGCAAGGAGTGTCTGTTTTTGGTTAGTTCTTTTTTGTTTGTTTTGGTTTGGAGCCTAGTGCAAGAGCCTTGTCTAAAATAAAGGACTTCTGTGTCTTCTGCAACTTTTATTTAACATCTTACTTGTATATTCTTTTTCTGAATCTCAAACACAGTTCTCCTAATTTCTGTCTGAATTTCTGTCACAAATCCTACCGGTTCTCTATCAGGAACAAGCACTTTTTGTAGTCACTCTTCTGACCCCGTGCCTTCCACCTCCAGTAGAGCCTTTGAACAAAGGCCACTCTTGTCATTAGGTCTTGTATACATTGTGGAAACTCAGTGCTCTGTAGCCTCTGCTGGAAGGAAAAGAAAAACACTTCCAGAAATCTGGTGAAATTTAAATGGAAACTGGGAATGTCTGTGTATTCCATTTAGAAGGAATTTAACCCCATAAATGCACACTCTGATGGCTGATAAGAGGGTTCAGAGCAGCAAGGGCCTGCCACCAAACCTGAGGACCCGAGTTCCATCTCAGGGAGGAGAGAACTGACTTCTACAGCTTTGTCCTCTAACCTATGCAAACAGATTAAATATTATTTAAATATTTTTCATTGACAATCTTTAAATTGTTGTGATCTAAAGAATAGTAGTGGGGCTTTAAAACAGCTGGAGTTCATCAGAGAGAGGAGTAATGTGAAATCTCACTATAAGGAGACCTAAATGTTCTGCTAAGGAATTATATATTACATTTCTTTGTTAGAGACAGGGTTTCTCTATGTAGCCCTGGCTGTCTGGAACTTACTTTGCAATAGACCAGGCAAGCCTTGAACTCAGAGATCTGTCTGGCTCTGCCTCCCGAGTACTGGGATTAAGGGCATGTCCTTCAACACTGGGGTAAAGCATAATACTTAATTTCTAGGTGTTGGAAACAAATGTTCTTGGTGTCACACAACACACAGCGCGTGTGCGTGCGGAGAGTGTGCACACACAGAGACACACACAGACACACACACAGACACACACACAGACACACACACACACACACACACACACACACACACACACACACACACGGAAACTTAGAGGCAGGAAGTTCACTTGGTTTTGTTCTTGGTTTTTGTTTTGTTTTGTTTTGTTTTGTTTTGTTTTTAAACAGAGTCTTACTGGCCTGAAACTCACTATGTAGCTGCTCTAAACTCAGAGATAGCCCAATCCTCCCCAGTGCTGGGGTTAAAGGCTTGCTCCAACAAACACAGTTTTCACTTGGTTTTGTTGTTGTTTTGTTTTTTGTTTTTTTGTTTTTTTTTATTTCAAAGAAGGTGGTGATATTTCCCCATTGGCTGGGGTCTGACCCCATAGTCTTTCAAGACTGGCTAGTTTTAAAAGAATCTGGATAAAGGAAGTAAAAAAGCGAGGGGGGGGGGCGGGAAGGGTTCAGCTGCCCAAGGCCATCACCCTTTGTGTAAACAATTGTTTTACTAGGTGGGGGAGATCAAAAGATTGTTGAGGTCTTATCATTGGAAATCTTTTAATTTAAAAAGAAAATGTTGCTGGGCGTGGTGGCTCACATCTTTAATCCCAGCACTCGGGAGGCAGAGGCAGGCAGATTTCTGAATTTGAGGCCAGCCTGGTCTACAAAGTGAGTTCCAGGATAGCCAGGGCTATACAGAGAAACCCTGTCTCGAAACTCACCACCGCCCCCCCCCCCCAAATAAATAAATAGAAAGAAAAAGAAAACGTTGAGAATGTAAAGGGTGTTGTTTGCAGCTCTCTGAGTAGCCCTTTCAGTGTCCTGGAAGGACACTCAGTTCCTCAGCAAGAAAGGCTGTCACTCTTAACCCTGAGCCATCTCTCTAGCCTATCGTTACTGCTGCTTGTGTGTGTGTGTGTGTGTGGGTGGGTGTGGGTGGGTGTGGGTGGGTGTGGGTGTGTGTGGGTGGGTGGGTGTGGGTGGGTGGGTGGGTGCTCATGCTATGGTATCAGTGAGGAAGTGAGAGGATAATTTTGTGGAGTCTGTTCTTCTCTTCCACATTATGTGGGTCCTGGGGATTATCTAGTGGGTTTCTTAGGCTGGCATCCAAGGGCTGCAGGAGCTGTTACCAGCTAAGCCACTTCACCAGTGCTATTGAAACAATAGAAAGTGGTAGAGAGGGGATGGGAATTGTCTGCTAGGTAGTGAGAGTGCCTTGTTTGCTTTTTCACTCCTGCTGGATAAGCAGAACAAACTTCTAGGCAGGACTGTAAGATCGAAGCCTTCACAAGGCATGACACTATAGCTGAAAGCCCTTCCTTGGAATACATCTGAGCTCCACATTTTTCTCTGTCTCAACTTGAAGTGCTGGCTTCTAACTCAGACCTAGCACATGCCAAGGAAGTGTTCCACTAGTGTGATAAATCTCCAAGCCCCTGACAGGCATTCATTAACTATAAACTTCAGAAGCTTCCATTAAGAGAGGAATCAAATTTACATGCACAAATGAATAACTCCTTCCTCTGAGGAGAAATTGAACCCCTGAAAGTTTTTTGGTTTGTTTGCTTGTTTGTTTGAGACAGGGTTTCTCCGTAGTAAAGCCCTGGCTGTCCTGGAACTCCATCTGAAGACCAGGGTGGCCTCTGCATCCCTAGTGCTGGGATTAAAGGTATGTGACACTACCTCCTAGCCTTTTGGTTTTTTTTTTTGTTTGTTTTAACAAAGCCTGTCTCTGTAGCCCAGGCTGTCCTGGAACTCTCAATGGTCCTGCTTCAGCCTCCTTCTGAGCCCTGAGACTACAGGGATGTACCAGCATATCCTTTCTAAACTGCTTGCAAACAAATTAATATAAATGGGTTGAATGAATAGGCATATAAACTGATTAAATAATACTATTGTGTTTTAGACTAATGATCCACTTGTTCCTAATAGATCAAGCTCAGAATCCAGATTCAGCCACCCATATCAAAGTTCCCCGTCCAAAGAGGAACTAAGTCGTTAGCTGGCCTTTGAGGAAATCAAAAGAGAAACACAGCTAATGTCCTGGGTTTCACCTGGAGACTGATCAAAGTTAGAACGATAATGAATTGTCCTGTGCCCTAATTCTTACATAATGATTTACCAAGCTGGGTTTGGCAGCACATGACATTAGTCCTGGCACTCTAGAGTCACAGGCAGGTAGATCTCTGTGAGTTTGAAGCAAGCCTGGTCTACATAGCAAATTCCAGGCAGCCAGAGCTACTCAGTGAGACCTTGTCTCAAAACCAAACTGATAAACTTAAGCTTTTGAAATCCCCTGCCGCTAACTGATCAGTTCTTTTCCCACTGCTCCCTTCCTGCTGGATAAGGAAGTAACTTTGGAGCAATTCGCCTGAATTTTGCTGGGTTCAGTTCAGCTTTGACTGAACTTGTCCTTCTCATTGTGACTTCTCTGAACACCTCTTCTGTATGCGTAAATGAAGCATTTCCAGTTCAGCGAACCAAACATAAGTTTTCCCTTTGACATTCCATAACTTAACTTACTATTCTATTGTTTTCAGAAACTCAGTGGTAGGCCAGGTGATGGTGGCGCACTCATTTAACCCCAACATTTGGGAGGCAGAGCTGGTCCTCTCTCTGTGAGTTTGAGGCTAACCTGGCCTACAAAACAAGTTTCAGTACAGAAAAATCCTGTCTCCAAAAAAAGGAGGAGGAAGAGGAGAAGAAAGAAAGAAAGAAAGAAAGAAAGAAAGAAAGAAAGAAAGAAAGAAAGAAAGAAAGAAAGAAAGAAAGACTCAGTGCTAAGACTAGGCCTGATGACACAGGGCTTGTAAGCCTTGGAAGGCAATGGCATAATGACCCCCAATTCAAGGCCTCTGTGGTCTGTAAAGTTCAAGGCCAGCCAGTGTAACTTCCTGAGACAGTGACAGAAGAGAAAAGGAAAAGGAAGGCTAGGGCTCTAGCTCAGTGGAAAAGAACTAACCTAGCATGTGTGAGACTCTGGGATCAATCAGTGCTGAGGGCTGAGGAAGAGAGGGAAGAAGAGGGGAGGAGAGAAAAGAGAAGACAAAGAGAACCCTGTGCGGATCTCATCAGGTTTCTAGATCTACCAATCCACTGGGTGATGTTTAATTCATTAATCAGTCACTTGTATTCAATACAATTTTAGAACTATTCATGTCACTTACCAGCCTGGGGGATAAATTTTGCTTTTAGAGCCATGAAAATGCAGAGAATTGAAACCGTGATTGAAGGACATTTTTGGTTGATGAGTTCAATTTATTTTTAAGTCCAAAAACAAAATTGTATGGAAGCGATGCGTGGCAGTGTGTGCCTGTACTCCTGAGTGTTCAAGAGGTTAAGGCAGGGGGAAACTTGAGGCCATAGGTTCTAGGTCAACAAGGACATCATAGCACATGAAAGAGGAAAGAAGGAAGGGAGGGAGGAAGGAGGAAGAAAGAAGGAAGGAAGGAAGGAAGGAAGGAAGGAAGGAAGGAAGGGAGGGAGGGAGGGAGGGAGGGAGGGAGGGAGGGAGGGAGGACGGGAGGAAGAGAAGGAGAGGCAGTGGGAGGGAAGGAGGGAAAGAGAGGGGACTAAAGAAATGTCTTAATGGTAGAGCACATGGCTAGGCCAATCCCTAACACCACAAAAAATAAGCAAAAATTAGGAAGGTAAACTATTTGTCTATGATGACACTGGCCTATAATCTAACGTAATAGACTCCCAAACCTTAGCAGTGACACTATGAGAGGCACCATTCTGACTTTTAAACCCAGCACATAGGCCCCAACACCTGTCAAAATGGGAACAAAGACCTAATCCATCAAAGACCAGTCCATTGTTCGGGGATCCAGGAAAGTCCCTAAATGTACTAACCTTGATTTGGGCGTTTGTGGTTCTGTTTCTTGCTAAGTATTCTTACCAACTAGTGTGTCAACCAGGATATGTTATTTTTGTGCACAAAAGACAAAAAAAAAATCTGCATGATTTGCTGGTGTTAAGATTTTATATTCAGCTCTAAGAGTATCCATGTGTCTGTTCTGGTGCATGCGACATTAGCACGTGGGGATTGAAAACAGGCAGACTGAGTTTAATATTCCTTGATTACATTATGAGGTCTAGCCTATACTATACGAGACTCCCATCTCACAAAAGAAAAAAAAGGGGGAGGACCTTGTGGGAGAGGGGCTGGAGAGATTGTTCAATGGTTAAGAGCACTGTTGCTTTTATAGATAATCTGGGTTTGGTTCCCAGCACAAACATGGTTGCCCATACTTGTCACTAACTCCAGTTCCTTAGAGCCTAACACCTTCCTCTGGCCTCTGCAGGTACCAGGCATGTATGTGGTAAAATACATACATGCAATCAAAATGCCCATACAGGTATAGGGGCTTGTGTTTAGAATCCCAGCACTCACTAGGCAGGACAGGACAATGGATGTGAGTTCAAGGTCAACCCCTGTCTCAAAAATGCATAGATAAACATATAAATAAAATAGAAATAGGAAAAGGTAAAAAGTAATTACTATACAATGTGTGATATTATTTGACTAGACATAAGTATGTAGGGTTATACAGTTTTAGAGATTCAGGTACCCAAAACAATGAGTATATAAAATTAAACGGTATTTATAAAAATACTAACCACATACTACTAAATCAGTAAAATAATGAGAGTTTAAACATCTATGATATATCAATTAAAGATAGGGATTACAGAAAACATATCGATGGTATCCAGAAGACTTTAGCTCCACAGGCAATTAACAGAGATACTGCTGGGGGGAGTGGGAGCTGCAGTACCGATGCTGCCGTGGTTGCGGAGCACCGGATATCCGGCAAGAAGTACTGTCGGCTACGAAGGACAGGAAGGTGAAGTCACGGCATCAGTGCGAATATCCTCTTTGGGATGGGAAGTCGTTCTTCTTAAAGTCTGAAGCAGACAAAGATTTCCCTGATGAGCACTCTCTGAGACCAAATGATCAAATCTGAGCTGAGTCAAGAGACCGAGTAATGAACTTGTGGGAAAATTAGAAGCTGTATATCTTGCTGGTGGCTCTATCCAGAATTCAGTTGAAGTAGCTTTACTGTGATTTCACGAGTGCAGTGGCTGTGCATGCAGGCAGACACGTTCCACTCCTTCCTCCCCACCTCCTACATTCTCTGCCTCTTCTGCAGTGTTCTGAGACCCTTGGTAGGACAGAGTGATATACCCATCTCATCTGGTGCCCAGCATTCGCCAGTTACCTCTGCTCAGGACTTTCCCCAGCTAGGAGTCTATGCAGTAACCGCTGCATTTGTGTATGAATAATTCTATATTATGACCCTGTAAATGCAAAGAGCATGACTGATAAATACTCATATTAGTAAGACAAGCACTTTGACACAAAGTATATGTGCACACCCTGAGTTGAAATTGTATGAAATCATTTAGCATGATTTTTAAAAAGATTTATTTATTATTATTATATCTAAGTACACTGTAGCTGTCTTCAGATATACCAGAAGAGGGCATCAGATCTCATTACAGATGGTTGTGAGCCACCATGTGGTTGCTGGGATTTGAACTCAGGACCTTCAGAAGACCAGTTGGTGCTCTTAACCACTAAGCCATCTCTTTAGCCCCGAATGATTTTTTTTTTTTATCTGTAGAGCTGCAAGTAATTTTTTTTTTTTTTTTTTTTTTTTGGTTTTTTAAGACAGGGTTTCTCTGTGTAGCCCTGGCTGTCCTGGAACTCACTTTGTAGACCAGGCTGGCCTCGAACTCAGAAATCTGCCTGCCTCTGCCTCCTGAGTGCTGGGATTAAAGGCATGTGCCACCAGGCTGGCTGTAATCCTTTTTTGTTTGTTTGTTTGTTTTTAATTTTTAAAAATATCTATTTTATTTATATGAGTACATTGTATCTGTCTTCAGACACACCAGAAGAGGGCACCAGATCCCACTACAGATGGTTGTGAGCCACCATGTGCTTGCTGGGAATTGAACTCAGGACCTCTGGAAGAACAATCAGTGCTCTTAACCATTGAGCTATCTCTCCAGCCCATGGAAACTAATTCTTGTAGTATGTCTGGTCACTAGGAAATAAAACCCGATCTGAAATATGAGTTATATAGCCTATCTTGATCATTTCAGCCAACACTTACTAGCATAAGGCCCCTGTGGTTACCAGAAGAAGTTAATGAAATCACAAATGTGTTTTATAAGAACTAGGATGTTTTTGGACTGGAGAAATGGCCCAATCGTTAAGATTGAAGAACTACTTTTGCTCAGGATCTGAGTTTGGCTCCCAGCACTATCATCTGGATGCTCACATCTGCCTGTAACTCCAGCACCAGGGTGACGGATGCTCTGGCTTCTGGGAGCATCTTCATTCGTGGCATATACACAAATTAAAAAAGGAAAACAAAAGCATAACTTTTCTTTCTTAAAGAGCTACTCCTTTGGGGTTGGGAAGCACAGTGGTAACAGTACTTCTCTTCCGTGTGTGGTACTCTGAGTTCGACCTAGCGCCACACAAGGAAAATAAACAGATTATCCCATTTAAAGTCTTAAAGTCAACCTCAATGTAATTCTCAGTGTAACCTGACCTTCATGTCATTCATAGTGATTGACTGATGATTAAGAAGCACAGTTCATATAGGATGGAACACAGGGCCCCCAATGGAGGAGCTTGAGAAAGCACCCAAGGAGCTGAAGGGGTCTGCAACCCAATAGGTGGAACAACAATATGAACTAATCAGTACCCCCAGAGCTCGTGTCTCTAGCTGCATATGTAGCAGAAGATGGCCTAGTCGGCCATCACTGGGAAGAGAGGCCGATTGGTTTTGCAAACTTTATATGCCTCAGTACAGGGGAACGCCAGGGCCAAGAAGTGGGAGTGGGTAGGTAGGGGAGTGGGGGGGGGGTATAGGGGACTTTTGGGATAGCATTGGAAATGTAAATGAGGAAAATACCTAATTAAAAAAATTTGGAAATGAAAAAAAAGAAATGATGTAATTATAATCTTAAGAAATAAAAGAAGTTTTCAAAATTAAAAAAAAAAAAAAAGAAGAAGCACGGTTCCATTGGAAAGTTCAAGCACACACAAGAGACCATTATTATATGGCCCAATTCTATGGGGAGTGTTGGGGGAGAGGGAAAAAAATACCTCTCTTATTCTTGAGACCTTGACTGTGCTCAAGAAATAAAAGGACAAGGGGAACGGAAGAGCAGCGTACGCATTCTATCAATTTTGCCTGTCTGTTAGGTCTACAAAGGGGAATGAACAGACAACCAACCAAGTGACCAGGACAGAAAGCAGCTGTATCTTTTAGAGAAACTCCAAATAGTGAAGAAATGACAAGACAAAGGGGTTCGAGCCAGGAAATGGTGACATGTACAGAAGTCACTGGGCACTATGGGGAGGGATGGGGATGGTGCAGATGATAAGAGTTAGTGTAGAAATTCTGTTGGCTTCCCAGCATGGATTTGCAGTGGCCTCTGATAAGGGATTTCTTCCTTCCTGGCAGAGAGGACATAATCTCAAGGGAGGCGTCACTGTCAACCTTAGGAAGAAACAGACACGTCAAGTCTCCCTTTCTGGACCCGGTACGTTTCAAAATAACATTCTGAGCCGGTGTGTTTGGGGGCATGTCCTTGAGCACTTCCGAAGTATATGCTTGTTTTTAACAGTGTCATTTGGGACTTAAATGTGTAGTTCCTGCGCCTGCGCACACGCACACACACACACACACACACAGACACTATTAGTGAGATAATGTCCAACTTACTGAGCCATCTCCCTAGACTATTTTATTTTTTAGGATGAGGGTCTTATTGAAGTGTGGAAGTGTGGTAGCTCACACTTGTAACCCAGAACTTGGGATCAGTCAGTTCAAAGCCATTCTCAGCTACATAGTGAATTTGAGGCTGGAGCCACATGACAGAGGACTACCTCAGAAAACAGAGTGAGGTAGGGGAGAGACTTACCACTGGGCTACACCACTGGCCCCTACCGCCCACGTTTTATTTATCTAAATTTATTTCCTTTAATCCACTGATGTGAGTGTTGAGCATTAGCAATTTAGAGCGTGTGCAATGCTCATTAGAAAGGACAACAAGCTGGCCATGGTGACCTATGCCTCTAATCTCAGCACTCAGGAGCTTGACACAGGAATATTGCAAATCCCAAATAAATCAATCTTAAAAAAAAAAAAAACAAACAAACTTAGCCAGGCAGTGGTGTGTAGCAATGACTATTTAATCTGCTTTAAGCTCCCATTGGGGCAAGAACACTTCCTCTGCACCCACCGAAAAGCTCTGGACTCACAAATGAAACACACACACACACACACACACACACACACACCAGCTAATTTTGATAGGCCTTGACTAACTCACTGGTTGAGCACTTCTAAACCTCCTGTGGCTAGCACATACTCCTCTCTGGTATTCCTGAGTTAACATCATTTAAAAATCTATATTTCATTTCTGCTGCCCCAGATACAATCGGGGGAGTGGCCCGTAGGGCCGCTTTCCTGGATTCTTACAGGTCAGTGAGCCTTTAACTCTCCTTTCTCTGCTTCCCCATCATGGCAATTCCATCTGTTCTTCTCCCCCTCAGCCCCTTACCCACACAATCTAAAAGTCCCTGCCCAGCCATTGGCTGTATGGCAATTCTTTATTATCAATCAAAGCCAGCTGTGGGCAGGGACCCTCAGCATTTGGAAGCTCAGCTTTGGGGAGCCCAAGTAAAACAAAGCATTAGAACCAATTCCCAACAGTGGTGGCGCACACCTGTAATCTCAGCACTTGGAAGGCAGAGGCAGGTGGATCTCTGTGATTCTGAGGCCAGTCTGGTCTACAGAGTGAGTTCTAGGACAGCAAGGGCTACACCGAGAAACACTGTCTCTGAAAGAAAAAAAAAAATCAACGATAAAAACAGCAAAATCCCTTCTTATTGCCTAACCCCTTCAGCATCCGGAAATATTTCATTATGTTGCAGAATTAGGTACCCAGTGCCCAAAACAGGAAACAATTAAAGGGGGGAATGATTGGCTTTGAGCCAGGTGTATTGGTTCACAATGCAGTCCCAGTGCTTGAATGATAAGCAGAAGGTTCTGGAGTTCAAAGCTAGCCCCACTTACACAGGGGGTTCTAGGCCAACCTGAACTACATGAGAGAGTCTCAAAATGAAACCAAACAGCACTGGGGAAGACTAGAGAAGTACAGAGCAACTAACTAGCTAGACCTGTGTGCAGAGCAACTAACCGGCTAGACCTGTGCTTCTCGAAGATGGGTGAGAAGACCCATTCCTCCTCCAAACGGCAGTCACCAATCCCCTTTCCCCAACTATTTGTGGTAAATCGGAGATTTAAAAAAAAAAATGCCTGGGGGTGGTTGATTCAGCAGCATAGCTACCTCTTAGTCACCAGCTGTTTCGTAAGTGACCCCACTGAGCCATGCATGGTGACAGATTGCAGTGAGTTTGAGGACAGCCAGGGTCACTGAGTGAGACTCTTGTCTAAGATAAAATAAAAATCAGGATGAGACATTAATCAAACCCACCCTGTTAAAATATTTACTTGTAACAGGGCCCAAGTCTTAGCACAACTGACTCCATGATGAAAGAGCCATTCAGGCTGTAAAACTCAGCACATAGGCATCACCGTCCACCAGAACTAAAATAGACCTGATCCATCAAGGTCATACAGTTCTGGGAAAGTCTCAAAATGCACTCACCTTGCTTTCCGGTTCCTGAAGTTCCACTTCTGGCTAACTGTTCTCGTTAACCGAAATGTGTCAACTCAGAACATGGTTTTTCTGCTTAAAAACTTAGCTTGCGAAAGGCTCAGAGCTATACTGAGATTCTGAACGCTCAAATGGAGTTGCTAGCAGGCTAATAAAGACTTTCTATTGGCTTAAACCCACGTCTGAGCAGTCTTCTCTAGTGGATACCCTATAATGTTACCCACAGTAAGTTTTTGTTTGTTTTGTTTTTTGGGAAAGGGTTTCTCTGTGTAGCCCTGACTCTCCAGGAACTCCCTCTGTAGACCAGGCTGGCCTTGAACTCAAAGATCTGCCTGCCTCTGCCTCCCGAGTGCTGGCACCAAAGGTGTATGCCACCCTCCCCACCCCCAACTCCCCTTTCGGGCTTTACCCACTGTAAATATATACAAGAAAAGCAAGTGAACGTCTAACCTCAGATGCCATAAAAGCTGTCAGCTTCACCCCTGCAGCTGGAAGCTGAAGGACTAACTCGCTTCGGCTATCTTTTGGCAAGTACAGTATTGTGCTTTGAGCAATTTAGGGCAAGCAACCAAAGAAAGGAATCCAGGACTTAAATGAGGATTAGCTTGGGGGAAATCATCAGGATTCAAAGACCTGTTTCATGCCCTTTAGTTCTTGGAAGGGTGAGCGCTGGTTCTGATTGATTTGTGGCACCTGGGCTCTTACTTTCTCTGTTGATTTCCTTGCGTTGCAAATGGCAGCCTTTCTTCTCCTCCCTCAGCCCACACAGCAGCCACTGTCCCAGTCCCCCACTCCCTGGCTTTCACTTAGTCCGGCCCCTGCAGGCAGATGTGCTCATCAGCTACTCATCAACGGAGAGTGTTGAATAATTACGAACAGAGAAAGATTATCTTGGTCCATAACTATGGAGGTTCTAGTCCAGGAGTTGGGAGACCCGTGGCTTCGGGGCTCTGGTAGGCATGACGGATGGTTATGGTAGAAAGCCCACACACAGCAGGGCAAGATGCTTACCTCACGAGGAGGAAACAATAGGAGAAGAGAATGGGGCCATGGTCCCACAACCCTCCCTTACATGTTTGTTTTTAATTGAATGGGTTTGTTTTGTGTGCTGGTGAAGGAGGGAGCACAAGTTTGGAGGTCAGAGGAAAACTTTGCAATGTCAGTACTCACCTTCTACCTTGCTTAGGCAAGAGCTCTCGTTCAGGTGCCATGCTGGACCCCAGTCCAAGCTTCTGGGCAGTTCTCCTGCCACAGTCTCACACCTCACCACAGTGGTGCTGGAGTTACCGAGATATCTGGCTGATATCTGGGTTCTGGGGATCAAACTCAGCTTGCCCAGCTTATGTGGCTGCTACTTATGCTGGCTGAGTTACCTCTCTAGCCCCCCAGAATTCCCATTGATGGCATGCTCCCAGTAACCTAAAATCTTCCCATAAGGCCCTTTCTTTGAAAGGTTGTACCATCTGGCCATAGCACCAACCTGAGGACCAAATCTTTAAGACATGGGCATTGAGGGAGTGTGTGTGTGTGTGTGTGGGGGTACATCCTTGTGGAACTGGGATGAGGGGAGGGGGTCTGGGGGGGCATTGGTGAAGGAGGTATGGGATGTGGAACAGTCAGAGGGTGAACCGGGAGGGGAATAAAATCTGGAGTGTAAAAAAAAAAAAAGGCCGGGCGTGGTGGCTCACGCCTTTAATCCCAGCACTCGGGAGGCAGAGGCAGGAGGATTTCTGAGTTCGAGGCCAGCCTGGTCTACAAAGTGAGTGCCAGGACAGCCAGGGCTATACAGAGAAACCCTGTCTCAAAAAAAAAAAAAAAAAAAAAAAAGACATGGGTATTTGGAAGACATTCAAGATGGATGATGGTAGCATCAAGAACTGACAGCCTCCTCCATCTGTCCTCTCCATTTTCAGACAGCTAAGAGTTTGCACTGGAGACACCACCACCACGTTCTGTTCTTTTTTTTTTTTTTTTGCATCTAACAGACTTTTACAATGCTTAGAGTCTACTTGTTTTGAAAACACAACTGAGAGCTACCAGTGGCTGCAGATGCCTTTGATCCTGGCACTCACTGCCACAGGGACAGAGTCCAGGAAACACAATGAGAAAATATCAGATTGGTACTAAAATCATGGGGATTTTGGTTCAGAGGTAGCCAGATTATCTTAGAGGATTAAAATAGAGTAAAACTGCTCGATTGTGTGGCCTTAAATCTTGATAAATAGATAGTCTAGTCTCAGATATTTGGGGAGTTCGCTGAGTTAACTGCAACAAACCTTTATTAAAAAACCACTAATGCTTAGCTGTCCTAGAAGTCACAGAGATCGGCCTGTGCCTCTGCCTTTCAAATGCTGGGAATATAGGCATAAGCCACCAAGCTCAACCTCCTTTCTTTCTTTCCCTTTTATTCTGTCTGGGCTCCTAGCCCATGGGTGGTGGTGCCACGCACTAAGGCTGAGCCTTTCATCTTCAGTTGGTCCTTTCTGAAAACTCACCCATCCAAACATGTGTCCTCTAGGTGACTCTCAACACAATCAAGTAGGTATGGAAGACTGACCATCAGGCACACCTAGAGCTCACTGTAGTTAAAGATGACCTTGAAACCCCGATCATTCTGCTTTCGCCTGGAATACTACGATTGTAGTGTACCTTCACCTCCAGTTTAAGTGGTGTTGGGATTGAACCCAAAAGCTAGGCAAGTGCTCTACCAACTGAGCTATAGTCCCAGACCTAATATAACACTTCTTTTTGAGACAGGGTCTTACTATGTAGCTCTGTTTGGCCTGGAACTTGCTAGGTAAATCAGGCCTGTCTCTGCCTCTCAATTGCTGGAATTAAAAGTATGTGCTGCTATGCTTGGCCTAACATAACACATTTTATTTTGTTGAACTCCATTTTCTTACTATTTAGTATTTAGTAATAGTGTTTTTATGTAAATACTCTTTTTTTTTTCCTTTTTGTATCTTAGCTGTTTTAGTTGGGGTAGTAGCACATGATTTTAATCCTAGTATTCAGAAGGCAGAGGAGACAGGTGGATCTCTATGAGTTTGAGACAAGCCTGGTGAACATAGTGATTTTTCAGGACTACCTAGTAAGACTCTATCTCAAGAAGAAGAAGGAGGAGGAGGAGGAGAAAAAGGAGGAGGAAGAAGAGTAGGAAGAGGAGGAAGAAGGGGAGGAGGAAGAAGAAAGGAAGGGAGGGAAAGAAAAGAAAAGCTACTTTATTTTTTGTAATTTAATATTTTTATTTCATGTATGTTTTGCCCACATACATATATGCCTATCACATATATGCCTGATGCCCATAGAGGTCAGGGGAAGGTGTTAGAGCCCCTGAAACTGGAATTACAGATAGCTTTGTTCATCCCATGTGGGTCTGGGTATTGAAGTCCCATCCGCTGTAAGAGCAAATACTGTTTTGTTTTGTTTTGTTTTGTTTTGTTTTGTTTTGTTTTGTTTTGTTTTGTTTTGTTTTGTTTTGTTTTGCTTTGTTTCGAAGCAGGGTTTCTCTGTGTAGCCCTGGCTGTTCTGGAACTCACTCTGTAGACCAGGCTGGCCTTGAAACTCTCAACAAATACTCTTAGCCATTTCTCCAGCCCCAGAAGCTATTTTAAAACTCAGTCAGGCAGCTGGGTGTGGCAGCACAGGCTGTGATCCTAGCACTCCAGAGGTAAAGGCAGGAGGATGAAGAGAACACGACCAACCTGAGCTACAGAGTGAGCTAAAAGACAGCCTGGGTCATAGGACACCTTCTCAAAACCTTCCTTGCCCTCCCCCGGAGTTAATGAAGCATATTATGAAAGCTTATTTTTAAAAGCTATTCTAGAGTGCCTATTAAAATGTGGTTACAAATATTAGAATTGCCGTGCCTGAAGCATTAGACTTAAGTTTAAAATGAAGGGCACAGGCACTGTGTGTTTGTCTCTGAGGACTTGCTATTATCTTCCTGACAGATAAGCCTTTTTCTGAGCTGAGCATATCTTGGTTTTGCAATATTATTAGAGATTTTGGAATCCTGACCCTCAGAGGACTTTCACAACTACAGTACATCAATGCTTTGTCTGTGTGTCATTCTGCGGGTTATCAACTGTCACTTGGAGATATTTTCCTCTTTCACAGGTTAGGAGGCTAAGATAAGGGAGGTCTTATCAGCAAGATAGCTCTAATTACATAAGGAGTTTTAATTACTATGATAGCTGTCTTGGCCAGCAAGCTTTTTGGCTACTGTAACAAAATGTCCCGAGTGATTTTTTTTTCTTTTCTTTCCCTTTGTAGTATCTTATCCTTATTTTATTTGCCTTGGTGTTTTGCCTGCATGTGTGTCTGTGTGAGGGTGTCAGATCCCCTGGAACTGGAGCTATGGACAGTTGTGAGCTGCCATGTAGGTGCTGGGAATTGAACCCAGGTCTGCTGGGAGAATATCCCTTGCTCCTAAACATTGGGTCATCTCTCCAACCCCCATAACTGAGTGACTTAAATATAGACTTACAACTCCCACAGTTCTGTAATTTTGAAAGCCAAGATCAGGTCATGGCCAAGTTCTAAGCTGACACTGGCCTGGGTTGTGCACAGCTGTCTCCTTGCTGAACCCTTGAATGGCAAAGAGTGGACAAAAAGAAGATCTCCCCCTCCTCCTCTTCCTTTCTTCTCTCCTGTCCTCCCACTTCTTTTTTTTTTTTTTTTTTTTTTTGGTTTTTCAAGACAGGGTTTCTCTGTGTACCCCTGGCTGTCCTGGAACTCACTTTGTAGACCAGGCTGGCCTCGAACTCAGAAATCCGCCTGCCTCTGCCTCCCGAGTGCTAGGATTAAAGGCGTGTGCCACCATGCCCAGCTCTCTGTCCTCCCACTTCTAGAAAACAATACTGTTTCTATACTGGACAGTATGAACTCTCCCAACACACATTTGCTATTCTTTTCCTATGGATTTCCTAATGTAAAAGTATTATAAATAATTGAGGGATAATTTTAAGCATGTTATATGTATATGCTATATGCAAATGTTAGATAATTTGACATAAGAGATTTGAATAGCCTCAGATTTCCATCTGCAAAGGGGGCCTGGAGTTAATAATCCCTTTCAGATACTAAGAGATGACTGCATTTTGAACATCCAAGAGTTATCAAATCCAGGCCTGGTAGTATAGGCTTGTAATCCTAGCTACTCAGGAGGCTGAGGCAGAAGGATGGCAAATTCAAGGCCTGCCTGGCTAATAGAGCAAGTACAAGAACAGCTGGAACAGCTTAATAAGACCATTTCAAAATTAAAACTAAAAGATAAATCTGGAGATGAAGCTTGGTGGTGGTAGAGCACACGCTTAGCGTGTACAAAGCCTTAGGTTCAAGCTTCCTTCACCCAGGAAGAGCACAAAAAATAAAATAAAAAGCTATCAGGTCCTGACATATTTCTGCCACCCAAAGAACTTAAGTTAGAGCCGGGCGAGGTGGCGCACGCCTTTAATCCCAGCACTCGGGAGGCAGAGGCAGGCGAATTTCTGAGTTGGAGGCCAGCCTGGTCTACAAAGTGAGCTCCAGGACAGCCAGAGCTATACAGAGAAACCCTGTCTCAAAAAACCAAAAAAAACAAAAACAACAAAAAAAAAAGAACTTAACTTAGGCAGGCCCGGGGCTTGTGATTCAGTGGTAGGAATTTACCTAGCAAACACAAGACTATGGGTTTAATCTACAGCACCATAAAATAAAATAGAACTGACGAACTTTCCTCATGGTTAATCTAATAAATCTTTGCTGACAATCCGATTAAACACATCTAAGTAAATATATGCATGGTGGGCACTGAGGAAATTACAAAGATTAATAAGATGACCATATAGGTGAGGTAACCTGCCAGGGTTTGAGATCCGGCATCCTAGTAGCTTTGTTTATGGTCTAAGCCTGGAGACATAGGCTTCTCGACACATTAAAAAGAACAGCTAGTACTTTTCCTTTACCATCAGAGCCTTCAGAGTGTGTTCGTTAAATTATGCACACCAAGCCAAAGGGAACACTCTGACCTATATGCCAAGTATTATTTTGCTCTTACCTGATGCCTTGGTTCATGGGAGGTTGGCAGTAACTGTCTGTTTCACTAGTCATCGATGTGATGGAGCTGATAACAGAAGCTCTGTGAGTTCCAAGTCACAGTGATAATGATGATCCCGTCTTCCTTGAGAAACAGGTAAATCCAGTTGCTCTCCTTGAAGCTTGTGAAGTGGCTACGGTACCACTCTGAAACACCGATGCTCTCCCGACACTGCACCTGTCTCTCCTCCTATGTATCTGCACACATGCCTTCGAACTTAAGCACCTTTCCTTGCAAACCATGGACATTTCTCAGTAAAAATCCTCCTTTTTTTTCCCTTCTCTTCCTATTGGGGATCAAACACAGGGCCTTGCATGTTCTAGGCATGTTCTAGGTTCTACCACTGAGCTACATACATCCCAGCCCCAAATTTTCTTGCTCTTTTATAGTTTTATCCTTTTTTTTTTGTTGTTCTTTTTCTCTTACAGTTTTGTTATTGTTGTGGTTTGGTTGGTTTACTTTGAGACAAGGTCTCTCTATGCAAGCCTGGCAATCCTATAACTTGCCTATGTAGACCATGCTGGCCTTGAACTCACAGAGACCCTCCTGCCTCTTGTATGTTGGGATTAAAGACAAGGGCCATGCCCCTCCCCCTCTGTAGTATTTTGCATATCCTAAAAATGTCACCAGGTGTGGAAATATGCACTGTTAACCACAGCTCCCAATATGTGTTGGCAGTAGAGTAGCTGGGTCTCTGTGGATTCCAGGCCAGCCAGGGCTATTTACTGAGATGCTGCCTCAAAGACAAACAAATAACAGAAAACCTTGAAGATTTCAAATCCTGTAGACTAGTAATGCTGATTGCAAAATCACTAATAATAGAGAAAGTTAGGGTTTTGGATTTTTGGGCACATTCAGATAGAGATCTCAGGAATTTGTTACTGATAGGGAATTCTGCCCGCTCCTATAGAACAGGCAGCCCATTTCAAAGCCCCCTGAGATCTCTGTGTCCAGAGAATACACACACACACACACACACACACACAAACACGCACGCACACACACATCTAGTATTCTTTTGCAGTTAACCAAACTAAAATGTACTAGGTCACTTAGTTCTAGAGAACAGGCAATTATTCCGATACAACTGATAAACCATTTAAAACGTTTTTAGTTAAAAATTTTAGATATGTTTGGTTTATCCATCCATGTTTTGCCTGCATGTATGCATGTGCATCCTTTATGTGCCACATGCTCTCGGAGGTCAGAAGGAGGCATCAGATCCCCTGGACATATGGATGGTTGTGAGATACCATGTGGGTGCTTGGAACCTAACTTGGGCTCTCTGCAAGAACAGCAGGTGTTCGTAACCTCAAGTCATCCCTCCAAGCCCCTTACATGTCATTCCTGAGAAGCAAACAATGCCACAGTTTCTTTAGGGAAAACTTTATGGTGCTGGAGAGATGTCTCCACAGTTCAAAATGCTTGCTATTTTTCCAAAGGATGTGAGTTAGGTTCCCACTATACACATAAATAAAAATAAATCTTTAAATAGAATCTTATGCAATAGATATACATATAAAACTAATAAAATACAGCTATTTGTGAGCAGGTAGGAAATTCTCCTTTGTCTAAAACTTGAGAAAATGGGGCTGGAAAGATGAACTTGGTGGCTGAATGGCTCATAGTCCTCTGTAACTCCAGTTCCCAGGGGTCTGACATCATCTTCTAGCCTCTTCGGGCACTGGACATGTGTAGTGCACATACATGCAGGCAAAACACTGTCATACATGTATTTTACAAATATGGGTGGTGGTGGTGGTGGTGGTGGTGGTGTTTGGTGTCTGTGTAGCCCTGGCTGTCCCGGAAGTAAGGCATCCACCTGCCTCTGCCTCCTGAGTTCTGGGATTAAAGGCTAACTGCCTGGCCTAACACTCATACACATAAAATAAAATCAATAAATCCGCCGGGCGTGGTGGCGCACGCCTTTAATCCCAGCACTTGGGAGGCAGAGGCAAGCGGATTTCTGAGTTCGAGGCCAGCCTGGTCTACAAAGTGAGTTCCAGGACAGCCAGGACTATACAGAGAAACCCTGTCTCGAAAAACCAAAAAAAAAAAAAAAAAAAAAAAAAAAAAAATCAATAAATCCTTTAAAAGATTGTAGAAAATCCAAGAGCCCATACTTAAGATCCAGGAAGGCACATGGCTAAGATAACTTACAGCTTACCATTTCTGATACTCTCAGGGGTTGGCAGACCTGCAGCTCAAATGAAAACAGCAAAATCATATTTTCTCTCTCATTCATGAAAAAGAAATTAGTAGTGGTGGAAACGTGTCCAGATTTGGGTAGTATCATTTACTTACATTTATTTATACTTGTCACACAGCTTCATTTAATCAATCTTTCTTTCTTTCTTTTGAGACAGAGTCTTACTATGTAGACAGAGCTGGTCCTGAGCTTACAGAGATCTGCCTACCTCTGCCTCCCAAGCTTCCAAGTGCTGTAATCAAAAGTGTATGCCACCAAGTCTGTCCCTATCAACCTACTCTCTCAGACAGACAGGAAGAAAGAAAAACAAGAAAGGAAGGAAGGAAGGAAGGAAGGAAGGAAGGAAGGAAGGAAGGGAGCAAGCCAGCCAGGTTAGATGTGGTAGTATATACCTTTAATCTCAGCACTCAGAAGGCAGAGGCAGATGGATCTCTGTGCATTTTAGGCCAGCCTGGTGTACATAGGAAGTTCCTGGTCAGCTTGGGTTTCATAGTGAGCTCTGTCTCAAAATATAGTACATATATAAATCAGTGGTCTAAATTTCTGCTGCGTTAAGACGCTGGGAAAAGAGGAACTGCTAGGAAGGACTTGGAGATAACCTCCCATTATTAGTGAAATACTGAGCTTCATTCCCTAAGATCTAGGACAAGAGGTCCTTTTTCACCCCCACCCCACCCCCAAAACAACAACAACAACAACAACAAAAACCTATAAACCCAAAACCAACCAACCAAATAAAAACCATGCTGGTGCCCGCAACGGTTGTATCTACATTCATAATGATCCCGCGCTTGCACAGTTACTGGGTTGGTTTGTTCATTTGTTCTTTGTTTCTCACTCAATGGCGTAAACTTTTTGTTTTGGTTTGATTTTTGAGACAGTATTTCCCTGTGACGCCTTGGCTGTCCTGGAACTCATTTTGTAGACCAGACTGACCTCAAACTCGCAGAGATCCACCTGCCTCTGCCTCTCAAGTGCTGGGACTAAAGGCTTGCGACCACTATGGTTGGCTAAAGGCAGTGGTATCATTCATGGGTTGCATGCGTATTGATGTATAACCCGTATACACAATTCCAATTACATTAGTATTAATTAGCACCCTTAGCACAGTGCTGAGATGTGGTTATGCAAGGTAAAGGTATTCTTGCCAGGTAGCTCTGCAAGTCTGCAGCATCCTTTACTGCCAAACCCTGGGTCTCACTGATTTGCATACAAAGAGCCTTTACTGAAGGATTACACCAATAGCTACCCAGCTCTCAAACTGTTGTCGACTTTCCTATACACTACTGCCTTTCTTTGCCCTTCTCTATCTGGGTCAGCCTTACCCAGGTCAGCCTTAGTCATGCCCTGCTTCCATGGCCATCAGCTCCTCTGGCAGCGTGGCACATCTCTCAGCAGTAGATCCTGTGGCACAGGGAACTCCAAAGGTGAGCCGTCTCTCTAGTCTCCTCCACAGCTCTTTTGAGATACGGCCTCTCTTGCTAGATCTGGAGCTGCCTGTTTGGGGCTAGTCTGGCTGGCAACAAGGACCTAACTGCCCCCTCTCTGTGTGCTAGAGTTACAGCTGCTTAACTAGGAGCCTGGCTCTTACATGGGCTCTGGGGAGCCGAACTCAGGTCCTCATGCTTGCATATCAAGCACTTTGCCCACACTGAACCGTCTCCCTAGCTCTGAAGTTAAATCTTTCTTTCTTTCCTTTTGTTTTTGTTTTTGTTTTTGTTTTTGTTTTTGTTTTTGTTTTGTTTTCAAAACAGGAATTCGCTGTGTAGCCCTGACAGTCAGTTTGTAGATGAGGCTGAGATCCACCTGCCTCTGCCTCCCAGGTGTTGGGATTAAAGGCTGTGCCACCACTGCCCAGGTGGTTCTCAACCTCTGGGTCTCCACCCCTTTAGGGGTCAAACAACCCTGTCACAGGGATCCTCTAAGACTATCAGAAATACCAGATATGGGCTGGTGAGATGGCTCAGTGGTTAAGAGCACCAACTGCTCTTTCGAAGGTCCTGAGTTCAAATCCCAGTAACCATATGGTGGCTCACAACCATCCGTAACGAGATCGGGCGCCCTCTTCTAGAGTGTCTGAAGACAGCTACACTGTACTTACATATAATAAATAAATTAATCTTAAAAGAAAAGAAGTACCAGATATACAAAATTATGAAGTAGCAATGCAAATAACTTTATGGTCAGGGGTCACCACAACTATGAGGAACTTTATTAAAGGGTTGTAGCATTAGGAGGGTTGAGACCCACAGGATTAACAGGTAAAAATGCTTGCTGCCAAGCCTGGCAACCTGAGTTTGATCCCTGGGACCCATGTGGCAGAAGGAGAGAGCCTACCCCTGCAAGAATATCCTTTGACCTCCACATGTGTGCCATGACACGTGTCCCCTCCCCCCTGGAATAAAAAAAATAAATAAATGTAAAAGATCTTAAATACTATAACATGGCAGTAAAATTGAATTTTTTTTTTTTTTTGGTTTTTTTCGAGACAGGGTTTCTCTGTGTAGCTCTGGCTGTCCTGGAACTCACTTTGTAGACCAGACTGGCCTCGAACTCAGAAATCCGCCTGTCTCTGCCTCCCGAGTGCTGGGATTAAAGGCGTGCGCCACCACGCCCGGCGTTATTTTTGTTTTTAAAAAATTAAGCCTACTTATCTACCAGCTAAAGATAGTTTTCTTGGCTCTTTAAAGATTCCACCAGAAAACTCCCAGGTGCCAACAACTGAAGAGAAGCACGGAGCCTGTGAAACGCCTGTGAAGTCAAGTCCAATGGCTCGAAAGGATCCTAAATGAATAAAGAGCCTGAGGGGACTTTTTCTGTACAGCTGGCCTCAGCGGGAAAGCAGCTCTGCCTGGAAAGCCCTGAGGGAAAAAGGCCCACAGATGTGTTTATGGAGACGCTTTTGAAACCAGGAGATCAGTTTGGCCAAAGATGGAAAAGGAGCTAGCTCTTGAAGCTGCTTCCGAGAGGGGCAGCAGGTGCCAGTTTGTACGTTGTCAAGTTGAGACAATCCAGAGCCCCAACCCAAAACACTAAGGCAGATCCAGTGAAACCCGAAGGGCCCTAACAGAGCTATGCTGGAAAGGAGCCTGTGGGGCCCTTCACGAATCAGAACCCACAGAATTCCCACAGTAGTCAGCGACAAAGAAGGGCTGGGATTGTAGCCCTGTTGGTAGAGAGCTTGCCTAGCATACTCGAGGCCCTGAGTTTGATTCCTAGCACGTGATAAGACCGGGTGTGGTGGATCCTGGTGCAGGAGAAGTAGAGACCTGAGGAAGTTCACTCTCTTTCCTGTCTGTGAAAGTAAGACTGTCTCAACAGAGGTCAGGTAAAGACTGTTGAGATGGTGACCTGAGTTTCTTCTCCGGAGCCCGCGTAAAAGTGGTGGGGAGAGAGAGGGAGAAAGAGAGAGAGAGAGGTAAAGAGAGAAAGAGAGAGATATACAGAAAGAGGATAAACACAGCTGAGTGACTAAGGAAATATATCCTTTCTTTCTTTCCAGTGACTACGATCTCCAGATCCCAGGTCTGGGGTAGCTATGAAAGCTCTCCCCCTCTCTCCGTTCTATCTCTCTAGATGGAATTTTCTTCTCTGTCTAGACACCAGGGTTTGAAGTGGGCCCAGTGAGAATGAAGTTCCCATTAGGAGATAAACAAGAGGTACAATAAAGTTATTATGTTCTCTACGGAGCTTGGAAAATTGTGGCAATTCTTCTTGCACAAAGCCAGCCGCCTCTGCAAAGTGTCAACTGGCATCCCCTGGAGCTCGGGGCTCTCTGGCGGAGCCTCTGTTTATGAGACAGGCAGTTTCTTCTTGCAGTTCCCTTTCTCATGACTCCAAAATTGAAACTTTCCCTTCTTCCTTCCTCTCCCCTTCCCCCTTGCTTCCGTTCTCTCTTTCTCTCCCTCTGTGGCATGTGCTAGGCAAATACCACAGAGCTGCCGTCCAGTCCTCAATCTCTCATTTGTTTGTTTATTGTTTTCCTTGGATAAGCTCTCCTGTAGAGCTGGTCTTGAATTTATGATCAGGTGTGGCTGTCACCTCCCGGAGGACAGGACTGCAGCCCAGGCTGTACGCAGGCACAAAGCTTCTGACGGTAGATTTAAGCAGTTGTCAAAGGGTTTGGAATTAAATGAAAAATAAGGCAATTGAAAAACAATGACACTATTAACTTCAGAATACATAGATAACCAAACAGGGCAGGGTGTTGCAAGCCTGAAATCTCCGCACTTGAAAGACTGAGGCAGGAGAATTGCCAAGAGGTGGAGGCACCCTGGGTATACATCAATATCTCAGTATCTCAGCCCTGTGCCTTGATGCTTGCCTGCAATCCCGGCACTTGGTTTAAAGTTCAAGGGCAGACTAAGCTACAAAGTGAAATCCTGTCTCAAACAAACAAACAAACTAATCCTATTTCAAACTTTTTTCTACTTTTTTTTTTGAGAACTGTGGTGGTTTGACTAAAAAATAGCCCTCGTGGGTTCCTAAGGACTGACACTGCTAGGAGGTGTGGCCTTGTTGGAGTGGGTGTGGCATTGCCGGGGGAAGTGTGTCACTGGGGTGGGTCTTGAGGTTTCAGACTCTCAAACCAGGGTCTATGTGTCTCAGTTGCTTCCGACTGTCTGTAGATCCGGATGTAGACCTCTCAGCGGCCTCTCCAGAACCATGTCTGCCTGCAGGCTGCCAGGCTTCCTGCTATGACCAATAATGGACTGAGCCTCTGAAGTGTAAGCTTCACTTTTCCTTCTAAGAATTGCTGAGGTCATGGTGTCTCCCACAGCAATAGAAACCCTAAATAAGGGCTGGAGAGATGACTCAGCGGTTAAGAGCACTGACTGCACTTCCGAAGTTCCTGAGTTCAAATCCCAGCAACCACATGGTGGCTCACAACCATCTGTAACAAGATCTGACGCCCTTTTCTGGAGTGTCTGAAGACAGCTACAGTGTACTTACATAATAAATAAATAAATCTTTAAAAAAAAAAAAGAAAGAAACCCTAAATAAGATAGAAGGGACTTTTTGTTTATCTTTGTGTAGTTGTTTTGTAATATTGATCTATTTAACTTATATTTTACCTCTAAAGAGGTAGGGCTGGGGCATAAACTGAGGTAAAGACCTGCTAGCTGAGTGAGGTTATCTTTATTTTCTTAACTACATACGAAGAATCTATTTACAAGCCTGACCTTACCACTAAACTGCCAGCTCTTTAGAAATCTCTTTCTGTGTCATACGACTGAGCTAGCCTATCTTTCTCTTGAGCTCTCCAAACCCAAGAGGGTTCCTTAGCTCTCTTTCCTAGAATCCTGTTTTACCTGTGTCCTGCCAGCTGCTTCTCTGCTGTTCCGGCGAGCCCAAAAAGGAAATCCCTATCTCTTGCACAGAGCTCCTTCCATAAAGGCTCTTCCAAGCAGAGAGAGAAAGGGGGGGGGGGCGGGGGGGGAAGAGGGAGAGAGAGAGAGAGAGAGAGAACTCTATCAAAGGCCCGACTGCTATGCTTAGGCAGGCTGAACCATGTCACCATCCTGTCACCACCATGGGGGGAGGGGAGGGGTCCAAGCCATATCAGTAGGAGCTGAACCTTTTCACCTTTACTGTCTGGCCATCCAGCTGATGGCCCTTGGGTCATTAGAGCAAAGACCACAAGACCTCTCCCAAGCAACTTACCTGAAAACATGCAGGCACTTTCCATTCTTCAACATTCTTATCTATGGAGGCTTTTAGAGCCACACCCCTAACTGCAGCTGACAAATGGAATATCTATTTAAGCTTGTATAGTTTGCTAACAATTAGGTTTTCTATGTACAATAATCAAATATCTTGTAACATTGTTTTAAAATAAAAATTCTTGCTGTGGCTCTGGCTAGCCCAGAATTCATTATGTAGATTAGGCCAGCCTCAACTTCTCGACCATCCTCCTGCCTCAGGCTCCCCAGTATTGAGAGTGTAGATGCCACCATACCACCACAACATTCCAAACTTAATATTAAAGCTTGTTGCCTTTTTCTGCACTCACCAATAAAATAAACTTCCACACAGTTAGTGAGTACACACATGTATCACACACATATACATGAATGCAGATATATGCACACTGGCCCTGGCACATGAACATATATATCATGATCATCATTTTAAGGATTTATTTTGACCTATTAAAATTTACAATCCCTTGCTAATTAGTCTGAGGAATTTCCACATATCCATCAGACTCATAAATTACTCAAGTCAAGTACAATTCTCTCCCTGGTAGAACCACCCATTTGTTCTTTGTGGGCGTGCACATACATTTTTTTTTTCCTGAACCTTTTAAATGGAGTTCTTAGGAGGCTTAGAAGACAACTATTCCTTTTGATGTCACATACTTTCGTGTATATTGCCAAAAACAGGACATTCTCTTACACAGTCCATACAGTGACCTAAATTAATTTTTTTTAAATTTGAATCCTTTAATGTCTAATCCAAAGTCTATTCAAGTTTCATAAGCTGTCCTTCCCAGCTCTCTCTTTGTCCTTATCCAGAAGCCAACTCAAAACTGGGTGTCGTGCGTGGCCGTGATAGTGCAGCCGTCACCTGTTACCTGATAAAGTTCCTCAGATGAGAACATGCTCAGGGATTTTATAGAACGACATTCAATTTGGGTTTGGCTGACGTTCCGTCATAATTAGACTTGGTTTATGTGTTTAAGCAACCCTACATCATTCCTAGAGTATTACAACAGAAGGAACACCTTGTCTGATTGTCCTGGTGTGACTAATGTTCAAGATAATCATTGGCTGACTGTGGGGGCCACCAGAATTTTCCATCGAAAGGTCAGTTTTTCTCCATGTGTAAAATACTAAGTCATCGTTGAAAAGACATTTTGATCTTTGACATTTTCTGAGGCAGGGTCCCATGTAGCTCAGGCTGGCCTCAAACATGATACATAGCTAGTAGCCTTACCTTCTTGCCTCCGTTTTTCTAGTGCTGGTACTAAAGGTGTGGGTTTCCGTACTTAGTTGTGTGTGTGCTGAAAACAGAAGGCACCTTAGGCTTTGTGTAAGCACTCTGCCAATGGAGCCACTTCTGCAGACTTCCTTCCTTCTGTTCTTTTTTATTTTTATTTATTTATTTATTTAGTTAGTTAGTTATTTAGTTAGTTAGTTTTTCGAGACAGGGTTTCTCTATATAGTCCTGGCTGTCCTGGAACCCACTTTGCAGACCAGGCTGGCCTCGAACTCAGAAATCCGTCTGCCTCTGCCTCCCAAGTGCTGAGATTAAAGGCATGCAGCACCACCATCCTCCTTCCTTCTGTTCTTAAAGAGTTGTGTATGTATGTTGGCCTACATGTAGTATGCACACCACATATATGACAGTGCCCAAGGAAGGCCAGAAGAGAGTGTCCGATGCCCTGGTACTGGAGTTGTGAACTTCCATGTGGTTGCTGGAAAGTGAACCTGAGTCCTCTGCATGCTCTTAGCCACTGAATCATCTCTCCAGGTTCCTCCCCTACCCCTTTCTCTGTTGTTTGCTAGTTTGTTTGTGCATTGTTTGTTTCTGAGTGAGTGTCTTCTGTAGCTTAGGTTAGACTGAAACTCCTTATCTCGGGTTGGTTTTGAGCTCAGCCTCCCAAGTTCTAGGGTCACAAACATAACACTACATCTGGCTCTAGTCTCTCATTTAGTATGTGTGTATGTGTGTCTGTATATCTGTGTCTTAGCTACCTTTCTGTTGTTGTGAAGAGACACCATGACTAAGGCAACTTATAGAACCAAGAATATATTGGGGCTGAGAGATTTAAAAGTTAGTCTATAACCATCGTGGTGGGGAGCATGACAATGGAGCAGGAAACAGAGAGCTGTCTGGAAATGGCTTTGGCACATGAAACCTCAAAGCCTACCCTCAGTGACACACTAGCTCCAACAAAGTCATAAATCCTAATGTGTGACAAGCCATCCCACCAACTAGGGACCACCATTCTAATTTGAATCTCTCTCTCCTCTCTCTCTCCTCTCTCTCTCTCTCTCTCTCTCTCTCTCTCTCTCTCTCTCTCTCTCTCTCTCTCTGTGTGTGTGTGTGTGAAGAAGAAATGCACATTTCTCTTTTTTTGATAAAAAGTAAGTATGTATGTGTATTGCACACATATTTATACATTGACCAAGCCAGGGTCATTCAACAGGGTCTCAAGGGAGGGAGCGAGAAAAGAAAAAGACAACTAGACAGCACTATAACCTAACTCCAGCCAGTGCTGAGGCTGCAGCAGGTTTATTTTTTCCATTCTGCTTTTATATCATTCTAGGTACATACAAAGAACCAGGTCAGTCCTAAGGCATAATCAGAGTAGTTCAGGAACAGACAAAGCATAAACAAAGATCCCATGATTACTGTATTCAGGGTCACAAGACCCATCAAGAGACAAAGAGCACATCCCTGTATTCATCTTGAGCCTACTTCCTTGTTCTGGCCCAATGTCAAATTCCTGCCTCTGCCTCCCTAGTGCTGGGGTTACTGGCATGCACCTCTACTGCTCAGCAACTATATGCATATCTATGTGCACATATAAATACGTGCATATATACATGTACATTTTGCTTGTTTGTATGTGTGTGTCCATATATTAGAACATAACTGTTCAAATATCATCTTTTCACATCTCAGATTTTTACAGGTCATCAGTCCTCTGTTAATTGTAGTCCCAGAAGATCCTATACCTTCTGTGGCTTCCTCAGATACATGCAGGCAAAACACCCATATACATAAAACAAAATAAATAAATACATTTTAAATACATTTATTGTGGCGTGGAGAGTGACTAAGGAAAACATTCAACATTCAACAATGACCTTTGATTTCTATTTGTGCATGCAGAGAAGAGCACATGTACACATGTATATGTGCACACAGTGGGACAGAGAGAGACAGAGTAAGACAGACAGAGAAAGAGAGTTAAGTTCAAGTAGCTAATGTAGGGCTGGCAAGATGGGTCAAAGAGTAATGACCTAAGTTTGAATCCCAGAACTATCTTTTTTTTTTTTTTTTTTTTGGTTTTTCAAGACAGGGTTTCTCTGTGTAGCCCTGGCTGTCCTGGCACTCACTTTGTAGACCAGGCTGGCCTCGAACTCAGAAATCCGCCTGCCTCTGCCTCCCAAGTGCTGGGATTAAAGGCCTGCGCCACCACGCCCGGCTGAATCCCAGAACTATCTTAACAACAACAAAAAGAGTCAGACCTCATGGATTCAAATCTGCCTGTTTTGTGGGGAGTGACCCCAGAGGCAAGAGGTCTATCATTTGAGACTTACTCTTAGCCCAAGATCTGCCTCTTCTTGTCTTACTCTAGCAAATAAATTGTTCCCTTACAGCCGGGCGTGGTGGCGCACGCCTTTAATCCCAGCACTCGGGAGGCAGAGGCAGGCAGATTTCTGAGTTCGAGGCCAGCCTGGTCTACAAAGTGAGTGCCAGGACAGCCAGGGCTACACAGAGAAACCCTGTCTCGTAAAACCAAAAAAAAAAAAAAAAAAAAAAAAAAAAAAAAAAAAAAAAATTGTTCCCTTACTTTTTTTCCCTAGGATTATTTTGAGGATACAATGAGTTAATTCATGCAAAGAATTTAGACTAGAGCTTGGTATGCATAAATCTTCAGTAAGTAGTGGGCTGTTAGTTTCAATATCACTAGTGATAAGGACTGGCAATTAGAATTGACTAGGCAGTTTAAGGTCAGGACTCCTAGGGTGAACAGGCCCATTTTTGGCCAGAAGCAGGAAGGAGCCCTGGTTTTCCAGGCAGGAAGGACAGAAGGAAGCTCTGGTTTCTTATCTCTTTCCTAAAAGCGCTGCCTGCAGGCTCTGCATGAGGAAGTGACCAGAAGTCCTGTTCAGACGTAAAGCCGTTTCCTCCTGGTCAAAACAATGGAGTAACCAGGTATGGTGACTCACATCTGGATCTGTGAATTTGAGTTAGACCATTGAATATCATAGTCTCCTCCTTTAAGAGTTAATTCACAAAAAAGAAAAAGAAAAACATTTTGAAAAGAGTTAACTCAGGAGACTAGAAAGAAGGGTCAGTAGTGAAGAGCATTTCCTGCTTTTCCAGAGTAAAAACCTTCCCAATAAACCTGCCGTGTGTGTGTGTGCGCGTGTGTGTGTGTACACGTGTGTGTGCGTGTGTGTACGTGTGTGTGTGTGTGTACACGTGTGTGTATCTGTGTGTATAAAACCAGCCAAACAAAATAAAACATCTCAGTGGGACTAGAGAGATGACTCGGCGGCTAACAGCACTTATTGTTCTTTCAGAGAACACTTCCTTGTTCAATCCTAAAACTCAACTTATGCAGAAATCTGCCTTGCTGTGGTATTGTTCATTCGGCTCGAATTTTGCACCCTTGACACTCACATATAATACAGCTCCCTTTCCTTCCACCCGACAGAACTTCACATGTCTTTTCTACAGAATAAACAGCTCAAAGGTTTTAACAGGTTTTTCCCTCCAAAGTTTTTAATACACTTTGTGTGTGTGTGTGTGTGTGTGTGTATGTGAGTGACACTTTTCTCCTTCCTCTGTGTGGGTCCTGGGGCTGGAACTCAGGTCATCAGGCGTGGCAGCAGGCACCCTTACCTGCTGAGGCCTCTAACTGCTGCACAGCTGTGCTGTTTTGATGGTTTTAAATCCCTTGGCTTCTCAACCTCAAAAGCACAGATTGGTTTGTGAGTGCTCTGTTACTTCTGTGAGAGCGCTACCCTGAAGTCATCCCCGAGAAGCGCGAGGAAGTCACCCAATGTTGCTCCTGTAATTGCACTTGATGTTAAACTTGGCTGGTCTCTGATAAACAGGTGAAAATAATTATGGCTTTGTCTGTGTCTGTGTGAATTTTTGAGCACCACCTGCATGCAGGATTCCTCAGAGGTCAGAAGGCAGCACTGGAGCCCCAGGATGGGGGCCTCTGCCAGAGCAGTAAGTATTCTTACCAATGAGCCAGCTCTCCAGCCCCTGCACACACTCTAATCAGCACAATGCATATATGCATTTTACTTCTCAATGTTAGGGCTCAAACCCAGGCATCATGCAGATTAAGAACACACTGTCCCACGGAAGCTGGTGACATCATGGCTCATGGTAGATCGAGATGGTAGAAAGAGAGAATCAACCCCTGCCAAGGTGTACTGAGACTTCCCACAAGTATGCCATGTGTAAATACATGAGTAAATACATGAGATGAAGCGACTTAAAAATACTTTAGCCTAAATAACTTACAAATTGAAGTTGATTTCTCATAGTTTTGCAGAGCAGGAAGTTTAAGATCAAAGTATCAAGAAATTCAGTGTCTTCATGAGTCTTTACTTAACTGAAAATGTCATCTGTGTTCTCATGTGCTGGAAGGGACGCTTCCCTCTCCTGGGTCTCTTTTCCAAGCATATTAATCTGGGACAGTGGGGATTAGTTCAGTGATACTGACTTGCTAGCTTGCTCATGTCCCTGGGTTGGTCCCCAGCACCACCAACATTAATAAAGCCATTAATCTAAGTCATGAGAGCCCCATCATCACGACTCCTGTTTCAAACGTCTTAGCTCTTGGAGCCTGGAGAGATGGCTCAGAGGTTTCAAGCACCAGCTGCTCTGGCAGAGGAACTGGGTTCAGTTCTCAGCACCCACACCGTGGTTGCTACACAGTGCCTGCAACTCCAGTTCCAGAGGATCAAACACCTTTCTCTGACCTCCATGGGCAGACATGTACACGGAGCACGTACATATGTGCAAGCTCCCGCAAATACATAACAAATAAAAATAAAGAAATCTCTGGGTTTTATTTTTTTAAATACTCCTACTTCTACATATTGCTTCATTGAGGACTACGTGTCATATACTAACTGGGAGCATGGTGTTGGTGAGGAAGACCTACAAACACTCGCGCCTACCACCTCCTTCGGTTTCTGTAATAGAATGTATATTTAGCCTTCTTTAGGCCATAGTTTTTATTATTGTTTGTGTTGTCTGCGATTGTGGGTGAGAGGAATGTATGTGGCACAGCACATATATGTATCAGAGGACAATTTGCAAGAGTCCTTTCTCTTCTACCACCTCCACAGTGACACACTTCCTCCAACAAGGCCACACCTCCTAGTAGTGCCACTCCCTGGGCCGAGCATATTCAAATCACCACAGATATGATAGGAATTCTAGAGGAGCTAGGGTGCTGAGTGATGGATGTGATCATATGTTGTTTGCATGTCTAAAAATTTCAAAGAACAAATAAAAGTTTACAAATATTTCATTAAAAAAGAAAGAAAAAACTCACAATAGCTAAATATCAGTGATAAAACCTAGAAAAATAGAAAAAAATATTTTGTAGTCAACAACTCATGGCTACTGAAGTCATGAATGGTACAGGAGAACCTATCACTGTCACTTCCTTAAGCCAGTGTAGCTCCTTAGCTGTATTCTAGTATCTATCCTTATACCCACAGAAAGGTGCAGCTTTCAACAGTCATCAAAGAAAGCTGCTTTTTTACAGCAGATGAGACCATTGCAGAAAGGCACAAGTTCTCAGAATTCGGAGAACCATGGATCATGTGATGCCCAGCCCCAATGAATATAACTATAACACAACCCGAAACCCGGAAGCTCATAGAACATAGAGGAAGAGAGGGTAGAAAGATGGTAAAAGCCAGAGGGGACTAGGAAATCAGCTTCTTGGCTGTGTCTTCAAGGAAACTACTGCACCCAGGAAATCTCAACAATACGGATGCCTAAACAAGACCTGAATGATAGCACCAGTTGACATTTCAGCATGAACAGAGTGTGTGTGTGTGTGTGTGTGTGTGTGGGTGTAACCACTCCTAAGTGAAGAGGTACAGGCCATTTACTGCTGAGAGAGGGAGAGTCCATCTTCCTTCCTCAAGGATGAGGCCCCTAACTGATTAGCTAATAGCAAGTGGTCAACCCTAGAAACATACATATATTCAGATAATGTATGAAATGGACTCAGCGGGGTTTTTTACATAGTTATTTGTATGTGTATGTATGTATGTGTGTGTGTGTGTGTATAACAATAATAATTAAAGAAAAAAAGAGTCCATGAATTTCAGAGAGTGCCAGGGGGAATAAGAATAAAAGTGATTGGGGAGATAGTATAATTATATCTTAATTAAAAGTAAAACTTAATTTTAAAAGGAGAAAAATCCCCTAGAGACACATTTTTTTTTTTTTACTCTGTGTGTATGTGTGTGTCTGTGTGTGTTCACATGGATACACGTGTGTACACTTGTGGAAGTCAGAGGACAACTTGTAGAAATTGATTCTCTCACTTCTCCAGCCAAGATTCCCATAAAGGAATAAAAGATTCCTTCACTGAGCCAGCATGGTGGTGCATGCCTTTGATCCCAACATTCAGGAAGCAGAGGCAGAAAGTGGGGTTCCCATGGGGGCTCTGTAAGGACTGGGCAAGATGCTGGGCAATGGTAATGCTCGCCTTGAATCCCAGCACTTGGGAAGCAGAGACAGGTGGATCTCTGTGAGTTTGAGGCCAGCCTGGTCTACAGAGTGAGTTCCAGGACAGCCAGGGCTACACAGAGAAACCCTGTCTTAAACAAAGCAAATCAAAACAATGACAAAAAAAATCAAGCAAGAAAAAAAGATTTCTGAAAGCATGATGACTAAAAGTAACTCCAAGAAGAATGTGTAATGAATCTAAGGTGTTTTCGGCAAGCCCCCACCCACCACAAATTCCCACTATGTTGCATTGTGTGGCTTCGCTGCAGCCTGGCTTCTAAACACACAGCATTTAGAGGTCACACTGCATGACCCATCACATCTGTCTTAGCCCAAGAATGGTCCCACCCACAAGGGGACCTCCCTCCTTGATCACCAATTGAGAAAATGCCTTATAGCTGGATCTCATGGAGGTATTTTTCTTTTCTCTTCTCTTCTCTTCTCTTCTCTTCTCTTCTCTTCTCTTCTCTTCTCCTTTTCCCCTCCTCTTCTTTTTTTTCTTTTCTTCTTTTTTTGTTTTTGTTTTTTTTTTTTTTTTCGAGACAGGGTTTCTCTGTATAGCCCTGGCTGTCCTGGAACTCACTTTGTAGACCAGGCTGGCCTTGAACTCAGAAATCTGCCTGCCTCTGCCTCCCTGAATGCTGGGATTAAAGGCGTGTGCCATCATGCCCTGCCCACATTTTTCTCAACTGAAGCTCCTTTCTCTGTGATAACTCCAGCTTGTGTCAAATTGATATAAAACCAGCCAGTACAATTGACCCCTTGTCAACTTGACACACAAACACATCACTATTAAACCTCAACCCTTACTTTCTTATTCATCCCCCAAATCTAAATAACTTTAAAAGTCTCACAGTCTTTGCAAAGTCTTATGTATTAAAATTTCAATCCTGAGGCTAGTGAGATGGCTCAGCAGTTAAGAGCACTGACTGCTCTTCCTGAGGTCCTGAGTTCAAATCCCACAACCACATGGTGGTTCACAACCATCCGTAATGAGATCTGATGCCCTCTTCTGGTGCATCTGAGGACCACTATGTACTTACTTATAATAATAAATAAATCTTTGGGCCGGAGCAAGCAGGGTTGACCAGAGAGAGCAGAGGCCCTAAATTCAATTCCCAATAACCATATGAAGTCCCACAACCACCTGTACAGCTACAGTGTACTCATATACACAAAATAAATAAATAAATAAATAAATAAATCTTTAAAAAATTTTTTCAATCCCTTTAGAATATCCAATCTCTTTTAAAATTCAAAATCTTTTTTTTTTTTTAACACAATGGCCAGGCGGTGGTGGTGCACGCCTTTTTTTTTTTTTTTTAAAGATTTATTTTTATTTATTTTATGCATGTGAGTACACTGTAGCTGTCTTCAGACACTCCAGAAGAGGGCGCCAGATCTTGTTACGGATGGTTGTGAGCCACCATGTGGTTGCTGGGATTTGAACTCTGGACCTTCGGAAGAGCAGTTGGGTGCTCTTACCCACTGAGCCATCTCACCAGCCCTCAAAATCTTTTTACAATTAAAAGTTTCTCAACTGTGGGATCCACAAAATACTTTCTTCCTTCAAGAGGGAAAACTATCAGGGCACAGTCATAATCAAAAGCAAAATCAAACTTCAACTGTCCAATGTCTGAGATCCACTATGATCTTCTGGGCTCCTCCAACAGCTTGGGTCACTTCTCCAGCCCTGTCCTTAGTAGTACAGACCTTGTCTTTTAGGCTCCAGATGCCTGTACTCCACTGCTACTGCTGTTCTTGGTGGTCATCTCATGGTACTGGCATCTCCAAAACACTGCTGTCTTCTGCTGTAACTAGGCTTTGCCAATTGCCTCTCTTCATGGTGCCAAGCCTCAACTCTTTTGCATGACCCCTTCAAGTCCTAGACCATCAATTGCAACTGATGCTGCACCTTCACCAGGGGCCTTCCATGGTCTTTCACAGTGCTGACCCTCAGCTGCTCTTCATGACCTCTTCATACATTCAAAACCAGTACCACCTGTGTGACTCTTACACATTACCAAGTCCAGCCACAGCACAAGGTACAACCTTGGCTATCTCTGGAACACAGCCTCTGTGCTCTCAGAAAACACTTCACCTCAGTGATGCTGGTCTTTTCTTAATCACAGCTAATTTCATAGCTTCAGATAACCAGCATCAATAGTCCCAGTAATACAAAGGTTTCACTTTAGTAGTTCTGGTATCTTGTTAATCACAGCTGATTCTTCAGCCCCAGCTAACCAGAACCACAGAATCTTCACAATCAAAACAGCAATGGCCCTGAAAAGAGTCTTTAATCTTCCCTCTGAAATTTCACAAGCCAGGCCTCCATTGTTTGCATTGCTCTCAACATTATCTTCCCAGCTCCTACACAACATGCCACAGAGCTCTTAACATTGAATGGATCTTCTAGCCCAAAGTTCCAAAGTCCTTCCACAGTCCTCCCCAAAACATGGTCAGGTGGTCACAAGAATACCCCACTTATTGTACCAATTTGTCTTAGTCAGTGTTTCTATTCCTGGACAAAACATCAGGACCAAGAAGCAAGTTGGAGAGGAAAGGGTTTATTCAGCTTACACTTTTTTTTTTCAGCTCACACTTTTACACTGTTGTTTCTCACCAAAGGAAGTCAGGACTGGAACTCAAGCAAGTCAGAAAGCAGGAGCTGATACAGAGGCCATGGAGGGATGTTCTTTACTGGCTTGCTTCCCCTGGCTTGCTCAGCCTGCTCTCTTATAGAACCCAAGATTATCAGCCCAGGGATGGCACCACCCACAAGGGGCCCTCCCCCCTTGATCACCAAATGAGAAAATGCCTTACAGCTGGATCTCATGGAAGCACTTTCCCAACTGAAGCTCCTTTCTCTGTGATAACTCCAGCTGTGTCAAGTTGACACAAAACTAGCCAGTACAAAATCATACAACACAACCGAACACAGTCTGAGATACCTTAGCTCAAATTCAAGACTACTGTCTGTTATGGATTGCAGTATACACACACACACACACACACACACACACACACACACACATATATATATTCTGTTATAGAAATGTAGTAGTTTAATTATAATGGCTTCTACCATTGTCATCTCTCATTTAAGTATCAAGTTAACTGCTCTGCGTGATGAATGGACCTTGTCTTTAATCCCAGCACCCGGAAGCAGAAGCAGGAGGCACTCTATAACTTCAAGGTCAACTTAGTCTACATAACTAAGTTCTAAGCCAGTCAGGGCCATATAGGTGAGACTATATCTCAAAAAAGAAACAAAAACAAACAAAAACCACCTGAAAACGTTAATGTCTTTGCATGCTGTGCTATAAGCACATGTATCTTATTAGCATGCAAATGTGCTTTTACGATTAATTAATAGTAAAATTGTGTATTAATGCAAACAGACAGACAGATAGACAGACAGCACACAAAAGGTCCACAGGTCCTGACTCCTTCAACATCCCTCATTTGTCCCCAGGCAGCAGGAGAGGGAGCCCAGGGCAGAGCTGCAGCGTCCTGGTGAGTATTTCACAGGGAAGCTGAGATTTGAACACCAGAAGAAAAGAATTTTAGGAAGAGCCAGTGTGAAGCAAAGTTTTTTTTTACTGAGAAAACAATTTTTTGTTTGTTTTGGTTAAGAGGGGCTACAGTAGCCTAGGGTCACTGAAGATAACTTTGAACTCCTGATCTTCCAATCTGGCCTCCTAAAGTCTGGGATCACAGGTAAGGCATATCTGCTTGCTTTCAAGCTCTGGATGTCACCTAACACCCCATCTTGATAGTAGGCAAACATCTCTTGCTTGCATTGCTAATCAGGTCTCTGAATGATCTGAGATAAGGGCTGGATAAGGTAGAGCCTCTCGCTCAGCAGAGCTTTGTTATCTAAGTTCCCAGGAAGGTGTTTATCAAGGATTTCGGTTTAGGACTTTGTTTGGCTATAAAACTGTATAGAACCTCTTTAATGATGGGACATGTTATCTACGAAAACTTGAGTTTGTTTCAGGGCAGATGTCACTCATTTAGCTCAGAATAAAGTACCTTATTATTTCCTCAAAGGCAGCATTTTATACTTGATCTTAGCCAAAAGTCAGAGACGTGATGGGCAACATTCTTAAGTAGCTGGTGTCTATCTGCCACGTGCAAGACTGTGAAAAACAAAACACATTAGTGATTATTGTAGAATTAAGCTTCTTTCAAGTCTGTCTTCTTGTTGTTGTTTTGCTTCATACACATTTTTGTTTTGTTTTGTTTTTCTGGTTTTTTGTTTTTGTTTTTGTTTTTGAGGCAGGGTTTCTTTGTATAGCTCTGGCTGTCCTGGAACTCACTTTGTAGACCAGGCTGGCCTCGAACTCAGAAATCTGCTGCCTCTGCCTTCAAATGCTGGGATCACAGGCGTGCGCCACCATGCCCGGCTCATACACATTTTTAAAAATTTTTATTTATTTACTTTATGTATATGAGTATACTGTTGCTGTCTTCAAACACACCAGAAGAGGGCATTAGATCCCATTACAGGTGGTTGTGAACCACCATGTGGTTACTGGGATTTGAACTCAGGACCTCTGGAAGAGCAGTCAATGCTCTTAACCGCTGAGCCATATCTTCAGCCCCTTCATACACTTTTGTTACTTGTTTTATTTATATGAGATTTATATGAGTACACCAGAAGAGGGCATCAGATCCCATTACAGGTGGTTGTGAACCACCATGTGGTTACTGGGATTTGAACTCAGGACCTCTGGAAGAGCAGCAGTCAATGCTCTTAACCGCTGAGCCATCTCTCCAGCCCGTCACATTTGTTACTTGTATATATGTATAATCGTTAGACTTTCCAAATGAATCAACCAATTTATCATACTAATAAGGAAGCTGTTAAATGTTTTAAGGCATGAGGCACAACACCAGGTCCATGTTTCTAGACGGGCATATACAAATACATGTAGGTACCCAAGGAGGTCAGAAGAGGACAAGAAATCCACTGGAGCTGGCATTACAAGCAGCTGTGAGCCACTAGATATAGGTGCTAGGATCTGAACTCTGGTCACCTTTAAGAACAGCAAGTAGGTTGGAAAGATGGCTCAGTAGTTCAAAGTGCTTATTGTTCTTGCAGTTGTCTCAAGTTCAAATCCCAGCACCCTACCACCACCACCACCACTACGTGGCATCTAACAATCGTGGCATCTAACAATCGTCTGTAACTCCAGTTCCAAGAAGATCTGGTGCCCTCTCCTGGACTCCACGGGCACTGCATGTATTTGGTGCACAAATAAATATTCAGGGTAATAAAAATAATAAAAATTTTAAAATTGCTTACAAAAAAAGAACAACAAAAACTCTTATCAACATTCCAAGCTCATATAAATATATTAAAATTTAATTAACAATATACTTAAAAGAAAAGAAAGACATTTACTTCGGGTGCAAGTCCCTTGGAACTGGAGTTGCAGGTGATCATGAGTCACCAATGGATGCTGGGAATCAAACCTGGGTCCTCTGCAAGAGCAAAAAGAGCCCCTAACCACTGAGCCACCTTCCCAGCCCCATGAAGGATGATTTTAAATGAAATTAATAGAGGCAGACATAGTAAATGGTGGATAGTAAGGTTATCCCAAATACTGACAGAAAGGATGCACCTTGGAGGTAGGGGTACAAGAGAGCCTTTCTTTGAATAAGTGATTCAGCCAGCTTATTCATCAGACTTGAGGATCAATTAATTTAATGAGATGAAATATTTAGCAGGGCCTGATAACTCACTCTATAATCCCAAGAACTAGGGAGTCTGATGGCAGGAGAATTGCCCAGTATTAGAAACAAGAGTTAGTTATACACAGAAAACCATCTAAGAATTCAAGCAGATTAAGAAGGTAGTGAGGGGGCTGGAGAAGTGACTCAGTCAAGTGCTTGCTTTTCAAGCAGAAAGACCTGGGTTCTAGTACCAGAGTCCATGTTAAAACAAACAAAAAGTCGGGGCAGCCATCTGAAAAGCCAGGACCATGAGCTACCTTAAGAATTACCACTTTTATTTTGGATAATGGTCAAAGCCTAAGAAAGTTGCTGTGGGCCTTGTCAATTTTTATCTGAAATGACTCCCCACTCCTCTTTTTTCTTTTTCTTTTTCTTCCTTCCTTTCTTTTTCTCTTTCTCTTTCTCTTTCTCTTTCTCTTTCTCTTTCTCTTTCTCTTTCTCTTTCTCTTTCTCTTTCTCTTTCTCTTTCTCTTTCTCTTTCTCTTTCTCTTTCTCTTTCTTTCTTTCTTTCTTTCTTACCACATAGATGCATGTTGACTTCCATTGCTGTACATGCTGGGTATCTTGGGCCATGTTCTATCACTATGAAGAGATATTATGACTGAGACAACTTGGATTAGTTAGATTTCTGTTGCTGTGATAAAGCACCAGGACAAAAAGCAAGTTGGGGAGATGTTGGGGTCCCCTTTTGCACATTGTGTGAAGGTCCTCTTTGTACATTCAGTTGTTGATGGCCAAACCAGGTAGAGAGCTGAGTGCTCGCCAGAACTCGGTATTGTTATTCCTGTGGCCCATTACCAGCCTCATAGTTTGTAAACATTCATTCTTCCTTACTTGCTGGCTGGATTTAATAAAAATCTGACAGCCAATAGCTGAGCAGGAAATGGAAGGTGAACTTCCGTATATAGAGAGAGTCTCTGGGAGAAGACATGAGAAGCAGGAGGTCCATCCAGCAGGTGCAGAGATGGATGGGTGACTCAGAGCAAGCACAGAGGTAGACCTGGCCACCTGGCAGGACGTAAGCCAGAATTAGTCGGCTTTAGCGTAGCTGGGAGGGAGTGCGAGCTAAAGGCTTAAGCTTTAAAATATATGAGTCTCTGTGTCTTTATTTAAACCTCTGGCCAGTCTGTGAAAGTCACATTACAGGGAAGAAAGTGTTTATTTCATTCACAGTTCCATAAACCAGTTCTGAAGGGACCCAAGTACCGCAGGGTATTCCCCTTTGGACCCCAGATTAGGCACGGACCAGACCCAAACACCAATTTCCAAGCACAAACCAAATGCAAAGCGGTTGCTTCATTAAGCAAGGCACAGAGACATGGTGTCTGAATCTGAATCGGACAGACACAATTTTTCTTTTTTTGCAGGTGTCAATTTTAAGAGGGAAAAAAGGGGAGGTGTGTGTTGGAATGGGCTAGGAAGTGTGGTACAGTTCTGATTGGATGTGTTAAGTAGGTAAGTCAAAATAAGGAATTCTGAACGCCGAACCTTGGGGTTTTGATAGTGGACCTTGGTGATCAGTCTCAAGAATAAATCAGTGGACAGATAAGGGAATAGACTTTGGTGGCTGAAAGAGGTAAAATCCAGAGCCCATGGGCACCATGTTTGCCATGCTCAGGCCTGCTAGAACCCTTCAAGATCATCATCAAAAACAGTAAGGGCAGGAACTCACATGGGGCAGGAACCTGGAGGCAGGAGCTGATGCAGAGGCCATGGAGGGGTGCCTCTTTATTGCATTGCTCCATGGCTTGCTCAGCCTCCTTTCTTATAGAACCCAGGACCATTAGCTCAGGGATGGCACCACCCACACTGGGCTGGGGCTCCACCCCTCCATCCATCCCTAATTAAGAAAATGCCTCACAAGCTTGCCTACCACCTGACCATAGGAAGGTGTTTTCTTAACTGAGGCTTCCTCCTCTCATTGACTTTAGCCAGTGTCAAGGTGATATAGAACTATCCAGCATACTCTTATAAAACAAAGCATTTAATTGCAGCTTGCCTACAGTTTCAGAGGTTTAGTCCATTGTTATAGTGGGTAGCATGGTGGCGCACAGGCAGACATGGTCCTGGAGAAGTAGCTGAAAGCTCTACATTCAGATACACAGGCAGCAGGAAAAGAAAGTCCCGGGACCTGGCTTGGGCTTCTGAAACCTCAAAGCCCACCCCCAATGACACACTTCCTTCAACAAGGCCACACCCACCCCAACAAGGCCACATCTCCTAATCTTTCTAAGTAATGCCACTCCCTGATAATTTAAACACTCAAATATGGCGACCTATGGGGGAGCCTCTGGGAGCCATTATTATTCAAACCATAACACTGGCCTTACTCAAAAGTCATAGTGTGATGGCTATTTTTGGTTGTCAACTTTATTACATTTAGAATTAAAATTGGCTAAAACTCAAGCCACAACAGGCAGCTCACAACTGTTGTAACTCCAATTCAAGGGAGTTACAACACCCTCACATAGACACATATGCAGACAAAAGCCAACACACATAAAATAAAAATAAATAAACCTTTTTTAAAAAATCTAAAAAGGAAGTGGAGTCATCTTTATAATCCTGAGAAACCTGTAATTCCAACACTTTTGAGGCTGAGACAGGAGAATTAGGAGTTAAAGGCTAGCCTGGGCTACCTAGAAAGCTCTAGGGAAGCCTGTGCTACTTTGAACATTGTCTCTCAAAACAACAGCAACAACAAGTAATGTGATGGTTTGAATACACTTGGCCCAGAGAGTGTCCAGGAAATATAGCCTCCTTGGAATTGGTGTGGCCCTGTTAGAGGAGGTGTGTCACTGTGGGGTTGGGCTTTGAGATCCATCTCCTAGCTGCCTGGAAGATCCTCCTTGAGATCTTTCTCCTGACCACTTTCAGATCAAGATGTAGGATCCTCAGCTCCTTCTCCATTACCCTGTCTGCCTGGACACTGCCATGCTTCCTGCCATGATGATAATAGATTGAACCTCTGAACCTGTAAGCCATCCTCAATTAAATGTTGTTCTTTATAAGAGTTGCCTTGGTCATGGTGTCTCTTCACAGCAATGGAAACCCTAAAACAGATTGATACCAGGAGTGGGGTATTGCTATGCTAGGCCTGACCATGCTTTTGTTTGAAAGAATGTGGTTGGGGACTTTGGATTTGGAAAGCAGTGGAATGTTTTAAGTGGGCCTTAAAGAGCCTATTAAAAGTCCATTGAACTTTTAGTTTGAAATGAACATAATCCAGAAATGGAGGGCATACCTGTGATCCAGATCTTGAGGCTGGAAGATACTGGCTTTTGATTAGGATCTTGATGTGAGATGGTACACCCTTTTGATATGAATCTTGAGGAAAAATGACCATGAAAAGTTTATGGTCATGGTGATACACATCTTTAATTCAAGGAGACAGGCAAGGAAATCTCTGAGTTCAAGGCCAGCCTAGTACAGAAAGACTTCCAGGTAAAGAAAAACTTATGTCCATGAGAAGTTGTAACATGCTTTTGATCCCTGAACCCAGGAGTCAGAGGTATGGAGATATCAGAGTTTAAGTTCAATCTGCAGAGCATGTTCCAGGACAGTCAAGCTTAGGCAATGAAGGAGTTGGAAAACAGAAAGCTGATGATAACGTAATAGAACAAGGGAGCCATATTTGAGCTCCAGCAAGCAGCAGAACTCAGCAACTTCAGCCAAGTGGCTCTGGCTTTAGAGTAAAGAATAGTAGAGATTACTAGAACAATTGATGCTGGTTAGCTGGAGCTAAGAAATTAGTGGTAATTAAGAAGGGACCAGCATCACTGAAGTGAAATCTTCTGGGAAGTATTTTCTGAGAGCACAATGAAGCTGTGTTCCAAAGATAGACAAGATTGTACCTTGTGCTGCAGCTGGAGTTGGTAATGTGTAAGTACCCAGGTGGTACTGGTTTTGAAGGCATGAAGGGGTCATGTAGAGCAGCTGAGGCTTGGCACTATGAGAGGTTAGGAAAGTCCATTGGTGAAGGTACAGCCTCAGTTGCAGTTGATGGCCCAGGACTGAAGGGGTATTGCAAAGAAGTTGAGGCTCGGCACCATGAAAAGATCCTATGAGAGATGATTGGTGAAGCCTAGTTGCAGCAGACCCCAGCATATTAGAAATGCCAATACCATAGGATAACCATCATGAACAGCAGAAGCAGTAGAGTGGAGTCAATCAGAGCCTAGAATGCTACAGAGAGCAGAGCTGGAGAAAATAACCCAAACTCTTTGGAGGAGCCCAGAAGATCCCATGTGGATTCCAGACACTGGAACAAAAAGCTGACAAAAGTCATGGGATACCTGCTGAGGAAAGCTGCTTACAGAGAGTGGAATCAACCCAAGAGAGGGAAGTTTGTTGCCGTCAACAAAGATGAAGGGAGTTGTAGATCTGAAGAGTCCTTTGACATAAACATGGACATGCTGAGTTTGAAGTTCGACCAGCTGGCTTTTGGTCTTGCTTTAGCCCAGTATTTCCTCACTGTGATGTTTTGGAATAGTAAAGTATGCCCTGTGATGTTAGAGATATGTGATCTGCTTTTTTTTATTTTGATCACATAGGGGATTACTGTTAGGAGATTGCATGAATCTTGAAAGAATCTTTGGACTTTTAAAATATTGTTGAGACTGTTATAGACTATGGGACTTTTGAAGTTGGATGAAATATATTTTTGCGTTATGCTATGGCTAGGTATGGCCCGCATAGACTCATGTATTTGTTTGAGCCTATCAGGGCCAGGAAGTGGAATGTGGTGATTTGAATATGCTTGGCCCAGGGAGTGGCACAACAATGATAACCCTAAGACAACATCTCCATTCATTTATTTACTTATTTGGTTACTTGTTTGTTTGTTTGTTTGTTTTTAAACCACCTAGTCCAATTAGTGCTGCCCATACGGGAATGGGTGTGGAATTATCCAATGGGGCAAGAAGAACCAAAATGAATCTTCGCACCTCCCCACCTCCCCCAGCAGCAGTCAACAGCCTCAGCTAAGGGTGGGACCCCTGGAGCCCTTCCCCGGGTTATGTTGGAATTTTTAACCAGCCTGATCTTATACAAAGCTTATATTGGTAACCATAGCTGCTGCGCACTCATGGGTGCAACGGCTTTGTCATGCGGAGGACACCATTGCTCACCATCCTTCCCCATCTCCCATCTTTCAGCCCAGACTCATCTGCTTAGGGATTGGTGCTGCCCACAGTGTGCTTGCTGAGCTTTCCCACATTAATCACCCATCAAAATGATTCCTCCCCAATGTGCCCACAGGCCAATCTCAACTGAGATTCCTTCTTTGCACATCACTTCAGTGTGTCAAGTTGACAATAAAACAAACCAGCACTTATCCATTTTCTTCATCCTTTCCTTGCTCCAGATCCTAGAGTCAGAGTGGAAGTGGAAGTTTCTGGTTTTGCCATGTGATGCAGACTCACAGGGTGTTTTGCCGAGGCAAGAGTTATGGGAGGACACCTGATGTTTGGAGAGAGTATAAATAGGACTCAGTGGACAGTGATGGGGCACTTGCATAGCTAGCCTTGCAAAGCTTCACCGGTCTTGAGTCTTCACTGATCTTCACTTCATTAAAAGAGACAGGCAGAGAACTTCTCCTGGTGTCCCTTGTTTTGGTTGCTCCCACTGACTCGTGCCAATTCATCCAAGGCCTGGTTGTTTCTGCTGGATCAGGCTGTCAATCCTGATTCATGTTTGGTATTCTGACACCATTGAACTGGACAGCTGGTTGTAGGCTTTAATTTTTCAAACCCTACTTTTTTTTTTTTTTCCGAGACAGTTTCTCTGTGTAGCCGTGGCTGTCCTGGAACTAACTCTGTAGACCAGGCTGGCCTCAAACTCAGAAATCCGCCTGCCTCTGCCTCCCAAGTGCTGGGATTAAAGACATGCACCACCACTGCCCAAACCCTACTTTTTTTTTTTTTTGGCTTTTTTGAGACAGAGTTTCTCTGTGTAGCCTTGGCTGTCCTGGAACTAACTCTGTAGACCAGGCTGGCCTCGAACTCAGAAATCTGCCTGCCTCTGCCTCCCAAGTGCTGGGATCACAGGCGTGCACCACCACCGCCCGGTAAATCCTACTTTTAATATAGGTTCTTAAATGCTTTAACCTCCCTTCTAGCCCACCACCCAGCAGAAGTAGTGGGAAAGAAAAGTTATTAGGCTTCGGACCTGTTTAGAAATCAATCTGTGTTGTCAGGATATGAGCAATTTGGTTCATATGAATCATCCTCATCAACACACCAGTTCAGAAGAAGCTGAGAGGCTCTGCTGTGCTGTTTAGAAGGAGTTCCTTAGGGAGATTTCAATCTCCAATTGTCAGGATACCAGCAGTCCAGTTCAGTAGTGTCAGAATAGCAAACACCAATCAGCAGCAGTGTCATGATCCCATAGAAACAGCCAGGTCTCTGCTGAATTGGCACGAGTCAGCAGGGATGCCAGGAGAAGTTCTCTCAACAAAGTGCAGATCAGTGAAGACGAACTAGAAACCAATGAAGTGTTGCAAAGCTGGCTATGCAAGCCCCTTCCCTGTCCATTGAGTCCGATTTATACTCCCTCCAAACATCACATGCCTTCCCATGGGTTTTGCCTCAGCAAAACACCACATGAGTCTGTCTTGAGAGACCAGATCTTGGGTGCAGACTCCATCTTAGAGAATCTGACCTAAGGTTGAACTCTCTAGCACCAGTTTCTAGGTTACTCCCCAAGAAACCTGTACCTCCAGGTTACAGGGCTGCCCCTGGCATTTCACTTCCTAACAACCACCAATCAGGAGGAAAGTGGAAGTTAAGTTTATGGTTTGGCTCCCAGCATGAGCCAATTATTTTAAAGGGCAACAAAATTCCTTAACAGCACTCCCACCCCCAATCAGCCAGGCTAGAAACCCCTTTACTTGCTTGTCATTTCCTATAAAACCTTGTCCCACTGAGAGCTCAGGCTTCACCCTCTATTTCTGCTGTATCAGAGACAGAGGAGAGGCCCAAGCTTGAGACTGAATAGAGACCCTAATGCAATTGCATCGGAGATGGCTCCTAGGTGGTCTTTTGGGGCTCAAGAACAAGGCATGACAGTTTTAGCAAAACTCCACATGAGTCTGGATCAGGTGACATATCTGGAAACTTTCACTCCACTCTGCCAATCAACCCAGGTCCAAGCAAGCGGCAAGAAGCCACCAGAACACCACCAAAAGTTTTTTGGCACATCTCTCTAAGAAGTCACAACAAATGATGACCAGTTAGCGTGGCAAGGTGTACCGACACCATCCAGCATCGTCCACTGTCTGTTGGGTTGTATTTATATTCCTTCTAAACTTCATGTGTCCTTTGATGTGTCTGCTTTAGCAAAGCATCCTTTCACCTGTGTGCCCCAGCGAAACATCATTTGACATAACTGACTTTCCAAAGAAAGCAGAAATTTCCACTTCAGCTGGTATCCTGACAACAAAGACTGGAATTTCCCTGCAAAGAACTACTTCTAAGCAGGTCCACACCCCCATGTCCTATTTACCATCCTTTTTCCTTACCTTTGGACTGTGGGCTAGAAGGAGGGACTGGGAGTCAAAGAGTTTGAAAACCCTTATTAAAGTAGGTTTTGAAAAATCTAAGCCTACACAGATTATCCAGAGTCTCTCTGTTGTAGATTTTGTTAGCTTTGCGGTAGTTACATAAAAATCACTATTGTTCCACTCCTATCTATCTAGTTTGTTCAGAGTTTTCTTCATAAAGGGATGTTTTATATAACTAAAGATGTAGGTTAGTGATGGAGTCTTTGCCTCATGCCGGAATTATAGCCCTCCAAACCACTCATGTATACATAGTGGCTTGCAGTGACAGGGTTTCTCCATGTAGCCCTGGCTGTCCTGGAACTCACTCTGTAGACCAGGCTGGCCTCGAACTCAGAAATCCACCTGCCTCTGCCTCCCAAGTGCTGGGATTAAATGTTGTGCTCCACCACTTCCCTGCAAGTGATACTTTTTTTAAAAAATGGTTTTAGAGCTTTATTGTAGAAAGGCAGAGAGAAAGAGAGAAGGTAGAAAGAGGGAGAGAGGCTGGCCATGGCCATGTGGAGAGAGGGGGGAAGGGAGAGAGAGAGAGAGAAGTGTGATACTTCCTTTGAGACAGGTTCTATCTCTCCCCTGCTAGCCTGAAACTCACTATGGAAACCAGGCTGCCTGTAAACTTGTATCAATCCTTCTGACTCTGGTTCCCAAATTCCGGGGTTATAGGTGTGACTCTGGTAAAAGTATTTGGTAAAAGTATTGAATTTTATCAAATATCTTCTTTTGTATCTAGTGAGGTGGTTATATAGTTTTTGTGCATGTATATATGTGTAATGTATGCATGCGCTTACATGTGTCTATAGGTTTGCTTCATCTTCAAACCATGATATTGTGCTTCAGTGAGAGACTTTCCTTATCTCAAAAAAGGAAGTAAATAAGAAAATGTGCACTGAGCTGGGTGGTGATAGCACAGAGCTTTAACCCCTGCACTTGGGAAGCAGAGGCAGGCAAAAAAGGAAGGAAGGAAGGAAGGAAGGGAGGGAGGGAGGGAGGGGAGAGAGAGAGAGAGAGAGAGAGAGAGAGAGAGAGAGAGAGAGAGAGAGAAGGAAAGATGGACAGTCTATACATCAGAAATTTGCATACAGCTCAATATGATGACATAAACCTGTAGTCTTAGCACATGGAGCCCAGAGAATCGTCAAGTTTGAGATAAGTGTAGATACTGAGACTTTGTCTTTACACAAAATGACAAAACATAAGAAACCCAAACAAACAAATACAAAGAACTTCCACAGAAAAAATGGTGTGGATTAGTGTGCATAAAATCTTAACAACCTCGTCACCACAGACACTGAGCAAACGGGGGCCTCCTTCAGGCACCAGGTTTCTTTCCGATATTAGAATCAGCCCTACCACAGAAGGCTAGGTGCAATTTCTGAGAACTTCTAGGCAAGACTAACCACAATCCGGAAGTTACTCAACGACCCCTGTGTTTCTTCATCTATTTTCTTTTCTCTGGCCGAGTTGTTGAAATCTTCCTCACTCATCAGCTTTATCTAGGAATCCTACTTTAATCCTCTTCTCCCACTCCAGACTCGGCCCTACTAATATTATTTCACTATTTTCTCATTTAATAGTTCGATTAGCCCCATACACTGCCTATACCATTCCCGTCAAAACACTTTATGAAGCTGGAAGGCTGAGAAGGAAGGATCACTAAGAGTGGTCTGCTTAGTGAGTTCCCACCTAGCCTGAGTGATAGTGTAACTATGTCATGGAACCAAACAAACAAAAGATTCCCTTATGCAAAACACAACAACAGCAACCCACTCACATTTTAACCAGAAATGTAGTAGGGAGAGAAAGGCAGACGGAAGCAGGATATTGTCCCTGGCCCACATGAGTTCAGTGGATGCCAGCATAACCCACAAGCGATGGACAGACCCTAGAACTCCAAGTCTGCAGCGCACATGGAGTTACCAGTGTTGTAGGGTATTCACCCGAGACAACTGCTCGGACATGGGCTTAAGACAATAGAAAGTCTATGACTTGGCCCACAACTACACTGAACGTTCAGGATCCCATTGTCACACAGAGCCTTTCTCAGGATCAGCTTGCAAGCAAGCAAGCAAGCAAGCAGTCAAACAAACAAAAATAAAAATTAAACAAACAAAAAACCCCACTACCACCACCAACAGCAAAAACCCATGTCCTGGGCTGATGTGCTTCCGGCAACAAGAACAGTTAGCTCGAACTGGGGCTACAGAAGCCAAAAAGCAAGTACATTTAGAAACGTTCCCACAACTATGGTAGGTGGTACCTTCTACATGCTGAGTTTTATAGCCTAAATGGCACTTGCATCATGGAGTCCGGAGTGATAACCGGGGGCATACTAAGGTCTGGGACCCTGTTATATGTAGGAAAAATATTTATTAAGGGATATTTAAAATTATTTTTAAAATTATTTATTTGTATTTATGTTTTTATGGGTACAAATGCTGTGCCTACTTGTATGTATGTATGCATGTATGTATGTATGTGTGCTGTGTGTGCCTGGGGCACACAGAAGTCAGAAGAATGTCTCTGATCTCCTGGAACTGGAGTTATGGATTGCTGTGAGCTACCACACGGGTGCTTGGAATCCAACCTGGGTCCTTTATGGGAACAACAGGAGCTTTTAACTGCTGAGCTACCTCTCTAGCCTCGAGGGACAATTCTTAAAACATACGTTTCAGTGGAGCACCCTCTATACAATCTGGGGTGACCAATGTTTTACAGTTGGGGCATTCAACTTTCTACATAGCAATATGGTGTTGTCATTGACAAATGTGTCGGGCCAAATTCACAGTTATTCTGCGATGTATATGGCTAATGGGCTGCAGACTGGACACCTATGGTAGGTGTTATTCCGTGTTACACTAGAAAAAAAAAGAGAAGAGGGCACCAGATCCCATTACAGATGGTTGTGAGCTGACATGTGGCTGCTGGGAATTGAACTCAGGAACTCTAGAAGAGCAGTCAGTGCTCTTAACCGCTGAGCCATCTCTCCAGCCCAAAGTAATGCTCTCTAGCCTTGGGATCTTCTGTCTCTGTTTCTCTTTTTCTGTCTCTGTCTGTCTGTCTGTCTGTCTCTGTTTCTCTCTGTGTCCGTCTTCTCTAACAGGAAATGCCTTCCTGTCATCTCAGCAGGAGGAGGATCAGGAGGAAGAGAGCAGCGGGTGCTACATGAGGCCCTGTCTGAAGAATGACAAACCAGGGCTGGAGAGTGGCTCCATTGGTGATGTGCTTGCCCAGGGTGCACGAGGCCCGGGGGGCGGGGTGTTCCCGCCCCAGCATTTCTGGACAGGAGTCTTCTTTAGCTTCTTTCAGATATTGGAACCAGCCGTTCTTCTATGGAAGGGTGGGGTCATTTCCTAGGACTTCTGAGCAAGATTAAGCTTGAAAGAGAACAAAGAGCCATTTAACATTCACTCGGGTGGGTTTCATTGTTTATTTGTTTGATCTACATTAGTACACTGGACTCTTCTCCCTCTGGCTTCTATTTACCTAGGACTCTGCTGTGATCTCCTCCCATTGTGAACTCAACCCAGTGCTCTAGTCGATATTATTTTAGTATTATGCTAAGAGTGTTTCAGAAGTCTGATTACAGTCCATCCATTGTGTGAACTATTGCTATTAAAACCCTTTCTCAATATTGATGGTAAACACCTGTAATCCCAGAGTTCTGGAGGCTGAGGGACAAGTGCCATGAATTCAAGGCTATATAGGAAGTGCCAGATCAGACATAGCTATGGTGTAAGACCTGCCTCCACAATGAAAAATAATAATAAATCACCCCAAATGCACTCACACTTCACCAGAGGCCGAGTAGAGGGAGGAAGCGAGACAGAGAACAAGTTTCATCACCTGTCTAAGTGGGTGCCAGGTTTCACCTCGCAGCTGGCTGAACAACTCCGCCTACAGCCCAAGATCTGTGGCATATACAGTAGCTGGGAGCATTTCTAGTGTAAGTTTAGATACTCTTCCTTCTGTAGCACTGGCTTGGTGTCTTAGTCAGGGTTTCTATTCCTGCACAAACATCATGACCAAGAAGCAGTTGGGGAGGAAAGGGTTTATTCAGTTTACATTCCCACATTGTTGTTCATCACTGAAGGAAGTCAGGACTGGAACTCAAGCAGGTCAGGGAGCAGGAGCTGATGCAAAGGCCATGGAGGGATGTTTCTTACTGGCTTGCTTCCCCTGGCTTGCTCAGCCTGCTCTCTTATAGAACCCAAGATTATCAGCCCAGGGATGGCATCACCCACAATGGGCCCTCCACCCTTGATCACTAGTTGGGAAAATGCCTTACAGCTGGATCTCATGGAGGCATTTCCTCAACTGAAGCTCCTTTCTCTGTGATAACTCCAGCCTGTGTCAAGTTGACACAAAACCAGCCAGTACAATTGACCCCTTGTCAACTTGACACACAAACACATCACTAGTTAGCCTCAACCCTTAGTTCCTTATTCAGCCCCAAGATCTAAATAACTTTAAAAGTCCTACAGTTTTTACATATTCTTAAATTTTCAATCTCCTTAAAATATCCAATCTCTTTTAAAATTCAAAGCTCTTAACTATGGGCTCCACTAAAATACTTTCTTCCTCCAAGAGGGAAAAATATCAGGGCACAGTCACAATCAAAAGCAAAAACTAAACTCCAACTGTCCAATGTCTGAGATCCAACTCACGATCTTCTGGGCTCTTCCAAGGGCTTGGATCACTTCTCCAGTTCTGTCCTTTGTAGCACACAGCTTGTCTTTTAGGCTCCAGATGCCTGTACTCCACTGATGCTGCTGTTCTTGGTGGTCATCTCATGGTACTGGCATCTCCAAAACACTGCTGTCTTCCGCTGTAACTAGGCTTTGCCAATTGCCTCTCTTCATGGTGCCAAGCCTCAACTCTTTTGCATGACCCCTTCAAGTCCTAGACCATCAATTGCAACTGATGCTGCACCTTCACCAGTGGCCTTCTATGGTCTTTCACAGTGCTGACCCTCAGCTGCTCTGCATGACCCCTTCATGCCTTCAAAACCAGTACCACCTCTTACACATTACCAAGTCCAGCCACAGCATAAGGTACAACCTTGGCCATCTCTGGAACACAGCCTCTGTGCTCTCAGAAAACACTTCCCAGAAGATTTCACCTCAATGATGCTGGTCTCTTCTTCATCACAGCTAATTTCTTAGCTTCAGCTAACCAGCATCAATAGTCCCAGTAATGCAAACTTTTCACTTTAGTAATTCTGGTATTTTGTTAATCACAGCTGATTCTTCAGCTCCAGCTAACCAGAACCACAGAATCTTCACAATCAAAATAGCAATGGCCCTGAAAAGAGTCTTTAATCTTCCCTCTGAAATTTCACAAGCCAGGCCTCCATCTTCTGCACTGTTCTCAACATTATCTTCCAAGCTCCTACACAACATCCCACAGAGCTATTAACACCAAATGGATCTTTTAGCTTAAAGATCCAAAGTCCTTCCACAGTCCTCCCCAAAACATGATCAGGTTGTCACAGGAATACCCCACTTATTGTACCAATTTGTCTTAGTCAGGGTTTCTATTCCTGCACAAACATCATGACCAAGAAGCAGTTGGGGAGGAAAGGGTTTATTCACACTTCTACATTGCTGTTCATCACTGAAGGAAGTCAGGACTGGAACTCAAGCAGGTCAGGAAGCAGGAACTGATGCAGAGGCCATGGAGGGATGTTCTTTACTGGCTTGCTTCCACTGGTTTGCTCAGCCTGCTCTCTTATAGAACCCAAGACTATCAGCCCAGAGATGGTCCCACCCACAAGGGGCCTTTCCCCCTTGATCACTAGTTGGGAAAATGCCTTACAGCTGGATCTCATGGAGGCATTTCCTCAACTGAAGCTCCTTTCTCTGTGATAACTCCAGCTGTGTCAAGTTGACACAAAACCAGTCAGTACACTTGTATTTAAGAAAAACAAATGTATTAAGGATCACATTTTTTCCCCCTAATTGACAAATAGAAAATTTTGATGTTGTTTGGTAGCATACTCAACTATCTTCTCCACTAGATGTCGCTGTTGCACTTTAAAAATGAATATGCTACACTTGCACTAAGAAAGTAACATTATTTAGCCCATGGACAGGGACTCCTGTCCTCCCTCCCTTTCTCCTTTTTTCCACAGCAGGACATGGTGGTGTTTGCCCGAGTTTTATTACCCCAGGAGGAAGTAGAAAGATTTAGAGTTTGAGGCCAGGCTGAACCATGTGAGATACTGTTTGGGGGAAAAAAACCAAACCAAACCAAACCAAACCAAAAACACCAACAATCAAAAATAGGAAAGAGAAGAAAGGAGAGGGGAGGAGGGAGGGAAGGAGGGATGGGAGAGGGAGGGAATACCACTAAGACCCAGACACAATGGAGCACTCAGCACTCAGGTGGCAGAGACAGGGGCATTTCTATGAGTTCAAAGCTAACCAAGGCTACACAGTGAGACCTTGTCTCAGAAAAGGGAAAGAAACCTCATCAGGGGTTCTTATCAGTAGGCAAGTATTCAAAAGGAAATGGGGTAAGATTTTGTTGCACAGTTTTGTGTGTCCAGAAGATAAAGAAAAATCCAAAGTCTATTGAGGAACGGCTGAAACAGGGACAAGCAATGGACCCTAAAGAATTAGAATTGTCAAAAAAAAAAAAAAAAAAAAAAAAAAAGGGGCTGGTGAGATGGCTCAGTGGGTAAGAGCACCCGACTGCTCTTCCGAAGGTCCAGAGTTCAAATCCCAGCAACCACATGGTGGCTCACAACCATCCGTAACGAGATCTGGTGCCCTCTTCTGGAGTGTCTGAGGACAGCGTACTTACATATAATAAATAAATAAATCTAAAAAAAAAAAAAAAAAAAAAAGAATTAGAATTGTCCTAGGAATCCCATACCAGAGCTGAGAATGGGCTGAACTCTGCCCCCAGGATGGGAATCAGACTGCCAAGTCACCATGCCCACAGTCCCCAGCTGAATCTAGTCCTTGGGCCTCTGGTTCATTTTGTTTCTTCCAGAAAGACTAAGAGTATGAGGGTTTAGCTCTCCAGTTCTGCCTAAAGTATAAGTAAGCCCAGATTCTTTTAGTGGTTCTCAATTTCTTTTTAAAATACAGAGACCATAAAATAGAGGCTCATAGACCTAAGTGGCTGGCAAGGCAGCTGGTCTGTCTACTAAAGCATGCTGATTTTCATGTTAGGCCTTTATTTTCTCCTCTTCTTCCTCCTTTTCTTCTTTTTAATTACTTGATTCTAGGACTCGATCTCATAAAGAAGTTCCTTTTTGGTGAATCGTTTTGTGGTGAGGCAAAATGGCAGGGAAAGAAAGGACACGAAGAGGGTAGGGAGACCCCAAACTCTAGAGTCTGGGTGAAGCCTCCCACTTGAGAATCAAGGTTTTCAGCCCAACTAACCTTCGCTGTGAAGGTTGCCGGTAAAAACGATTTCTTTTTTCTTTTCTTTTCTCCTTTTGTCTTTTCTTTCTTTCTTTTTTCAATTTCTTTTATGTAGAAGCACTTCAAGAAAGCATGTTCAAGGAACCACAAGCCAGTTAGAAGGTATGACTCTGGGTAGCATGCCACCCTTCTCCCAGGTGCCCACAGCAGAATTATTGGCTTAGTTTGCAGTGAGGATACCCTATTTTCCTGTCTCCACATCTACAGTTTTTTGCCTTATGACTTTGTTAGCCTGTCTGGTTGCCTTCAGGAGCTAGCCTGGGATCTCATTTAAACTCCTTAGCAATCCTTTGAAGATAAGTCCAGAATGCACCTAAGTCCTATCTATGGCTAAAGAAAACAGAGTCAAGTGAAGCTAGGCGTTCCTTTGTGGAGCTGAGCAACTTCAGGTGTAAGCAGAAATGTAAGTTATTAATGTCTTTAAGTCTCTTCTCTCTTCCTCCTGCCCGTCTGTGTGCATGTTCCATGTGTGTATGTTCGTGTGTGCGTGTGTGTGTGCATGCTGGTGCCATAATCCCATGAGGTAAGTGTGGTGGTCAGATGACAACCTCAGGTGTCAGTGTTAACCTTCTACCTTGTTTGGGACAAGGTTTCTTGTCCATTGCTGGGCATTCCAAGCTACCTGGCCCGGGAGCTTCCAGGAGTCTCCTGCCTGCCTCCCACCTTACTGTAGGAGCCCCGGGATTACAAACATATCCTACTGTCTCTGGCTTTACAGGGGATCCAGGCCCAGGCCTCATGTCATGCAGCGAGTACATTACCCACCAAGCCATCTCTCCAACCTTTAAAAATGCCTTTTAATAAACTTCCCATGTTCTAGACTGGCTTTTCCTGAAACTCCTTTCTGTGGTGAATCCAAGGATCTAGCTTTACCTGAGTCGCTGAAGGCTTAAAGGAATTCCTAACATTGCTTGCTGTATGTAAGGGCAGGAAGCAGTGTGCGGCGTCTCCCACCCCTCTCACCACCATGCACACACACCTGACAGTTTGACTCTGCAGCCTGTTTGGTTTACAGCCCAGGGCCAACCTTCTGTTGCTGAAGGTGGTTAGAAAACGTCTCATCTTCTTTCCTTTATTTGTTGACCCGCGTTGTGATGCAGTTGCTCAAAACGTCAAGTACAATAAAGTTCAATGTTAAAATAATTAGATAAAAAATTCTTTATTTAAATAACTGCAAAGACAAGAACTTAATTTCCTTTTGCTATACTAACAAAATGGGGGTAGGGGTAGGAGTCCTAGACTATTCTGAGCTATGATATTTTTTTCCCTTCTTCCTGAAGTTAGGTTGAAACCTAACAGACTTGGGCACAGTGGGATTCTGGCAGAGTGCTTCTCAGGTAAGGTGCAAGTGCCCCACAGGATTGCCCAGCTGACATCACCCTGCCAATGGTAACACAAGCAGACAGGCGAACAACAGGCCCTCACACAGAGAGAAAGGGAAAAGGAAGCTCCTGGTGTGTGTGTGCTGACTTGCTTCATGGGGCTCATCAACACTTTGAAGAAAAAAGATGTTTTTTAAAAATCTCCATCTGTCTAGAAATTGAGGGGGGGAAAAAAGCCTCCTGAATCTTATATAGGGAAAGAACATACCATGAAATGTTTAAACTATCCTGAATAAACTATGTCAAAATATAAAATAGTTCTGAAGGACTAAAATGCAACATTGAAACCGAAAGGGATTTTTGTTGTTGTTGTTTGTTTGTTTCTGAGACAGTGTCTCGGGTTTCCCTGGCTGGACACCTTTCTGTAGACCAGGCTGACCTCAAGAACTCACAAAGATCCCAGGTGTGTGCCACCACCACCCAGATTGAAATTTTGTTTGTTTGCTTGGTTTGTTCTTGTTTTTTTGTTTGTTTGTTTGTTTTGTTTTTAAGATTCCACATCAATAGCCTACATTTTTGTCTTTTTGAGACAGGTTAGCATCAATTCATAGAGACCACCTGCCTCTGCCTCCCCAGTGCGGGATTAAAGGTGTGCGCCACTGCGCATGCTTGGTTTACAAACCGCTTTCAAACAGCATCGTGAGGATTTGGGTTTCTTTGAAAAACACAGAACTATTCTGTGACTATGTTTTTGTTTTAATGCGAGGCTGCCGCAGATTGTCCACTTGTGCTCCAGCAGGGGTGGGATTTTGCCAGCAGCAGGGAGGTTCTGTGATGGTGTGACGTTTGGAATTCTGGGGACTTTTGAGAGAGTATATAAAAGCCAGGCTGGAGAATTGGCTCAGCAGTTAAGAGCACTGACTGCTCTTCCAGAGGTCCTGAGTTCAATTCCCAGCAACCACATGGTGGCTAAAAACCATCTGTACTGGGATCTGAAGACAGCAACAGTGTGTGTAAAACAAATAAATCCTAAAAATAAATAGATAGATAGATGGATAGATGGATAGATGGATGGATGGATGGATGGATGGATAGATAGACAGACAGACAGACAGACAGATGCTAAGGCCCCAAGAGGTGGGTTTGTTGTTGGTGGTCTGCTGTTGGTTGCTGTTTGTTAAGTAGTCTTGTGCGAAGAATGAGGAGGAGGAAGAAGAGGAGGGGGGAGGAGGAAGTGGAGGAAGAGGAGGAGGAGGAGGAGGAGAAGAAATTAGATATCCTGACAGCAAAGATAAAACTTGCCCCAAAGAACTCAATACCCCTAACCGGTAGTAAGTAGTCTAGTGATAATGTCTCACCCTTTCCCACTATTCTGTTTTTCATCTCCTATCTAGTCTTAGGGTGTTGAAAGTGTGGGAGGATGGTGGAAGAAAAAAGAACTCAGAAATTAGACAAAGTACTAAATGACAGGTTACAAAACAACCTCATCCCCCTATCTCCCACCCCTCACCCCCACGCTGGAGGGACAGCTCCGTAGTTAAGAACATTTGTTGTTCTAGGACTAGGTTTGATTTCCAGCACCCACATGATAGCCAACCACTGTCTGCGACTCCAATTCCAGGGGCTCTGATACCTTTCCTGACTCCACAGGCTAGTGCACACAAAAGGTGCAAGAACATACACTTAGGCGCGCGCGCGCGCACACACACACACACACACACACACACTACATTTACATTTACATTTACATTTACATGTTGATTTTATTTATTTGTTTGGCTGCTCTGGGCTATAGACCATGCCTCAAATTCATAGGAATTCAACTGTCTCTTCCTCCTGAGTGCTGGGATTAAACGTATGTGTTACCACTGCCCAGCAAAATAAATGTTTAAAATTAAAAAATATTACATGTATTTATTAAGTGTGTGTGTGTGTGTGTGTGTGAAAGAGAGAGAGAGAGAGAGAGAGAGAGAGAGAGAGAGAGAGAGAATGCACATATGCATACCTTAAAGCATTTATGGAGGTCAAAGGACAACAGGATCACCATCACAAGTCTCTCTTCCCACCTGTGGCTCCCAGGGATTAAACTCAGATCCTCAAGCTTGTCGCTGAACACCTTTACCTACTGAGCCATTTCACCCACACGATATCCCATTTTAAAGACCAGTAGCTAAGTTCAAAAGGGCAGAAGTAAAGAAATAATAGTTAAGAGCAAAAAATGAGGTAGAAAATGGACATTCAATAGAAAAATATACTAATCACTGAAAATCTTCAATTCCAGCACTTGGGTGGCAGAGACAGGCGGATCCCTGTGAGTTCCAGGCCAGCCAAGGCTACCTAGTGAGAATTTGTCCAGAAAAAAAAATTTTTTTAATTAAAATTAGGAGTTGGAGGCCTGCTTGGGATAGAGATCCTGTCTCAAAGATCCAGAAAATGAAAACCAAGGGAAGAAGATGGGCCACCCACAAGATCCTGCCCTAGAGGCTCCTGATCTGTTACACAGAAGAAGCCTGAAGACCTCAGGGCCTGGCAATAGCTGCCTTGTAGATTTGACTGGGGACAGACTCACCAGAGACTTTATGTGCCTGCTCTGGACTGGGAGCTTCCAGGACCCAAGCAGCCATTGCAGGCAGGAGTGGGGTGGAATGGAGGAACCCCATTCCTGTCTTAGCTTCTGAGAAGTTGGCTGCAGAGAGGAATTTATTCTTTTCTTTTTAAAAACTTATTTATTTATTTTATGCATATGAGTTCACCACCATTGTTTCTTCAGACACACTAGAAGAGGGCACCAGACCCCATTGCAGATGGTCATGAGTCACCATGTGGTTGCTGGGAATTGAACTCAGGACCTCTGGATGAGCAGCTGGTGCTCTTACTCGCTGAGCCATTTCTCCAGCCCGCAATTTATTCTTGAAGCTACTTTTTGCCTGACTGACCTGCAACTCCAGTGGGTAACCCACAGACTTGCTCCCTAAGAGACTGCACTATTTTTTGGTACACACAAGGAGTCTGAGAATTCTTAGAACTGCAACGGTGCTCAGTGGCTGCTACCTGCTCCATGTAATCCTGATTGGCAGACCGTTTTATCCTCTTTAAAGCTGAAAATCCTCAATTCACAACTAAGTCCTTCTCCTCTGTACCCTTCACTGTCTGCTCACTCTGTTCTTTGAGGAGGATGGTCAAGAAGCTCGTGGGGACAGGTGATGGTCTCTACCAACTGCCTCAGCCCTATCTAAAAAGAAAGAAACAAAGAAAAGAAGGAACAAAAGAAGGGAGGGTGGGAGATAGGGAGGGAGGAAAGGAAAGAGGGAGTAAGGGGAAGGAAGGGAGGGAGGGAAGGAGGGAGAGAGGAAGGGAGGAAGGGGGAGGGAGGGAGGAAGAGAGGCAGGCAAGGGGGGGAAGACACATGTGTAAAAGCAGTAATTCAAAGCAGAAGACAGAGACTGGAGAGATGGCTCAGCGGAAGATACAACGAAGGCAGATACAAAACAAGAACCAGACCAAAAAACAATAGAAAGAAAAACAGAAAAATGAATGTTAGAAACCAAAAGCCGGTGCTTTCTTTTTTTAAATTTAGTAATGTATAAATTGATTTTTGTTTTCTATGTCTTGGGCAGTGAGATTCAAAATAGGTAATTGGTTATTATCAAGACTATTTGAAATTTTAATTTAAATACTAGCTAAGGGCTGGAGAGACGGCTCAGCTATTTGAGAGGACCCAAGTTTGATCCCTAGTTTGTATGTCAGATGCCTCACGACACTCTATATAGCCCAGTTCTAGTGGGGGATCTAATGCATCTGGCTTCCAGCAAGTCATTCATGTACACATGTCTACAATATGGACACACGGACACACACACACACATACACACACACGCACGCGCAGAGTTAAAAACAACAAAAATAAATCTTTCAAAAAAAAAAAAAAAGTAAAATGCAGGCCAATCCTCTTAAGCGTTTGATTTCTTCTGTGAGGTTTGAGAAAGTCTTTTCTATATGGAAACGTCACACTAGTTCAACAGAGGAAAGACTGATTGCAGCTGAAGAGTTCAGAATGCAGTCGTAGCCTAGTGATATAGCTAAACAATAAGAACAAAACAAAAAACCCAAAGGACTAAAACTGCTTTCTGGGCTCTTTGTGGTTTTCGGGTTTTGTGGCACTGAGCTTTGAACTTAGGGCCTCTTACAGAATAGATCAGCCCCCAGCACCAAGCTGCACCCCCACAGCTGTTCTTTATCTTTTTATTTTGAGAAAGGTTCTCTCTAAAGTATCCAGGCTGTCATTGAACTCACTCTAGATGCCTGATGGACTCTAAATTTTCCATCTCTGTGCCTTGGCGTTCTGAGCAGTGGGGATTACAAACCTGTACCAATAGGCCTGGGGTGGGCGGGCAGTCACTGAGTTTGAGACAATCCACTAAGCACACACAATGCATGTTTTATTCCATATGAACACTATTCTTTAAGAAAAAAAAAATAGGGCTGGCGAGATGGCTCAGTGGGTAAGAGCACTGACTGCTCTTCCAAAGGTCCTGAGTTCAAATCCCAGCAACCACATGGTGGCTCACAACCACCCGTAATGAGATCTGACGCCCTCTTCTGGTGCATCTGAAGCCAGCTACAGTGTACTTTCATATAATAATAAATAAATCTTTGGGCCAGGGTGAGCAGAGTTGACCAGAGTGAGCAGGACAAGAGGTCTTAAAAATTCAATTCCCAACAACCACATGAAGGCTCACAACCATCTGTACAGCTACAGTGGACTCACATACATAAAATAAATAAATAAATCTAAAAAAAAGAAAAATATTTCTGTATTTAACTGTATATCTTCACTAGCATTAAAGTATTTACTAACTAGCCATAGACATCCCAGAGAACCCACCAAAGGAGATGAAAGGCAGAGGCAGCCCCTAGCATCTTTGCACATTTCCTTTTCATGCAGATAGGATGCGTGAGGATGGATACGTACCAGGCCAGAAGCTCCCACGACCTGACCACTGATTAGCTCAAGTGCTGCCTGTCTGTGTTTGTGATAAAACCACAGCCCAGCCTGGCTCCTTCACTTCACCAGCCTCTGCCCCGCCACTCCTGCAATAATCATTGTCGTGTGTTGTTTCATGGCTGTCCTGCCCCTCAGTGCCCCTCCCCAAATCTCTTCAAGAGAGCAGCTCCCACGAGTCACATGGAATGGGGCTTGTACCCTTCCTAATGTTTTTTTAGATGCAGTTTGGTTGTTGAGGTTTATTTTCAGTGCTAAGGATCAACCTCAAGGCTCAGACGAGGCAAGCCCTCTGCCGCTGAGCTGCATCCCTTGCCTTGAGCTCAGTCTTTATAATCTTCCTAATTTCTTTCAATGTCATTGTAGTTAAGCTGTGCTTTTGTAGAGTTGCTGTTCTGGTGCTTAGGATAAACCCAGGGCTTTCCTCTTTCTAAGTGTGTGCTCTTCCTCTGAGCCATTAATTAATCAGTTACTACGCGCTACCTCCAGCTGCCACTATTTAATATATTTATTCTAGTGCTATTTTTAAATAGTTAATCTTTTTGTTATTTTAACTACGTGTGCGTGAGCTGTGAATGCAGATAGATTCCCCTTTGGAGCTAGAGTTGCAGGTGGCTGCGAACCACTAGATGTGGATGCTGGGAATCAAACTTAGGTCTTCTGGATGGACAGTCAGTGCTCTTAACCGCAGAGCCGTCTCTCCATCTGTAACGGACTCTGATGCTCTCTTCTGGTCTGTCTGAAGACAGCTACGGTGTACTCATATACATAAATAAACCTTTAAAAAACTGTGCTTTTGTATCTCCATCTAAAGTTATCCCTGGGAAACATCTGCACACACAGGGCAGGCTAATGGATGTGCTGGGGACGTGGAGGAACAGGCCTGCGAGCCCAGCTTCTGGGGGTGGGAGCAGGAGGGACAGCATTCCAAAGTCAGGCTAACAAGTTACATTACCGTCAGAGGAGTTCCTTCCGTGATAGATCTGTTGGAATCTAGGATCAGAGGACAGAAATGGCTTTAGATTGCAAGATGGGACAACCTGCTGTGCTTTGCAGCAAAGGATTCTGTGTTGCTTCATTTATCATTTTTACAAACATTTAAAATTTTATTTAGTTGTGCATATGTGTGTGCACTCATGTGTGTGAGCACTTTGTGTGTGTGTGTGTGTGTAGGTCAGACGATACTGTGTGGGAGTCAGCTCTTTTCTTCAACCCTGTGGCCCTGGTCAAGCTCACTAAAACATCTCTCCAGTCCTCATGGTGCTTTTCGTTACTGTTTGACATGGGGTCTCATACAGCCCAGCCTAGCCTCAAACATTTTATGTAGCTAAGGCTGTCCTTGAACTCCCAGTCCCCCTTGACTGCCCCTCGAGGGCTGAGACTGCAGTTCTGAATCACCGGACCCAGACTACTGACTTCTTTATGTGCACTGAAAGATGAGCATTGTCCTTTGGGGAGACTGAGTCAAGATTTGAAACATCTATGTTTGCCAAGGATGACCTGGAAACCACTATGTAGCCTAGGTTGACCTCAAACTCATGGCAATCCTCCTGACTCAGCCTGTTCAATGCTGGAGATTAAAGGCTATACACGGCGATGCATGTCTGTTAAATGTACTTTCACTTTTCCATGAAGTTTTACATTATAATAATTATGTGTCCATGATGACTGTGACTTTGTGGTTTTTTAATCTGTTTTAAAGTTTAATTGATGTATATGAATATTTGACCTATAGCACTTGGATGCTTGGTGCCTTAAAGGCCAGAAGAGGGCATCAGAGCTACAGACAGGTGTGAGCTGCCATGTGGATGTTGGGAATTGAACTCAGTTCCTCTGGAAGAGTAGCCAGTGCTCTTTGCTGCTGAGCCATCTCTCCAGCCCCTTAAAAGTGTTTTTAAACTTGTGCCTGTTTAGCACCTAGAAAAGGCAGTAGACACATAACGTGTAGTCCATAGGTATTTATTGAATGAGTAAATGAATGAATGAATGAACAAAAGAAACCTGATTCCCCAGCTCTTTCTTTTTACTATTTGAACTCCACAGAAGCTGTGTTTTATAGTGGGTTGGTCCGGTGCTGCTTGTATTCAAATGCTAAATTCTGTACCCCAAGATCTGGTTGTTCCAAGGGGAGCAGATCCTCATGTATATCAGCTTTTGTTGTATAAACCTTGCCCCTCACCCAAGTTATCTGTGATTGGTTAGTAAAGATGCCTATAGCCAATAGCTGGGCAGAAGAGAGGTAGGCAGGACTTCAGTTCCTGGACTTGGAGTCTGAAGCAGGAACCACAAAGAGAAAGAAAAGGACACAGGGCAAGATGGAAGCCACTGTGGGTAGGTGGATTATGAGCACATGGCCATGAAGGCCAGACTGTTGGAGTAGAAACAGCCTGGGCAGAAAATGGCAAGTAATATCTCAGGTTTATTGACAGGGAAGTAGACAAAATAGACTGAGGGTTGATATCTGCCCCGCTCTAGTGCTTTAAGGCTTATTGTAATTAGAAAGGTTTATGTCCTTTATTTGGGAACTAAATGATCTCTGGTGGGGTAGAAACCTCCAAATAATATTTACCGTACCAGTATTTGACTTTCTTCTGTTAGGAAGAGCTAATGAGTGTCTGACTGACTTGATGGCACAAGCTTTTAATCCCAGTACTTGGCAGAGGTGGTGGAACTCTGTGAGTTATACGTCGTGGGTACGCAGTGAGAGATGTTGTCACAAACAAGCAAATTAAAGGGTGATATGTTTGGGTCATTAGTATTATAGTACTTTTGGAGTATTAATGAATCAGTCTAAAGAATATTAAGCAAAAGTACTCAAACTGGCTCTTCTCAAAAAGGTAACCATAGTTTCATGCCGAAGCTATGGCTTAAGAAAAAACTGTTGTGGGGCTGTGTCCCAGCCTCGGGTATTTGATTGTAGTCATTCTGAGTGAGGTGCTGTGGACTCTTTATGTGGTTTTAATTAGCATTTTTCTTGATGGCTAATGATCTGAACTCCCCCCCCCCCCCCATATACTAACTGGCCATTTGTGTTTCTTCCTTTGAGACATTTTTATTATTATTATTTGTTTTTCGAGACAGGGTTTCTCTGTGTAGCCCTGGCTGTCCTGGAACTCACTTTGTAGACCAGGCTGGCCTTGAACTCAGAAATCTGCCTGCCTCTGCCTCCCAAGTGCTGGGATTACAGGCATGGGCCACCACTGCCTAGCCATTTGTTTTATTTATTTGCTCATTTAAAAAACAAGCTGATTTTCTCCCTTTGGGTGTTCAATTTTTAAGTACAATGTCCTTTTAGTCTCAACCTGGCAAAGCTTTTCCTACTCTCTGTTGGCTTCATTTGGATTGTTTCCTTAGCTATGAGACTCTCTCTCCCTCTTCCTCTCCCTCTCCATCTCCCTCTCCCTCTCCCCTCCCCTCTCCAAGGTGTAATGATTAATTCTTCCCTTCTCCCCTCTCTTCCTTAAAGTAACCATCAGACTTGGTTTCAAAAAATAAACCCAAGCTGTGGAGGTAGGAAGACCACCAAGAGATTGAGGCCAGACTGCTCTTCATGGAAATTTCCAAGTCAACCTGTGCTACAGAGCAATTCCCTGTGTCAAACAAGCAAACAACCAACGACAAAAAACAGAGCTGCTGGTCTACGCCTGTAATCCTAGCACACTGCAGATCAGAAGTGCAAGGTCATCTTTTGTTGCCTAGCAAGTCCTGCTTCAACTTGGACTCTATGAGACTCTGTCTCAAAAAAAAATTTTTTTTTTCTTTTTAGGGTCACTGAAATGCAAAATAGATAAAGATGCTCGCTTCAAAACCAAACAACTGAGGTTGGGCATAGTTCTTGTTTTTAAGAACCATGGAGAGGCTGAGGCAAAAGGATCTCTATGAGTTTGAAGTCAGCCTGCTCTATATAGTGAGCTCCTGAACAGCCAAGGAGACATAGAGAGACTCTGCCTCACCCTGCTACAACAACAAAACAAAATAGAACAAACAGACAGACAGACAGACAGACAACCCGAGTTAGATACCCAAGGTGCACATGGTAGGAGAACCAACTCTCTCCAGTTGTCTGACCTCCATACAAGCACTATGGCACACACACAAACACACATGAAATCAAAACAATTTAAAAAAAAAATCAGGCAGCTGTTGGCCTGCAGCTGCGTAGGTTTATTTCTGTCATCCTTTGTTGTTGTTGAGACAGGGTCTCATGTAGTCCAAGTTGACTTCTAAGTCACTGGAAAGTCTTGAACTTTTAACCCTTAAACCTCGGTGCTGATAATACAGGTGCATGTTTCTATATCCAGTTCACATGATGCTGGGGGTTGAACGCAACGCTTCATACACATTAGGCAGACCCACTGCCAACCAAACCACAGTTCTGGATTCCTTAATTTTGAGTCTTCTATTATGTTCTGTTTGTGCTCGTGGGCCTGTACCATACTGGTTTTGTTATTATGGCTCAGTAGTATGATTTGAGGCCAAGTACTGGATTGCATTGGCTATTTAGAGTCTTTTGTGCCTCTGTGAGTTTTAGTATTGCTTTTTCTAGTTTGATCAAGAATATTAGTACATTTTGATGTGTATTGATTTAGGTAGTATAGTCATTTCCACAATATTCTGTCAATCCACAAGCATGAGACAGGTGTCTTCTTCAACTGTCCATCTTCTACTGTCTTCTTCGAATTCTTTTTTTTTTTTTTGTTTTGGTTTTTGTTTTTTTGTTTTGTTTTGTTTTTGAGATAGGGTTTCTCTGTGTAGCCCTGGCTGTTCTGGAACTCACTCAGTAGACCAGGTTGGCCTCAAACTCAGAAATCCGCCTGCCTCTGCCTCCCAAGTGCTAGGATTAAAGGTATGCACCGCCCGGCATCAAATTCTTTTTTTTTTTTTTTTTTTTGGTTTTTCAAGACAGGGTTTCTCTGTGTAGCCCTGGCTGTCCTGGAACTCACTTTGTAGACCAGGCTGGCCTCGAACTCAGAAATCCGCCTGCCTCTGCCTCCCAAGTGCTGGGATTAAAGGCGTGCGCCACCACGCCCAGCTCTGACATCAAATTCTTAAGTGTTTTAAAGTTTTCATTGTAAAGTTCTTTTGCTTCCTTGACTGGGTTTATTACTTGCTTTTAAAAATTTTAACGTTTTACTCTTTTCAAATATACATTTGTTTTAACCTGTTCATGTATTCAGCTGGTATGTGTCTCCACCCTTTGTCTTCCTGGTGTAAATTACAAGGGTTCTGTGCTTTGGTACCAATGTGGTAAGGCCTTGACTGAATTGCTCCTGAAGGGCTTCAGTCTCCCAGAGACCACGCCTGGAGTAATGAACTTACAGTTGGGAGCTTCCTTGCAGAGGCTGTCAGGTGCAGCTTTGTCAAACGCGACGGGAGGGTTGAGCTTGCCTGGCACTGTGCCTTTGGGCCATTTCCTTCTGGCCTTGTCCCCTCTTACTGTGTTCCTTCTTCTTCTTCTTCTTTTTTTTTTTTTTTTTAATTTTCCCCCTTCTGGCTCTGGCCCCACTTGCTCCAGTCCAAAGATTTATTTATTATTATATGTAAGTACACTGTAGCTGTCTTCAGACACACCAGAAAAGGGCATCAGATCCCATTACAGATGGTTGTGAGCCACCATGTGGTTTTGAACTCAGGGCCTCCAGAAGAGCAGTCAGTGTTCTTAACCACTGAGCCATCTCTCCAGCCCCAGTGTGTTCCTTTCTTACCTGACGTTTTGCATCTTTCTTCATCATATTGTCCTTGGATGTCATGGTCAAGCTTGGGAGAGGGGAACCACTGCAGCTCTAGTCTACTAGGTTGGTTTATTTTTAAGCTACTGTGAATAGGAGCCCCACTACCACCATGTGCATACACACAAATCATGCTCCAATTTCTTTCCTAGAACGTTCATTATTGGTATATAGAAAATCCACTTTTTTTGTGTATATGTTTATTTTGCATCCTGCTGCTTTGCCAAAAAAAAGTTTAACAGCTCCAAGTGGTTCTGGCTGAGTTCTGGAGGTTATTTTGTTTTGTTTTTGTGGTGCTGGGAATTGACTTTAGTGCCTTATGCACGCTAGGTATTCTTCCACAACTGAGCTATATTCTCTGCCCTGCAGGGTCTTTTAAGTATAGGGCCATGTCATCTGTAAATAGGGCTACTTTGCTTTTGCCCTTTATGTTAATATCCTCTTAACCCTCGCCACATCCTGTTCTGACTTGATTTCTGTTTCTGTTATAAAGCATTGGCCAAAAGCAACTTGAGGAGAAGAGGGTTTATTTGGCTAACAGACTCCAGTCCATCACCAAGGGAAGCCAAGGCGAGAACCTCGAGTGAGGAGCTGCCTCCATCAGCTTGGCCTGTGGGCATGTCACAGGGCATTTTTCAAATGGCTCATTGATGTAGGAGGCCCCAGCCCGCTGTGGGTAGTGCTAACCCTAGCCACATGTGCCTAAACTGTAGAAGAAAAGTGACTGAGAAGTCAGAGAGAGGTAGCAGGCCAGGAAGTATTGTTCCTTCATGGCCTCTGCTTGAGTTCTGCATCCTGGCTCTAGCATTTATTGAGATGGTCATGTGAATTCTGCCCCTAAGATTATTTGTGTATTGTTATTACTTTTGTAATAACCTTTGAGACAGGGTTGTAGTAAATAGCCGGGCTAACCTTGAACTTGCTATATAACCAATCATGACCTTGACCTTGTGATCTTCCTGCCTCTACTCTGTCTCCTGAGTTCTGGGATTGCATATATATATATATATATATATATATATATATGCATGTGTGTATATATATATATATATATATATATATATATATATATATGTATGTATTACCATGTTTGGTTGTTTGATTTATGGGGTGCCTGGGATCAAACCCACAGCTTTGTGCATGTTAGATGTGGCTCTTCCATCCAACCCACATACTCAGCTATGTGTTATATTTACTGATATACATATGTTGAACTAAATTTGCATTTCAGAAATTAAGCCAATTTGAGCGTGTTATGTGAAAAGTGCTATTGAACTGAGTTTTTGAGTGTTTATTGAGAATTTATGTTTCTGTGTTTATCAGGGACGTAGTAATCAAGTTATCTTTTCTTTCTACCCTCCTTTTTTCTTTCTTTTGTTCTAACTATAACTCAGTCTGTTTTTGGCATCAGAGTGATACTGACTTAGGTTTCAAACCCGGGACAAATGGCTGAGGTGCCTACTTACCTATCAAAGCAGACCTGGCCACCAAGTTCTCACTGCATTTCTTAGTCCTTCCCTGTTTCAGGGCCCTGTAGGCTGGCATTCCCTGCCCTCTATCCTGAACTCTTCAGCCCAGGGGGATGGGCTGATCTTCCTTATATAATCCGGCCATTCTGGTTACCTGCTCTATTTGCACCTTTGGGCCTCCTGGCTGTTGTACCTGGTCCCCCTCTCCATCCCCTCTTGCTCTCTCCCACATGGCCCAGCTCAGGGTCATGAACACTCTTGATTCTCCCAGAGGTCCCTGCTTCTGGTCCCTCTTCCACGTGTCCGTAAGAAACTTTCTTTTCTATCATACCTATGAACAGTCGTGTTTCCTTTCTTTTCCTTATTATTTCTTTTATTCGTTAAACTTACAGAGAGCGTGTCTTATGTTTTATGGCTGTGAATAGACATCATGACTGTGGCAAGTCTTATAAAGGACAACATTTCATTGGGGCTGGCTTACAGTTTCAGAGGTTCAGTCCAGTATCATCAAGGCGAGAGCATGGCAGCATCCAGGCAGGCACTGTGTAGGCAGAGCTGAGAGTCCTACATCCTCCTCTGAAGGCTGCTAGCAGAATACTGATTTCCATGCAGCTAGGAGGAGGGTCTTAAAGCCCACACCCACAGGGACACACCTACTCCAAAAAGGCCACACCTCCTAATAGTGCCACTCCCTGGGCCAAGCATATACAAACCATCACAGAATGTTTGGCTATTCTTCAGCCACCTGTGTGTGATAGGTCAAGGGACACTGATGACAGATACCCAAAGTCTGATGGAATGCAGCAGGGAGCTTACCAGGTCCTGAGCATTCCTTGGTTGGGAGACTTTTCAGTCTTATTGTTTACTATAGGTCTGATATAAATTGATATGACTTATCATATCATATTGATAGATAGGTTTGATATTAAATTGATCAGGTACTACTTGATTGGATTTTGGTAAGTATATGTGTAGGGATGTATCCATTTCTTCTATTATAAAGCTCCCTTTTTCATATCTAGTTTTAAATTTTAGTTTAGTAATGCAAGGTGTAGTGGTGTGCCTTTAATTCCAGCCCTAGGAGGTAGAGGCAACTGGATGCCTGTGGGTTCCAGGCCACCCTGGGCTATAGATATAGTGAGACCTTGTCTCCAACAACAGCAGCAGCAGCAACAACAATAACAACAACCTTTTTTATTTTTTAAAGATTTATTTTTTATTAATGTCTGTAGATATGGGTGTCTGTGTATGTGCATGCACTTGTGGGTGCTCCCACAGAGGCCTGAAGAGGGCACTAAATCCCCTGGATTTGGAGTTACAGATAGTGGGTGAGCCATTTAATATGGATGCTGAGAACTGAATTCCCGTCCCCTGCAAGAGCAGCAAGCACTGATAACTGCTGAGCCATCTTTCCAGCTTCCAATTTTTTTTTTTTTTAAGTCAAAACACAACTAAAAGAAAAGGAAGAGCGGGGAACGGGTAAACCAAGGAAAGGAGAAGGAGACGGCAGAAAGAAAAGTATTTGAGTGACTTCTTGGTGTGCTCAGTAAAATTGAAGTTAGGGTGCCAGCTGGGAAGACGATGCAACAGTTAAGAGCTCTTTCTGCTTTTCCAGTGGACCTGAGTTCAAATCCCAGTACTTCCATAGTTCACAGCTATCTATAACTCCAGTCTCAGGAGGTCCAATACCCGACTCTGATCTCTGTGGACACCGGACACGCACACAGTGCACATACATGCATGCAGACAAACACGTATCCTCAGAAAATAAAACTTAAGGTGCTAACCTTGCTGGGTGTGGTGGAACATGTGTTTAATCCCAGCACTTGGAAGGCAGAGGTGGGGGTGGCTAATGTTACACTTGGGAAGTGTCTTCCAAGTATATTTGGAGTTGGGGAAACGAATGCAATGCTGAGAGCTGTACAATGCTCCAGTCTCTATACTTGCAAAAGCCACTCAGCATTAGTGCCCCCTGGAGGGGTGAGGCTGTGCTCTTCCAGAGGACTGAAGCTGAAGGACTAACGCCCTCATGGAGGGGTAAAGCCGTGCTCCCTGGAGATTTGAAATTGTGTTCCATTGAGGGGTGATGCTGTGCTCCTCTTGAGGAGTCAAGGTGTCCTTCCCTGGAGGAGGTGAGGCTGTGCTCCCCTGGAACTTTCCATTGGAGCTTCAGTTCCCTCACCCTGCTAGTTGTTAACCTCACCTTGAAGAACTAGCTCCTAAGGACCATCCATCCGAAGTTTAGGGACATCAGACCCCTCCCTCGGTCACTAAGGGCAGGGCTCTCATCATGGGATTCTGCACTACCCTCGTCAGCTTTCTCCTACCTGCACCTGTGGCTTATGAGTGGCCAGCCCTGCTGCCCCTCTCTAAGGCTGTCTCCTCTGGCTACGTGTCACCTTGGAGCTATATCAGGTTGGTCCTAGGCTCCTTGGCTTGCCATTATTCCTTGTTATCAGGCCAACAGTGTAGCCCAGTCTTAGGAAAAGTTTTTTTCCTTTTTAATCACCCCCCCCTTCCCCTTTAGCAGAGTCTCATGTAGTTCCAGCCAGCCTGGGACTCATTTGCTATCTAGCTGGACAGGACCTTGAATTTCTGATCCCTCCATCTTTAACTCTCAAATTCTGAGACTCTGCCACTCTAGTGGTTTAAATGAGAATGTCTCTTATAGGCCCATGCATCCAAATACTTGGTCCCTAGTTTGTGGCACTATTGGGGAAGGCTTAGAAGGTGTGGCCTTGTTGGAGGAAGTACGCCACTGGAGGCGGGCTTTGAGAGTTTAAAGACAGGGTCATTCTCAGCTACTTCCTCAGCGTCATGCTTACAGTCTGAGGTGTGAACTGCCAGGCTTCCTCACCGTTAATGGATTCATCCCTTTTTCATAAACTTCTTCACAGGTTGTCTTGCCGTGGTATTCTGTCACAGCAACATAAAAATAACAAATAGAACCACCACCCTTGGCTTTAGGTAATATTCTCATGTGGTTCAGACTTGCTTTGAGCTCCCTAACTAGCCAAGGTTGGCCTCGAGCTCTGGTCTTCTTGCCTCCACCTCACAGACACACAGGTACACAATTAAAAAGAAAGATCCAAGCAACAACAATTTGAAAATACAAAGTGTACTTTGTTAAAATGAATAATTTATCATTTCAAGCGACATCCTTAAGATAATGAAGATGACACACAGAACTGGAGGAAATATTTACATGTCACATGCAGAGTAAGGAACTTTGTATCCACAATGATTTTAAAAAAATTTTTTTTCAGTTCAGTTAAAACAAACAATCCAATGGGGGAAGGAGGAGACACCCACCTAGACATTTCTCCAAGGAAGATATACAGATGGTCAAAAATCACCCAAACGGTGGTCTCAGTATCACTGCTCAGAAGAAGACAGCAAATCAAAACCTTAATAGGTACAACATCACACGCCATGGTATGGAGTCCACTTTGGTTTTCTGTGGCTGTATTAAATATCATGACCAACAGCAACTTGGGGAGGAAAGGGTTAATTTGGCTTACAGGTTGTCTTAGTTAGGGTTTTACTGCTGTGAACAGACACAAGGCATAACCAAGGCCACATTTAACTGGGGTTGTCTTACAGGTTCAGAGGTTCAGTCCATTATCATCAAGGCCGGAACATGGCAGCATCCAGGCAGACATGTTACAGGAGGAGCTGAGAATTCTACATCTTCATCTGAAAGCTGTTAGTGGAAGACTAGCTTCCAGGCAGCTAGGGTAAAGGTCTTAAAGCCCACACCCACAGTGACACACTTCCTCCAACAAGGTCACACCTACTCCAACAGGACCACACTTTCTTTTTTTTTTTTTTAAGATTTATTTATTTATTGATTATATGTAAGTACACTGTAGCTGTCTTCAGACACTCCAGAAGAGGGCGCCAGATCTTGTTGCGGATGGTTGTGAGCCACCATGTGGTTGCTGGGATTTGAACTCTGGACCTTCGGAAGAGCAGTCGGGTGCTCTTACCCACTGAGCCATCTCACCAGCCCAGGACCACACTTTCTAATAGTGCCACTCCCTGGGCCGAGCATATCCAAACCATCACACAGGCTATAGTCCATCATGAAAGAAAGCTCGGAGTAGGTCCCTGGAGGCAGAGACTGAGCAGGGTCCATGGAGGAATCCTGCAGACTGGCTTGCTCCCCGTGGCTTGCTCAAGGAGCTTTCTTATCCAACCCAGAACCTCCTGTCCACAGAGACACTGCCCACAGTGGTCTGGACACTCCTACATCAATTATCAGTGAAGAAAATGTTGCAACGATATGCCCACAGGCCAATCTGTTGGAAGTCATCCTCGACTGAGGTTCTGTCTTCCCAAGCGACTCCAGGTTGTGTCAAGTTGGCAACACTAACCAGAGAGATGACGACAATAAAACAACACACACAGCTGGGTTTTAAGCATTTAGCCTTATCTTGTGGTGCTACTTTAAACGTGGAGGAGCCTTTAGGAAGTGCTTAAAGCAGGTTGGCTGAAGTAGGTCACTAGGGATGGCCCGGTTCCAGTTCTGCTTTCTCCGCTCCCTGTCTGCCACCCTGTGATGAGTCTGCCACTTCCTAGGTCCCACTGCCAGCAGCAAAACTCCTCTTATTGCTGTGCCTTCCCCACTATGACAAAGAACAGAGAAACACAACAAACCTTCCTACCCCTAATGTGTCTCTGTGTTTTGGTCACAGCGATGCAAAGATAACAAGTATGGAGGACTTGTTAGCATATGAGGAATTACAGCACTCCCATGCTTTTGTGTGATTGTAAAGTAGCTTTAAAAGTAGGTTAGCAGGGGCTGGGGCTGGAGCTCAGTTGATGCTTGGGTGTTTGCCTAGCATGCATGAGACCCTGGGTTCAATACATAGCAATGCATAAAATTGGAGTTGGGGGGGACTGGAGTGGCTTTGTGGGGTAGCACCATTTGGTTCTTGGAACACACATGGAAAGAGAGAACCAATTTCTACCAATTGTCTCTGACTTCCAAATGATACATATTCAATTAATTAATAGTTGGTGGAACATATCTGAAACCCAGTGCTTGGGAGGTAGAGGCAGGAGCATCACAGATTCAAGGTTGTTGTTGACTGTATAGCAAGAAGTCAGCTTGGCTACAGGAGATCCTATCTCAAAACAAAACCATAAAGGAAATAATCTGACATTTCCTCCAATTACATATAGAACCACTTAATGAGAAGGCTTGATAAATGGCTGTCTTAGTCAGGGTTTCTATTCCTGCACAAACATCATGACCAAGAAGCAAGTTGGTAAGGAAAGGTTTTATTCGACTTACACTTCCATGCTGCTGTTCATCACCAAAGGAAGTCAGGACTGGAACTCAAGCAGGCCATGGAGGGATGTTCTTTACTGGCTTGCCTTGATGAACAGCAGCACGAAAGTGTAAGCCAAATAAACCCTTTCCTCCCCAACTTGCTTCTTGGTCATGATGTTTGTGCAGGAATAGAAACCCTAACTAAGACAAATTGGTACCAGCAGAGTGGGGTATTCCTGTGACAACCTGACCATGTTTTGGGGAGGACTGTGGAAGGACTTTGGAACTTTGGGCTTGAAGATCCATTTGTTGTTAAGAGCTCTGTCAGATGTTGTGTAGGAGCTTGGAAGATAATGTTGAGAACAGTGCAGAAGATGGAGGCCTGGCTTGTGAAATTTCAGAGGGAAGATTAAAGACTCTTTTCAGGGCCATTGCTGTTTTGATTGTGAAGATTCTGTAGTTCTGGTTAGCTGGGGCTGAAGAATCAGCTGTGATTAACAAGATACCAGAACTACTAAAGCAAAAAACTTTGCATTACTGGGACTATTGATGCTGGTTAGCTGGAGCTAAGAAATTAGCGGTGATTAAGAAGAGACCAGCATCATTGAGGTGACATCTTCTGGGAAGTGTTTTCTGAAAGCACAAAGAGGCTGTGTTCCAGAGATAGCCAAGGTTGTACTCCTGCTGCAGCAGGACTTGGTAATATGTAAGGGTCACCCAGGTGGTACTGGTTTTGAAGGCATGAAGGGGTCATGCAGAGCAGCTGAGGCTCAGCACTGTGAGAGGCCATGGAAGGCCATTGGTGAAGGTGCAGCCTCAGTTGCAATTGAAGGCCCAGGACTGAAGGGGTCACACAGTGTTTTGGAGATGCCAGTACCATGAGATGATCACCAAGAGCAGCAGCAGCAGTGGAGTACAGGCATCTGGAGCCTAGAGGACGACGAGTGTGCTACAAAGGGCATGGCTGGAGAAGTGACCCAAGCCCTTGGAGGAACCCAGAAGATCGTGAGTTGAATCCCAGACATTGGACGGTTGGAGATTGATTTTTGCTTTGATTGTGACTGTGCCCTGATATTTTCCCTCTTGAAGGAAGAAACTGTTTTAGTGGAGCCGACAGTTAAGAGACTTTTAATTGTAAAAAGACTTTGAATTTTAAAAGAGATGGATATTTTAAAGAGATTGAAATTTTAAGAATATGTAAAGACTGTGGGACTTTTAAAGTTATTTAGATCTTGGGGATAAATAAGAATGTAAGGGTTGAGGCTTACTAGTGATGTGTTTGTGTGTCAAGTTGACAAGGGGTCAATTGTACTGGTTAGTTTTGTGTCAACTTGACACAGCTGGAGTTATCACAGAGAAAGGAGCTTCAGTTGAGGAAATGCCTTCATGAGATCCAACTGTAAAGCATTTTCTCAATTAGTGATCAAGGGGGAAAGGCCCCTTGTGGGTGGTGCCATCTCTGGGCTGGTAGTCTTGGGTTCTATGAGAGAGCAGGCTGAGCAAGCCAGGGGAAGCAAGAACATCCCTTCATGGCCTCTGCATCAGCTCCTGCTCCCTGACCTGCTTGAGTTACAGTCCTGACTTCCTTTGGTGATGAACAGCAGCATGGAAGTGTAAGCCGAATAAACCCTTTCCTCCCCAACTTGCTTCTTGGTCATGATGTTTGTGCAGGAATAGAAACCCTGACTAAGACAATGGCCTATCATAAACAATATTTTCTTCATTTATAAAGAAGGGCACAGGCTTGTCAATAATATGTTTTCATAGTTAAACACTAACAAAAACCAAGACCTTGGCTTCCTTAACATATCTGTAAGAAAATGAGAAATCAATTTCCTGATTTGGAGAAAGTACTGACAATATAGTACCTAAGCCTAATTCCGGGGCACACAGAGACCTCTGACAATGATGAAAGCAGCCCAAATGAACAGACGATAGGAGAGGGAGGGATGGGAAGGTTGATCATGGGTACCAAGTGCCAAGAGCAAACAGCTTTGGTGTGTGTTACAGAGCAGGGTGACAGCACTTGTGTGATATGCATTGCAGAAAGCTAAAGGGTTTGGAAGTCTCATTGTAAAGAAAGGATGAGCACTTGAGGATACGGTTGTGTTTCACCTGACTCGAAGGTTATATGATGCATACAGATACTGAAAGATCTGCTGCTGCACTGATACAGGTCCCAGGTAGCTCCAGCTGTCAACTTGACACAGAATAGAGTCACCTGAGAAGAGAGTCCCAATTAAGAGATTACCCTCTACCGCCCAGGCCCAGACCCAGGACTCTGAGTTGGCCCACCCCCAAATCTATATAACCTGCGAATAGTTAGGATAAGCAAAGGGGTCTGTCCCGCTGATCCACAGTTGCAGAATCTCCATGACACAGGGCAACAACATGATAACTGGGAGGATAGTGTCACAGAAGCCGGAGATCTCAAGTCAGACTCACTGCAACGGCCATTTGAAGTGAAGATGTGTGGTTAGGCAGGTACACTGTGCGACACACTGTGATATGCTGCGGCTTCCACAATGAGATGCTTTGCTCTGTGTGTGTGTTTTGGGGAGGTTGCAAGGGTGAAGGATGATTAATGGGGAGATGAGTGGGACTGGGGTGCAAGATGTGAAACTCACAAAGAATCAATAAAAAAATTAAAAAAAAAGAAATATGAAAAAAAGATTATCCTTATCAGATTGGACTATGGCATGTCTGTGGAAGGTTGTTCTGGTTATTAATTGATGTAGGAGGTTATTAATTGATCTAGTCCAGTGTCAGAAGCTCCAATCTTAGGTAGGTGGTCCTGGGCTGTATAAAAAACAAACAACTAGCTAAACATGACTCTCCCATTGAGCTTGCAAGCAGTGTTCTTCCACAGTCTTTACATCAAGTTCTTGTTTAAGTTCCTGCCCTGACTTCCCTTAATGATGGATCATGACCTGGAATTGTAAGCCACAAAAACCCCCTTCCCTCTAAGTTGCTTTTATTAAAGGGAAAAAAAAGTAATAATGTTGGGAAATTTTACATTTTTCTGTAGCAATTAAAGATAAATGTATTTGGTACTGGGTGAAATCTCAGTGCCTAACAACACTTACTGCTCTTCCAGACAGAGAGCCCGAGTTAATTTCTCAATGCTCACATCAGACAGCTTACAACTTTCTATATAACTCCAGCTCCAGAGGATTAAATGGCCTCTCTGGTCCCCATGGGCACCTATACATGTGGCATACACTCACACAGACATACACTTGCACATGTGTAAATTAAAAAAAAACTTTAAAAATTGATTTATGTAAGAAGACAATTAGTTAAGTGTGGTGGTGCACATTGGCAATGCCAGCCCTTGGAAAGTCTAGGCAGATAAGGAGTTCAAGGCCAACCTTGGATATAGAGAGACTTTGAGTTAGCCTAGGCCACAGAAGACCTTATTTCAAAATCCCAAATCAATAATAATAATTAGTTACTTTCAAAAATAAAATAATAGCTGAGTCTTGTGTCATAGGCCTAGAATCCCAGGTGCTGGAGGGGCTGAGGTAGGAGGATCAGAATTTCAAGGCCAATCTGGGCTACACAATGAGTTCAAGGCCAGCCTGGGCAATTTAGTGAAAGCTTGTCTCAAGTGTGTGTGTATGTATGTATGATATATCATATCTATCTATCAATCATCTACTTTTAGATTTAGTTATTTTATATGTATGAGCACTTTGTCTGCATGCATGCATGTATGCATACCACATACATGGCTGAAGCCTTTGGAGGCCAGAGACAGTATGGCTCTCCTGGAACTGAGTGGGTGCTGGGAATTGAACCCAGGTCCTATCAAAAAGCAGCCAGTGCTTTAAACTTCTGCACCATTCCTCCAGGCCCTATTATTTATTTTTGAAACAGGCTTTACTATACAGACCTGGCTGTCCTGGAATTTTCTTTCTAGATCAGTTTGGCTTCAAATTCCCAGAGATTCAAGACCATTGCACACAATTTACTTGTTTTGTTTTGTTTTGTTCTGTTCTGTTTGTTTGTTTTCTAGTTTGAAAACTTCTTCCAAAAATAGAGAATATAAAGGGACCAGCAGGAGGATGTAGTGGGGTAGGGACTGGGGAGGCAGTGGAGGGATAAATAAAAACAAAGTATAATGGAAGGTATGTATAAAAATATCACAATGAAACCCACTACTATGTCTGCTGATTTAAAAATTAATCAAGATGGGCGTGATGATGCCTTTAATCTTAGCATTAGGGAGACGAATTCAGCACTAGGGAGCCAGAACCAAATGAATTTGAAGTCAGCCTGGTATATACACATTGAATTCCAGACCATTCAGTGTTACATACTGAGACTATCTTTTAAAAAATGATTATAGTCGGGCATGGTGGCGCACGCCTTTGATCCCAGCACTCAGGAGGCAGAGGTAGGCAGATTTCTTTTCTTTTTTTCTTTTCTTTTTTTTTTTTTTGAATAATGTTAGTTTTTACATTGTTCTTTTTTAAGTACACTGTAGCCATCTTCAGACACTCCAGAAGAGGGTATCAGATTTCGTTACGGATGGTTGTGAGCCACCATGTGGTTGCTGGGATTTGAACTCCGGACCTTCAGAAGAGCAATCGGCGCTCTTAACCACTGAGCCATCTCACCAGCCCCAAGCAGGCAGATTTCTGAGTTCAAGGCCAGCCTGGTCTACAGAGTGAGTTCCAGGACAGCCAGGGCTACAAAGAGAAACCCTGTCTCGAAAAACCAAAAAAAAAAAAAAAAAAAATAAAAAAATGATTATAGTCCAATTGGAGAAGATGGCTCAGCAGTTAAGAGCACTGACTGCTCTTCCGAAGGTTCTGAGTTCAAATCCCAGCAACTACATGGTGGCTCACAACCATCTGTAATGAGAAACTAATGCCCTTTTCTGGTGTGTCTGAAGACAGCTACCGTGTATTTACATATAATAAAATCTAAAAAACAAAACAAAACAGAAAACATCTCTTTACATAAGGTAAAACTATCCAGTGTGATCATTGGGAACTGATACATTATTTGTGAAAGTGTAAAATAACGTGGCCCAGGGGCTGGGGAGGTGGTTCCTTGGAACGAGCCTTGCTGTGTAAGCATGAAAATTGGAGTTTGAATACCCTGCATACCCATAAGAGCTAGGTGGGTGTGGTGGGCACTTCTAACCCCAGCCGTTAGGAGTTGGAAGCAGAGAAATTATAGATGCGTGTGTGTCCTAGATGCTAGCCAGTTCCTCACTGGTTTCAAGTGTGGGAAATATCCTCTTTCTATAATTTGTCTTTTCAAAACTCCTTTGATAGTGATTTAAGGAAATTATATTTATGTAGTTTTTGAGCATGTGCACACATGTGTGTATATGTATATTGACACATGTGTGCTATGGCATGTCTATTGTATAGCAGGATAATCTCAGCTATCAGTGATATAAATAATGATACAGAGGCTTTTTAATATTTTAAGTAAAGCTTTGGCCTTCCAGCGAGGGCCGTCTCCCGGCTACTCTTCACGTACCCCCACTACTTCTGGTACCATGTCCCCCCAGGTGGCCAATTCTACCTCTCTGCTCCACTGACTCAAGGGTTCACCTTCGTGTCCCTGGTGAATCTTCTGCTTCTGCCTCTTCTCCCAGACTCCCCTTCCCTCTGCCCAGAAGTTCCACCTTCCACTTCTTGCCCAGCTATTTGCCAGCTGCTCTTTATTACAGCCAATCAGATACAAGTCTAGGCTGGTGAGGAGGAATGAATATTTACAAAGTATAAGACTGGTAATGGGCCTCAGAAATAATCAAGATCCTGCCAGTATTTAGCCCTCTGCAGATGCAGAATTAACAACTGAATACACAGAGACACACCTTCACACAATGTAGCCCAACAATGTTGAAGTCAGTTTTCTTCCTCCCTGTAGCTCGGGAGATTGAACTCTGGTCATCAAGCTCCGGACCAAGCTCCTTTACCCAGTGAACCATCTTGCCTGCCCCTCCTAGTGAGTTTCAAAGAATAGAAATCCCTACTTTTAATGTTTTTTATTTGTTAATTTTTAAAGAGATTTTTATGTATTATTCTCTGAGAAAAACATTCCATACCATCAAGTAATAATAATTTAAAAATACTGTCTCCTGAAAGTGTTTAACATTTGATGTTCATATTGAACTCTTTATTTTTTGTTTTTGAAACATGATCTCAGGTTGGCCTGGAATATGCTACCTAACCAAGATCAGCTGAATTTAGGGCTTTATATGTTCTAGGTTAACAATCTGCCAAATGAGCTACATGTCCACAGTATTACTATAAGTCAGGTTAAGCTTTGTATACAAATAAAACCAAAACCAAAACTATTACATCCATTTCTAATAAATGGCTATGACGTCATTCAAACTCTGGTTTGGGGATTTATCCTTCCTTCCTCCCTCCCTTCCTTCCATCCTTCCTTCCTCCCTTCCTTCCTTCCTTCCCTCTCTAGAGATATTACACATGAGAGTTATTATTTTTTAAAAGAGATTTATTTATTTTATTTACATGAGTGCACTGTAGCTGTCTTCAGACACTCCAGAAGGGGGCATTGTATCCCATTACAGATGGTTGTGAGCCACCATGTGGTTGCTGGGAATTGAACTCAGGTCCTCTGGAAGAGCAGCTAGTGCTCTTAACTGCTGAGCCAGCTCTCCAGCCCAAGAGTTATTGTTTTTGTTACCATCTGTGGATTTTTTAAAAAGACATAGTCTCATGTAACTCACAGCCTGGAGCATTTTCTGTCTTTTTCTCTTTGCTTCTTAGTAAAACCCAAGACCGTGTTGCATGGCAGGAAAGCTCTCAGCCATGGAGATATTGCCTCAGGTATTTGGTTGATATAAATATTTAAATCTATAATATCATCTCAAATCACTCAGCTTTTTATAAACTCTGATATTTATTACTTCCGTTGTCATGATTTTAAAGACTTCATTCAGGTTTAATCTGCATTATGTTCTCCATTTTGTTCAGCATCTCTTTTTTCCCTTTTTGGAGATGCTTGAGACAGTCTCCTCCTACAGCTCTGGTTAGCCTGGTTCTCTTCTCTATAGGCCAGGTTGATATAGAACTTGTCATGCTGCCCCTGCCTCTGCCTGCTGATTGCATGGATCACAGGCATGAGTCAGATGCCGCTTTGTACGGTGCTGGTGATCAAACTCAGGGCTTTGCTTGATGGGAGCTCTACCAGCTGAGCTACAGCTTCAGCCACTGGGCCATCCTGTTTCTTCTACTACTATTTGAGCCAGTATCTTACTTACTCTGTAGTCCAGACTGGTTTAGAACTCACTATATATCCCAGGCTGGTCTTAACTTGAGGCAATTCTTCTGCCTTAGCTCTCCAAGTACAGGCATTATAGGGCCTCTCTCACTGACCCTTTTAAAAAATGTTTATTTTTATCAATTGGACAATAGTGACACACACCTCTAATCCCAGTATTGGGGAGGCAGAGGCAGGTAGATCTCTCTGAGTTCAAGGCCAGCCTGGTCTACAGAGTGAGTTCTAGGACACCCAGGGCTACACAGAGAAACACTGTCTTGAAAAACAACCAATCAACCCCAAATGTTGTTGTTGGTTTTTTTGTTTTGTTTTTTGTTTGTTTGTTTGTTTTTTGAGACAGGGTTTCTCTGTGTAGTCCTGGCTGTCTTGGAACTCACTTTGTAGACCAGGCTGGCCTCGAACTCAGAAATCTGCCTGCCTCTGCCTCCTGAGTGCTGGGATTAAAGGCGTGCGCCACCACGCCCGGCTACTTATTAATTTTATTTTGTATGCATAGGGGTTTTATCTGCATGTCTGTTTACTAAGTGCATGTCTGGTACCTTTAGAGGTCTGAGGAGAGCATCAGATTCCCCTGAAACTGGAGCTATGGATGGTTGTGAGATACCTCATGGGTGCTGGGAACGGAACCTGATCCCTCTGCCAGAGCAATATATGCTCTGAGCAATCATTCTAGCTCCTTGAATGTTTATTTTGAAATAAAATCTTGCTGTATGGCCCAAGCTGCCTTTAAATTCTTGATCCTCCTGCCTCAGCTCTTGAGTGCTGGGATTCAGTGGGGTGCAGCTCGCTGTGTTCAGGTTGCTTGGGTTCTTTTTGTTGAATTGATACAGGATCTCACTTTGTAGCCCAGGCTGTTTTAGAACTCATTATGCATTACAGACTGACCTTCAGTCCATAGTGATCTGCCTGCCTAGTGCTGGGTTTACAGGTATGAGTCACTGTGCCTTGGATCTCATTCAGGGATAGGCTACTATTAAATGACATTAGGCCAATTTTACTTTAAGGCTGTAATCTTCCGTGTAAAACTGAACTCAGTTGTTGAATTTAAAATAAAATTTTCATAAAAAGGTTTTTTTTGTTGTTGTTGTTTGTTTTCAAAAATTTTTACAAAATCAAGGTGGGAGAGCACCCGTTGTTCCTGCTGAGGACCTAGTTCGATTCCCAGCACCTACGAGTTAGCTGACAATCATCCAGACTTCCAGTGCCAGGGGATCTAATACCTTCTTCTGACCTCTTGTAGGCACCAGACATGCATGCAGTTCGTACATTCAGGCAAACATTCATTAACATAAAATAAATATGTCTTAAATTTAAAAAGTTTAATATATCACCGGTACCAAGTGACTTAACAACCTTCTAAGCCCCACTACTGCAAAGGAAGGCAGGGCCCTGAGAGTGTGTTTGGCACTTTATGCACACTGACTGCTTCAGTGAAGCGCAATAAATTCTTTCAATGTTTTCTTCAAATTCTAGAAAGTTGGACTCCGATCCAGTTGGCTGTGCACACTTGTATATGTTTTTTTGTACACAATTATCTACTTTTATGAAAACAATACTCAGAAAAAGCAAGCTGGTCAAGGGAGCAATTAGCCACGGTTAATTCCTGTGTGCTCCCGCTCCCAGCGTGGCAGGAAACCAGTCCAGAATGAGATAAGAAGTTTGGGCTTTTTTAGGGTGTGACTAGACTCCTGGACAAAGGGGAGCAGCGATTTTTTTTTCCTGTCCTGCTATTTTCATCTCTGGCTTAGAGAGTGCACCCAAAGGGCTGAAAAACCGGGAGGTGGATTGTAGGCAGAGAAGGGGCATTAATAGGGAGCAGAAGGAGTCTGGGCCAGTTTGCTTTTGACATTACCGGTAACAATGTTAAGAATAGAAGGGAAACAATGTTTCACCTGTGCAGGAGAATGAAAGTGCCTGCCTCTTCAGATACTATTTAATACTTTGTATTGATATTAAATTCACTTATCCTTATCACCAGTCCATTATAACATCACTATGTCCTATTACTAAAAAAGTTGATAAATACTTGATTCTAATGTTCCTACTACTCTCTTCTGTGCCCTCAGCACAGAAATCGTCACTAACCATTTAGTCTCCCTTCTTGGTAGCACTAGATGCAGCCCCATACTCTTCTACACAGCCTCCAAGTACCAGACCCACAGGAACTCGGTAGTTAAAACACTACTGGGTTCTTGTTTAGGGTCTTGAGATATAAAGAGTCACATCTCTGCTGTGAGATGCAGGGATGCAAACCGTTGTGATCGAGAGTGATGAGTGCTGGGACAGAGAGGAGTCTCTGATGAACTTTACCGTGGTGCATTCAGCTCCTTTAATGATATGAAGATGGCCAACTCTCAGGAGTTCCTCAGACCATGGTCTTTGTCAGAGGTCTTGGTTTACCTACTCCTCAGTGTGTTAGTGCTACCAAAATGTCTTCAGCTGTTCTCACTGCCAACCATAAAGTGCTTGTGTGCCAGATCGCATACGTACTTTCAGTTTGGCCCCTTTCTGAACTGGCAATTGAATCTAGGGCTTCATATATTCTAAGCAAGTGCTCTACCACCACTGAGTTATCTCCCTGGTTCCAAATGTAGTCTTCCAGGTGGGTTCTTGAGACCAGTGAGTCATTCCCAATAAATACAGAACTTTGATGTAAACAAAAGCTAAGAGAGAGCCAGAGATGCAGCCCAGTTGGAAGATGACTTGCTTGGCAAGGACGAAGTCCTGGGTTATGTCCCTAGTGCTATATAAATCTGGGTGTGGTGGCTCATGCCTGTAATCTCAGCACTCCAGAGGTGTAGTTTTCTTGGGAGGAAGTAGGCCTGGCAGGTTCACTGGTCATTTTTCCCAGAGAGGGAAGGAAAGGAGCTCTGTTTACAGGCTCCTTGTTATGCACAAATGATGTAGGTGTGGTTGTTTGGTCGGCTTAGCGTTATAGCTTTAATTTTCACTTCAAAGCGAAGAGGATCTATTCTAGCGATCCCACCACCAATCTTACTCTCAGATTTAAAGTAGCTATTAATTTCACATCCAAATTGGCGTGCCAAGAGAAACCAGGGGTAATTAGAAGGATCTGATTGGAAATGCTGGAAAACATTCTGAAACATTACATGTCAGGCTCTCGGCTGCTGCTGTAGCAGGATTTGGGCCAGCGATCCTCTCACTCAGGGCGCAGAGCATGTATGCCTAGAAAGGAGCAGTAATCAGGAAATTATTTCTCACAGTTTCTCCTGACGTGGCTGCCATGGTGATCTGTAACCTTTGCTGTGAAGAAAGCAACAAATACAGAATGACTAGAGAGCAATTAGAGGCTATGCTTTGTAGGTGGTTCTATAAACCCTGAAGCCAAACCCCGAAGTCTTCTAGACACTGGCTCTGTGATTTCAGAGAAAGTGACTCTGTGATTAAAAAGGAAAGACTCTTCTTGTTTTATGGAACATTGTTGTATCCATATATAGACACATATATGCATATATGTGTATATATGTATATATAATATATGTATGTATATATATATATATATTCCCCTCCCCTCCTCCCTTCTCCTCCCAGTCCCTCTCCTATCTCCCCTCTGCCTGTAACTATTCCTCTGTGATTCTCTTCAAAAAGGTCAGGGTTTCCTTGGATACCAACCAAACATGGCATATCAAGTTGCAGTAAGACTAGGCACCTCCACTTGTATTAAGGCTGAATGAGGCCTTAATACAAGTAGGAGAAAAAGTGTCCCAAAAGCAGGCAAAAGAGTCAGAGTCAGCTCCTGCTCCGACTGTTAGGAGTCTGACAAGCAGATCAAGCTGCAAACTGTAAATACATATATATATATATTCTACAGAATAGAATTCATATATAATATGTGATATATAATTCTATATATTTATTTTGAAATATATATATTTGAAAAAATATTTTTTGAGAAAGTTTTTTGTACCCCATCCTGGTCTCAGACTTGCTATGTGGCTGAGGCAAGCCTTGATTTCCCAATCCTCCTGTCCCCACCTCCTGAGTGTTGGATTACAAGTGGGCACCATCACTTCATGTTTATATGAAGTGCTGAGGATCAAAGCTATGCAAACAGGCTACCCACTGAACCACACCTCGAGCTCTGCCCACCAAGCCATTACGGGATGCATAGCAAATAGTCTAAGAACTTGGAAGGTCATGGTGAACCTAGAATACAAGAAATGCCATGCAGATATAGTACGGCGAAGAAAGACACTAAAGCATGTGTTTTCACAGTTTACTTGTGTCACCTCAATACTCGCAGAGAGGAGAGTGTGGATATAATTAAAAACCACATTTCCCGGAAATTGGATTAGCTGAACCCACGCTCAAACTTTTAATCTTCGACCCTTACCATTTAATTTGGGCCATCAGTAGCGCACTAAGCAATCCAGATAAGATTCTGCAGCTACACAACATGCGCGAGACGGGACTTGCATGAAGTTAAATTTGATTGCGATAGAAACTCAGGCCACTGCCTCTTTGTGATTGATTTAACAGTGAAGGGATGCGATTGTGTCTGACTTCAAGAGTCTTAAGACTGTAATAGCGACTCGGAACGAGAGTGGGAGTCAGGTGATGTCATCCTGAGTTCACAGGATTGAGTAATTTGCTGGAAAATCCAACTGACACCTACAGGACAGATTCCCAGGGACCCACTTTCTCCTGAATGTCGTTGTTTGAGGCGGCTCTCCTCAGTCCATCCTGCAGGCTGGCACGCACGGGGCGGGGGGACAGGGAAATAGGGTGGGGGTGTCATTAGTCTGCATTGTTAAATAAGTACCTCCTTATCTTACCTCCGTAGGTGAGGTCGAGGTCTGGGCTCCCTGACACTCTTAAGAAGCAGATGAAAAGTCCATGTTTCTCTAAGGCTCCACCTGGGTTCAAGGACCGGATCGCGGTCGGGTCGCTGATTTGTAGATCTAGGCATCCACCCACCGTGAAGAAGTGAAACCCGCCTGAAAAGAGTTCTAGGAGAGTCGGCCTCCCCTTTGTCTCCAGCTACGGGTAGGCACGGAGGCGGAGGCCCGTAAACCTGCATTCGGAGTTAGTTCGTCACTCCCGCCACCTGCAAGGGTCTGGAAGGCGGAGGGAAAGTTGCGGTGGCCGCGGGGAGGCGGCTCCGCCCCCAGTGCGCTGCTCCGGGCGGCGGCGAGCGCGGGACTGGGCGGGCCGGGAGGCGCGGGGCGTGGTCTGTAGCCTCCAGTCCAGAGCGGAGCGCGCTCGGCTGCGCCGCAAGCCTTCGGCCGCACGGAAGAGCGAGCGGGAGAGCGATCGAGGGGCGCCATCGAGGCAGCGAGGCGAAGGGGGCGCGGAGTAGATCGGGTCGAGCTCCGGCCCTCGCCTCCCGGCCCGGCAGACAACGGTGAGCGCAGCCGCGGGGGGCTCCGCGCCCTAAAGCGCCCTGCGAGAGCGGGAGGGCGGGGAAGAGGCGGGCACGAGCCCTGCGGAGTCCCCAGAGCCCAGCGGGGAGCCCGGGGGGCCCACGGGAGTCTCTGGATGCCGGGCTCCCAGCCGGGCCGTGGGAAACTTCACCCGGGAGGGGACAGCGGGGCGCGCGGGGCGCTGTAAACTTAGCGGCGGGCGGGGCACCCTGGGGATCGCGGCGAGCGCCAGTGATTGGCGTTGGTGTCCCCGGCTTCTTTGTGTCACCTCCGGGCCCGGCCCGCGGGTGCACCCAGCTCGGCCCCGGGGCTCCCCACCGTCCCCCTAGCCCGGTCCAGGCGGGCGGGCTCGGCTGATTGTTTGCATTCCTCGCGTCACGCCTGGGCGGGAAAGATTTCGAACCGGGTGTTAGAACACTGAAGCTGCGGCGCAGAGATTGCAAAACCACGGGCGGCGGGAGGCTAGCCCTGGGGACCGGAGAACCTGCAGCCGGGGCGCACACTGTGGGCAGGACGCGGGACCCTTGTGTTGGAAGAGAAGAGGCGGGCGCGGCGGCCCTGAGCCTCGGCGGGGCGGAGAGGGGGCGCTGGGACCGCGGGGATTATAATTCCATTTTGATCGCTTGCGGTCTTTGTTGTCTGTACAATTGCCTTTAGGGTTTGACGGTAGCACCTGGTCCTCCTTACGGTCTCTCTCTTGAGTTCTGAAAAGATGCCCATTGTGGGAGGGGGCCCGTGGATTGCATCCAGGGCTGCTGGCTACAGGAGCCGCTGCCTGAGATGGAGGTGGAGAAGTCCAGTGTAACACTTGCCTTTGTGGACGCGCCTTATTTCCGAAAGTTGTTTTCCCCTCCCCTAGTGGAAGGGAGCGTCGGGACGGAGTGGCAGCAGGCGCGGTTGTGCACAGGCACCATGTAGTAGCTCGAGGCAAACCGGAGAGGGTCTCGGTGACCGTGGGACTTAACAAATGTTTGAAGAGTTTTATTTGAAGCAACTCCACCTGCTTCCCTAAAAGTTTCCATCCTTCCAAAGCTCTTGCTGGAGGTAATTCTGTGGCTGTGCTCGAATGTTCGGGTGGGGGCACAGTTAAGCAGACCTGGCCTCCTCGCAGCTCCCGTTCCAGTAAACGCCATCATGGGAGAAGGAGCATTCGGTTTTTATGGCCTAGGATTTTTGACGTGTTTACACGCTTCAACGCATGACTGGGGCTCCAGTTTTCTTTCTGGAAAATTCTCAAGACTTCCAAAGGCTTTCCCTGCGGTGGCTACTGTGTGGCCTCTGTCCTGCCTGTCAGCTGCCTCCTCCTCTGCAACTCCCCACCCACTCGGGGTGGTGGGAACAGGTGTAATACACATAAAGTTTTATTAGTGAAGACGCTGGCGAAGATAAAAATGAGTAAACCTTGGAAGGGTTTTGGTCTTTGCCTACCTAGTTGAGTTAAAAAGCTTCTTCCGTTTGGTTTTGTTTGGATACAGGGTCTCTGGTAGTCAAGGATAGCCTTGAATTTGTTACATAATTGAAGCTGGCTTTGAGCTCCTTATTCCAGCCCAGGTGCTAGAATTACAACTTTCAGCCACCAGCTCGTGATTTAACAGCTTCTATTTGAATTTTTAAAAATCCCAAATTAAACCACTTTGGATCAACTTATCTGATACAGTAAGATTCTCTCTCTTTAAAAAAAAAAAGAGTAAGTTTACCCACTTAGAAATGTTATTAGCGTTTCAATGGACTCGGGCTAATGGTGTTGCTGGATACTGCCTGTGTTTACAGGGCTGAGTCACAGTGGGTTGAGTCTTGTGTGCCCTCAGTAGCACCAGTGAAAGTTTACTGGAGGATTCAAAGCAGAATAGGTCCCATTCTAGCAACTGCCAGGGACGAAAAGCCACTTATCATTCATTGGTTGTGACTCATCATGTGTCTAGGTAGCGATTTCCAGTAATTTCACAAACATTCATATCTGCCAATAGGCTCTTGCAATGTGCCAACCACTGGGCTGGACAGTGGGAGACCCAAATAATACAAGTGGTCATTCGTGAGGTGCTTATTTTGAATGTACGTATAGCCTGTGGTTATCTTGCTCATCCGTAAGCATTTATTGAGTATGCAGGTTGCATTGTGCTAGAGGTGAGGGCATTGGGGAGACTATAGAGTGCTAGGTGTGGGGACTCTAGAGTGGACAAGGCAGCTGGGGTCACTTCCTTTATATACTGGAGAAAGTAGGTGGAAAATAAAATACATTATCAAACTAACAGCACGCTTTGTACTTTATTTGCTTATCTACTAAGGATTAAACTCATGACTTCATTTACGTTCTCCCAGTGAGATATACCCCAGCCCCTTTCTATTTCATTTTGAGACCAGGACTTGTCAAGTGGCCGCAGGCTGGCTTTGAACTTGTTTGGGATCTCCCAGTGTGCTCCACTGTGTCCAGTTTAATCACAGTGTTTGAAGCGTAAAGTACATAACCTCCTACTCCTGTTCCGAACTCTCTAAATGCCCTTCTGGGTCCCTCTGGTGGGCATAGACCTGCGGGGGGGCGGGGGGCGCTCCTGGAGCCACACCCCTTCCAGTTTCTGGTCCTTCATCCTTTTACCCATCCCATGTCACCTCTGCTCTCTCCTCGCCTTGCCCAAGTGTCTTAGGTACAGCAGCTTTCTTGCTGCTAAGGGTCTTTGCTCTGCCTGAGATGTGGTCCCTTCCCTGCTATCCTCATTGTAGCCTCCATCCATAGCTCAATGCGATTGTCTCAGTGACTCCCAGGTTTAAAAATCACACCCTAGCAACTCCCATTCTTCCTTCATAACTTTTGTCTCCATTGCACCTATGGCTGCCTAATGTATAATGCATCCCTCACTAATTTATAATTTGTTGTCTCGTACTAACACATTGCTCCCACCCCCCAACTCTCTCTGAGCCATCTTACCCACCGCTTTATCTTCTTTCTTTTTTTGAGACAGAGTCAGGTAGCCCAGGCTGACCTTGAGTTTGCTATGGAATTGTGGACAATCTTGAACCCATCTTCTTACTTTTACCTCCCAAGTGTTAACGACAGGCGTGAGCCATGGAAGCCTGCCTTACTACTATGTGCTTAGGATCTAGAAGAGTGCCTGGTGTGCAGTAGGTCCCCCTTATTGTCACGTAGAAGGAAGTGAATGATGGGAGCTGAGGCGGACTAGCCAATGGGTCCTGGAAGGTGACAGTGGTACTTGAAAGGGGGAGGGAAGTAACTTTGCCATGGGTGGGATGAGAGATTGTGGTGTGGAGACCGGCTTGGAAGGGGATCATGCAGAGGCCCAGCGTGTGCTGAGCCCTTGAGGCAGCAAAGAGCCTGGCTGCTGTGAATTTATGTGTCACTGTCATTAGGCACTCTACTACGAAGGGAGTATAGAAAGAAATGATGGATGTTGTGGTTTGAACAACTGTAACCCCAGCCGAGCTAAGAGGCCTGGCTGAGCAAGACTAAGACTCTATCTCAAAAAGTGAAAAGAAAACAAAAGGGAGGAGAGGCACGCAAATTGAAATCAGGTGCAGCTCATGCAGGGCGCCATCTTGGAAGTCATGTGGACTCCCTGTCTGTACTCTTTATTTGTCCCATTTTATGGTTCGAAAACTCCGGAATTGGGGGACGATTGCGTATGTCAGAGCCTGGGGTAGGAGGTCTCTGACCTGAAGCTTCTGGATTTCACTACTGCACCAGAGTCAAAGGATTCATCCCAGTGCTGATGGATCTGCAGCGGGAAGAAGGCCCACTGCAGTGCTCAGTCCACAGTGACAGAAGTCAGAGCTTCCCAGACTGTGGGGTGTGGTGGGGGAGGGGAAGCGCCTGAGTCTGTCCAGGAGTAGGACAGGCCAACTGGGAAAACAGCAGAGCCGTTTTCCCTGCTGTAACTGTTATGAGAAATGTCAGTGAAGTGATACATTAGTTAAGAAGTAGTGTTGAGAGAAAATAGAGCTTATTCTTCAAGGCTTCACGGTGGGATGTTTAAAAGCAAACAAGAACCAGGTGTGGTAGTCACAGCTGTAATCCTAGCACTTGAGGTGGAGGCCAGAGGGTAGAGAGTTCAAGGCTACGTAGCCAGTCTACATGAGACCTGGTTGCAAAAAACTGAAAGCACATGAGACCTTGTCTCAGAAAATTAAATCCAGAATAAAGCAAACACCGCCCTGCCAAGTCCCCAAACCAAAAAGTCCCACCTAGGCTTGGGAGTGTAGCTCAATGTTAAAGACCATGTCGAAAGTATGTGAGCTCCCCAGCAAAACACACACACACAGAGGCAGAGTGTACTACACATGTACAGACATGCACACCATATACATTATATACACATGCATTCACACAGATACTACATACCCACATTGTATATACACACAGACACTGTATATATGCGCATATACAGTATGCATACATATACACTGTATACAGATGTATATACACACAAACACTGTATATATACACACACACATACAATACATACACACATGCATACACACATATATACACTGTACACACACACACACACACACACACACACCAATGGGTCTGGGAGAGGGGAGGCAGAGACACATGCTTTTACTATCACAGTGCTTTGTGTCAAATGCCCTTTTTTCTGCTTTCACAAACTAAAACATTATATCTGAGGTAGAATAAAATCACCTTTGATTAGTACCCGAAAATCTTCATGAACTTGTAGGTTATAGGTAATATTCTTTCCTGATTCTAACTTTAAATTGTCCTTGCTTTACTGGAATACCAATATTTAAGTTGCTCTTTTTTTTTTTTTTTTCCGAGACAAGGTTTCTCTGTATAGCCCTGGCTGTCCTGGAACTCACTCTGTAGACCAGGCTGGCCTCGAACTCAGAAATCTGCCTGCCTCTGCCTCCAAAGTGCTGGGATTAAAGGCGTGCACCACCACTGCCCTGCTTAAGTTGCATTTTTTAACTTTAACTTTAGTTACGGATGTGTGTGCATGTGCACATCTGCACGAGTGTGTGTGTGTGTGTATGTGCATGTGAATTCTGGTACTAGACTGGGACACTGGTTCTCTGGAGCCAGCCTTACAGAGGGTCGTGCTGGCAACTGAACTTGGATCCTGAGGAGGAAGAACAGCAAGTGTTGTAAACTGCTGACTCATCATCTTTCCAGTGGGGGAGGGGCAGTATTTTAATTATTTTGGAGGGACTGCCATAGAGATCTCACTATGATGCTCAGGTTGGTCTCAAAGTCCCGGGCTCAAGCCTTCTTACTGCCTCTGTTTCCTTAGTAGCTAGCACCCTAGCCCTGTACCACCACAGTTGACTTTCTATATTTGGACTCCAATATAGATAATGTGAAACTATCTCTCCTCTGGCCTCCCTCATTTCCCCAAGCCTCCTTTCCACACAATCACTGGAGAGTTTGACTGATGGATCTGAATTTCTGGGATGGATCTGAATTTCTGGGATGGGATTTCGTATTCTCTCTGCGTCTTTGCTTTGACTTTCGAAAGTTCGCTCATGTCAGTCCATCAGGAGAGCTTCCCTTCTTAGGATTTATTTATTAAAATTTTCATTTATTAGTGAGTGTGTGTATGTGTGTGTATGATGCGTGTGTGCGTGCAGGCACTAACCAGCTTTTTAGATCAGGGCTCTGGGAATCGAACTTAGGTCCTTGCTTGCTTGTGAGGTTTTACCTGCTGAGCCACACCTCAGCTCTTTAAAAAAGCGTTAAAAATTTTTTAAAAAGTTAAAATTTGATGCCTAACTTTAAAAAAGCTTTTATTATTTTTACATTAATCATTGTTGATATGTGTGATGTGTGTGTTGGTTCCTTAGTGCCCAGGCATGTGTATGGAGGTCAGAGGAAGACATCAAGTAATTGATTCTCTCCCTTAACCTTTTCGTGGGTTCGGGGGATCAAATTCAGGTTGTTAGGCTTGGTGACAGGTGCCTCTCTCCCCTGAGCCATCTCTGTAGCCTTTTATAAACTAAATTATAATTTACAATTTTATTATTATTTTTAATCAGACATGTTTGTATCTTTCTTGCATTTTTTTCCCTTATGTTTTCAGCATTCTTTGTGAAATTGTCTTAAGTCCTTTGTCAGATCCCCAGTTTTGTCTGCTGTGACAGAACACTCCAGACTGAACAGTTTATAGGATACAGACTTTACCAGAAGGTTAAGACTTTAGAGGACCTTATTGCTCATTGTCCTTCAAGGGAAGGTCAAGATCAGTAAGGGCAGATGCCACCGTGACATCAACAATCCACGTCTGCAGGCCAAGCCCCTTGTGGTCTCTTAAAGGTCCCACCTCTTAGTGCTGTTGGGATGCTGATTAAATTTCATCATTTGGAGGAGCAGTTTCAACCAGAACAGAATCTTGCATTACCTTTGCAGTTACTTTTCTGGGTTCTAGTTCTGATTTATTGGTTTATTCTTCATGGACTGTACTTCTGTTATTCTAGAAAAGTCACAAAGATTTTTCTGATTTTTCTGTTCTAAAAGGATTTACAGCTGTGCTTGCACATTTAGGCCCAGGAACTTTCTTTTTGTTTCGAGCATGAAGTGCGAGGGTAAGTCCACTCCACCCCTGCCAGCATTGTTGAATGTTAGGAAGCAGTGTCTGGAGACAGGGTTTAGAGGCATTTGTTACCAGCATCTAGGACCTAGAGACCAGAGAACCTTGAAGTGTCCTGCAGTTGGAGAGACCTCCTCACAGAGCATCATTTAGCAGAGAGGTTGGGGGATCTGGAGCTCTCTAATCTTTTCCTCTTTACCTGATTTCTTCTTTCCTCCTTTTTAATGTTTTCTTTCATTAGAAATGTAACGAATGTATGTGTTCATGTACACTCATGTTTGCTGTGGCATACATGTGGAGGTCAGAGTATAAGGTGTGGGAATTGGGTCTCTCCTCCAACACGAGGCTAACAGGGATTGAGCTTAGGTGTCAGGGTTGGTGGCAAGTGCCTTTACTTGCTGAGCCCTCTCACTGGCCCAAGAATTGTAAAAACCCTATTTTTTTTATTTCTGCTCGTGGCTGTTGGGCATCATTCTTTATGCTCTCAGTAATGATCGCAGCATATTACGGCTTCTCTGTAAGTGTCCTTACACCACTTCCTGTGGGTTGTGAAAACCCTAGGGTGGTGTGCTCCCCTCCCTTCCCCCTTTCCTCTCCTCTCTCCTTCTCTCCCCTACCACTCACTCACCACAGTGTCTTGATACTTTGGCTAGGTCGACCTTGAACTTGTAGCATGCTGCTGCTTCTGCCTCTTGAATGCTGGGATTATGGTCGTGGTTCACCACACCAGCATCTTCTGCTTTTTTGAGTTTGGCACTATACTTATGTCTTGTCTTCTTGTTTGTTCTAAAGTCCACACTATAATAATAAGAAAACATCATGTATTCACTCACTTAGTACCTCTGGGTGCTTATGGGCTTTATTTTACTTCATTATACGAGAAGAAGAAGAAGAAGAAGAAGAAGAAGAAGAAGAAGAAGAAGAAGAAGAAGAAGAGGAGGAGGAGGAGGAGGAGGAGGAGGAGGAGGAAGAGGAGGAGGAGAAGGAGGAGGAGGGGAGGAGGAGGAAAGATTTCTGTAGGTGATTAGATTCTTAAATACAGCCTAGTTGATAAAAAATAAATTTTGAAGGAAGAAATGAAACTCAGAAATCAGAAACAAGGTTTCATGTAGCCCAGGCTAGCTCCAACTAGCTATGTCGCCAAAGATGGCCTTGAATTCCTGATTGCTTTTCCTCTACCTCCTGAGCGATGAGTTTAAAATCAAGCATGGGCCAGCATATCCAGGAAAACAAGCAATTGTCTAGCCTTCTACCATTTTGGGGCTAGAGGGTCTATTTGGAGTCCTGCCTGGCCTGGACCTTGTTATGTAAACTAGGCTGACCTTGAACTTATCACCCGCCTACCTATGCCTTCCAAGGGGCAGATCTTCAAATGTGCACTACCATACCCAGTCTGTAGATCAGTCTTAAGCTGGGCTGGCTGATGTATTAGACAGTTGTAGCAAACAGAGCATCTAGGGATCTCTAGAGCATCATACAAGCACAACTGTTGTCTTGGGGGTGCCCACAGTCAAGTCTGCCTGGCACGCTAGATTTTCTTTCCCCTGACAGCATCAGGAGGAGGGGAGTAGGAATCTGTCCCTGCTAACATTTACCAGGCCCTGGGAAGCTCCGAATGATGCATTTGAAAGCATTTCTCCCCACTGGTGTGTAAGTTGAAAAGCAGCTGCTTCTAGTCCTCGGGCCAGAGAAACTCATCTCACAAAAGTCAGCTTCGAGCACTTGTTTTCCCGTCTGTCGGTGATGGGACTTCAAGGCGAGACGCGGTTTTCAATCCCTTTGGAGCGTGCCATCTGCTTTGGCTCTGGCTGCCTTTCCTCCTCCTTTTGGGTACCACCGTCGTTTATGATTTATGTCAGTGGATAAGGCGCTCCTCTCTGTGTACTCAGATCACGTGCCTGGTCATTTTGTCAGTATCTATTGGATACGGCGAGTTCTGGTACCAAGATGAAAATCAGCTTTTAGCTAGTTGTCTAATGGGAGAAATGCCCGCACATCACTGTAGTGAGGTCTGTCACTGGTCATCACTGGGGTAAAGGTGAGCACATAGCAACTGCTTCTCAAAGTGTAGTCTGGGACGCTGGGCATGGTGGTTTGTGCCTGTACTCCCGGCACTCCGAAAGCAGAGGCAGAAAGAATGCCAAAAGTTCAGGGCCAACTTTTTCTGTATAGTGTGTTCCATACCTGTCTGGGCTACACAGTCAGACAACAGGAAACAAAAGTATGGTTTGGGCGACCAGTTTTCAGTCTATAGATAGAATCAAACACTGGATGATGGGGCCATTGGTCTGTCTGTAAACAAGCCTGGAAAGGCTCTCTGTTGCGGGTTCCAGACTGAGCCACTGGGGTGGAGGAGAAGAGGCTAGCGGAGAATTCTCCCAGCTCCTAAAGTCTGTGAGTTTTGGTTTAGCAATGCGGCATTTCCGCCAGAGTCTGCAGGGAACACTAGGTGGAACGGAGAAGGCTTCATATAGAAAACCCTAGCTGTAGTATGGTTATGGTGGCTTGTGTCTGTAATCCCAGTATCTGGAAAGACTAGGGCTTGATGACATTCTTGCCTAACATACAGTGCCAAAGCCCCTTGGTTTGGTCCTCATACCTGCATAAAGCAAGTGTGGGCACACACCTGTCATTCTAGTGCTCAGAGAGTGGAGATAAGGACCAAAGTGAGTCTGGAGTCAGCCTGGGCCACAGAGGACACTAGCTCAGAAATAGACAGACAGACAGACAGACAGACAAGCGGCAAGTAATTAGAGGCCGGGAGGGTAAGGGCATTCTGCCTCTTTAGCTGATTGGCTCTGGAGCTCACATGGGCCCGAGAACTGACTCCTGAAAGTTGTGCTCCGAATTCCACATATGCCCATAGTAAATACATAACAAATACGGCAACCAAACTCTCAACCCTCTACCCAAATGAATTATGATATAGATGAAATGAAAATTCAAAAGTGATCAAAAATTGTGTCTGGTCCTAGAACAGTAGTAAGTCGATTTTTGAAACATTTAACTAGAAAGATTTCTGATGTTCTCCAAAGCGGAGATAACAGTGAATGAACCCCGTGTAGCCATTCCTGGTGCCCGTGATGACCGCACTGAACACCGTCACCTTTCCCCAGAGGCTGGAGAGTTTGGAGATAAACACTATGTATTGTATCATTTCACCTGTAAGAAACTGGGCTTTACATTATTTGGTTTTTACGATGCTCCAGACAAATTTGAAGCCGATTTACATGAAGTATGGATAAATTTCTTTAGAGCTCACTTGTACAAAGATGAATAAAAGAAAACCAGTGTGGCCATAAATATCCATCTGATTAGTCTAAAGTCATTGCAGGTAAGCAGGCTTGTTATTACTCTGAGTATTATTAAAATTTTATGTACTGCAGTATTGTGTTAACATCTAGCACATTCTATTTACAGATTATGTTTCAGAATAATACAATGTATAATACCTCCATCCCACTAAAATTGAGTTGTGCTTGCAGGGATACTTCGAATTTGAAAGGCAGGTTTTGGGGAAAGGGGAGGTATGAGAAGGTTTTGAAGGGTTGGAGGGCAGAGTTTTACATGTTAGTTAAGACGTCTCATGACTCATTCCAGCAGTTCAGCTCTCCTTGGGCTGAGGCTGTAGCTCAGTGGTAGACATGTGTTTGCCATGTGGGAGGCCTGGGTTCTAGCCCCAGAACCAAAAGAAAAAACCGAAATCAAAACAAACCACACTGGTCTTAGTGTCCCTATGTGCAGTGTTTTCTTCAAGGTTATAATAACATGGTTTGGCAGAGACCAGCCTCTGGGATGTTTAGTTTTATGGAGAGAGAGGGCAGAACTCATTTGCACAGGGACTACCTGTTTTTCTCAGGCTCAGGAACCGAGTATGGTATCAGGAGGGCAAGGCTGATTTTATCACCTATGACTAAGATCTTCATGCTTAGCTGCTTCGGTGTGAGTCATTAATTAAGGGCTCATACCATAGGAGTTAGCTAATTCTCACTTAAAAACGCTGCTCGCTCAGGAACAGGGCTGGCTACGGTTCAGATGACCACCTTCAGGCTTGTCTCTAAAGCCTTAAACAACGTTCAATCCAGTTAGTTATCTGTGGATGAAATGATGTAGTGTGTGGGATTTATTCACATCAAACACCATTCATGAGCATTCTCCAGGCCCCTCAAATGGATACAAAAACCCACCACCCAAAGATCTAGGAGGCGTGACAATTCTGTGGCAGGCAACATGGGAAGGGATTGTTGGGCACGCTAACGTGTGGCGAAACCGTTGGTTAACAAGTTTGAGCTGCGGGTTCAGAAAGGAAAGCAAACGCTGAAAAGGAGCCGTGACTATAAATTCTGTGTTAAAAGTGGAATGAGTGTTTATTATCTGCACTTCCAGGTTGGCATCGAACACGGGTTCTTGGGCGTGTGCTCATCAAAACATCCTTCATAGTCGCCCGTTTGGTGATATCGAGGAAAAGTTTCCCCTGGGAAGCTATAAGGGCACAACCAAGAGCTTTAAAAGAGAGGTTGCCACCGTCGAGGCTTTTGTGCTTGTCTTCTCATTTCGGGAAACTTCGACTCTGTTGGGTAATAATTCATTTTATGATTCGTTTCCTCCAGGACGGAGTGTTTTCCCTTCTGGCCTGCATGAAAAGACACTCCTGGCTGTCTCCCCCCCCCCCCCCCAGCCAACAATTGAGTTAGAAAGGTTCTTTGTGGGTGCTGTTCCTGGGAGTCAGAGGGTGAGCCGGCTTCGTCTGTGAGTCATCTCGTTGTCTCACGGTTGGCTCTGTGTTTTCTTAGCAACGGCTGCAGATTTCAGGTCTGAGCAGGGAAAGCGTGTTTTGAAATGACCTGGCGTATTCTTTTGGGATCTGCGTGCATGCCCAGGAACCCTTGTAAAAGTGTACTGAATATACTGCAGAGAACGGGAGAATGTACATTTGCCCTGCCCCTATTTCTTAAGCAATTTCTGTTCTGAGTTGTATGTGGGGGCAACTAGGTGGGCAGAAGTCAGAGCAGAAGGAGAGAAATGAGTCCTGAACACTGTCAGTCTGTCTATAGATGCCCCAGGCCAGGCACCATTGACTAGGGTCTTGAACACATGTTGAACTCTGCTCCCCTGTGTCACTATTGATCTTGGAACTGTGATGTTTAGGAGCTCTGGTGCAGTGGCGTTGAGAACGTGGTCCCTTAAGTCAGGTTGACATTGACTCAAGTCCTGGCTCTGGCCCGTAGGAACTGTATCAGCTGGAGTGGAGGAGAGGTGAGGTTAAAGAACTGCATCTTTATAGGGGTTCTGAGTATTACTGTGTAAGGCAGGGAACAGCACAATACTTACAGAACATTTGGTCCTAAGTTCTCCTTACTGTGGGCATTACTGTTGTGGCAAACACCCGACTAAAGGAGAGAGGGTTTATCCAATCAGCCATGGTGGGGAGGCGTGGATGGCACTGAAGTGTGCAATCAGGAAATAGAGGTAGAAAGGAACACTGCTGGTGATCAGTGGCCTTTCTCCTTCTAATCCCCCTTTAAAAGACAGTCTCTAATAGCCCAGGTAAGACTTCAGATGCATTGAGCAGCTGAGCATGCTAGCACTCCTGATTTCCCTGTGAACTCTCTTTTAGCTTTCTCCCTCCCCTCCCCTCCCCTCCCCTCCCCTCCCCTCCCCTCCCCTCCCCTCCCCTCCCCTCCCCTCCCCTCCCCTCCCCTCCCCTCCCCTCCCCTCCCCTCCCCTCCCCTTTTTCCTCTCCTCTCCTCTCCTCTCCTCTCCTCTCCTCTCCTCTCCTCTCCTCTCCTCTCCTCTCCTCTCCTCTCCTCTCCCCTCCCCTCCCCTCCCCTCTCCCCTCTCCCCTCTCCCCTCTCCCCTCTCCCCTCTCCCCTCTCCCCTCTCCCCTCTCCCCTCTCCCCTCTCCCCTCTCCCCTCTCCCCTCTCCCCTCTCCCCTCTCCCCTCTCCCCCCTTCCCTTCCCTTCCTTCCATCCTTTCTTCCCCTCCCTGTGTCTCTCTTTCCTTCCTCCTCCCCAGCCACCACCCATACCTGGAGCTTCTTCCTTTTTGTTCGGTCTGGATCTCCATCTAGGAGCTGGCGCCAACCACATTCAGGGTGGGTCTTTCTTCCTAGGTTAGCCCTTTCTGGAAGAGTCCTCACAGACAACACTCAAAGCCCCCACTAATTCCCTGGGGGCTCATAATCCAATCACATTTAAAACAATAACCCTTCTATTATGTTGAATTCAAGGATGCCATGCACAAGTGACAGGTGTTCCCTGGCAATCTGAAACAAAGGATCGGTTGCTCTGGATACTTAGTTGCTGTGGAAGAGTGGCCCTGAACAAGTCTCCACATAGTCTCTGGAATGGAGGAAGTGTGGTGCAGAAAAGCAGAGTGCTGTGGGTGTACCCAGCCAGCGGTGATTAATGCCAGCCTTGGGGAGGCTGGAGCTAATTTTAATAGCATGGTTGAGCTTTATATGCAATTGGCCTATAATGGCCCATGATGGTTTAAGCATGGGGAATGGAAGAGGGTAAATTTCACGCTGAAGGAAAAGTACAGGTTTGGGGCAGAACTTGGTGAGGGAAAGCACAGGAGGTAGAGGTAGTGGTTATTTTGGTTAATTTGGTTGGGTTTGGTTTGCAGGAGTGTTTGGATTCTATCCTGATAGCCAGAGAGGAACCAAAAGGGGTGCTTTGTTTCATGAAAAAAAAAATGTCCTAAAAAGATGTATCAGAGAAAGCTGGGATTATCGCTCAATTGCTAGAATGTTTGTCCAGGACACTCAAAGCTCTAGGTCAGTCCCCAGCACCGCATTAAGTGCATGGTGGTGCATACCTGTCATCCAAGCACCCAGGAAGCAGAGGGAAGAAGAGCAGAACTCCCAGTTCAGGGGAGGAGAGGAGGTGACGTGGGGGTCAGTTGCTTGTTGTTTACCTGGCGTCTAGCTAGCAGTTGCAAATTTAGTTTTGAAAGGAGGAAGCTGGTATTTAGTGAGCACAAACTCTTTCAGTTTTAAGCTAAGCACTTTGATAAAATTTATATAATAATTTTAGCAGTGGGTTTTCACTACTCCGCTTTGTGCTCCGGGCGGGTTGAACGAGCACACCAGCCCAGGAGCTATCTCGGGTCCGAGAATGGAAAACACACATACACCTACCAGCTAATTTTAAAATGCCTTGGCTACCTCAAAGACTGGACACCCACTCCTGGGCACTCACTCCTAAACCTTCTTCTGCTACCCCAGGCCCAATGGGGGAAGTGGCCAGTGGCCACTCTCTCAGAAGTCTTACACGGTTGGATGGCTTTATCTCCTGCTGCTACTGTGTCCCACTCTTCCCCCAGTCCAGGTGATTCTCCCGTTCCTCCCTGCATCCTCCCTCACAACTCTCAGTGTCCAGCCCTGTGCCCAGCTATTGGCCGTTGGCCCCTGTACTGGCTAGTTTTGTGTCAACTTGACACAGCTGGAGTTATCACAAAGAAAGGAGCTTCAGTTGAGGAGATGCCTCCATGAGACCCAGCTGTAAGGCATTTTCTCAATTAGTGGTCAAGGGGGAAAGGCCCCTTGTGGGTGGGATCATCGCTGGGCTGGTAGTCTTGGGTTCTATAAGAGAGCAGGCTGAGCAAGCCAGGGGAAGCAAGCCAGTAAAGAACATCCCTCCATGGCCTCTGCGTCAGCTTCTGCTTTCTGACCTGCTTGAGTTCCAGTCCTGACTTCCTTTGGTGATGAACAGCAGTATGGAAGTGTAAGCCGAATAAACCCTTTCCTCCCCAACTTGCTTCTTGGTCATCATGTTTGTGCAGGAATAGAAACCCTGACTAAGACAGCATCCTTATTGATAGATCACAAACCAACTGGGGACAAAGACCTTCAGCGTCGGGACACGCAGATTCTCGGCATTAGCCCCAATCTCCAACTACTACTTCTCCCAGTTTGTAAAGACAGAGTTCAAGACTGTACCCCTAGCTATCCTGGAACTCACTCTGCAGACCAGGCTGGTCTCAAACTCAAGAAATCCGCCTGCCTCTGCCTCCTGAGTGCTGGAATTAAACACATGTGCCACCCCCACCGGGCTGTTCACAAATTACTAATTGAAAGCAAAATTTCCTCCTTTCTTCCATCTTTTCCCCTTCTTCTTGCCACCCTTTTTGCTTCTTAATACATTTAATTTATTTTATTATTATTTTTTTAATGATGCGTCTATGTGAGGGTTTGTTCCCATGAGTGCAGTGTTTGTAGTGACCACAAGATTCCCTGGGGATGGAGTGACAGGTGCTGGTCCACTGACTGATGTAAGTGCCTGGAACCAAACTCTTCCTCTGCAAGAAGCAGTTGGTGCTCTTAACTGCTGGGTCATCTCTCTAGCCTGGGTCGTCACTCATGAGACAAAAATCTCACGATGGTGCCTACCTCTAAGCAATCTTGCCTCAGCTTCCCTAGTAACTGGGACTCAAATGCATATCATCATAACCTGGTAAAACGTTGACCTTGGGGACCGAGACATGGCTCAGTGGTTACGAGCATTGCTTGCTCTTCCAGAAGACCTGAACTCAATTCCCAGCACCATGGAGTGGCTCACAGCCCTCTATAACACAAGTTCCAGGGGACCCAGGCTTGCTTATGGCTGCTTCGGGCACCTCACACACATGGTACACAGACATATATGCAGACAAAACATCCATACAGGTAAAATAAAGTAGACATTAAGGAATAAAACCCAACCTTGGTATGTCCAACCTTTCTCAATGTTGGCTCTGTCTTCCAGCTGGAAGAGGAAGCGCACATCTAGGTGGTGGGCCCCAGGAGATGGCTCCTGGGCCTCTTCACAGACTCAGTGTTCAAACCCCCACTGTGGAGTCTCTGTTTTGAGGCAGAAACCATCTCATTACTGGGTGGCTCCTTTGTCAGCTGAATGGAGACATGGCTGAAAGGGAGCCTCCTTCTCCATTTTATGTCTCATGTTCTAATATTTCTTCCCTTTTAATCTGTCTGCGGTTTCCAGTGCTTAAGGCTTCCTTTCTCTTAATTCTGATCAAATGAAGCCATTTGTGTAAAAACTTAATCTGATGAACCCCATTTTACTTAAATTGGAGAGGAATTGGGGATAGAATAAGAGAATTATTATTGTTGATTATTTTATTTTATTTTTTTGGGGGGAGCCAGAGTCTCATGTATCCCAGGGCTAACCTCAAACTCCCTGCGGTGCCCTTGAACTTCTGATCTGCCCGCCCCCACTTGAAGGGATTACAGTCGAGCTCTGAGTTCAGATAGTGTTTGGGATGGGACCTGGGGCTTCCTGCCTGCTAGGCTGCACTCCTCCAGTTGAGCATCTTTAACCTGAATGTGTTGGTTTTTTTTGCCTTCAGTAGTTTCTCCTTTATTTATTTATTTAATTATTTATTTATCTGACTTGTTATTTTTGGCAGCTCTGGAGCCTGAGCCCAGGGCCCTAAGCATGCTAGGCATGTGCCCTGCCAGCAGCAACAGTGTAGGCTCTTTTTATTATCTTTATTTTAACATAGGGCATTGTGGGTCAGGCAATGGTGATACACACCTTTAATCTCAGCACTCGGGGCACAGAGGCAGGAGGATCTCTGAGTTTCAAGGCCAGTCTGGTCTATAGGTCAGGGCCACTTGTTGTTACAGAGAAGCCTTGTCTCATAAAACAACAGCATACCCCAAACAAATAAACAGATGATGGTGGAGGTGGTGGTGGGGGTGGTGGTGGTGGTGGTGGTGGTGGTGGTGGAGGTGGTGGTGGTGGTGGTGATGATGATGATGATGGTGGTGGTGGTGGTGATGGTGGTGATGGTGATAACAAGGCAGTGTTAAGTTGCCCAGCTGGCTTTGGACTTGAATCTTATTGCTTCAGCCTCCTGAGTAGCTGGATTATAGGCATTTGCCACTACCCCCATCTTGGGGTCCCCCTTACTAGAGGAGAAACATATGACCCCGGGGTCACATTGTGGTTGCAGATAAAATTACATCTGCGGGGCCAGGGAGATGGCGCAGCAGGTAGAGGCATTTGCTGCCAAGCCTGACACTCTGAGTAAGACCTCGGGGATCCACATGATAGAAGAGAACTGACCCCCAAAGTTTTCCTCTGACCTCCAGATGACCCCTAAACACAATACATAAAAAGTAATAAAAATAACTATTAAAATTTAAATAGGGGCTGGTGAGATGGCTCAGTGGGTAAGAGCACCCGACTGCTCTTCCAAAGGTCCAGAGTTCAAATCCCAGCAACCACATGGTGGCTAATAACCATCCGTAACAAGATCTGGCGCCCTCTTCTGGAGTGTCTGAAGACAGCTACAGTGTACTTACATATAATAAATAAATAAATCTTTAAAAAAAAATTAAATACCTGTCGTTTCTTTAAAAGTTTAAATCTGGAACTTAAGTGTCTTTTAAGTTTTCATTTTCATACACACACACACACACACACACACACACTATATGTACGCACACACACACTATATGCATTCACACACACACTACACACACTATACACACACTATACACTACACACACACTACACTACACACAACACACACACTACACACACACTATACACACACTACACTACACACACTACACGCATACACTATACACACACACTATATGTACACATACACTATACACATTCACACATACACACTCAAGAGCACACACACACTACACACACACACTATACACACACATGCTATACACACATACTATGCATACACACTACACACACATACTACGCACACACACTATACACACATACACACATACTATGCACACACATATAGTCCTTCCCTGTTTCCACTTTCCAGTCTCCCGGCACTCACAGCGCCCTTCCCTAGAGATTATCATCGCTGCTATGAATCCGTGTTATGCTTCACTCATTTGAATATTTCCAAACCCTCAGAGCCTCGCTGTAACTCACCGCTCTCCCTAGACTTTGCACTTCCTCCTTTTCACCTAGAATCTTGGTGTCGTGGTTTGTTCCTGAGGTGTCATAAGCCCTGGCTCTTATTTTAGTCCTCCCTTCTGAAAGCCCGGCACACATCAACTCTAACCCACTTTAAATATTCTTGGCTTGGCTGGTGGATCCTGGACATAACCAGGGTAAGAATTTCAAGACCTTGAGCTTCTCACTTGCTGTGAAACCAGTTCTGTTAGTTAATTTATCACAGCAGTTTGACAGCCAAATGCAGTCGTGGGCACAAGCATGTTTCCTTTTCCTTATTCTCCCTCTCTCTGTCTGTCTCTCTGTGACTTTCTGTCTCTCTCTGTCTCTGTCTCTCTCTTTGAGAAAGAGCGGAGAAGCTGGAGATGTAGCTCAGTCAGTGGCTTGCTTGACATGTGTGCGCAGTGCCCTGGGTCTGATTCTCAATCCTGCATAACCAAGTGTTTAGGCATGGCTGTAGACATGTGGTATTAAATTTCTCTACAGAACTGTGCAGTGAATGAGAGGATTGGACATATGTTTCCTATTAGGTTTCTTGCTGTAGTGGTTAAGGACATGGCCTTTGAAGCTAAAAGTATTTGGGTTCAAGTTAGTCCTGCTAATCGCTTGATGTGTGGCTTTGGATAAGTTACGCACTCTCCCAGTTTCCCTAAAGCGGGTAGATGGGATGTATTTTATAGACGTGCCAAAGTCATGGTTCATGGATAGTGCGTGGCACGAATGAAATACTGAACAAATATTAGCTTTTCCTTTACTGCTTTGTTGGCTTCAAGTTGACAACCTCCAGTCTGATCACCTTGAAGAGGGGAATCCCCAGTTCTTCACAGCGGGTGGCTCACTTTCATTTGCCCCGTTAATCAGTCATTAGAAGTGATGTATAGTTACTGACAACTTTGGAAGGCTGGTGCAGATCTCAGGATCTCTCTTGGTGGTCAGTTCTAAGTGTCACGAAGATTTCCTTGCATCTCGGGGGTCCATCCGTTTCTCCACATCTTTAAGTGTTTAGTTTTGTGTCTACTGAGGAACATACTGTAGCCTATGTAAGAGATCTTTTGAGGTTTGATTGACTTGTTCAGCAACAGAGAGAAAACAACCTAGACTGGCTTCCTTATCGCCTTCTTTCTCTGTCTCCTCCTTTCTCTCCCCCTCTTCTTTTTCTGAGCTGGAGATTGAATCCAGGGCCCCACACGTCCTAGGCATGTACTTTACCATTGAACTCTCCCATCCCGTCCCGCGGGGCTTTGTTTCTTGTTGAAGGCTGTGTATGCAGTGTGTGGGGGTGGGCTGGGGTGAGGCCAGGCTCATTCCATGAAGAGAGCTTTGAGAAGGGAAAAATAATCCCCAGAAACTAAAAACTCAATTTGAAATTCCATAAAGGAAACGGAAGACCCTGTTCCCTTAGTCCTTGAACTGAAGGAGTCAGAGAAATATATGCATTATGGGAAATTTTGCTTTCACAGAAAAATGCATGGATTCTAAACACTTTTTAAAAAAAAAATCAGAAAACTCTATGAAGAATTGTAATATCGGAAAGAGAAACAGATTAAGTTTGTTGTTGTTGTTTATTCAGGCCAGATAAATTTCTGATGAGTCACTGTGCCCACCACAAGAAAAAGACAAAGAGGAAGCTGTGTGCACAGCACCTTCTGTTCTCTTGGGGAGATGGGAGGGTAGGCCAGATCTGAAGATGGGACTGAGAGCAGGCAAATTTGTATCCTCCTGGGAAACTCCAAAAAACTCTGGTTGTTTCTCTTCAGGTGAAAAAGGTCAGCTTTGTTGGAGAATAAAGTGGAAACTCATTTGCAAGTGTTCTGTCACCCCAGGATTCCACCAGGGACTGGCCCTGACTGCAGAATTCTCCACTAGAGCAAAGGCTCTCACTAAATAGCTCTGGCTATCCCAGAACTCACTCTGTAGCTCACAGGCTGACCTCTAACTCCTGGAGCTCCTGCCTCTGCCTCCTAGAGTGCTGGGGTTAAAGGCATGTACCTTTTTAATCTTTTATTTTTAGTGATCTGAATGTGTGTGTGTGTGCATGGAATATGTTTGTGTGTGTGCAGTGTCTCCAGGGGACAGGAGGCAGCCTCAGGTCTTCTGGAGTTAACAGGCAGTTGTGAGCTTTCTGAACTAGGTGCTGGGTTTGAACTGTGTCCTCTGTAAGAGCACTGTACATTTCTAACCACTGAGCTGTGCCTCCCCAGGCTGGCCTCAAAGGCACAGTCTTCCTTCAGCAAGTCCTGCCTACATGTGCCACTAAGACCAGATGGATACTCCTTTTCAACAAAAGATTTTCTGTTACAGTTAAAGTGCTGCATTGCTGGCTGTATGCTAGAAAAAAAAAAACAGTGTCTGTCTCTCCGTCCATGTGAAACATCTCTATGCAGCCCTGACCGTCCTAGAACACTAGATAAGTCAGCCTGGCCTTGAACTCACAGAGATCCTTCTGCCTCTTCTTCCCAAGCCCTGGCACCACGGGTGTGCCAAGCACAGGATGACAGTTTCTAGTCTATATAGATTACTACAGTCAAGCTTCTAGCTGTTTTTCCCATCTGCTTTCTTGTTAACTAGTTTATCTGATGGTGGTCTGGGCGTTAGCTGAAGCTGAGTGTCCAGTGTTTACTTAGAACTTCCCGTTATCAAAGTGACTTCAAAGACATGGACCCTTCTTCAGAGGCAGAGCAAAGGAGAAATGTACCCTTAAATAGGAACGGAAGGTTAATTTGAGGGAGACATGAATTAAAAATAAGTACTTGCTCTACAGGTACTTCCTGGAGCTCCTGACATGGAAGCCATTACATATGCGATGTACCCCAGTCAGTCGGTAGACTGCTTACTGTGCCTGGGTCAGCAGAGGCAGGAAGCTCAGGAGTTCTGTGTGGCTGCCTTGCTGACTTCTGGATGGGCCACAGAACATAGAGGGAGGTAGAAAGCAAACGGAGGTTGACCGCTGTCCAGCTTTGCCCAAACTGTCTCTGGTTTAGTTCTTGGCATACATGGCTCTCTTTTCCTTAGTGCTGACTTAACAGGTATGTGTGTGACCTTTCCTTGTTGGCCACTCACGCCGGCTTTCTGGAACGTGGCTCTCTGGGACCTTAAGCACCAGGATTAAGACAGTTAAATCTGCTGTCAGCTTGCCAGATGTAATCTTCCTGTTCATTGTCCTGGCTTCCAGGGCCCCTCTTGTCTGGTGCTGTATCTTTCGCTTGCAGTTGCTAGCTATGGTGTAGCTGTCCTTCAAAGCATTCATCACTTGCTTGTTTTAATTTTGTTTAACCTCCTCGAAGATGTACCGGAGCACCGGAAACACCGGAAATGCTTTTCGCAGTTGAGGTTGTGTTTCATGAAGCACTGGCCTCCCAGGCTGGGAGCAGAAAGGGTGCTGTGATTTTCCTGAATACTGTGGGTGGAAGATAGGGCAAGGGACTGTCATCAGTCACCTGCCTGAGTGCTCTTATCTTTAAAAATGCCATCTAAACTAGTCTCTTCTGTCTGGAGACTAGCAGGAATGGTGGCGTTGAGAGTGTTGCTTGAAAGAAATTTATCTACGGAAGCAGAAAATGGTTTGAGCCTATTTGCTGAAACTGCTATTTGTGAGGAGCAAAAACTGGTAGGCTTTGTAAATGGGTAATTTCAGAGGCGAGCAAACGTGTTGCCAAAAACAATATTTTGAAAACAAGCTGCATTTTGTATTTTAGCTTTTTATGTTTACTTATCAAAATTAGTATCATCCTAGTGGTTCAGAAATTCTTTCTGTTTCATTTTTTGCCATAGGATGGATTCATGATATAAGAATTAAAAACCTTACATAAAGGATTTAAAGAAATTCTGTTAAGCGAGGCATGTTGATGCATACCTCAATCCCAGCACTCTGGAGGTGGAGGGAGGACGCTCAGGAGTTGGAGGCCATTCTTGGCTACATGGTATGTTAGAGGCCAGCTGGAGACACAGTGAAATGGCTCAGCCGACAAAATGACTTGCAAAACCTGACAACCTGAGTTCAGCCCCTGGAATCCGTGTGAAGGTGGAAGGAGAGTGGACTCCACAGTGCTGACGTCCGACCTCCATCTGTGCACCACGGTGTGTGTATGCCTCCTTCCCCCAGTACATAGGCATCTGCATAGAGTAATACATTTTTTCATGGGTGAGAAAAGAAACATTTGCTGGTGCAAAGGTAAAGGTGTTCAGGGGAGGAAGCCAGCGTGCCTCTCAGAGGCCACTCCTTCAATTCAGCATTCCTGATCATGAATAAAAACCAGCCTTTTCAAGTCTTTGACTCCTAAAGGATCCAGACTTAATTGAGGTGGGGTTTCACTTGTTGAGTCTCTGATTTTGGAGCTGAGGCAGAGCTCTGCTCTGTGGTAGAGCCCTGCCCAGGATGCTTAAAGCTTGTGAGTGTGATCCCATTGGGGGGTGGGGTGGAATGAGCCCAAACCCCAAACTCAAAACCAAAGCCACCAACCCACAAAACCACCTAGACCCAGAGACCTTGGGTAGTATAATAAACCCCACTTTCCACAGAGGCTCTGTGAGCAAAGAAAGCAAAGGTGCTTGCGGAAGGAAGTCCCCTTTGCTGCAGCGCCGGGGATGGCGGTTTAGGGCCTCTTCTGCTGCTTCTTCCAACTGGAAATGGAGTTTGGGTGGGAAGAAAGGTGGCTTTCCTGGGACGGTGGTCTCAGCTGCTTCTGTGGAATCAGAGACACAGAGAGAGCGAGAGAGTGAGAGAGAGCGAGAGAGAGCGAGCAAGCGAGCAAGCGAGAGAGAGAGAGAGAGAGAGAGAGAGAGCAAGAGAACAAGAGAGAGAGAGCAAGAGAGCGAGAGAGAGCAAGAGAACAAGAGAGAGCGAGAGAGAGCAAGAGAGAGCAAGAGAACAAGAGAGAGCGAGAGAGAGCAAGAGAACAAGAGAGAGCGAGAGAGAGCAAGAGAACAAGAGAGAGCGAGAGAGCAAGAGAACAAGAGAGAGCGAGAGAGAGCAAGAGAGCGCGAGAGCGAGCGCGAGAAAGCAAGAGAACAAGAGAGAGCGAGAGAGCAAGAGAGTGAGAGAGAGCGAGAGAGAGCAAGAGAGAGAGCAAGAGACTGAGAGAGAGAAAGAGAAAGAGTGAGAGTGAGCAAAGGCCTTTAAAGTTTTTCTACTTTTAACCCCCTTTTATCTGGGATGGTTAGTTTGGTTTTGTTGTTGTTGTTTGTTTGTTTATTTTTGTTTTGTTTTTTAAAAATCAGCTTGATAAAAGGGTCATTTGGGAAGAACAAATCTTTATTGAGGACATGCCTCTATCACACTGACCTGTAGGCAAATCTTTGGGGACATTTTTTTTTTTTTTTTTTTTATTGATGATCAATGTGGGAGGGCCCAGCTCACGGTGGGCAGTGCCACTCCTGGGCAGAGGCCCTGGTGTGTATATGAAAGCAGGCTGAGGAAGGCCTGAGGGGCAAGCCAGTCGATAGCACTCCTCTATAGCTTCTGCTTCAGTTCTTGCCTCCAGACTCTTTCCTGCTTGATGTCCTGCCCTGACTTCCCGGGATGATCTGCATGATGGGCTGTATAACCTGGGAGGTGACAGAAACCCTTCCTCCCCACGTTGTTCTTGGTCTGTGCTTTATCACAGCAATAGAAAGCAAGCTAGGACATCAAGGGCTTTTTATTGGGACTCTGACTACATAGATATATAAAATGGACATGCGTATTAAGCATTTACTGATAATAAGTCATAATGAGATTGATATTAAGTAAATTATTGGGTATACACATAATGTTGGACTCGTGAAAGACTGACTTGTACACAGAAGTGATGAATTCTCCTGTTTGTTCTTGCACAGGGAATTGGGTCTTTGCTGAGTTTTTGCTAGGGCAGTGTGTAGGACACCTTCAGTGGTTTCCAGGGTTGATCACTAACTTGATTTTGTGATCATCAGTTGTGAGGACTCTGCTTCACATAAATATGGCTTTTTTTTTTTTTACTGTTTTCAGGACCCAGAGAATTACATCTCTGTATCTGTTCAACAATAGCCTGTGTTTTCCCTCTGGTTTTTGACTCCAGTGTCAAGGGGCTGTGTTTGTGCAGATACAGGTGGCTATGGATAGAATTGGTTGTTGAATTTATCGAATTGTGATAGTGGATACCAATGTATTTTTCTAATTAAAAACCAACCAAAACAAAACAAAAAAAACCATTGAACCAAGGTTTTTTTTTTTTTTTTTGTTTTCAGAGAAAGTTTTCTGTAGCCCAGGCTGACCTGGAACTCATTGTATAGCTGAGGATGACCTTGAACCTGTGACCTCCGTTCTTTTAGCACTGAAATGCTGGGGTTACAGGTGTGTAGTTTTATGTGATGGAGTCAGTCGTGCTAAGCAAACACTACCAACTAAGCTACTCTGACTGGCCGTGTTGGCAGTCACCTTCTCTGGTGAGGGAAAACTAAGATAATAAAGACTTGGTTAAAGCTTCCCGGTGAGTGAGAGGGCCTGCTATTTGAAGATTAGCATCTACTCCCACCTAGAAGCAGACACACAGAGACCTAACTCAGTTTTAATTGTGGGTCTCTGGGGATGGAAAGAGGGAACCATTAATTTGCCGGGCAATTGATTTTTCTCTGAGGATGAGAACACCAAGTTGTCAGTCACTGAACCGCCACTTTTGTTAATGAATTATATTTCGATTTGGACAACTTCCAGCTCTATTAATAGGTTATGGGAAGTCTTCAGGGAGAGAACAGAGGTACACATGATTGTTTCTACACATGGAAATGACAGGCTGGAGCACTTGGTGGGAAGAGTGAAGCCCTAGTTCTTAATCCAAAAGAACCCACGATTCCTATCTGAACCTTCGCTTTCTCATTGCTCAGTGCCAGTCTAGGTCAGAAGTTTGGCGAGAAGAAGTCTTGGGCAGGACGTGTATAAGTAAACAAGGTTTCTGAACACTTCTGATTGTCTGCCGAGATGCGCTTGGTTCATTTACCTCCCTCTGGTGCCTGCCCTGGTGCTGGAGCCATGCCGTGGAACCCAGAGCGGACGCCACCTGTGAAGGTTTCCACTGAGGCAAATCACCAGCTACATACTAAGTGTCCTGGCCAGTCGTTCTGTTCGTGTGCGGTTGTTAGAAGTCAAAAAGGCCAGATGTGGTGGTGGTGCTTACCTTTGATCCTGGCACTTGGGAGGCGGAGGCAGGTGGATCTCTGTGAGTTCGAGGACAGCCTGGTCTACAGAGCTAATTCTAGGATAGCTAAGACTACACAAAGAAACCCTGTCTCACTGCCACCGACCCCAAATAAAAAAAGTCAAAAAGGCCAGATGTGGTGGTGCTGGAGGCTGATTCTTGCACTCAGGAAGGCCACTGACTTGAAGTATAAGCCAGCCTGGTGAGCACAACACAGCAGGTTCTAGACCAGCCCAGACTCCAGGTGTGAGACCCTGCCTCGTAAAACAAAACCCAAAAAGTTATTGAGTGAGATGAAGCGTTGTGAGGCAGGGCGGTCAGGAGTTCATTCAAGGTCGGCCTCTGCTACATAGCCAGTTCTCAAAGTCAGCTTGAGACCTGTCTCACAACAACGAACAGCAACAACAAAGTCAGTCTGTGGGAGCTGCAGAGCAGGCCCGGAGTCTAGCACGCTTGTTGCTCTTGCAGGGGACCTGGGCTGGGTTCAAAGCATTCACAAGGTGGCCCACAGCTGGCTGTGACTCCATTTCCCTGGAATCTGATGCACTCTTTTGACCTCCAAGGGCACCAGGCACACATGTGGTACACATAGACACATGCAATCACAAATACTCATACACATAAATCTAAAAAGAAAAAAAAAAACAACCAGCAGCAAGCAAGAGCTCAGGGTGTGGCGTTTGTTTAGTTTTGGAGGGCGGGAGATAGGACCATCTCGACTCTTGTAAGGAGTGTCTGTGACTGCCTGTGTATCTCACCCACCTCTGTTTTCTGGTGTTTCGTGACTCTGTCTCAGGTGTGACTTCCGGTCATGTATAGCCTGGGCCGCTAGCTTGGTGGAGTTCTTTGAGTAATGAGTGGGTGGGATGACACGTGGGAACAAGACTGTGACTCTGCCCTGGTGAGTCTGGGTTTCCTTAGCCTGTGCTTGAGACATCCGCCCGTACAACCTGAGGGTCCGGCAGCCTTCTGACTGGCCTGCTCTCTAGGGTGGGTGATTATGTTGGGAGGGGGGGATTGGTCGATTGTGTAGAAATGTTGGCTAACATCTTCTTTATTGGGGCACCAAGAATTAAAATAATGATCTTCTGACGCCAGTCTCCCTGGGTTTCCGCTTCCTGCTCTTGAAGACCCCCGGGAAGCAGCATTAAGAAAAAAGATGTCTGCCTACAACTGTGTGCCACAGGGCTTTAGTGATTCTTTACCTTCTAGAGGAATGGGAGTCCTGACATCATACTGAGAAGTGACAGACAGCTCAGAGAAGTATAGGTCTTTGTTCATAAGAATGGGGTGGAAGAGTGAGGGAGGTGCTCAGTGGCAGGCCTGTCAGTCACCTTCGTCATTGCAGCATGACACTGTCACCTGTGACATGCAAGCTCCAAAAGACACTCGACTGTGTTGGGTGGGGAGTGGTGGGGAGGGGAGGGGGGGAACACAAACAAATCTCACATTGTTCTAAGCACATATGTGATTCTGTCTTGGGCATATATTCCTAGCTGTCCTTGGCTGCATGAGGTCTGTGAGGCTGATGCCCTGCAAGCTGGACACACTCCACACATAAGAGAGTCTGTTTTATAGCTGAAAGATGCAGAGGAATTTGGAGTCAGGTTGCTGCCCCAAGAATTCTGGGTACTATGGGAAAGCACGAGCCAGCCAGCAGCTACTGAGCCAGCCAGCAGTTATCCCTCCAACCTCGAGCTGGAGTTAGTTTGCCTCAATAGCAAAAGATGTTGAGAAACCCCCTTCAAGTGAAATTATTATCATCATCATTATTATTTTAAGATTTATTTATTTATTATTTATACAGCATTCTGTCTGCAAGTATGCCTGCAAGCCAGAGGGTACAGGTGGTGGTGGAGATGGTGGAGATGTGGTGATGATGATGATGATGATTCTGATGCTCGATATGTAGACCAGGCTGGCCTAGAACTCTCAGAGATCCACCTGCCTCTGTATGTGCCACCATGCCCAGTTTAGATTAATGTATGTCTTTTTTTTTTTTCTTATCGATGTGTTCCACTCTCAGACTGGGAAAGGAGACCAATTTCCTCTAAAGAAGTAACTAGCTGGTCTTGGGATGGGACTGGGAAGGTGGAAAGCCAGTTTGTTCTAGACAGATAATTGCATGCATCTAGAAAGAGAAAGCGGGATGGGTAACTCGGCTGAGCAGGAAGGGGTCCCCACAGGTCCCCTTCCAAGGCTGGAGCCAAAGCAGGGAACTTCGGTTTACCCATGAACAAAGAAGAAAGGAGAGGGACGTCTCTGCCCTTCCTCTACCAGCATGCATTTCACACACACTGAAAGAGAACTACCTATTCTTTACTTAGAATGAAGCAGCCATGTGAGAGTTCAGCACCGAGCGAAGGATTGCTGCATTTGAGGGGGACCAACCATCAAGGGTGTCATGGTTCCCAGCAAGTTAAATCTCTAGCAGATGGACTTTTCACAAAATAAATAAAATAAAATAAAAAGAATTACATGCATTTATTTTGTGTCATCTTGCCAGTACAATTTTGTTCTATTAGCCATAAATCCCATCCTTTAGGAAGTATTTTCTTCTCTTTATTTTATTTATATTTTTCATTAGTGTACTGGGTCTGAAATAATGATGTCAGGCTTGGGGGCCACCTCTGATTTTTTTTTTTTTTTTGGATAGAGGTAACATCTTCCTACATTTTCTTTATTTAGTTTCCTTTTTTTCTTTTTTTCTCTCCTTCTCCCCTTCCCCCTCCCCACCCCATTTTCTTAGTCAAGGTTTCTATCTGTATAGCCTCGGTTGGCTGCCCTGGAACTTGCTCTGTAGACCAGGCTGGATTCGAACTCATAGTGATTTCTTGCCCTTGGCTCCTGAGTGCTGGGACTAAAGGCACACACCACCACATCCTGCCTCTTTAATTCAGTGGATGAAAGGGGTGTGAGAGTGGTTGACTCTAAGTAGTTTTATTTGTATTTCCTTTTTAAGATAGGGTCTTAGGGAGCCCAGGATGTCATCAGACTTCCTATGTAGCCAAGGCTACTCTTGGACTATTGATCCTTTTGCTTATCAAATGCTGGGATTAGAGGGGAGAACTGTAATGGTGACCCTCTAAAGTGGTGGTTCTCAGTCTGTGGGTGGAGACCTCTTGGGGGGGTCCCATATCAGATACTCTGCATATCAAATGTTTCCTTTTTAAATTTTTTTAAAGCCCAGGTTAGCCTCAGACTGGAATAAAGAATGAAAACTTTTGACTAGGTGAAGAAGCTGAATACAGATACAGCTGTGCACACATCTTGTGTCATCCTCTGGCCTCTGTGTATGTGGGGGCGGGGCGGGGGCGGGGAAGGTGTGCCTGCAGGCACACGTGTGCAAACACCACATGCCACACACACGAGCACACAGAAAACACTGAAACATACATAAATAAGCGGCCACTTCTGATTTTTAAAAGTTACTTAAATAAACACATTATATGCTGTAAAAGTCCTCTTTAATAATGAAAGGTCATCTCATTTTACCAAAAGCACGTGTGAATGCTGTTTAACCTTTCCATGTCTTCGGTTTGGTTTTCTTTGTTATGTTTTTCTCCAGCTTCTTTTCTTCTGAGATAGGAACATTAAGACGAAGTGGCCCATGCCTGTGATCCCAGCAGGCTGAGTCAGGTGGTTTTCCAGTCTGAGGCTAACCCGGGTTTTAAAAAAAAAGTTACTCACCTCATCAAAACTTTTCATTCTTTGTTTCTGGCTCACCCTGTGGTGGTGGATAGAGCGAGTAAAACTCCCTTTGAACTTATTAATGGGTTCTTGTGTTAATCCCATGGGTCAAAAATAAGACCACGACTCCCAAGTTTGAGCAAGCTTTAAATTAAATAGTGGCCAGGATGGTGGACTCTGGCTGGGACCATTCCAGAGTTCCCCGAAAAGGGCCATGAGTCAAAATGGCTTACAATGGCAAACCCGTGAGACTCTGCCACATGTGTCTTCTCCTGAGCTGCTCCTGTTTCATCAGGCCGGCCCTCATGGCCATGAGCTCACAAACCATCGACCCCATGGCGACGACTTTTTCCTCCTCTTTGATCTCCTCCTAAGCCTCAAACATATAAATAATATCAAAATGTTATGTTATAGGAATATTATAATAATTTATAAGAGAACATTTGCTCTGCCCCTCTTTCTTCTCTGCCCAGCCCAGGCTATAGGCAGGCATCTTTATTAACCAATCAGAGCAAGGTTTGCATAGCATCATTTGGTGTATTTGAGGATCTCCTCATTGGGGGATCAACCAGATCTTGGGGGCCAGTATTTAGCACCTGAATATGTAGCAGCACCAGTTGAACCCTGTAAACCTAATCCCTGAGTCATCTCTCCATCCCTTCAGTAAACTTTAAATTAAGCAATCCCCCCTCTACCCTCCCAGGATCCAGTGATTTTTGGGCCCCACCCTCACACTGGAAATTAGCAAGAGAAAAAGGCTTACATTTCTTATATATGCAGAGAAGTTCTGTACAAAGAGTAGGTGAGGATTTGGAAGCCTGCTCACCCAAAGATAACAAAATGCAGGAAGAAGCTAGACAAAGGAGAAAGGGAGGCGGTTCGGAAACAGGCAAAGGACTGTGTTCTGTACATAGGGTGGTTAGAGTTTAACCTCCATCACCAAGAGCCAATCAGAATCCTCTTTCTGGACCAGAGAAGGGAGTCGCCTTTATATTTAGCTATGTACTTTTAAAACTTTCCAAGATTTATTGATCTTAGGTATCTGAGTGTTTTACCTGCACGAATGTGTGTGCGATAAGTGCGTTCTTGGGGCCGGCAGAATTCAGAAGAGGCTGTTAGATCTTTAGAACTGGAGGTACAGATGGTTGTGAGCCACCTTGTGGGTGCTAGGAACTGGGCCTGGGCCCTCTGCGAGGACCGTCAGTGAGTGCTCTTAACTGCTGAGCTGTCTCTCTGGGCAACACTGATTTTAAAGCCTTTCCCAGTATTGATGGTTAACTATAGTTTATTCCAAAGAGGACACTTTTGGGGTGCCATATTCTGGTCCCCTTGGTTCTCACGTATATACCATCTAGGGCTGAAGTGGTCACAATAAGACAACCTCCTCTGGAAAAGGTTACCTTTCCTAGTTTTCTCTGTGTCAGGGACACAGTGGCAGACAGTGGATCCCATGCAGCTGCCGCCAGTGTTTGTGTGGAAGTAAGCAATGGGCTTTGGGGTGCTTCCAGTGGTGCCGGCCAGGAGGAAGGCACACGACACTCTGCCTCTGCCGGGTGTAAGAGAGTGATTTCTAAGTGCGAGGCTATGCTTGCAGCTGTCATTAAAACGGGCAAATATTTTTCTAACAAGATATCGTGTGTGAGGAATGAGCTTCTCGTTTTAACATCCAACATATTTCTGGCTGCTGTTTGATGTCAAACATTTCAGTTTTAGAAATATTTCTTTTAAATGTCTTGGAGAGACTAGTGTTGGGAATTTTGAAGATAATCCTCACCAGCAGGGAAAGGAGACACAACGGAAGTGTGTAAAAATGCTTGTGTGTGGGGGTGGGGACTCAGCTGTAAAGTGCTTGATGGGTAAACCTGAAGACCTGGGTTTCATCTCAGCATCCACCGAGAAACTGGGAATGCGTGCGCCTCTAATTCCAGGGCTGGGAGGCAGAGATAGTCAGCCAGGCTACCAAATCAGCATGATCTCTGTCTCTGTCTCTCACACATATACACATGAACACAATACACACACCTTTACCGGAGAAAAGGTTAGTGAGCATCTAAGAGGGGTAAGAATGGAATGGGGAAGCTATAATCAAAATAAATCAAAATTTTCCAAGAATATATTTTTAAAAGTATGTTGGATTGTAATTGAGGAAGACACTCGATATTAGCCAAGCCCATGAGTGTGCACTCACACACACACACACACACACACACACACACACACACACATGTCTGCAGCTATGTTCCCTGTACTGGTGTAGTTGTGTTACTTGGACATTTGGGGAAAATATTGTTTTAACCACAGTGAAGGGCTCTACATCTTTCTAAGTATTTCTGTCATTTCTCTAGAACTGGACCAGTTGTGCATGCAGCCATTTTACATTAAAATTTTTGTTTACCTGTGTGTGCATGAACGTGTGCTGTGGTGAGCATGTGAAGGTTGGAAACACTCGTGGGAGTCAGTTCTCTCCCCACTTGTGGGTTCAGGGGATCAAACTCAGGTCGTCAGGCAGCACGCACACTTGGTCTGTGCTGAAGCAGGAGGCTGGCCCCAGGTAACTCTGGAGAACCACAAAGTGGGAGGATGATGCCCATTTCCTCCCTCCATTTGTTTCTTTCTTCCACCCAGAATTGCTTGGGTCCAAGGTGTCCCTTTAAAATAGTCAGACTCTAGAAATGGACATCTTGCCTAAAAAACTCTCAGGAAGATGTTTGTGGACTATCCAGCACCCTCCCCCTCCCCAGTCCTCCCTCCCTCCTCCCTCATTCCTTCCTTCCCTCTCTATCTTGTTGCAAAGCCCTTTAAGAGTGCTTCTGGGCGGCTGGGAGAACAGCCGCCCAGAAGGAGTGGCCAGAGTGAGTGTTCCAGGTTCTCCTCCTCAAACGGGGCTGCTTATGCTCAAGTGTTTCCAAGTGTGCAGTGGTGAACTTTGAGTTGGTCTCTTTGGCAGGAACCTGAAAGTCTGTGTGTTGGCCCAGACAAAAATCATTATCCTCGTGTCACAGTTGAAGAACCAGGACCTGAGAGGCAGAGTCTGGCACAAGGCCTGTAAGGGGTCAGCAGCGAAGCTGGAATGAAAGCCGAACCTTCCTGCTCAAGTGCGTTCAACCATGGCATCCCACTCTAACCTCACATGGCTTCTATTGCTATGAAAAAGTGGAAATGGCTGGTGGTGGCCGCACACGCCGCCTTTAAGCCTTTAATCCCAGCACTCGGGAGGCAGAGGAAGGCAGATCTCTGAGTTTGAGGTCAGCCTGGTCTACGTAGTGAGTTCCAGGATAGCCAGGGCTACACAGAAAAAAAAAAAAAAAAAACTGCCTCAAAAACCAAAAAGAAAAAAAAAAGAAAAAGTGGAAATGATGGTTAATTCTGTTTTAACTCGGATGTTAAAGAAAACTTAGAAGTGTTCTCTAATGCCTGTAAGGAACTCTGCTTAGATGTTAGCAAAATTAACTCTGTTACTGGTGTCGAATCCTTCTCTCCCTCACCCTCCACTCTCTGATGGGCTTCACTTCCCTGTTCTTTCACTGTGTATGTGTGCGTGGACTTTATATCCAGGGCTGAGGAAGTGCCTCAGCGGGTGGAGGAGCTTAGCTCCAGGTTTGACAACCTGGGTTTTACCCCAGAGGTCTACGTGGTGGAGGGGAGAGGGCTGACCGTTCCTACAGTTGTCTGCTGATCCACACATGTATTCCTCCCCATAAAAAATGAACAGACATGAAAAAATCAATAAAATTTACATCCACTATATGAATGACTTTCTCCTTTCTCCTTAGTGCCCTATGATGATTTTATTACAGCGTGTATCTCTGCTGCTGTTGGTTGTTCAAGTGAGCCGTGGAATAGTCTTCCCATGTATGAGTCAGCTATAGAGTGCCTATCCTTCTACCAACAGGATTGGTTTTATCTACTTTTTGCTGCTCTGAGCAGTTCTATCATGAACACTGAGGTCCCCGTATCAATATGGGCCTTCAGAGCGATCTTTTCACCTGGTAGAATCTTATCAGGTCAAGAACAGCTGCTGCTCAGACTTCAGCTCTGGGTCTAGGCTAGTATTTTTGGGGCAGAGGGTACCCACACAAACCCTGGCTTCAAGATGCTGCGGGGACCATGTACAGCCTGGGCAGCTCTGACCTATAGCTGCCTTCCCAGCCCTATCTACATCTCTGGCTTGTTGGTTCCTGTTCTCCACTGCAGCCTTGTCTGAGCACTGTCCCCTGTCTATGTAGCCCCTGCTCCCCAGAGATGACCCTCCTGCTGCTTATTTTTCTGAGATAAATGAAGACCATCTCATGCCAGGTCTCTTCACCCAGATCTCCTTTAGAACTATTCAAAGCTCTGTGAATAGGTTTGCAAGTGGTAAGATCTTCCTAGAATGGACAGGCTGGGGGCTGGGGGTGGGTCTCGAGGAGATACTTCTTAAAGGTTCCTGAGAGAAAGCTGGGAAGAGGAGGCTGGAGAAAGGGCTGAAGGGAGGGGCTGCAGAGGGAGGGCTGGGAAGGAGGGGCTGAGGAGAGATGGTGGAGAGATGTGGCTTAGCAGTTAAGGTCACTTGCTGCTCGTTGAGAGGACCTGAGCCTGGTTTCCAGCACTCAGTTTGTACGGTTTATGACCACCCGTGTTTCATCTCCAGATCCATCCCCTGTTCCTGGCCTCTGTGAGGGCACCTGCACATGTTTACATGCTCATGCTTGCACACACATAAACGATTAAAAATAATTTAAGAATTTCAAAGCGAAGTTTCTGAGAGCCTATGGAGGAACTTCCCTGAGTTGCTCAGTGAGGTCACCGACCCTCTCCTCCAGTCCTTCTAGTTTCCTCTCTGAAGTTCTTCAGCCAGTCAGGAGTGTCTGACTTCATTCTGTGTGGTCATCCTTCCCATCTCTTCTTTCCTCCTTCCTAATCCCCCACACCCCCAGCATCCACTGCACACTGTTCTTCGGAGCGCTCCCTGTGCATCCTGGGGCTTTGCTTTTCTTCCTTCTGTGGTTGAGCCCCAGCCTGTTTCTCTCCTCAGGGTTCTGTTTTGTCATACCCCCAGCCCTTCTCCATGGTTTGCTTTCACATTTTGCTTCTGAGAGCGAATGCACAGGACACACATTTTAACTGTAGTGTTTCCTGTCCACAAATGGTGTTTCCTTACCACAGCACCTGATTTATATTATAGTATGCTATAGATTGGGAAATCTATAGCATACATCCCCCAGCCCTTGGTAGCCGATATTTAGCTTTTTTATTTAGAGTCTGAATCTTGATTACTTCAGGTGACTTAGGGAGTAGAAGTACTCAGCATTTGTGGCCAGTGCTGACTCCCTACATCGAGTCTATAAGTTCTGATTTTTCTCCTTACTTTAACCTTTACTGCTGGCTTAAAAAGTGCCATGAACAGGGCCCTGGGTTTAATCCCTAACATAAAACATAAGGACAAAAATTGCAGCTTGTCATAATTATTTATATACTGTCTACTTACAGAGCACTTTATCATTTCTGCAGTGTTACTGCAGTTCAGAGATACGGGCCATGGTCAAGGCCAATGGGAGGCAGTTAGGGAAGTGGTGGTATTCCCTCAGCATGCTCTTTATCGTGGGTAAGTGGGTAGTGCAGGGACACTGCTGTCACATGTGGCAAGTGGCACTTTGTTGTGAAATCCTAAACCAGGTCTGTTTCTTGAGAATCTAGTGCATGGCTGTGGTTGATGCTCTGGTCTCCTTTGGTTGTCATGACAATAAAGCACCTGGGAGGAGATAGTATTTGCTCTGGAAACTTGAACTGGCTACTTCTGGTCCAATGATAACTATAGTTCAAAGTAATTAGGAGAATTAATAGGGAAAAAGTGGCTGGGTACAATTGTGCATTCGTGTTATCCCAGTACTTGACAGGCAGAGGCAGGAAGATTGCTTCAAGGTCAGCCTGGTCAACAAAGCAAGTTCCAGGTCAGACAGGGCTACATCATGAGACCCAGTCTCAAAACCAACTGACCGACCCAAAAGTTATCAGAAAAAAAAATGAAGAAACTTACTGCTATTGTGTCTGCAGTGTTTGGCCATGAGCTTGGAAACAGAGCCAATTAATTATCGGCCAGTAGCTGAGAGAAGTCAGTCCCTGGGAGGACCACAGCTAACTGGAGAATGGGAATAGGAGTAGGAGGGAGTGGTCCTAGGGGACATGTTAGCATCTCAGTCACTATTCATCTGGGAACCTGCCTCTCCACCCTCCTGAGCTGAGACATCCCTGAAGATTGGCTAGATGCCTTAGCCTTACATTGAGACTTTTCTGTGTCTGTTAGTCTGACAGCAGTTGTTAGTAAGTTATCTAATAATGAGAGAACTAAAATCCCTTTAGATAACAGAAAGGTTTTGGGCAATATTGTGTAGAAAAAATGGACAAACTTTCAAGATTTGTGTGTGTGTGTGTGTGTATACATGTGTACGTGTACCCCAAAGGTTGACACAGAAATCTTCTTTCTTCAATTTATTTTTGAGACAGGTCTGTCTTTGAACCTGGAGCTCACCAATCAAAAGGCTGGCATCTGAACTCCAGGGGTCTGCCTAGAGACAGCCCTCCCCACCCCACCTGTAATTTTCCAAATGTTATTTCTGTTAATTTTCTCATTATATGCATATGGACAGGGCTGATCCTGTGTGGATCTCGGAATGGACAGTGGACTATACAACGCTTCATTCCCATAAAAATAAGAACATTTTTACCGTAGTAGAAATAAGCGTTTATCACTGATAACCTAATAATCTAAACGATAATGAAAAACATCAAACCCACATGTAGTTTCATTGACTGGAAATCCACTCTTTTCAGATCTCATTTCTGTAGTTGAAAACATTCTAGCCTTTGTAATCCAGAGTAAAGGCCAAGATTGCCTTTATAAAGGGAACTTTGTTCATGTTTTGAGGTTTTAGAACCACCACAGGCATTCTGAAATATATTGCATAAGCGGACCACAGTCATTTAAAAATAACTTATGTTACTTATAAAAATATGACTATCGGTTTACGTGGCTTTTTTTTTTCCCCTTGAGATGGGGCTTCTATGTGCAACAGCTCTTGCCATCCTAGAATTCGATTTGTAGATCCCGCTGGCCTCGAACTCACAGAGATCTGCCAGCCTCTGCCACCCCCCTGTAAATCTATGTGACAAATAAAGACATGATTCCGCACTGTTCCATGGAAGCTTTAATGCTACCATATTAATTTTTTAACCCAAGTTTTTGTAATGTCCCTGAAGAAGGACATTATTCTTTTTTATGAATAGCCTCAGGGACTTAAATTATAACCCTGGCTCTGTCTCACACCTGTGGTATTGATCACTAGGGAAAGAAAGAGTTGCATATGCAAACTGCTTTAAGCAATGCCTATGTCGGTGTCAGATAATAACTGTCAAGATGTGGGTGCTCTTGTATTCTTTATTGTTTTTCAAGACAGGGGTTTCTCTGTGTAGCCTTGGCTGTCCTACAACTAGCTCTGTAGACCAGGCTGGCCTGGAACTCACAGAGATCCATCTGTCTCTGCCTCCCGAGTACTGAGATTAAAGGTGTGCACCACTGTTATTCCTTCTTCTTCCTAAAAAACAGAATAGAGCTGACATGAAACAGCGGTCACCATCAGGGAATTCATTTAGAATCCACTTTTTCTGCTGTTAAAATGAAATAGCACTTGTTTGGGCCTTAAGGATGTGGGAAGGGGTAGTGGAGGGCCTCGCTGTGTGACAGGGCTGAGGATACCTGCGCCACCGTTGCTATCAGGGCTCTGGCCCTTGAGAACTAATGAGCAGTATTTCTTTTTGTTAATCTGGACCAACTCAGTCGAGCAGCGTGGTAACCGCAGGCTGCTCCTGACTGATCTCAACCGAGAAGAAAAACAAATCAATTATTAACAGAGTGTATTTGGTAGGTAAAATCTTTAACACAGTGAGAGACAGGGACACAGAGAGAGAGAGAGAGACAGAGAAAGAGAGAGAGAGAGACAGAGAGAGAGACAAGAGAGAATGAATATGAATATATGATGGCAGGATTTGGATAATAAACACTGCCAAAGAAAGGATGGAAAGGGTTTGGAACCATGCAATGATTTCTGTCCCTTGCATATTTTAGCTCGTTTAATATTTAATATGACTGATTACTTGCTAGCCTCAAACTTTTTTTTTAGTTTTCCCTCCAACATTTTCTCATGAAGAAAAAACTGTTAGCATCTATCAGAGTTAGAGGATTTTGCATACATTTGGAATGCAGAGTCTTCCTTTCTTTATAGTCTGGGTTATTGAGCCCAGGACATCTTGTATGCGAGGTAAGAACGCTGCTCCTGAGTCATGCCCCGGGCTCCACTATGCAGATTCTAACAGTAGCTTTACACCATTTCCTTTCTCACAGAAGTGTTTTCATGTTTTCTGTTTGGTCAGTTTGATTTTGGTGATTTGGTGATCTCTGTGAGAGAACTCGCCTTTCACTGTCATCCTGCAGAAGTTGACCGTGATGCCTGTATACATGACACAACTGGGGTTTTTAAAAAAAAAGGTTATGGTTGTGAATAAAGGGTTCTGGTTGTGAATTACTTTTGTTGGGAGAATTCCTTCAGTAGGGGAAGAGGCTGGGTGATAGAATGCATGCTGAGACGATGTGTCAGGCCCTGTTTCAAATCTCTACTACCAGAGAGAGTGGCTCAAGGTGCAGCTAAGAGAGACATATAGAAGAAGAAATCCTTAGGGAAATAGTATTATTACAGTCATCAAAGTAGTCACTCTGTTTGTTTGTGTTTTTAGTTTCGCTTTGCAGGCGGTGCAGGCTCTCGGGTCTTACTGTTTCCAGTAAGTGGCCATTTATGGAACTGAGAAAGAACAGAGGGAATTAAAAAATTTTTTTAAAAGAGAACTCTTGAGAACTGAAGGCCAAAGACAGCAGTGACTGTTGACTTTCTTTCCTCTTAGCTACATTACTGGAAGCTACGTTCTGGATTTGAAGTGCGTAGCTTGCCTTTTTATAACTTGCACAGAACCCACGAGGCCAGTTCTGGAGTTCTGCCAAAGAGCCTGAATAGGTCACAGGGCACAGTCCTGATGATGATTCGAAAAGAAGGCGGGGTCACTTTGTTCCTCATGGACGAAGGAAACCCTCCTTGAGAGCCATTGCTCTTTGAGAGGGTAGATTTGGCTTTTGCTGTTTCCTGCATGTTTACCAGACTTGCCGAGCTGCAGAGTTTATTAATGAGCGTGTTATCTCTTTCTGCTTTCAGTTCACTTTAATTGAGATGGATGCAGTCTAATCTCCACTGAGTCAAAGCATGGCCACTAGCCCTGTGCTGCCCACGGAAGATGGACAGGGTTTCTTGGGCATTGATGATCTACACTTTTCACTGCAAGGTAAATTTGCACTTGGAAGGGAATGGAAAACCTACTCCCTTCTAATTCTGAGCCCCATTGGCTTCTCTGCCTCCTGTGGTCTGGAAATCCTATCTGTAGTTTCCAACTGGAGAAGGAAATTCAGTATTAGAGTGTCTTAGAGCAGCTCTCTGCTTCCAAGGATTCCTGGAAGGAATTGTTTATCTTGGGTTTATTATATTTATGTGTATGTGTGTGTGTGTTTTATTTGCAATCTAAATGTAAAAGCTAGCCGTGGTTTGCTTGGCATTATTTCTATTTATTTTGCGTCCTTTTTTACACAGCAGCTTTGAGACTTGCATCTGTATTTTATCTGAATGGGTGGGAACAGCCTTGATACTGTGGATGGGTGAGGTTTCAATGAAAAGAATCCCATATGCAATCCACAACTAGTATTTGCAAAAGGAAGGACTTCCTGTGCGCTTAGCTGTATAGCTGTATAGCTGTATAGCTGTTGCCTATCTGAAAATTCATCAGCTAGTGAGCTATCCATCTTTATTGATAAGTCTTGGTAGCTAGCTAGTATAGAAATGAAGCTCTGGAAAATATTTGGAAACATTTATGAGACCCCCCCCTCTCTCTCTCTATATATATATATATATAATTTATTTATTTATTTATTTATTTTTCAAAACAGGGATTCAATGTATAGCCCTGGCTGTCCTGGAACTCACTCTGTAGACCAGGCTGGCCTCAGACTCAGAGATCCGCCTGCCTCTGCCTCCCAAGTGCTGAGATTTAAAGGCGTGCGCCACTACTGCCTGGCTATGAGACTTTTTAAAAAGTAATCTTTAAAGTTATGGACAATATAAATCAACAATTAAGACATTGTATAGAAGCTACAGGTTTTGAGTTTATTTTTGGTAAAGGTTCTAAAATGACTTTCTGATAACCTTCCTTTTAAGTTTATTTTATTTTTTGAAACAAGAACTTGTTAGCCCAGGCTAGCCTCAAACTCTTGCTCTTCCAGCCCTCCCCCCTAGAGTGCTCGGAGCCGTGTCCTACTGTGCCTGGCTCAAATATTCACTCTTTGAATCTGTTTTTAATAATTAGCTTCATTTACATATAAATTCATAGCTATTGGAATAGACTGTATCTCTATGGAGCAAATTTTAAAAAATAAAATTGTATGCTGGGCATGGTAGCACACACCAGTAAAGCGGGCACCTAGGAGGCAGAAGCTGGAAGATGATAGGCTAGTATGGACTACCTAGCCAGACCCTGTTCCAAATAAAACCCAAATAACAAAATATATATATAAAACAAAAAAAAAATAACAATTTTAATTAGTATAGAGACTAGTATAGAGATAATAAGAAATATTTACTTGCTAGGAGGTAGTCTTAGGCTGTGAGGAGTGGAGTGCCATCTGATGTCTCATGCTGGCCCTGTGACTTCGTAATTCCATGTATCTAGTTGAGAGGATTTATCAGTTGTCCTTTGTCCCCTGATTTATGTAATACAAATTCCAATTGCCGCTGTCTTGAAGATGGACAAATGGTTGATCGGAGTTGCCTGTCACATAGTAGTGGCTCAGTCAATGCTATTTCTTTTTATATATTTATAATACATGTTTTTGAAGAAAACTTTTGTATAGGAGCACAGCTATAGTAGAAACTTCATTACACACACACACACACACACACACACACACACACACACACACACGCGGGTGAGCCTTGGTGAGGCCCATGGGTTCTCTCTGCTCACCTGATTCTCCCACCACATTCCTCGAGTTCCCGGTAACTCCACATCTCCCTAAGGCACCATGGTCCTCCCCGCCTGTGTGCTCTGTGTGGGCCATTCCCTCTAGACTGGGAGAAGTTCAGCTGACCCATCCCAAGGCCAGCTGGCCCCAGCCTCCTCTGCAGGCTGCCCTGCTAGCCTGAGATAAGTCCTTCCTCCTCTTCATCCCCTTTATCTCTCTGGGGCCTTGCAGATTTGTGTTTATTATACTTCATAGCACTTCCTTGCCTCAGAGCGAGCTTCCTGGGGTTTAGATAGAGGGCATAGCTTCCCCGTTCTTTGCATACTGAGACATTTGACCCTAACCCGGTGAACAGAGTGCTGAGCTCGGGAAGACATCACCAGAGTCCCCAAGCAGCTGAGTTGTGATTTGCCTCTGGCTTTTGTACTGCACGCCTCTGCCGTGCTAAAGAACCAGAGGGGATTCCGCTCAGGGTTGTTCCGTAGCTGCTTTTAAGTGGGAGACTTACTCCGTTCCATGCATGGCGAACTTTATACTAGATTGTGCATAGGCGATTTCAGGTTCCTAAGGTGCTTAAAATAATTATCGAATTACTAGAAATTGTGTGGTATATGTTTTCTAGAATGGGTCGTTTAGCTAGGGGAAGCGATGCCCACATTCTCTGGATGATGTACTTGTGGGACGTACGTAGAAGGTGTGGATGCTTTGCTCCATGGATAGGATGCGTGGAGTGACATCATAGCATCATCAACCTGACTCTGGCCAGGATCCGTTCCCATTAGCCAGGGACACTCCGTGCCTAGACTGCCCACGCAGAACGAAAACAACGCATGGAGTGAATTATTTTTCCGAGGCTAGACTCCATGTTATTTGCAGTTTTGTGATGGTTCTTCTTGCCAGACTGACAAAGGGAGAGGGGACAGCAGGTCAGGGACCCAGAGCTTGCATATACCTGTGAAGGCAACTTTGGTATCATAGTAGAATTATTACCTGCTTGGGGAAAAAAGGCAGACAGGATTATTTTTATTATAAGTACAACATAGCTGAAGGCTTTTGGTCCAAGTCTTAGAAAGCATTTGAGGGGGTGGTAAGAGGGCTCAGTGGTTACGCGATTGCAGAGCAAGCCTGGTGAGCTGAGTTTGATCTCTGGCATCCAGAGGAAGGAGAGACCTGACTCCATGAAGTTGTTCTTTGACTCCTCCACATGTATGACACACATGTATTACAATAGTAATGCATAAAGCTTTATAAAAAGCATTTGATTTTATCCATGATGTAAAAGGCCTAGTCTTTGTGCATTTGCTGGCAGGGAGTCTGTGTAATGTGGGGGTGCTGGCGGCCGTTTACAAGGAAGTGTGTTTTCTTTCCTCTTCATTCAGAGCCTGTGTCAGAAGCAGATAGAGACATGATAGTCGGTAGAATGGCCTGATTAGGCCACAGCATCTGAACAGACAACCCCTCCTTTACGGTGAGGAGATTGTGGTCATGCCCTGATGGAGAATAGTGAACTTAAGACAAATTAAATAATCCGTGCAGAAATGTGGTGACTCATAGAAGAGAGTGCTAAGGAGTGAGCACCTGCCTGCCTCCCTTCCTCTCTCCCTCCCTTCCTTTTTTCTTCCTTCCTTCCTTCCTTCCTTCCTTCCTTCCTTCCTTCCTCTCTTTCTTTCTTGTTCCTTCCTCTCCCCTCCTCTTCCTCTCCCCTCTTCTTTTTCCCTCCTTCTTTATTCCCTTTGCCCCCCCCCGGCCCCACCCTATGAGATGTAATGTTTATTTTTAAAATCTTATGTATGTATGTATGTATGTATGTATGTATGTATGTATGTATCTATCTATCTATCTATCTATCTATCTATCTAGTGTATGCAGGCACATGCATGTGTGCCAGGCTCTTATGAAAGTCAAAGGCCAACTTATGGGCATTAGTTCTCACTTCATATCCTGTGGGTCCTGGGCCTTAACCTCAGGGTCAGTGGCCAGAGCCTTTATCCCCTGAGCTATCTTGCCAGCTCTGTAGTATCTAATTTTCACTTGGTAGAACCAGCTGTGTGCAGAAGTTAGGCACTGAGGGCATATACAGAAATGGGCTGAGCACCTTTGTAAATTGTGGCATCTGGTATGCTTCTGCCTGCAGATGTCAGGCAGAAGTGGTGGGTACTCAGAGGCAATCACCCCTATGGTTAAGTACAGGGTCACCATCTTAATATTGATGTCTATCATATACATTCAGAGTAGGACCAGAAATGTCTGGGTTATTTTTCTGATGTTTCAACAAGGGATAAAAATCTCGTTTATAAAATATATCGCAGATTGAGTTATATATTCCTCTCATTATTAAAAAATTCAGATTGGGTCTGGGATGTAATTTAGTTGGTGAAGGACGTGCATGAATGAAGCCTTGGGATTGACCTCAGTACCACATACTCTGAGCATGGGGCCGCGCTGCGCGCCTGTTTATTATCCCAGAGGCACACCTGTAGTCTTATTGCTTGGAATTACTGAACTCATTCTTGGCTTCAGATGTCACTTGCTTCGATAATCTCTCTGAGTCTTGTAAGTGTCCGACAGACATCCTGCGTGTGTGGTTCTCATAGTGACCTCACTCTAGTGATGTTCCTGAATTATTTAAGCTTCCAGTAAACAATTGTATAATGAATGAGTGGCCACTCTGGTATACAAAACCAAGGTCTCAGGCGGTCAACATGGCTCAGGTAAGAGTGCTTATCACCCAGCCTGATGATCTGATTCTGACCCCTGGGAGAAATAGGGAACCGACTCTCACAAGTTATCCTCTGACCTCCACATGTGCACGCTGTGATGTGTGCACGCACACACACACACACACACACACACACACATAGATAAATGTAATTTAAAAAAAAATCGAAACCTCCACAAACAAAAATAAAGTCTATAAGGTCCCCAAGAGCAGAGTAGTTCTCTGTGCGTGGTGCCAAATCGGGTGAGCCACGTGGGTGACTTGTGACGCGAGGCGGGGTCAGGGCCGTTGGTAATGTTGTGTTTCTGGGAGGAAATCTGTTCTACTTCAGGGCTGTGAGAACGCACTCCTGATGTCTGAGAAAGAGAAACAGGATTGGGAGGAAGGCTTCTAGGGAGAATTTCTGTTCCTTTATACCAGAGACCTTGGTGGGGAGGGCTGGGGATGTGATAGACAAAGAGAAGCAAAGGAAGAAATGTGTTCCCAAGTACTAAGATGACTTTCCTCGCTGGCTCCTACTGCTTGCTTACTCTGTAGAAAGCAGGTAATCTCGTGGATTTTTTTTTTTCCTGGCTGGATCATTATTTTACCCAGGGAAAATAAATTATAGTTCTTTACTAACTGTTAGTGTTGATCTGCAACAACAGCCCGCCAGAAAGCTCATGATAATCATATTATCTTTTCAAAAGTATTTTCTTGGAATGTTGTTTGCTTTGGCATTACGAAGTTCCGCACTCTTAAAAATATTTTGACTTGCTGGGCAGTCGTGGTATACACCTTTAATCCCAGAGGCAGGCTTGGATCCACATGGGTTCAAGGCCAGCCTGGTCTACAAAGCGAGTCCCAGGGAAGCCAGGACTACATAAAGAGGCCTTCTCTCAAAAAACAAACAACAAACAAACAAACAAACAAACAAAACACCAAAATGAAACAAAATTCTGACTAAATGGAAAATTAAAAAAAAAAAAAAAAGAAAATGTTTTTCTCTAGTAATGCTTGTATAATAGTGTTTTTAAGAAAAGCATTCCCGCCCCCTGGGTTGCATGTATAGCTTTGGCTTCTGGGAATTCTGGTTCTGTTTTCTGAAGGAATTTGGAGCTTGCATTATTCTGGGTCAGCTACATTTTGAAAACTAGGGCAAGATAAATCCAGGGTCATTTAGAACCTTGTTAAAGTGGGTTAACAAAGATCTCATTCATTGCTTATAGAAGTAAAAAAAATCCCTTTTAATTAAAGCCCCCTGAGAGATGCAAAGTTTTCTGAGTGTGCACGTGTGCACGTGCGTGAGTGTGTGTGTGTGTGGGGGGGGGTTGGGCTTGGAGTAGGGAAACTCAGGCTTTCATCATGGAAATGAGCAATCAGGGACTGATACAACACATTAATTTGTATGTGTTTGATGAGTTGGGTCTGTGATTTAATGGTCAGAAATGTGGGGATTTAAAAAAAAAGTGTCTTTTCCATACTCTTTTTTGTATCCGCTTCTAATGCTGGTGATTGCAGTTTCTCCGAATGACGCTGTTTTTCTAAATCATTTAGGAAAATTTTGGTAAAAGTAACCCACGTGTGCTTACGTTGTACGGGACAGCTGGAGTTCAAGAGTGCCTATGCTTATGAATGGTGTATGCACTTGTTAGTGTTGCTGTGTGTACTGTAGGCCAGAGACTGATTCAGGTCTCTCTCTGGCCAGTCTCCACTTTTATTTTTTTTTCCTTTTTTTTCTTTCTTTCTTTCTTCTTCTTTTTTTTTTTTTTTGGTTTTTCAAGACAGGGTTTCTCTGTATAGCTCTGGCTGTTGTGGAACTCATTTTGTAGACCAGCCTGGCTTCGAACTCAGAAATCCACCTGCCTCTGCCTCCCGAGTGCTGGGATTAAAGGCGTGTGCCACCGCGCCTGGTTTCTTTTATTTTCTTTAATTCAAAGAATCTTATTTATTTTTTAAAGAATTTTTTACATGTATTTTGTGTGTGTGTGTCCATGTGTGCATGTGTGTATACAGCAATGATGTGTATATGGAGGTCAGAGGCCAAGCTGAGGGAGTTGGTTTTCTGCTACCATGTAGGTCCTGGGTTTCAGATGTCTTCAGGCTTGGTGGCGAGTACCTTACCCACTGGGCCATCTCCATGCCCTTCACTTAGTGTGTTTATGGTCATCTGAATGTGGTAGAAAAAAATAAATTGTGAATTGTCAGACAAATGAATAGTTTAAGCTCTCTATGTGTCTCTTTGGGGGACATAGACAAATAGTCTCTTCTGGATTTGAGCGTTTGGGATGTGTGTTGAGTGAAAACCTGAGAAGGCACTGGAAGGAATCCTACTGCACACCTCGCTGGTCCTGCATCATTTTCCCTGCCTTTACAATGCAGGCAATTGTTAGCTGGATCACGGTGCTAAATTACAAGGTGCAGGCTGCCTGTCTCAAAGGCAGAGCACAAACGGCCCTTTGCAAGTTTGAGAAGTATTCAATGTCTTTCCAAAATATTGGCTGTTAACCTTTCGTTTGGCTGAGGTGGGATTTTTTAAAAGTTTATTTATTTTTATTTTATGTGTATGAATGGTTTGCCTACATTGCATGTCTATATACCATGTGTGTGGCTGGCCTGCAGAAGCCAGAAGAAGATGTTGAATCTTTTGAACTGGAATTCTAAATGGTTGTGACCTACTATGTGGGCACTAGAGTCCTCTGGAAGAAGAGCCAGTGCTCTTAACCACTGAGTCATCTCTCTGGCCCCATGAGTAGGATTTTTCTATAGTAGGAATTAGTTTTCCTGTTTGTATATTTTATTGGCGGAACTTCCAGGAGGGATTGGTATCTTCAGACCAAGGCACTTCCAAAGTCTGGATAAATTCAAATTTAACATTGAGATGAAAACCCAGGTATGCTTTGAACAACTCATAAACCCACGGAGCTTGTATGTAGATCTAGAAAGCCAGGGAACATCAAAAGGGACACCTCTCTTGTCACTACATAAGATGGTGTTTCTCAGAGTCACATTCCCAGGTGAACAGTGCTGGACCCATTTGGCATATTATGAGGAATGGACATGAAAGGATCACACTATAGCCAAGACTAGATACCAAGCAGGAAAAATGTGAGCACGTGGCAAATGCTACGCCAATTAGCTGGATTTTGTGATAGTGCTTGGAAGATGTCCTAGTTAGGGCTTCTATTGCTGTGATGAAACATCAGGACCAAAGCAAGTTGGCATAGAAAGGATTGGTCTGGCTTATAATTCCACAGCACTGTTCATCATTGAAGGAAGTCAGGACAGGAACTCAAGCAGGGCAGGAACCTGGAGGCAGGAACTGATGTAGAGGTCACGGAGGGGTGCTGCTTACTGGCTTGCTCATCATGGCTCCCTCAACTTGCTTCCTTATAGAACCCAGGACCACCTGCCCAGGGATGGTCCCACATTCAGTTGTCTGGGCCCTCCCTCATCAATCACTAATCAGGAAAAAGCCCTATTGCCAGATCTTATGGAGGCATTTTCTCAACTGAGGCTTCCTCCTTTCAGATGACGCTAGCTTGTTTCAAGTTGACATAAAACCCGCCAGCACAGATGACTTCTTTGTCTCTGAGAAGTCTTCTTCAAGACGGAGAGAGAGTTCAGGACTGATGATGTAACACGGATCGCTCAATGAAGGTGCTTGTCATCATGCCGGAAGAGCCGAGTTTGGTTCCCAGGATCCACACTGCGGGAGGAGAAAACCAATTCTTCAAGTTGTCCTCTGACTTGCACATACGTGCGCGTGCACATGAGCACACGGACACATACACACACACACAGATGCACACACAAGTTAATAAAAATAATGATTAAATGCAAACCAAATCTGAGAGGGCGTCAGTGTGGAGTGGCTGAAAACTGTCCAGTATGATCCTGTAAAGTTAGGGGAGACTCTGAGATGGAGGCACACAACAAGCTGGAAAGCCAGGCGAGGCAGACATGCATCAGGAAGAAATGTGACAGTTTTGAGGTAAAGTCTATGGATGGAAACCACTCTAGGCCTTTTTGTTTGTTTTTGAGACAGGTTCTCAGTATATTTCCCAGGCTAGCCTAGAACACTTGGGTTTCAGTGGTGCTACTGACTCAGTCTCCCGACTGCTGAGATTGTATGCTCCCATTACCATGCCTGGGTTGGAAGCTCTTAGCTAGGGGAGTAACATAATCTGATTTATATTTTTAAAAGGTCATTGCATTTGTTGCATGGAGAGGGACCTGGAAGGATGAGGAGAGAGCGAGCCAGTTAGGATGTTTTTGGAGTGTTTTAGGGGAGGTGTCATGGTCTGGATCAGGGGATGTGTGGGGTGAATGAAAAAAAAATATATGTAGAGCTAGTTTTCTGATTCTACTTTGTGGGACCTGGGATCAAACTCAAGTTGTCAGGCTTGGCCACAAGTGCCTTTACCCACCAAGTCATCTCAGAGCTCTGCTCTACTTCTAAGTATAGGTTAATTTACTCTTAGGGTTTGATTTATTTACTTGTTTATTCACTATTTAACATTTTAAAATTAATTAATAATTAACTTGTAGACAAGATCTTCTATGTAGCCTTGACCTGTTTGGTATTCACTATAGCCCAGAGTGACTTCAAAGTTAGGACAATCCTCCTGCTCCAGTTGGTGCTAGGGTACAGGCATGAGCTGCTATGTCTAGCTCACAGCACATATTTTTGTGTATGTGTTGTGTGTAAGACGCTTAGCTGAACATGTGTGGGTTGTACATGGCACATATTTTTCTGATTTTTTTTTTTTTTTGATTACAGAAGCCCCTGAAAGCATGTAGACAGGATCAGTATAGAGGGATAAGTGCTGAGAGAGGCAAGAGTTGTACTATGGAAGAGTGAAGTTGGGGGTTACCTCACCCCAACTAAAAGTCAGGGGAGGGTTGCAATAGGAAGGATTCCTGAGTGAGGATGAGAAGAGTGTATAGGGCAGTGGCAGCAGCATAAGGAGGAACAGAGGGGAGGCTGAATGCGTTGTCATGGAAACAGATGGATGGACCAGAGTATGGAAGAGTCATGGAGGGATGAAACTCTCACTGCCTTGAAGCAACACAGAGGTGGGGCTTTTGCTAAGTCTAAAGGGAACAATTGAATGATTGGGTAGACTCTTACACATACCTAGCTTTGTAAACTCCCCCAGGCTACATTATGGGGCGTCTTCATGGGAACCAGTGTGGAGGCAGAGAGGAAGACTGCCTAAAGGATGTCATGATGATCCAGCTGAGACGTAGTGGTGGCCTGATGTGGAGGTAACAGTCATAATGGAGACAAAGGGGTATTCAACAGTTACTGAACAGGCAGGTATCAGGGCTTTTTGATGGACTGAGAAGGGAGAAGAGAGTTAGGAAGAAGGAAGTTATCCAAGACTCTCAGTTTTCTTCTTGGGCAATGGAGTGGATGATGGAACTGTTCATTGTCAACAATGCAGGGGAGGAAGGGAGTTGGTTAGAGATGACTCAGTATTGGAAATGTTGAGTTGGAGGTGACTATGGAACAACTAACTAGAACTACCCAAAGAGCAGTCAGCTAGACAGGCAGGAGGCTCAGAGAGATGGCAACCTAACTGAGGGTACTTATTGTCTTGAAGGCCATCAGAGGGAGCAACCTCTACCACTGGAGTAGATGAGATTATTTAAGAAACGAGATGGGGCCCAGGTAGACTATGACAGAGATAGGAAGAAGCCAAACGAGCCTAGAGCGGTCAGAGAAGCATGTCCTGAGAAGGCCGACACCCAGGTGAATGTGGATCTGAGGGTCACACTGGAGAAGCACCGTCCAAGAAAGGGGAGGGTGGGAAAAGAGGGTCTAATGCCTTCAGATGTCTAAGGAGTACTGAGAAGGACCCATTGCAGGCATGGGGTCTGTTACAGGTGGCCTAGCTGATCACTAAATGGAAGAGTTGTGGCTTACCAACTTAGAGAGCAGATGTACTAAGGAAGCGAAGGCAAGACAGTCCATTAAAGAAGTTTGGGAGCCGTGCTGAGCATGTAATTGGGTTGGTAGACTGCTCACTTACTGTGCATGAAGCTCCAGGTTCCCTCCCCAGCACTGCAGAAATGGGGATGCTAGGAATCCTAGCACCTATAATTCCAGCACCTCAAAGGGAAAGTCAGGGGGACCAGGAATTCCTCAGTTGCATAGCAAGTTCAATGCTATTTTGAGACTGTCTCAAAACAAACAAACCAAACCAAACCAAACCCCAAACCTAAACAAAAAAATAAAACAACAATAACAAAAACAGAAAAACCAAAGATAAATAATTTTGGGCTTGGAGAGAGAGAAGGATGGTAGCTGGGGTAGGCATGGGTTTGACATTTCAGCTGAACAATAAAGGCATGAACATGGGCTTTTAAAATCAGACACATCTGGATTTCAAGTTCTCTAAGAGAAGTGAACTCTGGGCTAGGCTGATGGAGGCTCAATGCTTCAGTGGAGAGGGAAAGAAGACCTTTATCTTCTCAGGACCCCAGTTCTCCTGTCTGTTTCCTCCCCAAACATGCATGCTTTTGGAGAATGCTGTCCTGGTTCATGGTTCTCACCGTGAGTTCTTCCCTTACTCTTGGCCTTGACCGGTTCTGGCAAGCAGTCATAGGCCCTCTAGGTGTGTGTTAGGACATCTGTGTGGATGACAGATGCGTGTTGATATACATTAGATTAATGACCTGGTGGATTATTACCACACTATCCTGGATGGCTTATCCTGTTCCCCTCTGTTGTCTCAATAATGAATTGTGTGTAAAATTGTCCAAATAGGTTTAGGGAGATATTCCCCAAAGTGAGGTCTATGAACCCATGCATCAGAATCTCCGTGAGACAGAACCCAGAAACTTGTGCTTGAACCCTAACTACCATGCTGGTTTTCTGGAGTGAGAATCCCTGTTTGAAATCACAGGCAGTCCAGGGCAGCCTGGGACTTTGGACCTCTGAAGTCAGCTCAGTCATGCTGGGATTGGGTCTCAGGAGGAGTTCAGGCTCGCTCACTTTGGCTTTCACAGGAGTTGGTTTCAGTTTTATTTGATGATAAGATGTAGATAAGAAGCCTTAGTAAAGGGTTTTACATCTGTATCAAAAAATATAGTAATATTTATTCTAACAGTTATTCTGTTGATATTTATTGAGCGGCCCAGGATTGTCAGACGTTGGGCGTTGTGTCTGTGTTGTAGGCTCAGCTGCTCACTCAGACAGCCAGGAGCGATATTCCAGGGAGGGCGGAAAGGGCTTAGAGTAAAATCAAGGCTGTTTACACAAGGGTGTGGCTCACTTCTGTGTCAGCACAAACTTTCGGGTGTCACCTATAAAGGCTCAATGTAGAAATCACAGGCTGTTTAATTTCCTGTCAAACTAGGCGCTCACACCTCTGTATCCGTTGTGGAAATAGCAACACGGCCCCTCTCTCCTTCTCTCTCTCCCCGGCCATTTAACTGTTCCTGTAACAAACTATTTAAATACCTATAGCATGAAAAACTCTGTGCCATCCAGGTGAAATGGGAAACCACTGTGCAGGAGGGATGATTCCTTGGTTAAGAGTGCCGGCTCTTCCAGAAGCTATGTGCAACCTCACAGTTATCTGTCCCTTCAGTTCCAGGAGCTCTGATGCCCACTTCTGGCTTCTGGGACACGAGGCATGCCCATGATACACAGAGATACAGGTGCGCAAAAGACCAGAATACAAAAATAAAAAGCAGAAAACTCCCAAACTAAACCAGGAAGCAAAATCAGACATGGCCATAGACATTAGCCCTGTAGCTAGTGAGGAGATGCAAGTGTCTAGTCAGATAACTCCAGGACTTAAAACTTTATTAAGATATAATATGCCATAGTATTCGTGGGCTATAGGAGCACTCACGTGGCATACCCCAGGCCCTGGGTTGGCTCCCCAGCATTGCAGAAAAGGTTAAAGATAGCTAGTGTGGCTTGAATGCCTCTAATCCCAGAACTGGGGAGACAGGCAGACAGGTCTGTAGGACAGTTCAAGGCCAGCCTGGTCTGCATAAGAAGTTCCAGGCCAGTCAGAACTATACAGTGAGACCCTGGTCTCACTACCTCAAACAAAAGAAAAGACTTAAAAATAAAAATTGACATATAATTTAAGTTACTTGTTTGAAATAATGAGCTAGATATTCTTAGAGTTGGGCAGACCATCATCACTTCAGGTTTTAGACCTTATTCGGTGCCCTGGAAAGCATACCATTGGTTTTAGCTACCGTACCCCCATCACTGTATCCCTCAGAGACTTCCTATTTGGGCATGTCATATAAGTGAATCGTACAATTTGTGATATTCTCACGACTGGTTTCTTTCACTAAGCATTCGGTTTTCCATATAACCACTAATGTTTCCTTGCATAGACTAGGCATTGTTCACACCAGGAACTGATAAACAGCTCTGCAAAGGGCTAGATGTTAATATTTTAATCTTTAAGTACAACAAAGTCTCTGATAACTATCTGAGGTGTTGCTTTAAGCATAAAAGCAGCTTCAGGCAACTCGGGAAAATATGAGTGTGTCTGTGATCAAATAAAACTTTATTTATAAAGCTAGACCACAGATCCTATAAGGCCAATTTATTGTAATTTTCTGACTCTAATCTAGGTCAGTACAGTAAAGCCTCGTAATGACTGAAGTAGGTATTATTGCCCCATGTTACTGATGGGAAGACATCTGGAGACTTGTGCATGCCTCTGTCTCCCCAAGTGCACACCTATGGGATTATAACAGATATAGGGTTACATAGAAGTGATGTGACTCTAAAACTGGTGATTTAGCCTCAACGATGATTATAGATTGAGGTGAGCTGTAACTTGTGAGCAAATGTGAAATGCCCCCTGACTCTCTGACAGGAAATAAAAACTTGGCTGCCTTTGCTTTCCTCCAAGATAGAGCCATGGGGCCAAGATCTGAATATGACTAGTCTTAGAGATGCGGTCAGGAGCTAGGACTGCCTTAAGGCTTGTTAAGGGTCCAGAAGACTAGAAGCCAGAAGTGTCTGGACTGAGGGGTATGATGTCTCAGCTCTCCTAACCCTACCTCCTAAGGGTAAAAGCCAAGTGTGGTTATGAATTCCTGGCCGGAGTGGAGAACAGCATGGAGAGTCACTGAGCAGACCTGTCTGACCATAGCAACATCCTGCTGGAGCTCATGGGGCACGGAACAGGCCAGCTGGAGAGCTGAGGGATAGTGTAAAGAAAGAGGTAGCTACCGGGATCTGGAAGGAGGCAAATGTGGCTGGACCTGAGGCTGGTGGAGGCTGGAGGATACCATATCCTGAGTTGCCATTGGAGACAAAGTCTGAGGTAGTCCTGCATGCTGGGCTCCACAGGCTGGGGCTGCTTTTCTAAGGGGATGAATTCGATTCTGTGGGGGATGGTGTGAAGCAGGCGTTTGAGGTGGAGATGTGGCTGTGCAGGCGGCCCATGGGAGTTCTGTTTGTCAGCGTTAGTTACTTCTGGGACTCGCCTTACTGGGTGAGTAAGGCAGGTCTCAGCCCCAGAAAGTGTCCGTTTGCCTTTCTCAGTTACTTGCATAGAGCTGGTTGCAAGAAAATGTGTAATTTTTCCACTTTGTAGTTAAGCAACAGGCCTTTCCCCTCTTTATCCTTCCAAGGCTTTAGAGTTTTCTTCTCTGGGTTATATGTGCTGTGCTTTGATTTCCCTCAACTTGCTTCTTTATTTACTCCTGTTTGTTTCTATCTCCATGAGAAACAGCAGGCAAGGCAGACTTGGCCGGTTAATGCCCTCTGCGTTGGATAACAGGTTATGATTCTTTTGGGTGTCTGTTGGAACACATGGCTGAAATGTGTTGTTCAAACCTGATTATCCTTACCGTGAGAGGCCCAGCTAAGGATAAGCTGGGGATATTATTTTAAAGTGTCCCAACTGGGCCCCATTAACCTATGCCTCTGCCTTCATGAGAAATACATACTTGCTCTCTGCCATGATTATTGGCTCAGAGCTCCTAAGGCCCTCGCAATAGCCTAAGGATATCAGGGGCATTTGTGCTCCACTGTTTGTTTTGTTTTTTTGTTTTTTTGCCCTGTTTCTGGTACAGAGCTCTCAAAACCCGTGGAATTTCCTGGATAACAGGATTCATTTTTTTTTAATTGTGTGTGTGTCTGTGTGTGTGCACACCCACATGTACAAAGATCAGAAAATAACTTGTTCCAGTTCGTTCTCTCCTTCTACCATATGAGACCCAAGGGTCCAACTCAGGTCATCAGACTTGGTGGTAGCTTGAGGAACCATCACTCTAGCCTGCATCTTTTGTTTTAATGAAGTGATTTTTGATAGACTCAAGTTGGTTATGGGGGGGGGGGTAGATTGTGTTATCACTTTATGCCCATGTCATGAAGTCACCAGTTGCCATAAACATTCTTGGGGAGGTTTGGAGCTCTTTTGGCCTGGACATCCATCTGGACACTGGAAGGCAGCACACTCCAGGGCTTATTTAAAAAAAGAAAAAAAGAAAAGAAAAGAAAAAGAATGAGGAAACGCACAGGGTTGGTATAAATTGACAAAAAGATCCTTATACAATGACAAGACTGCTTCTTGATCGTAATAGTGACTGTCTGTCACTCAGCAAATGCTTTGAGCATATTTTCAACATGTGGAGCTCTGGAAAGGGAAACACAAACACAGGGAAGTTTATTTAACCTTATAGGTTTTACCCAGAGCAGGAGAGAAACTGAAGCTTAAGGTTTGTAACTCCAGTAAACAGGCAACAGGAGATAATTTGAATACCTAGAAACAGTGTTAGGCTTTATCCTTTAAAATGCACACACACATAAACATAAAATCATAATTAGCACACTGTTCCAGAACTTGGGTTTTTTAAAGATTTATTTATTATTACATATAAGTACACTGTAGCTGTCTTCAGACGCACCCGGAAGAAAGCGTCAGGTCTCATTATGGGTGGCTGTGAGCCACCATGTGGTTGCTGGGATTTGAACTCAGGACCTTCAGAAAAGCAGTCAGTGCTCTTACCCACTGAGCCATCTTGCCAGCCCCATAAGTTGTTTTTTAAATGTATATTTATATTGTAAAATTATATTTTATTTATTTTTTGAAACAGAATCTCATGTATTCTAGGCTGGCCTTAAACTCCATAGGTAGCTGAGGATACCCCTGAACTTCTGATTATCTTGCTTTCCTCCCCAGTGCTGGGATTTTCAGTGTGCAGTACCACATCTACTTTATGTGGTGCTGGGGCTTTGAGCATCCTAGAGAAGCATTGAACCAGCCACAGCCTCAGACCAATTTGTTCTCTTTCCCTGAGGCAAACATCTTCAGTGCTATTCTTTCTGTTGGAGATATATACATACATACATATATATATATATATATATATATATATATATATATGTATATATATATATATACATACATACATATATATGTGTGTGTGTGTGTGTATGTCTTTTGTCTTTCTGTTGTTGGTTATATATGTCTTCTGTCTTTCTGTTGGGTATATATCTCTTCTGTCCTTTATGTATTTGGAAAGTTAAAATTTGAAAGTTTTTCTTACAATGTAGCAGCTAGCCTTTTACTTTGAGGACTGTGACTTTGCTACTTTGTCAACTTGAGCTGTCACCCTGACACAGCCCAGAGTTACAGTAGGGTGTCTCAGTTGCTGATTTGCCCAGATCAGACTGGTCTGTGAGCAGTTTTGTGGGGGCATTTTCCTGATTGTAGATTGACGTAGGAGGACCCAGCCCACTGTGGACAGAACCATGCCTAGACGGGGAATCTCAGCTTGTATAAGAAAGCTAAGCCGAGCAGACACCAAGAGAAAGCCAAGAAGCAGCCACCTTCTGTAGTTTTTAATCTTTGCTCTTGCCTTAAGTTCCTGCCTTGACCTTGTCAGGGATAGACTATGACCTGGAAATATAAGATGAAATAAGATATGTTGCTTTTGGTCATAGTGTTTATCACTGTTACAGAAGACAAAAATTAAACTAGCACAGTGCCTAAATCTTTGCCTTTTTAATTATCAGTGTAAGAAAATGAAGCTACCTCATCTTCATTAATTGAATCAACACTCATGAACTGCGTGAATACTGACTGAGTACTTCCTGCCTACTCAGTGCTCCTTTAGGAGCTGGGAACTCAGTAAACAGCTCAGCTGAGCCCTTCCCTATGAAGTTCCTGTTGCTTTCATGTTAGTCTAGAGAGCCCTGAGCAAGAGTCGCTGTTATCACCGAGCAAAAAAGAGAACTTTGGCCAAGCATGGTGGCAGCCTTTAATCCCAGCATCAGAGACAGAGGCAGGTGGATCTCTCTAAGTTCAAGGCCAGCCTCTACCTAGTGAAGTCCAGGACAGCCACGACTTTATAACAGAAAGACCCTGTCTCAAAAGCAGGTGGGATTTTTGAAGAGTAAAGTTAATTTTTAATTTTTACATTTCTGATTTCCACTTAGGTTGTTTTGAAACACTTGTGATTTCAGATTGTACTGGCTGGGTTTGTGTGTCAACATGACACAAGCCAGTGTCATCAGAGAAAGGAGACTTAGTTGAGGAAATGTCTCCATGAGATCCAGCTTTAAGACATTTTCTTAATTAGTGATCAGTGGGGGAGGGCCCAGCCCATTGCAGGTGGTGGCATCCCTGGACTGATGGTCCTGGATTCTATAAGAAAGCAGGCTGCACAAGCCATGAGGAGCAAGCCAGTGAGCAGCACTCCATGGCCTCTGCATCAGCTCCTGCCTCCAGGTTCCAGGCCTGCTTGAGTTCCTGTCCTGACTTCCTTTGCTGCTGAATTGTGATATAGAAACAAAAACCAAATAAGCCCTTTCCTCCCTAACTTGGTTTTGGCCACGGTGTTTCATCACAGCAATAGAAACCCTGACTGAGACATAGATCTTAGCAAAAAGAAAAAATAAAACTTATTTTTTAACTCTGTGTGTGTGTGTCTGTGTGTGTGTGTGTCTGTGTCTGTGTGCGTGTGTCTGTGTAAATGATTTCAGGTGCCTATGGAGGCCAGAGGTGTTGGATCTCCTGGCAGCTAGAGTTTCAGGAAGTTGTGAACAATTCATTGTAGATGTTGGGAACCAAACTCAGGCCCTCTACAAGAGTAGTCTTGAAGAATACTGCTAATGCCCCCCCTCCACGCACATGCATGTGTACATATACACTCACACATATCCCAGCCCACAACACGCATGTGCGTGTATAAAAGAAGTAGCTTAGAGAAACATTACTAGTGGAGAATGTTAGCCTAGGAACTTATAATTTATTCAGTAAGGAATTTCGAAATGATGGACAGATTTTAATGAGGGAATGAAAGATCCAAGTCCTGAGTGTGGGGCTGGATGCGGTAGTCCTTTCAGTTGAGTTGATCGATTGCTCCAGGAGATGTGGCACTTTTGTCCTCATGGCTCTTGGCTGAAGAGGACACTTGTGTGGTGCCTTGACCTTGTGGCACTGCTTTTGAACCTACTGTGAAGAGGACTTTCCATGTTAGCCTCTCAGGTGAACTTATGCAAGACATTGGGACTTTTCTGAGACCCAGGAGCCATGGTAGCTCCGTAATGAGCTAATTTGTAAGGAACTTTAAATCTATACCCTGAAGTTTTTCCTAATTTGTTTTCAGTTCAATTCCCTCCCAGCTAAGTGGATGCTGTTGCCAGCCCTCACAAGGCTGACTGAATTGGAGCAAACCGTGGGGTGACGTGTATTTTCATGGTAATGCTACCAAGAGAAAAATCTTTGCCTCCCTTCTCATCCAGCCAAGTAGTTTTGAAGAATAATGATGGAGGCTTACATTAATGTTGACGTGGGTCACATATGTCCCTTATTTGTCTCCAAAATCAAGTTCCATTTTCTTAGCATTTTCCACAGAAACTCACCATTGTATTACGTCATTCTAGTAGTCCTTTTCATTTCTTCTCCCTTCCCCCACCACTGCCATCTGCTGTTTAAAAGGTCCTATTCTCTAACCTAAGAAGGTTTTTATTAAGTTGCGGTAAGCACGTGGCTCTTAATTATTGGTTCCCCCCATGGGTCAGCCTTTAAAAGAACAAAAGGTTGCTAAGTCTCCTGGCTCAGGGTGAGCCCTTGGCTCTAGTTCCTACAGAATTAGCTGTACTACTGAGGGCAAGACAGGATGAAAACTTGTGAGATCTGGGGTAAGGGATCGGTGGCATGGAGCATCTGCAGAGGTGTTTTGTGTACCTGTGATGGCTTTGAGTAAAGGGTCCTTGTGTTTAAAGGGCTCTGACTTCCCTGTTGAAGAGAGTTCTCTTGTTTGGACAGTAAGTTTTACAAAGCCTCAGAGGATGTTCCAAGCCCCTTTTTTTTCTGGAGGTTCCTTTGTGCATTGCTTCTCTGTGGGGTGGGGGGTGCCCCTGTGGGGTGGCGCTGACTGCTCCTTTTTCTACCAGTCCCCCCTCCCCCTCCATTTCTGTGGCATTGAAACAAATCAGGCCAGCGATAACCAGGTTTCTTTGTAACAGTTTGACTGTTTTTAATTCACGTTTGTGCTTCTGGGTCAGGGGTTATTCCTTGCTGAACCTTCGATTAGACAAGCTGCTCTGATTTCAACCATCTAATGAAAACCCCGATTTTGGTGTCTGTTTTCCCACCCTGGGAAAGCTCAGAGACCCCAGGGTACTCAGCCTCAAGACTTGTTTTGTCTACTGTTAAGTGAACATGAAATAAAAGCTCCTCTTTTCAGAATGGAGATCAAATGACTGAGATTTACAGATGAACCCAGGGCACTAAAACTCCGGAGGCTGGGGATGCACTTGCTGAACCTGGTTCTGTGCCATGATCCTCCATCAGGGTTATTTAATGTGCATCCCCTTCTTTCTCCACCCCTGCACCTTCCCCCGGAGTTAGGCAGCATCTTTCTGGATGTAGTAATGTTCTTGCGTGGTGACTCCTTTTCCGTATGTTATCTCCTGAATAGCAGACTCTCTGTTGGTCCCTTGGGGGATAAACAAGAAGGTTGATATTTGTTGTTATTGTTGTTATTTTTTTTTAATTTTATTTTGAACTTTTATTTTATAGTTATGGAGGACAGATCTCTTCTTGCTTGGGAAGTGTACATTGTGTGCATGTAATTTGATCTTGGAATAATTAAAACTTTGTTTTCTAGTATTTTTCCCTCTGTTGAGAAATGACCTCTCGGTGCGTTTTGCAGCACTTGTTTAAAGTTATTTATCATCTACTAACTGGAGAGAGAAAGTGCTGAGAGCGCATTGTTGAGATCCCAGGAGACTTGGTTAAGGGGACTGTGGCCCTTGTAACTTTTCTGTAAAATAAAATTAAAATAAGAAGCATGAATTCACAAACCCCTGAAGAATCCAGTTGGCTTGTCGGAACCCAGTTTAGTTTAATAATCGCTGACCACCCAATGAGGTGTCAGTCATTGTACCGTTGCTGACGTAAACTTGTAAGAAGAAGAAGATGGATTTGATGAAAAAAAGCAATACAGTAAAGCTAAGACTAGCCGTAGTCAGTCACGGCACTTGTAGCTTTTTTTTTTCTCCCCCACCCCCCAACTTGTAGCTTTTTTTATGTTGCTTTAACTGGGGGTTATCAATTTAAAACATTTTAAGGTCCTAAGTTTGGTGTCACACTTGTAAGAATATATATTACGGTTGCCCCAGGGGAGGTGACTTAGCCCAGGGTTGTGTAATGGAGATAGTAAAAAATAGAGATATCTAGAATGTTTTGTGCATGCATGTTCATATGTGTTTATGTATGTGTGGTTGTTGCTATTAAGGCAGAGTCTTTTACTGGCTTCCAGTTAGCGTCAGGGAGTCCACCTGTCCCTGTCTCTTCATCTCTAGGCTTGAGAGCATGGAGCACCATGCCTGCCTTTTCTTGGTAAATTCTGGGAACCAAAGTCGGGATCCTTACACTTGCAAGGCAAACACCTTACTGACTCAGCTCTCTTCCCGGTCCCAGAGGAGGTTTTAAAGCTGGACCTGAGAGGATTTCCCAAGGTATTAGGTAGGAATTGAGTGATAAAGAGGCGAGACAGCCATCAGAATAGGAAGAAAACAGGAGTGTGGGTCCTGAGAGTGGGAGGTAGTCATTCTCTGAATTGGATGCTGCTAGGTGATCTGGGGGGATACAGGCTGAGTATGAACTGTTGGTTTTAGTGAGAGGGAACACTGAGATCCTTGCCTCATGGTGACTCGACAAAGAATAGTCTCAGTTCAATGGTGAGGACTAGACTGGTGTGGGGCCACTTCACACTGAGAAAGGAGAGGACCTGGGGACAGCAGACCAATGAAGCAGGGTTGACCAGAAGTGGGTGCTAAGGGAAGTTAGTTCTTATTTCCAGAGGGAGAATTAGCGGTGTGTTTATCCCGATGGGAATGGCTCGAGACTTGGGGGAGAAGATGATAGGGAATAGAAGAGAGGGAAATTGTCCTCCACGAGGGAACGGAGATAGGAACTGGTGAGCGAGAGGAGGGATGACAATGGTCTGAGCAAGGCTGGTTGATGTGCTCCTCTAGGTCAGAGTAGAGTGCTCTGTGGCTTGCTGGATGTCTTGGAAAGAGGGAGCCCATGGGCTGGGGCTGTAGCATGAAGTCCTCCGTTAAATCCCCAGCACTGTGTAAACCAGAGGCCCGTGGGGAGCATGCCTACAATCCCAGCACTCGGGAGGCAGAGGTAGGAGATTAGGAGTCAAGCATTATTTCCAGTTTACACAGTGAATTTTAGGCTGGTCTGGGCTCCTTGAGATATCATCGCACAAAAAAACCCAAACAAAAGCACCCTGCCCTCCCTCCCCCAGTAAACAAAACAAAACAACCCAGCAGTGTTCTATCTAGCTCAATTTCTGTTGCTGCAATAAAATATTCTGGCAAAAACAAGCAACTTAGAGAAGAAAGGGTTTATTTGGCCTATTTGTTCATTAGTTGATTAAGTCTGGAGTTCAAGCAGTTAGTCACCCCACATCCAGAGTCAACCACAAAGAGAGTAAATGGATCCTTGCTTGCTTCTAACTTTCTCCTGTGTCATGTGGTTCAGATTCCCCTTCATCAGGAATGTTGCCGCCCAGAGTGGGCTGGGTCTTCCTGCATCAGTGTAATGCCTCACGAACATGCTAACCTGATGTAGACGGTTCCTCGTTAAGATTCCCTCCCACAAGTGATTCTAGATTGTGTTAAGCTTCGAGTTAACACGAACCAACACAAACAACAACAAAGACAGGGCTTAGCAGAGAAGAAGAGTTGGGGAAGAGACATTGGTGTTTGAAGAAGGAACTATGAAATTGCCATGCATCTGTTCATGAGTGGGAGAGAAGTACCCATTGTCACTCTTGGGCAGCATTGAGGGTACCAATGGGTGCTGGTGGCACTGATCATCACTGGGGGTGGGGGGGGAGTGTCTTAGTTACTTTTCTATTGCTATGACCAAACATGGCGACCAAATGAGCCTCTGGGCAGAGGCGGAAATGGACGCCCTGGCTCCTGTTTATACCGGTCCATCAGGTGAAGAATGGAAGAATTGAAGCTCAGTGTTTGTGTGCTCAGCCCATAGAATGGAAGGTTTCTGCTTGATGCTGAGGGGATGGGATGCTAAAGGAAGCTCAACAGGGTCACCTGCCCATAAGGAAGGAGAGGTAGATTCTAGTGCCCACTCTGTCCCCAGTTCCAACTCCTGCCTGCTCAATGAGAGCATGGCTGTGTTTGCTATGTGCCAGTCTGTGCCAGGCATACTAGATGAATTATTTGCCTCTCAAATCAACCTCCAGAGATGACTGCTTATCACTGCCTTGTTGCTGCCCAAGGTTGCATAGCCACTCAGTCATAGGGACAAGATTTGAACCTAGGTCTCTATGGTTTACTCAATATTGGGGCATTTTACGTGATAAATTTCTTGATACAGTGTCAATGCTGAACTGTAGGGACCTCAGTGAGCCTTTTTAAAACATCCTCAGATGCCCCAGAGTGATTCAGAGCTGGGGGCTAGGGGTGCTTCTCAGTCTTAACAGTCTGTTGAACAGTGCAAAGCTGTGAAAGATCTCAATTCTTTTGTTAATGAACAGCATCGAAAGCCATCCTTCCAGGTCAGTTGCACTGTGACTTGAAGAAAAATTGTATCACATTATTGACCGCTTCTGAAACAGTCTTTGGTTGAACATCTGAACTTTAGTCTGAATCTGACTGAGTCTGTGGACACACGTCCTGGGTGATGGGGTTTTAGGTGCTTCCATGAGTTCAGGACTCTACAGCTTCTCATGTTGTGACCACTGTTGTCTCTTCTTCCCTAGCTGAGCAGGAGGACACTCAGAAGAAAACCTTCACCTGCTGGATAAACTCACAGTTGGCAAAGGTGAGGTGACATCACGCTGTGAAAGTTGTTGCTTCCTCAGTCCCAAAGCTCTCACCTCAGGGTGGTCAATGCCTGGATTTCCAGCACCTGGGTGCTGGAGGCAGGAGGGTCAGGGGTTCAAGGCCAGCCTTGGCTGTATACTGAGTTCAAGGCCAGCTTGGGCTCTGTGATAACCCTGTTGATAACAGATAAACACCAGCGCAAAATGGGACATTGTGATGACCCAGGGAAGGTCATGAATGTCTTTTTATAAGAGAGTGCTCTCACATTGATGCCCTGGTATATCTGTCACTTTTTCCTGGAACAAGAAAAAGGCACCTGAGAAGGAGCTGGACAATCCTGTAAAAATATTTAGAGTGATAACACTTCTTTCATCAAATGACATAATAACAGCATGATGTTTGTATTGAGTGACGGGTGCCAGGCACCACCCTAAACTTGCTCCGTGTGACGACGAGGAATGCCTATGGCACCTATTGTTTTAAAATCATAGCCTCCAGAACAGCACACTCTTAGAGCACTGTTTATTTTGAGGTGAGGTTTTTTTTTACTTTTCTCTCTCTCTTTTAACCAGGCAGGTTTTGAACTCCCAGATCTAAGCGATTCTCCTGCCTTAGTTTCCAAGTAGCTGTGACTATAGAAGGGCGCACTACTGCCTGGCTTACATGTTCTTTCTGTTCTTTTGCTGGGCATTGAGTTCAAGGCTCCCGTGCTAGGCAGTTGTCTTGCCATTGAGCTATATCCTTGAATTCCCTATGACTATTTTCTTTAAAAAATTTTATTTACTTGTATGCACACTCACCCATGCGTACAGGTGCCCATGGAGCCCAGAAAAGGTCCTCAGATGCCCTGGAGATGCAATGTTTGAGCAGCCAAACATTAGTGCCGAGACCTGAACGTGGATCTTCTTCAGGAGCCATACCTGCTCTTAAGCACTAAGCTATCTCTCCAGCCACACTTCCTTTCTTGGTTTGAGACAAGGTCTTACTATAAGACTCTGATTGGCCTGGATGTTACTGTGTAGACTCAATAGGCCTCGCCATTCTTTTGCCTCTGCCTTCTAGTGCTAGGATTTCAGGTTCGTTTCACTTTACCAGCCTTCCTCATGATTCGAAAGGATTTTACAGTATTGCTATGTGAGAGAAAGTATGATTTCTATAGAGAATGCCTGTGACTTACCCCTGGTCAAACATGTGATAGGGGACAGTGCTGGGCCACAAACTCAGTCTGGACCGAGGGACCTCAATCCAAATGGCACTCCATCCTCTGTCTCGGTGACGCTGAGAACCTCAGGCAACCTGGATGTCTGATTAATGATTCTTACCCTCTGTCCTCCTCTCTGCCCGTTCCACACAATGGATGTCATTCTGACCAAAGGGAGACACATCTTCAGTCATGCAGCCTGCTCTCCCACGGGGTCACTATGGCCTGATTCCGAGTGTCTCTGACTGTACTCTCTATGCACAAGGCTTAGGGCCATGCAAGCTCTAGTCAGAAAGAGCATTGTGTAACTGGGAATAAGCCAGGAGATAAAGCAGGTTCACAGTCTGTCTTGCCAGGCTTTGGAATGTAACTCGTGAGGACTGTATCATTCTCTTAAGATAACACCCGCTGAATCTTAGCTGTTTTTGAAGACATAAAGTTCACATAGGAGCTGCTTAATGGTATTTTTGAACCCTTGGCAAATGACTGTTCTTCTCTTCTTTGGCAGCACACAGCTCCCTCAGTTGTATCTGACTTATTCGCAGACATTAAGAAGGGGCATGTCCTCCTGGACTTGTTGGAAGTCCTCTCCGGACAGCAGTTGGTAAGATTGTCAAATGGTAACAAGATACTTGGTTGGTTTTGTTTTGTTTTGTTTTTTTTTAAATGTACTTCCTGTTTCTGAGTATTGCATGTGCTTGAATTTGTAGCCTCGGGATAAAGGATCTAATACATTCCAGTGCAGAATCAACATAGAACATGCCCTGACATTCCTGAAAAACAGATCTGTACGTATGAATCACACCTGCAGATTCACAGGAGGGACGGGCTCGGTGGGAGGCTGGCTCCCCTTAACCTGTGTTTCTCTGTTTGCAGATCAAGCTAATAAATATCCATGTTGCTGACATTGTAGAAGGAAACCCGTCCATTATCCTTGGCCTGATCTGGACCATCATCCTGCACTTTCATGTAAGTGTTTTGGTGATAGGAATATTACTAGTCTGGTGTACAAGAAACAGTGTGACCTGCGGGTCATTCAGTCCCAGCTGCTTCTGTAAGCAGGACTTGGAATCTCCAACAGGTAGAGAACATATGGCAAAGACTGCTTTTCCAATATGTGTGTGTAATTAACATATATATATATATGTTATATAGTTATATATACACACATATTTGTATATACACATACATATTTATGTACATATAATTTTTATTTGTTTTAAAGACAGGATTTCATTATGTAGTCCTGGCTAGCCTGGAACTCTCTATGTAGATCAGGCTGCCCAAATGCACAGAAATCACCTACTTTCTTCTCCCAAGTGCTGAGATTGAAGATAGAGAAGGGGAAGCTTTGAATAGACAGGCCTGTGGTTTTTCACAGCAGTTCCTCTGAGCCCTCTCCTTCCCTCCTGAGTTTTGGGTGTGGTTGGAGTCCTTAGAAGGTGGCCTACTCTGCTTCACTGTTCGGGAACACCTTGGTTCTTCTTCATTTGTCTCCACTCTGTTCTTTTGGCACTGTGGACTGACCCAGTGCCTCCCTGATACAAAGACTGATGCATCTGACCCCTTAAAGGAAGACAAACAGCCTGGTATGGTGGCTCGCTCCTGTAATCTCAGCTTTGGAAGGCTGCAGCAGGAAAGTTGTAGGAAGGTTGCTGGGAGCTCAAGGTTCGCCTGAGCTTCCAAGTGAGTTTCAGGTCAGACTGGATTACAGAGTAAGACCTTGTTTGTCTTAGGGTTTTGTTGCTGTGAAGAGACACCATGACCAAGGCAATTCTTATAAGGACAAAATTTAATTGGGGCTGGGTTACAGTTTCAGAGGTTCAGCCCGTTATCATCAAGGTAGGGACCATAGTAATATGTAGGCAGACACGGTGCTGGAGGAGCTGAGAGTTTTACATCTTGATCCATAGGTAGCACAGAAGGGGACGGACTTCTGCAGGCAGCCAGAAGGAGGCTGTCTTCCATACTGGGCAGAGCTTGAGCATAGGACCTCAAAGCCCACCCACACCGTGGCACACTGCCTGTAACAAGGCCACACCTCCTCGAAAAAGGCCACGCCTCCTAATAGTGCTACTCCGAGTGGGCCAAGCATTCAAACCACCCCACTCTCACAGACAAAACAAAAACAGACGATAAGGAAAGTAGTCCCTGGGATCCCAGGAATTTCTGTGGGTACTGAGTATCCCACACCCTCTCAGGAGGATATCAGCGCATGCGTGGCCGGCCCACTGGCTAGGAAGGAACGCTGTTTATTTTTCCTTTGAGCTGTGAAGACATTTCAGGAGGAAGAGCGGAAGGATGTCTGCAGACCATGGGTTTGTTTTCTGCTAGGACTAGTTCAGATGGAAAACCCTTCCTACTGGTGGGGATACGCTAAATCTCCAGACTTCTCAGGATGCTTCAACTCTCAAAGTATTTCTTATTTGTTTTATGAGTCCCTGTTTGGATTTTAATTAGAGTCCAAATTTCATTTAAACAAAATAATTTGTTGGCAGGTCTATGCTTTTACTGTTGTTTGGACTGTGACTGTCCAGTGTTCGCTGTCTTATCTTGAACTAACCATTACAATGCCAGCCTACACTGACTCTGCACAGAGAGAGCTTATTATTGTTGCTTAAGAAATAACTATATAATTATGGATGTATTGGGGAACAATTGCTTCATTTAGAAAGACATAGAATATTGCACAACTAATTGATATAAAATTTGGGTATTATTTCTGGATCGCATGCATTAGTAGCTATAACAAAATAATATGTGTGTGGATGATGAGAACTAAATTTGGGAGTGTAGCTTTTCCTCTGGGAGAGAAGGAAAGTGGAATTAGAGACAGAAAACAGGACCTAATATGGTAAGGTAAAATTGGATGGTTTGGGGCTAGAGAGATGGTTTAGTGGTTAAGAACCTAGGTTTGATTCTTAGTGTCCAAATGTCCATTCATCATCCCCTGTAACTTCAGGGATCCAAGGCCCTTGGCTGATCTCTGTGAGCACCAAGCATGCATGCAGCACACGGACATACATGCAGGCAAAATGTTCATATACATAAAATAAAATTAAACATTTTTGGATGGTTTCTAGGTATTTATTCCCACCCCCATATCATTCTAGGTTAATTAATTAAATAATTAAAATTTTCATTATCCAAAAAAAAAAAAAAGAGCTGGGCGTGGTGGCGCACGCCTTTAGTCCCAGCACTCGGGAGGCAGAGGCAGGCGGATTTCTGAGTTCGAGGCCAGCCTGGTCTACAAAGTGAGTTCCAGGACAGCCAAGGCTACACAGAGAAACCCTGTCTCGAAAAACCAAAAAAAAAAAAAAAAAATTTTCATTACAAGTTAAGAGAGAATAAAAATATTTATATTCTACTACTCATGGATAGTCATCTGAGAATAATTTAATGTTCAATCTTTTTGTATACAGCAGGAATTAATACATAGTCATATATGGGTCCTGCATAAGGAAAAGGGTGCTTTTTTTCTTGGCATTATTCTGTAATGTCGCATAACCACCCTTTCCATAGCATTTGCATTGTGTTGTATATATAGGTAACCTGGAGATGACTTAACGATACTAGGAATTGGCATAGGTTATATGCAAAGGATGTGCCACATAATGTAAGGAACCTGAGCATCTTCCTACAGCTCCCTGCGCCCTATGGCAGCCAGTCCCCATGGATACTGGATGACAGCTCTGTCTCAACAATATGGGGGCACGTTACCATGCTGTTTGAAGCTGTTCTAATGAGCTTGCCTCCAAATCAGTGGCTCTCAACCTTCCTAATTCTGCGACCCTTTAATACAGTTCCTCATGTTGTGGTGACCTCCAACAATAAAATTATTTTGTTGCTACTTCACAACTATAGTCTTGTCACTGTTATGAATCATAATGTAAATATCTTTGTTTTTCAGTGGTCTTAAGGGACCCCACTAAACTCCCAAAGGACTCACGACCCATGGGTTGAGAACCACTGCTCTAAATTTATTTATGCTTTACTAGAAGTTTATGGCATTGGCTGTAAAGTATACAGCCAGAAGGTTCTCATTTCTGATTAAAAGTAACTTCAATTATATCCTTAGGGTAAAACCTTTGTGTAGAACTGTAGTAATTCACAGGCCAATTTTTTTTTTTAAGATTTATTTATTTTATATATGTGAGTACACTGTTGCTGTCTTCAGACACACCAGAAGAAGGCATTGGATCCCATTATAGGTGGTTGTGAGCCACCATGTGGTTGCTGGGAATTGAACTTAGGACCTCTGGAAGAGCAGTCAGTGCTCTTAACCACTGAGCTACCTCTCCAGCCCCACAGGGCAAATCTTTAGGAGAGGAATTATGACAAAGGGTTTGCAATTTGAAAGCTTTAGACATTGGTTACACTATTTTAAATCAATGTTTAAGGTCTAAGCCACACTGAGAAAGATGTGCAAATTCATAAGTAAAGTGCAGTGAATTTCCATAAATTAAGCATTCCTGTGCTATCACCGTCTGGGACACAAACAGAACTTTGCTGGCATCCTGGCCAATCTCTTTTCCTAAAGGTGCCTACACTCTGGGTATGCTGGAAGGCAGCTTAGCATTGTCAATTCCACAGAGACAGCTCTGAGTGTATTCTCTTCAACACCCCACACAGCCCGTGTCCTACTGCATTCACTTAGATTCAATGGTTCCATCCAACAAAACACACACAATCGCAAACACACACAATTGCAAACACACACAATCGAGAAGACATCTGACAATGGCCTCTCTGCTCTGTCACTTCCCGGTGGATTGGTAAAGGGATGGAAAGAGGGAAGTGAAAGAAACGCAGTCGTAGTTCATTCCTTTATGATAAACTCATGAGTCTATGATAGCATTAAAGCAATAATCCCATGAGCAAAGCCCTCAAACCTCCTTACTTCTGAGACATCGCATTCCTAACGGGAATCAAGTTCCATGACAGAACATTTGGGCTGTGGCAAGTAGATGTTGCCAGCTTGACAAAAAGACTGTATTCCCTGCAGAATCTGGATGCTCTTGACTCCAGCCCTTCCTAATAGATGGCATTAAAGGCAGGTATAGTGGCACACGCCTTTAATCTCAGCACTAGGCAGGCTGAGGCAAGAGATCTCTGTGAATTCCAGGTCAGCCTGGTCTACAATGAGAGCTCCAGGACAGCCAGGGTGACATAGTGAGATAGTCTCTCTCTCTCTCTTTCTCTCTCTAGTGAGATATTCTCTCTCTTTCACACAGTCTCTCCCTCTCTCTCTCATATATGTGTGTGTGTGTATGTATATATATGTATATATATATATATTTATATATGTATATATATTTATATGTGTATATATATGTACAATATATATTATTTAACTTTGCCTTTATATCTTTAAATTTATTCATTTATTTATTTATTCATTCATTCATTTACTTATTTATTTATTTATTTATTTATTTATTTATTTATTTATTAATTACAAGTACACTCTAGCTGTCTTCAGACTCCAGAAAAGGGCATTGAATCCCATTACAGATGGTCGTGAGCTACCATGTGTTTGCTGGGAGTTGAACTCAGGACCTCCAGAAGAGCAGTCCGTGCTCTTAACCGCTGAGCCATCTCTCCTGCCCGCCCTTTATTTTTAAATGTATTCTTCTCCCATACGATTCATCCTGACCCTATTTTCCCCTCCCTGACTCCCGCTAGTTCCCCACCTCCACCTCCTCTCTTTCCCAGATCCATCCCTCCTCCTTTTACTTTCAGAAAAGAGCAGGCCTCCCAGGGATAGCAACCAAACACAGCACAATAGGCTACACTAGACTAGGTATAAACCCTAACATCAGGGCTGAGCGAGGCAACCTAGTGGCAGGAAAAGGGGTCCAAGAGCAGGCAGAAGATCCAGACACCCTCACCTCCCACAGTTCAGAGCCCCACAAAAACCATCTGAGCTAACAGCACACATATATGCAGAGGACCTCCGGAAGACCCAGGCAGGCCCCCTGACTGCTGCTTCAGTCTCTGTGAGCCCCCATGAGGCCTGCTTCGCTTATTCTGTGGGCTGTGTTCTCCTGATATCCTCAACTCCACCCCCCACCCCCTGCCTGTACAATTCTCCCTTCTTTTCTACGGGGTTTCCTGAGCTGCAAGGGGAGGGACCCGATGAAGATCTCCATTTATTAACCTTGCTTCTTATATGTAATAATTTATAGAAGTTTTAAAATGTATTCTGGATAGGAGTCTTTTGTTGGAGTGTATAAATTAGAAATAACTTCTCAGGCTGGTAGCTTGCCTTTTAATCTTTTAATAGTGGACATGTGTCATGTTAATGTAGTTTGAATGTATTATTATTATTATTTTACTTTTATGGGCATTGCTTTTTACACCTTGATGAGGCATGCCTGCAATGCCAGCGCTGAACTGAGGAGACTGAGGCAGGAGGATTATGAATTTAAGACCATCCAGGGTTACATCATGAAATCCTGTCTGAAAACATTCGGAAGAAAATGAAAACAAAGCATACACAGTGCTCTGCTGGACAGGACTATTCTAGAAAGCAACATAAGAAGATATTTTGGGGATATTGGCACGGGGCAGGACTTCTTGTTTTTCACCTATGCCAATGTTCTGATCCTATTTCATCAATTGTTTTGTAGAACATTCTGATTGTATGCGTAGACTTTGCTGGGAGCCAGGGGAGGTGCACACACCTGAGTCTTAGCATTCAGGAGAGAGGAAGTTCTTCAGCAGTTGAAGGGCACTTTCAGGTCCATAGTAAATGGGAACCCAGCCTGGGTATCCCAGGCTCTGTCTCAAAGATAAATAAAAATAACTCAAAGAAAAAAACGTGGCATTGGGTGTTAAACATATGATTGCCACAGGCAAGTCCAGAGTTTTACTGCTGAGTTGGACCCCTAGTCTTCAACAGTTTTCTCTCCTGAAGGAAACATTCCGTAACTATACTATCCAAAACAGCAGATGCTAATCTCCATGAGCATTCAGCGTTCTAAGTGCCCCAGGCTCTCTCTGCCACTGAGCCACATCCCAGCTCTTTAGTAGGTCTTTGCGAGGCATTTGAAAACAACGGTGGCTCTGCCATTTTATGCTCCATGTCTATCCAATCAGTGCTTGCCACGTGGCCAGGTTAGTGGTGCGGGCTGCATCTATTGTTGTTGTACTGTTTCCACGTAGTCTCACTGTGTGGCCCAGGCTGATCTTAGGTGATTCTGGGCTTATATGATCACTGTGCTTCAGCTTCTTAAGTACTGGCACTTTGGGTACAGGCCACCTTATCTAGCATATACATTATTACTGATTCTATTCTCTTGATTATAGAGAGAAAAATTAAATAAATATTCCTGTGGTTATTGATGTATCTTTTAAGTTTTAAATGGATATTATGTTGTCCAAAATGTTCAGATCAATTTGTGTGTTTATCTGCAAATATGTCAACATGCAGTTTCATACTTTCACTGTCCCTGGAGGAAAACTTTTCACCTGTGTTATACGCAGACCCTACTCTTCTCTGTGTATATTTCGATTTTTAAAACTACTTATGGGATTGATTTTTCATGGTACTTATTTATTTTTATTTGGTATATATGCAAATGTCTCTGTGTGGGTATGTGCATATGTGAGTACAAGCCCTTTCCAGGTTCTGAAGAGGGCTTTGGACTTCTTGGTGCTGAAGTAATAGGTAGTTGGGAGCCACTTGGTATGTGTGTTGAGACCAAAATCAAAGGCCTATGCAGGAGCAGCATGTGCTTGCTTTTAACTGATGGGCCATCTCCCTGGCTCTGACATTTTATTTTTTAAGTTCTTGACTTTTTTATTTTTCTTAAATAAATAAATACACACACACACACACACACACACACACATATATATAAATTTATGTGTATGTTTGGGTATCTGTGTGAGCATACATTGTATATGTCAGAAAAGGCTGCAGGATCCCATCAAGCTGGAGTTAAAGACAATTGTGAGCAACCTGATGTGACTTCTAGGAACTGAACTCACATCCTCTGGAAGAACAGTAGGCTCTTAACCACTGAGCTATCTGTCCAGTCTTCTTTTCTTCTTCTTCTTCTTCTTCTTCTTCTTCTTCTTCTTCTTCTTCTTCTTCTTCTTCTTCTTCTTCTTCTTCTTCTTCTTCTTCTTCTTCTTCTTCTTCTTCTCCTTCTCCTTCTCCTTCTCCTTCTCCTTCTCCTTCTCCTTCTCCTTCTCCTCCTTCTCCTCCTCCTCCTCCTCCTCCCCTCCCCCTTCCCTTCCTCCCCCGATCCTCTTCCTCCTTCTTCTCCTCTTCCTCCTTCTTCTCCTCTTCCTCCTTCTTCTCCTCTTCCTCCTTCTTCTCCTCTTCCTCCTTCTTCTCCTCTTCCTCCTCCTCCTGTAAATTTAATGTGTGTGTGTGTGTGTATGAGAGAGAGATGAGAGGGAGAGGATGTGCATGTGAGATGTGAGTGCAGGTGTGTGCATGGGCCAGGGGCCTCAGATCCCCATAGAGCTGCAGTTACCAGTCACTCTGAAATGCAATACCTGACGGGGGGAACTGGGAATCCACCTAACATCCTTTGCAAGAGCAGCACTCACTTTTAACTGCTGAGCCATTTCTCCAGCACTTTTCATGATCTTTTTAAAAAAGGCTTTATGTATGGGAGCTGGAGGGATAGATCGGTGTTTAGTATCATTTACTCCTCTTGCAGGGGACCTAGATTCAGTTCCCAGAACCCTCATGGCCATTGGTAGCTCAAGGGCCATGAGATCTGATACCCTCTTCTGGCTGTTGTGAGCACCACACACACATGTCATATGATAAACATACATACATACATGCATACACACACACACACACATATATATATATATATACACACACATATACATACATACATGCACACCATTCATGCACATAAATAGATCTAAGAAAAAGAAATGGGATTTCTTTATTATTAACATGCATCTCGTGTGTGTGTGTGTGTGTGTGTGTGTGTGTACCATGACATGCATATGGAGGACAACAGATTTTATGGAGTTGCCTCTCTCTTTCTGTCTTTACTCTGGTTCTGGGAACTGAACTCAGGTTTCCCAGCTTGCTTTGCTTGCTAAACCATTTACTGCCCCATATTTTTTGTGTTCTTAATGGTAATTTTATTCTCTCTTTGGCGGGGGTGGGGGTGGGGGCGGCTGACCCACCCTTGTGCCTGCCTATTCCCTGTTTCTAAATGTTCTTTTGTTCTCAGTAGGTTGTAATTGGAGGGGCTGCATTCCAGTCTGCCTAGTCTCTAAAGGTGCTTGACTGGGATGTTAACCTGGTTCTTCTCAGTTTAATCCAGCAGTGGTGGTAGTGCCCAGTGGGATCTTTAGGAGATGAGTGGAAGCCATTCCTAGGTCAGGTGCAAGAGACACCCTGGTCCAGACCTAAGGAAAGCCAAATTGTAATCCCAAATGTCAAATACTGAATTCAGTCATATTTAGAGTTCATTTCACCCAGAGTCCTCTGCCAGTGCTAAAGAACGCCTTTCAGGTGTTCCTCGCCGAGTAGCATGTGCTAATGTGTCAGTTAAACACTGTGCTTTCCACAGATTGAGAAGCTTGCTCAGACTCTGTCTTGCGATTACAATCAACCTTCACCGGAGGTTGTGAGCGTGGTTGCCTCATCTCCTACCTCAAGTCCTCCCACTAAGAAGTGCTCCAAGGCTCAAGCTCAGGCAAGATGGCAGTGGTCTGCTAAGAAGGCTCTTCTGCAGTGGGCTCAGGAGCAGTGTGCCGGGTGAGTAGTTTGCTGTGCCAGATGAGCCAGCTGTGTCCTTCCATCCACACAACCTCATGGACTTCCAGCTCTGACAGTCGGGCTGATGGTACACTCCCGGAAACACCGTTTCTTAGTGAATCTTCCAGAAGTGGATCTTGGTGGGCTTGGCTGATTCTGGTTTGAGAGGTGGCAGCTTTACTCTGGTTGCTGGCTTTCCATTGTTTATTGCTGTGAGTAGATAAAGCAGTATTTAAGTTTGCTAACTCCTTTTCCTTTTGAGATGGGGGTCTCACTGTGTGGCTCTGGCTCTCCACAAACTCACACCCACCTACCTCTGCTTTATATATATGCTGGGAATAAAGGCACACACCAGCATGCCTGGCATTAAATATCTTTTTAAGGTACAGTTCTCCCATGCATCTAGATGGCAGCTTTAGGGCTAGAAACTTAACTACTTGTGCTAGTTACCTAGTTTGTTGCTGCAGCCAAATACCTGAAAGAGGCATCTTGTGCCTCCTTATGGGTTTCTCTGTTCCCATTATGGGAACACAGTTCATCATGACAGGGAAGGTATGAAAGCAGGAGGTCGAGGAGGCGGTCACAGGAGCATCCGCCACAGTGTATCTGCCACGGTATATCCTCCACAGTGCATCCGCAGTTAGAAACGGAAATCAGTGAGTCTTTTGCTTAGCTTGCCTTTACCGTTTTATTCGTGCCAGAGCCCCAGCCCATGGTACTGCTCACAGTAATCTATGGACTCTGGATAATCCCCGCCCAGAGACCCCATCTTCCACGGCGATTCTAAATCCCATCAAGTTGACAGTCATGGTTAACAATCACACCGATATAAGCTCTGTGGCCTGCCCGTGGAGGTCAGAGGGTAACTGTGTGGAGTTGGTCTTCTCCTTTCACCTTTAGGTGGTTCTGGGGATTGAGCTCAGGCTGCCAGGCTTGCGTGGCACCTCTTTACTTGCTGAGCCATTTAACCATCCCGAGATAAGTGTGTAGTAAATGGAGGTGAATGAGCAAATGACTAATACGCAGAGTATCATGGCGTGGTCTGTTCTTAAAATTAGAGACAACGGTTTATATTTCTTGGAAATTCAACTTTACTTTCTGATTGATCCTAAAGGGACTCAAGGAGATATATTTTTATCTTTTGAAATTTACTTATTTACTATTATTGCATTTGTTGTGTTTCTTACTGTGTGTACTGTGGCATGCATGTGGAGGTCCGAGGACAACTTTGTGGAGTTGATTCTTCCCTTCTAGTGTAATGTGGATCCCGAGGAGTGAAGCCAGGCCACCAGGCTTACGTGCCAGGTTCTTTACCTTCATAGGAGGCCTTTAGTTAATTCTTAGAATTGTGTTTTCGTTACCATTGAATATAGTGGAAGCATTTTGATGTGTGTGTATATGTATGTGTGTGTGTGTGTGTATACACACACACACACACACACACATACATACAAAATATATGATCTTTTTAAGGATTTATTTATTTATTTTATGCATATGAGCATACTGTTACTGTCTTCAGACACACCAGAAGAGGGCATCTTATTCCATTACAGATGGTTGTGAGCCACCATGTAGTTGCTGGGAATTGAACTCATAACTTCTGGAAGAGCAGTCAGTGAGCCATCTCTCCAACCCCCAGATATTTTCTTTATTTACATTTCAAATGTTTTCCCCTTTCCAGGTCTCTCATTTGGAAACCTCCTATCCCATCTCCCCTCCCCCTGCTTCTATGAGGGTGCTCACCCACCCACCCACCCACTCCTGTCTTCCTGCGATGTATATATTTTTTAACATCAGTCTCTATCGCATCCTTTTACACAGGTCTGAGTCTGTCAATGTGACAGATTTTAAGGCAAGCTGGAGAAATGGGATGGCTTTTTTGGCTGTCATTCATGCCTTGCGACCAGACCTGATTGACATGGACAGCATGAGGCACAGATCCAACAAAGACAATCTGAAAGAGGCCTTCAGGATCGCAGAACATGAGCTGAAGATCCCCAAATTGCTGGAACCAGAAGGTAGATGGTCCTTTTTCTTTTGAAATCTCCATGTCCATCGTGAGGTTGAGTTGAAGCTGCACCTGCGCTTCACACCTGTGCACTTCACACCTGTGCACTTCACACCTGTGCACTTCACACCTGTGCACTTCACACCTGTGCACTTCACACCTGTGAACATCACACCTGAGTTAGCGTCACAACAGTGTATTTTCCTGCTGGAAGATTTAGCTCTTAATTGAATTTCACGGAATTAGGACTTTGCAACAATGACCTGACTTTTGTCATTGAGGGAATGAAGTCACAGCAGAATGTAAGCCGTGCCTTTACTGGGAGTAATCTGAGCCTTTGTCTTAATTTCCTTCTGGTATGTTCTGTATAGTGTTTTTGAATCTGTTTCTCCTGAGCTACAGCTCCCCTGTAAGGTTATTTCTGTCTTTTACACTTGTTTATGTGTCTCCCTGTTCCAGATCTCTCTTCCTGTGGTTGATGGAGAGCAGTGGTTTTCTGATCTCCTTATGTGGTTGGCCACATTTGAGCATTCTTCTCCTCAATCCTTGTGTTTGATTATTAAAAAAAAAATTCTAAAATGCCAATTTAACTTTATAGAATTATTATTAAAAAATTTCTTTCTGAAGAACATTTTATATGGATTGTATTGCTTCTCAAATATTCTATCACATATTTATAGAAAAATTGATGTTGGCTTAGGAAACAAATATAGAAGAATCTTTAAGTTTGAGGTCATTCTGGTATACATAGCAAGTTCTGGGCTAGTCAGATCTACATAGTGAGGGCCTATCTTTTAAATAAAGAAGGAAGCAAGGAAGGAAGGAAAGAAGGAAGGCAGATAAGTAAGCCAGGCTCAGAAGACTGCTCAGGGGATAAAGGTGTCTGCTGCCGAGCTGATGACCGGATTCAGTTCTTGGCACTCGCATGGTAGAAGGAGAGAACCAACTTTCCCAAGTTGTCCTTTGACCTCTGCCCGTGTGCTGTGACATGTGCCTCTCCCCAGCCCAATAAATAAGAGCCAAAAATGAGGTTATAAAAGTGGTGTCTGGGATTAGTGACAGGTGCATTGAGCCAGCTGATGTAACTTGTAGCTATAGCTGCCTATGCAGGAGTGTAGATTAGACATGCATGATCCATGCCTGCCTCTGCAAACACACACACCGAGACTTGGTTATTATAAATTTGACTTCTGCAAAACTTGTGTGGCACATAATTGATAAATAACAAAGAGTATGATATATTTTACCATGAAGTCAAATAGACCAAGATTGCTTTTGTTGAGTTTTATTTACCACACTCTTCTATCAACCTATAGGCTTCAGGTTGCAGAATTATGAGGGGAACGATATGAATATCAGTTGGTAATTTTCTATATGTAATATGTAGAAGTAGTAGGTATATCAGAATCTTACTTGCTCTTTAGTGGTATGAATTCTTTCTTTCCTGAATCAAATACTGGGTTTTTGTTTGTTTGTTTGTTGTTTTTTTGGCTTTGTTTTTGTTTTGTTTTTTTGGTTTTTCGAGACAGGGTTTCTCTGTATAGCCCTGGATGTCCTAGAACTCACTTTGTAGACCAGGCTGGTCTCGAACTCAGAAATCCGCCTGCCTCTGCCTCCCGAGTGCTGGGATTAAAGGTGTGCACCACCACCGCCTGGCAGGTTTTTTTTTTTTTTTAATGTTAATTGTAACATGACAGATCTAGGCAGGACATATTTTAGTATTTCTTACTAACAATTGCCCCAGTGGGCTTTCTAGAAGTCAGTAAAAGAACAAATCATATGCTCATATATGTCCTTTTGTGGTATAAATACAACCAGTATGGTGGCCCAATGGCTAACACCATCATGGAAGATGTTGGTAGCTCAGCTCTTTCCTCATTCAAATGCTCATGAGTGTTGGTGAACACCTGTAATCCCAGGATTTAGGAAGCTGAGGCAGGAGAGTCAGCTGAGACCAGTCTGGGCTAACTAATGAGGCCCTGTTTGAAAATATATAAATAAATACAAATAAAGATTTAGTACCCATGAGCAATTCCGTGAAGCACAAATAATAGCAAAAATGAAGTCTTTCCAGTGGGAAGGGTTAACTCTCAGTATTTATTACCTTGTTTTTAAGGTAATTATTGTTCTTACATGCAGCACAGATACTGGCCCATAGACGTCACGTTTATTCGTTCTGTGTACGCGTAAGTAAACTCTGAAAGCCCTGAACAAGGCTTGTATACAATGAATATACTTTTGGAGACGGTTTACTGTACAGATGCCTAGACTAGTGTGCCAGGGAATCAGTTACACTTGCGGAGTGTTGCCCAGTGCACTGTGTCTCCACAAAGAGAAATGCTTTTATTTTCTTCTCTTGACCCCTCGGATTGTCGTGTCGTCCCATAACCAACACCCAGGGCTGTGTTTTGACGACGATGCTGATGGCGCAATGCCAGCATCCCAGCTACTTTCAGCTGACAGTAAATCTAAGTCTAAACTTCTGCACAGTGCTGGAGCTAGGAGGATGAGCAGCAGAGTGCAGGGCTGGTCCACGATTTTGGTTAACTCAAGAGTCTCTGAACCCAATGGCCTAGGCCATTGTCCCCTTGAGAACTAATTATGGGAAGCCCCTCCTATAGCTGATGGATGCTGTGGTGTGTCTTACAGATGTAGATGTCGTGAATCCTGATGAGAAGTCCATCATGACTTACGTGGCGCAGTTCCTGAAGTATTCGAAGGATGCGCCTGGCCCTGGGGGTTCCACACAGGTATGTCGTCTTCCTGGCTACCCACTCAGTTTCTTTGGGTTGTACACAATTGGTTAGATTTAAAAAGAAAGAAAGAAACAAACAAACAAACCTGAAATTTAAATTGCACACACAACTTAAATGTGTAATTCATGACTGGCAATAGTGGCATATGCCTTTAATCCCAGTAGTACTCAAGAGGCAGAGGTAGGTGGATCTCTGAGTTCAAGGCCAGCCTGGTCTACAGATCGAGTTCCAGGAAAGCCAGGGCTATACAGGGAAACCCTGTCTTGAGAAAACAAACAGTGGCTGGAGAGATAGCTTAGAGGTAAAGAGCCCTGGCTGCTCTCCCAGAGGTCCGGAGTTCAGTTCCCAGGAACCACATGGTGGCTCCTTAAGTATCTATAATGAGATCTGGTGCCCTCTTCTGGCCAGCTGTCATACATGCAGGAAACACTGTATATGTAGCAAATAAGAAAATCTTAAACAAAGGAAAAAAAAATACAAGCAATTTGTGCAATTCATTCAAGTATGTAAACCATACATGGAGTCATAGTTTTAATATCCACCATGTTCCGTTATGCCTCTTTTCTAGGTTTATTCCGGGAAAGTAATGTTTTAATTTCTCTCACTATAATTTGTTTTGTCGGGTTTATTTATTTATTTATTTAAGTTTATTTACTTATTTATCCAAGTGATGGCTTTTCAAGCTCTGGTGAGTTATTTAAACAGCTTCTAGATAGGCATTGCATTAGTTCTGTGTTAGGGTGGCAAGTAGCATGGATAACAATTGTAAAAGAGAAACGTTTATTTTAGCTCCCAGCTTGAGAGGTTGGCTGTAGCCAGCTGGCCTTGGTCATCATCATAATGGACAGAGATTGACACAGCAAGGCAGGTACAGACGAGAACAAGACTAGAGTTCCGTGGTCCCCTTTTGGGGATATGCTCTGTGACGTAGAGCTTTGCTCTTAGTTTCTTCCCATTGTGTGCTGCTGGTGCCCTCCCTGGTGTTCAAGCCTATGATGTTATCAATCAAGAGCCAAACGATAGCGGGCAGTGCACAGGATGAGTTATAAATTAAGCTGACTTTTGAATAATTTTAAGATTTATTTATTTTTGATTTGGGGGGACAGGGTCTCTCTGTGTAGCCCTGGAACTCCATTTCTAGACCAGGCTGCCTCGTGAGTGCAGTGGTAAAAGGTGTGTGCCACCACGCATGCCTGTTTATTTATTTTATTTAGGTATTTTGTCTGCACGGCTGTGTACCACATTTATGCAGTGCCCATGATGGCCAGAAGAGGGCATTGGATTTCCTAGAACTGGAGGTAACAGACCACAGTTCATAGTCAAGTGGGTGCTGGGAACTAAACCTAGGTGTTCCGGAAAAGCCTGCAGTTCTATTGACCACCGGCCACCTCTTCAGTACTTTTGAACAATTTAGAGATAATAAAATTTTGATCTATTTTGACTTGTATTTGTTTTAGTGAAATAAGCTCTTTAAAGTATTCAGTTCAGTCAGTTTTTTAGGCATTTACACGATCATGCAGCCACTGCCCTCCTCCAGTTTAACATACTTGGCCATGCCTCCAGCTGGCAGATTTTGTCCCCTTTCGCTCACAGCTTGGTCAGTATGGGATTGTCTGAATGGAATTGTGTGCTCCACATACAGGGAGGCATTGTGCTCTGTTGTTGGCCTTTGCTTCTGGAGATTTCCTGGAATCGCTGCTAAGTGGCTTTTGATTACTCAGTTTACAACCACTGAGCTGAAAAGAAACTTCCTTATGTCCATGAAGATAAGTGAGTGTGGTGAATGTAACAAAATCCTAATAAAATCCACACTATTTTAAAATGTTCTCTTAAATGGCTTTCTCAAGCATGTTTACGTACCTTTTGTCAGGTGAACTAGGCTGCCTCTCCAGCGGTTTTGGCCCAGGCTGTCGGCAACATTGTTGCTGATTCTGGAGGTGACTCTCTGGGAGACGCTAGGCTTAGAAATGTGCGGCTCATTTCTGACTCGCTGAGAGGCTCCTCCCTCCTAATTAATATTCATATAAAATTACAGATTCAACTGCCTATGAAATTGGGGACAAAAATATTAAGCCGCCTTTTTGTTTACTAGAATAAGAAGGCAAGTGATTGGGAAACGGGAACCTCTGGATTTACCCTCCAGCAGAAAAATCTGCATTCTGCTGTGACCAAGACCACTGAAACTATCAGGGGAAAGGGCACCCCTCACTTTTATAGGACAGCACACCCTGAAACTGTGCTAGTGGGTTTGTTGTTCTTGTTTGTTTGTTTGCTTAATCTTGAGGTATTCCCAATCTTTTTTAGTGTGACTGTTCTTGGCAGTGAACCTGCTGTAAAGTGACTTAGGAGGCTGTCAGGAGGATAACATGAGCTCAAAATGCTTGGCGTTTGCTGAGCCAGCCTGTGACCTTAGTGCAACCCCTGCAGCCCCCGGGAGGTGGAAGGAGAACGCTGACTCCACAGGGCTGTCTTCTGACCTCCATACTCTTGCCTTGCCATGTGTGTGTGTCCACCTCATCATCCATGATGATAAACAACATTAAAAATTAAAAAATGATCTATGACGATGTTTCCTAAAAAAACTAAAGAACATTAGAAATGGATAGTCTATCTACCTACCTACCTATCTACATCTATCTATCTATGTGAAGATTTGGGTACTTTTTTTTTTTTTTTGAGACAGGATTTCTCTGTGTAACCCTGGCTGCCCTAGGACTTGCTAAGCAGACCAGGATCTGCTGGCCTTGGATCCATTAATCAAATCGTCAGGCAGAGAGCCAAGTGCCTCTGCCTTCTAAGTGCTAGGATTAACGATGCTCTTTTATTTACTTTTATGTCTCTGCATGTTTGTCTGGATGTGTGACACAGGTGTGCCTCTAAAGTGTGTGTGGAGCCAAAGGAGGGCATCCGATACCCTGGAAGTGGAGTTGCAGACAAATGTGAACTGCCTGCCATGTGGGTGCTAGGAATTGAACCCATGCCCTTGGGAAGAGCAGCGATTGATTTTAGCCTATGGGCCACCTCTCAGTCCCCATTATATACGTGTGTGTGTGTGTATGTATATATACAAATATATACATACACACACATACATATAAATATATTCTGAGAATATATACATACCAGTTTCCAAATCCAATATATATATATATATGTGTGTGTGTGTGTGTGTGTGTGTGTGTGTGGGTGTGTGTATGTGTATATATATATATTCTTTTGAGAAATCCTTTTTTGGCAATATGATTTTGAGGTGTTAGTGTCAGTCTATTTTAAACATAAGGTGCTACAGGAACCAGCAGAATTTCTTTTGGCCATTATGAGTCATTGGTGTAAAATAACAATCCATTGCTCTTTTAAGCTGTCATTTTTACTGTTCATAGAAATCACTCATAGTTTAATTACAGGCCAAGGTGAGGGATGCTATGGTCTGGCTAACTCTGCAAGAGAAGAGATTCCAGAAGATGCTGAAGGACTCAGCAAGTGAGACCTACTCTAACAAGTATCATGTGAGTAATGCTCTAGGTACTCGTTTGTACTGCTTTGGGGAAGAGTGACAAAGTATACATTTAGAAAAGTACTATCTTCGGGTTTCTATTGCTGTGAAGAGACACCATGGCCACAGCAACTCTTATAAAGGGAAACATTTAATTTGGGCTGGCTTACGGTTCTGAGGTTTAGTTCACTATTGTCATGACAGGAAGCATGGCGACGTGCAGGCAGGCATGAGTGATGCTGGAGAGGTAGCTGAGAGTTCTACATCCAGACGCAGGAAGAAAGACTGAGACACACTTACCTACTCCAACAAGGCCACACCTCCTAATAGTGCCATGCCCTATATGGGGGTGGGGGTGTGTCATGTTCATTCCTACCATCACAAGCACACTTTAGAAACTAGTATTAAACAACCCAGACTTGGTACTGAATTCTACCAATTCATGATTCTACCAAATCATCTTCATGGATGCTTTTGTTAAATGCAAGTTTAGAGTCAGGAGCTCTGGCCAGGGCCCAAGATCTCATGTTGCTAATATGGTTCTTGATACTGCTAGTCCACAGACTAGTTTGAGCTTCAGGGCTCTACAGCAAGGGATGCCAAACAATAGCCCCTAGCCCTGGACTCGTCCTTTTGCAGAGAAAATGATATCAGAATAGCACTGTGATTATTAAAGAACTCCTCATAGTTATTTCCATGCTATACCTGGGCCTGAGCTGTTGGGGAAGAGGCCAAATGGTCCATGAAGCTTAAGATTTATCATCTTGCCCCCTGTAATGTTCTTCAACCCTGGTTTTGAGTAGAACATTCGCTCATCATGAATACTGAATGAGAGGGGAGAAAACAGGATATCAATTGCACATTTTAGAATTAGAGTACAGGGCTTCATCCAGGAGTCCTGTGCATAGAAGTGATGTTATCCCTGAACACTGGCCATTTGCTATGGAGCACCCTTGCTGACTAGTCTTCTACAGGCTAACACATCTCGATGAACTGGGTGGTGTTCATGAGTTTCACACATGAAGACACTGGGGTTTAGAGAGACTAAATGACTTCTTTGAATGTGCACAGCTTCTCAAGGGTAGAGTGTGGCTTTAAGGCTTTGGTCTTTTCACATTCTGTTGAGTTTCCAGGGCATGTTCGTTATTAACTGTACAGTCCTGGAGAGAGCAAACGAAGCTTTCTTGGAACCCGTTGGCTATGTAATTTTGTGCTTCCCACCAGTGTTTGGTCCTGAATAAGGATGATATTGTCATATGCTTCTGCAGCCCTTAGCCCTTTCTGGGCCTCCGTTGCCCTGAGGGAGCTGGGTGAGTCAGCTTTTCCAAATCCAACACTGAATGGATCATGTGACTTGTAGGCCATGCCATCCTGCTTGCCTCAAAGTCTGTAGGGGAAGAAAGGACCAAACATTCTCTTCTTCCTTTGATCAGAACAGCACAGGATCCATAGGATCTATGCCTTCTCCCCCCCCCCCCCCCCCGCACACGTTTGAGGTTGAAGAGGTGCTCACTGTTCAGTGAACACCCCTTGCTCCCACTTTCCCACTATGCCTTTGATTTAGAAACGTATCATAGGTTAATGTCTCTTCAATAACAAGTTTTGTGAAGCTATTAGTTGTCAGAGATAAAGTAAATTATTTGCTATCTATCTTATCTATCTATTTATTTTCAAGGCAAGGTACTAATTTCATCACCCTGCCCATGAATTCTTGAGTTCAAATCATTTTTGTCTCAGCCTCTCCCATATCTGGGACTGTAAGGTCTCTACCACCATGCCCAGCTTCTATCAAGTATAGTTAGGAAGATTGTTAATGATTGTATAATGTGTTGACACACATTGTAACTCTAAAACACCAATACTGCATACAAGTGCAAACCAAGAGAAACTTTGTTCTGAAATTCCGAGTGCAGGCAGAAGGGAGTTTTAGTTGGACAGGATGCACGGGGAAGAGTTGAATCATCTCTGCTTGTCACAAGCCACGTTGATAATCTTTGTGTGGCTCAGATGTGGATGTCATGCACTTGGGAAGCTGAGACAGGACGATTGCTGTAAGTCTGAGGCCAGCTTTGGGTCATAGTGAGTTCCGTACCAATATGAGGTACAGAATGAAACCCATCCCACAAAAGCAAAACCAGCTGCCATCATTTCTACAGGAAATATCAGGGCAGCAGTTGTCTTGTCTGCTCTGGGCTGGGCAGATTTTCACAGGTGGCATCATGATCTGATGTCTAGAGACGGGTGGCTTTGCCACTCCTTTGCAGTAGAAATCCCATAACTGACACCCGTGGGCCATTTTGTTGTTATTCAATTTACCAGACTGAAGCGACCTGGGTAGAGAAAGGATACGGGATTCAAAGATTTTTAACCTTTGCCTAAGCCAGACTTTAACATAACCTTTAGCTATAGGCCTTTAATTAGCAGATTACGTCTTATAAATGGAATGACGTGTTTCAAGGTTGTTATGAAATGCTCGTCTAACTGCAGAGTCTGCTGTCATTTATGGAGTCACTGAATGAAGAAAAGGAATCCTTCGTTGATGTCCTGTCACTGAAAGGGAGGATGGGAGAGCTGAATGAAGATGAATCACGGCTGCAACAAGGCTGGGCCAGCCTCATGCACCAGGTGACTGTGTTTCGTACGCCACTTAGAACTCTTCTGGGGTGGCTTTGTTAGGAAAAGTCTTGACTCTAGACTTTGATCAGGGGCTCTCTAGGAGACGGTAGGTGCTTCACCAGAGCACAGGATCCGGCTTTGCCCCCTCCCCACACAATATCATTTATGTAGGACTTTAATTTTAAGGGAGGTTTATGGAATTCTGCTTAAGTACAAGATTATCCAAAGCTACATTGGCCATCAATCTTGGTTTACCATAGAGGATAAGGTAGTATTTCCTATTGGAGGTTTTTGATGTTTTGGGTGAGCTGTAGACTCTTCTCTCCCATCATTTGTCAGGATCAATATGTGCTTGGAGGACAATCTGGAAACACATGTAGGATGGTTGTGTTTGTGAGTGTCATTCACATTTATGGCTTTCATCCTCTTGAGATTATTAAGATTTGGTTTATGGTCCAGCATATGGTGTAACACTAAAACCACACGCCTCTGGAAAAGCTTGTATCTTTCAGCAATTTTGTATGATATTAATATCACTTAAGTCAAGGTGGCCAATACTCATGTCCAGCCTCTCTATGTCTTGACTGGCGTTTGTCTAGTTCTATAGCTGCTGAAAGGGAAGTTTAAAAATCTGTGGAAACCCCTCTTCAGTTTTGTCAAGTTCTGTTTTGTGCATTTTAAAATTTTATTAAGTATGTAATAGACTCATGAGAGTTGTATCTTTCTGATGAACTGACACTTTCTGAAATATCTCACTAAATATACTACTAATATTTAGTGAGTGTTTTGCTTGATATCTGCTTCATTTGATATGGATGTCATGTTCTGACCCTGTTATTCCGATGCTATTTAAATTAGACATTTCCCCCTCATTTATTTCAACCCATTTGAGTCTTTATAGTTCATCTACTAACGACAACTCATGGATTTTTCTTTTCTTATTTATTCTGACAGTTCTGACCTTTGAATGGGAGTGTTTAGTACATTATACTTAATATAATTCTTCCAATCATTTAATTTACAAATATTATTTTCCTCTTTGATTTGTGTGCTTCCTCTGGTTTTGAATCTTCATTTTATTTAAAGAAAAAAATCTGTTTTTTTTTTTTTGTGAAGATAAAGAGTGTTTATTCTGCAGAAATGTTAAAAAATTCTGTTTTAATATGTCAGTTTTGGGCTCTTTTTATTTATTGTTTAGTGATTGCTCTAGGGGTTGTAATGTACATTCTGAACTGTTTATAGTTTAAATTTTAAGCTGTACGATTTCTTATTATACAACTTTTTTACCATGTAACATCTATTTTTCAGAAGTTCTTTTAAAAAATGTTTGTTTCATTATCATTCCTTAAATGCCTGTTTGTTTTCTAACAAGAGATAGACAATGTGTGGAACCAGATGGGAGAGAAAAAAAATTTTTTTTTTTTTTTTTTTTTTTTTTGGTTTTTCGAGATAGGGTTTCTCTGTGTAGTCCTCACTGTCCTGGAACTCACTCTGTAGACCAGGCTGGCCTTGAACTCAGAAATCCACCTGCCTCTCCCTCCCAAGTGCTGAGATTTAAGGCGTGTGCCACCACTGCCCGGCATGGGAGAGGAAATTGTAATCACAGTATATTGTATAAAAAGTCTATTTTTAAATTAAAAGAAAAAATATGTATTCTGTTTTGAATTAGGTGTGCACCTATGTGTCTCAGTGTGGGTGTGTGCACACGAGTGCAGGTGTCTGCAGAGGCAAAGACATTGGGATGTCTTCAAGCTGAAGGTGCTTAGGCACATGCCATGGGTGCTGGGAACCAGACTTGGGTCCTCTGCAGAGCAGTACATACTCTCAACTGCTGAGTCATCTCTCCAGCCTCTCCCCAACCCCCAACAACCCTGCATTCAAATAGTTCATCCCCCTCCCCCTCCTGTTCATTATGCTGTGCTTGTTTTATATATAAGGGTGTGTGTGTGTGTGTGTGTGTGTGTGTGTGTGTGTGTGTGTGAGTTAGGGGTAGATATGTGCATGTGTGTGCAGGTGCCCGTGGAGGTCAGAAGAGCTGGAGTTATGGGTGGTTGTGAGTGACTCAGCATGCATGCTGGGAGCTGATCTGCAAGAGCATGGCAGCTTAGCCTCACAGACAATGTGTGGAACCAGATGGGAGAGAAAAAAATTTTTTTTTTTTTTTTTTGGTTTTCCGAGACAGGGTTTCTCTGTGTAGTCCTGGCTGTCCTGGAACTAACTCTGTAGACCAGGCTGGCCTCGAACTCAGAAATCCGCCTGCCTCTGCCTCCCAAGTGTTGGAATTAAAGGCATGTACCACTACTGCCCGGCCGCTAATGTTTTTTAATGAAACATTTTATTTTTATGTTTATGTATGTGTCTCTGTGTGCATATGTGTATGTGCACATCTATCTGTATCTGTGTGTTTATGCATGTGAGTGCAGTTCTCACAGAGGCCAGAGGATGTCAGATTCCCTGGAGCCTGAGCTGCAGACAGTAGTAAGCCATCCTAGGTAAATGGTACTGGGAATCTAATTGGGCCCTTTGTAAGAGCAGTATGACACCTCTGAAGCCCCCCATTAAATGATTTTTAAATGAATTTATTGAGTTCATTATAGAATTCACTCATGTTACATTTACAGAGAGTCTGGCTCACTGTTTTCCGGGTGAATCTCGGCTTGCGGATCAGAAGTGACAGCCTAGTTTTCCAAATCATTTATTATATGTAGTTGTCCAGCAGCCATGGAGAACTGGGCCTACCTGAAAGGGAGGCTGGAAATGAAAAAGGACAGGGTGCGAGAGAAGGATGAAGCCAAGACAAAGTTTCTGATCAAGGCTCAAAGTTTAATGTTCAGCACTGCGTTTATATAGGGAGAGCCCACAGACCCATCCTTTGATTTAGCTGGGACTGAGTTGCAAAGCAAGGTCTGTCTATTCTTCTAAATTCCTTAGGAAATTGCAGGTGCTGCAAGGCAGAAGACTCAACCTGGGTCGTTAAGGTCCAACTGTGACAAGCACTTAAGGTCTATTTAGCCTGCTCAAGGCTGGGGGAAGGGCACAATTATATATGTTAGGTGTGCATGGCTTCCGGGAGCCACTCTCTAGAGATGTCTTCTGAGGAATTAGTGCAGCTCAAGGAATCTCACCACCAGAGAATAGTTCCCAATGCATTCTGGGAACCTGGCTGTTATAAAATGACTGGAGCAATGTGCAGCAACTGGTCCATAATAATATGAAAATCAGTGAAGCTGTTGTCTGCATAGTTCAGAGTGTTCCAGTCCACAGAGACCTGGCTTGATTTTTTTTTTTTTCTTTCAGAATATGATTTGGAAAAATTATCTGAAATAATGAGGAAAAAACCACAAAAAAGAATTACTTCGCAAGATTAAAAGCTTCAAACTAATAGTATATTGGAAATCTATTTTTTAGTTAGGAGGCTCTGCAGATAATTTTCTTGGTGCAGTGAAGTGATACATGTTAATTTTAAACTCACTATGCATATCAAGCTAGTGCCATCTATACAGTTTCTGGTTTCATAGTTTATAGATCTAGGTATATTTTACTTATTTATTAATTTTAAAGTTAATATACCAAGTAATGGATTTCATTATGGCATTTTCATATATGCACGTAAGTTAGTAAGTTTTTTCCTCTTAAGCCTGCTGCAGATAGTAGCAACATTATCTGATTTTGACCTGGTAAAACTTTTCATACATTTTCAGCCAAATTAAAAAATAATCCTTTCAGGAAGGATATGTATGAGTGTGTGTATGTGTGTGTGTGTGAGTGTGTGGTGTGAGTGTGTGTGTGTGAGTGTGTGTGTTCAGTGTTCAAGAATAGGAAGGAATGAAGGTAAATGTTGCCTCTGTCTTCTAAAAGTTTTGACTTCATTAAAACTACAGAGAGCTTTCATTTAGTTGCACAAAGAATAGAGTTGAATTAGAGCAGGGCCTCCCTCCATTTTCTCTTCTTTTCGTTCTTAACGTCATTTTCTATAACTCAGGGCATATAGGAACATAAAAATAGGCATCCCAACTGAGCATTTGCTAAATTACATGAATCATATGGAATTTATATTAGGGAAGTAAATGTATTTGTAGATCGCCTGATGACCTTACTTCGATTCCCAGAACCTGCATGGTAGAAGATGAGAACTTGGGTCAAGATGGGATTTACTGAAGAAAAGAAGTGGGAGGGTCAGGTGTAGTCAGAGCTAGTGAGAGAGCAAGCTGTGCATGTGTGTGTGCGCGCGCGCGTGTGTGTGTGTGTGAGTGTGCGCGTGCGTGTGCGTGCGTGTGTGCGCGCGCGTGCGTGCATACTTGTGAAGTATGGTTTCAGTGTTGTCCTGAGGAGGAATTCTGCTCATCTAGAAACTCTGACTAAAACCAGCCAAAGGACACATGGCCGTGCGGTGTTTCAGATAGTTCTTTCTGAGACTATCCCTGTTTGGAGGAGAACTTTAAATAGTTCCAATTTCCTCCATGCAACTTCCGTGAGATTCTCCCAATCCCATATTCCCCGCTTCTGTCTGTTCCAACAGCTTTTAAACTAATTATATTCCTCTTCTTCAAGTAGTAAAATGATATTTAGAACTAAGAGGTTTGCCCACTGATAAAATTCCTTTAATAAGTCAGCCTTGGCTTTCTGAGGCAGGTGAAGTAAGCATGCGTTGGTGAAGAGACAGGCGGTTGAGGACTGACCGTTCTGCCTTATTTCAGGTCGCTGAGTGGAGAGCCCAACTGGATGACGCCTTGCCTTCACCGCTCAAAGAGACCGAAGCATGGCTGAAGGACATAGAGGGTGTTGTGCAAGAAGGGGTGCCGACCTCCCAGAGTTACTCTGAAGCCAGGACTCTGATCCAAGGGAAACTATCTTCATTCAAGGTAGGAAAAGAAACTCATGGAAAAATTACCTTTCTTAGGGTCCGTCCTTGAGGAAGACTGTATTCTAGGAAGAAGAGAATCAAATGCAGTGGTGGCTGAGGGTGGTGTAGCTTTTGTCCCTTGGGATCCAGAGACTCTCATGGTGGCACCAGCTATCATCCCAGCACCTGGGAGGTAGAGGCAGGAGATCTGGAGTTCAGGGGCATCCTTGGCTTGATAGTAAGTCTGAGGCCACCTGAGCCACATGAGATTCTGTGACACAAACAACTCCCAATGAAATGGAGATGTTTTGACGTTCACAACTATTGAGCTGTTCAAGAGAGAAATCAGGAAAGGTGGAGTCCAGTCAGCTCTAAATCAGCAGTGACATCCAACCAAGAAACAACCAAAAAGATGGCAAGGGGAAGAAAGTGAGGGTGGTTGGGTTCTCATTGCAAATGTGTGGGCAGATTTGGTTTGTGAGAGTTCGAGCAGTCATGCCTCTAGACAGACGCATGGAGAGACTTGGGAAAACAAAGGATTTTGCTAACGACTATGCCAAAGACAATGCCTGCCACCGTTTGGGAAAATGTCCCACCTAAAAACCTTTATGCTGAAATAATGGGTATGACAATCTTAGGTAAAAAGGAACAGATAAGAGCCAGTCATGGTGGCTCATGCCTATGAGCATAGCACTCCGAAAGCTGAGACAGGAGCATTACCACAAGTTTAAGGCTACAATATGTGACTCTATCTGTGACTCTATCTCAATCAATTGATCAATCCATCAGGTTTTTTGCCTTTTTTTTTTTTTTTGAAAAACAGATATAACATAGGCATAATGGAGATTCCTGCCTTTGCAGTATTTAGAGATAAATTGGATTTTCATATTTGTAAATTTCTTTCAGAGTCTGATGGGCAGCTTTGACTATCATTCGGATGTTCTCATGGCCTTTCAAACCAATGCCGAGAAGAGCCTGCCAGCTGTGCCTCCTGCTAAACTGGAGGAGATGACAAGACGGTTTGTGACAGTGCCAGTCCACAAGCTCTGTGAATGAAATGAGCGATTCCCGCTCATGTTTAGCAATAGCGTTGCTTGCATGCCACAAGCATAGAGACTTTGAGATAACATCTGACATATTTGTCTGCATCTCGATAACCACACCTTCATGGTTTGCAATAGCAGCATAAATGCTCACATCCTGTGTCACTGAGCAGTAGACTCCTGTGATGGGGCTTTGCCTTTCTGAGTGCACTCCTTTTTCATGTTTGTAAATCTGGGCTCCTCACAAAGATAACAGATTAAGGCAGGGAGTAAGGGTAGAGAGATACTTCATCAGTTATGAACCCTGGCTATGCAAATCATGAGGACAGAGTTTAGACTCAGCACCCGTGTAAGCACCCTGGGGTCCCATAGATAACTAAAACTTCAGCTCAGGGAGATCTAAGGCTTTTTCCTGGCCTCTGTGTGCATAAGCATCTATAGTCACACACTCGTGTGCATACATAATCATGAAAACACACATAGACATAAATAAATCAAATCAGTCTTTAAAAAACCTGTAAAATGTTACCAATATAAGGGCTGGGGAGACGTCTCAGTGAGTAAGCACTTACTACTCTTGCAGAGGACTCAAGCTCAACTCTCCAGTAACTACACTGAGTGTCTCCCAACTCTCCAGGGGACCCAACACCCGCTTTTGGCCTCTTTAGACACCTGCATCCACACAAATAGACAGATAGACCCCCCCACACACACACACACATCCGTATACACATCGATGAATAATAACATAAAATCTTAAAAAATCCATTCTTAGTAGAAAAGTCATTTAACTGACTGTTGTCCACACTGTCTTCTGGTTTTTCTTTACTCATAAGTAGCTTATGGCAATAATAACAAGACAATGTTAGCCTTAATACTGAAACTGGCTTCATATGTAAGCTTTAAACAATTGTAGCTGGATCAGATTATACAGAAGTTGGTTTTTTTTTTTTTTTTTTTTTTTTGGTTTTTCGAGGCAGGGTTTCTCTGTGTAGCCCTGGCTGTCCTGGAACTCACTCTGTAGACCAGGCTGGCCTCGGACTCAGAAATCCGCCTGCCTTTGCCTCCCAAGTGCTGGGATTAAAGGCGTGCGCCACCATGCCCAGCTATACAGAAGTTTTTAAATCCTAAGATAGTTTGCTCCTTAGGGTCTTCTTAACAGGATTTCTCAATAAGAGAATAATTTCTTCAGAAAGTGTTCTGTTACATTTTTACCTTAGAAATGTTGCTTTATATCTTGCCAGAGTGTTTGTTTCACATGACTTTAAAAGGAGAAGAGAGGATGGAAGGACACAAACACACACACACACACAGACACACACACACACAGACACACACAGAGCACAGGGCTGGGGACACTCTTGAAGATACATCTGAGTTCCATGTGTTTGAATAGAAAAATTAAATCACAGGATTTCTTTATCTGACACTTGGTCCATTCTAAAACCTGTTTGTTTTCCAGAATCAACAACGTTTTGGGTAAAAACTTCATCCCACTCCTGGAGTTTCATGACTCTAAGTGCTCAGTTCTGGCTCTGCTTGATGAAGCGAAGGCCAAGTTGGATGTCTGGAACGGCACTTATGAGAGCAAGGAGTCTGTGGAAATCCTGCTGGAAGACTGGCATGTGAGCGGCTGCGGGCTGGGCGTCAGCTTCCCTTTCCTGCTTCTGGATTAGCTCAGGGATTCTCCCTTTCTGGGCTTGGGTGTTTGTTGGTAGGGCTCATTAGCTTCAGTTTCCCTGGAGAAAACCATGCGTGGTGGTCAAATAGCTGCTAGAGAACGAGTAAGAAGATGAGGATCGCCATGGTCAAGATGGAGTTAGGATGGTTAGGGCCTCAAAGAAGGCTCTGCTGTGGTCTTTTCCCATTACAAGGTTTTGCTTATTTTTGTTCTTTTTTCAATTTATGCTTCCATTCAATGGTTCTCTTTTCTTTGAAAACTTTGGTCTTAGCCCCTCAAGTTTTTTTTTCTTTTCTTTTCTTTTTTCTTTTCTTTTCTTTTCTTTTCTTTTCTTCTTCTTCTTCTTCTTCTTCTTCTTCTTCTTCTTCTTCTTCTTCTTCTTCTTCTTCTTCTTCTTCTTCTTCTTCTTCTTTTTTAATTATTATAATATCTAAGTACACTGTAGCTTAGCCCCTCAAGTTTTTTTTCTTTTCTTTTCTTCTTCTTCTTCTTTTTTTTTAATTATTATAATATCTAAGTACACTGTAGCTGTCTTCAGATGCACCAGAAGAGCACATCAGATCTCATTACGAATGGTTGTGAGCCACCATGTGGTTGCTGGGAATTGAACTCAGGACCTTCGGAAGAGCAGTCGGTGCTCTTAACCACTGAGCCATCTCTTCAGCCCCCGCCCCTCAAGTTTTATTTTGAAATTTTAAAAAATATAGTTTCAGTTACTTTGGTGCATGCCACGGATGCGTGTGGAGGTCAGAGGACATCCTGTAGGAGTCAATTCTCTCCTTCTGTCACGTGGGTCCCAGGGACTGAATGCAGTCCTCCAGGCTTGGTGGCAAGTGCCTTATGCTCTGTGGTGCCTTCTTGGCTGCCCTTTCCCCAAGTTTGAGTAGGAAATGGCTTAAATGCTTCAAAGAAAAACACGTCACCAAAACCAAAAGCATAGGTGTGTCCTTACAAGCATAGGTGTGTCCATGCAGAAATTCAGATGGAAACCCCATGGGGCGCCTTCTTTATGGGAATGGAGGGTGGGGAGACTTGAAAAACTCAAAATTATAAGTTTCAAGGAAATGGAAGAGGATGATGAAGACATACATATCTGTTTATAAATGATCATTTAAATATTATGCTCTTCCAAATTGGAGGCACCATTCTAAACTGGGCTAGGTTTTATTTATATATAAAACATGGAGAGCAGTACTACATATAACTTTGTCTTCTCTGAAGTTTTATTTTTTTCTGGGCTTTTGTTTGTTCATTGGTACTTTGAGATAGGGTCATATGTAATGAGGTTGGTCTTGAACTCCCGACTCTCCTGTAAGTGTTAGATTACAGGAGTGTGCCATCATGCCCAGCTTTGGATTTACATTTCACTGGCTCAGTAATCATAGTAGTTAGCTAGCACAAAATAAGAATATAATCAGTGGTTCTTAACGTTCCTAATGGTGTAACACTTTAATACAGTTCCTTACGTTTGATGACCGCCAATCATAAAACTATTTGTTGCTACTTCATAACTGTCATTTTGCTACTGTTATGAATTGTAATGTAAATATCTGTTCTCTGATGGTCTTATGCAACCCACAGGTTGAGAACCGCTAAGATAATAAACAGGGAGTTTAGAGTCGGCTCTGAGTTAGCCCCAGGATTTTCCATAGCTGATTTAGTTAATGATAGTTTCACAGCCGTCTCTGTGCAGGTGGGGAGAGCTCCTGAAAAAGGAACCTAATGTAGCGAATGAAGACTTACTAATTAATGTGCGTAAGGCCGGGAAGCCTAAGCTATTGACACAGTTACACTATGTTACTAAGACAGGTGAGCTAGAAGGCTTGGATCTGCTATGACTGATAAACTTGCCTTTTCCCATCAGCCAGAAGCAGTGTAAAGTCACATGGCTATGTTAAGCTGAATCTGCTGTGATAGCCCTGGGTCATTGTCCTCTTGCATCTCCTAAGTCCTAGCCACCCTTCCCGAACCACTCCTTCCATTTCTGCTGCTGCAGTGTGGTGGTATTGACGTACTCAAACATTGCTGGCAACCATGCCCTTTCACATACTGACATCACATACTGACATCACATACTGACATCACATGCTGACATCACATGCTGACATCACATGCTGACATCACATGCTGACATCACATGCTGACATCACATGCTGACATCACATGCTGACATCACATGCTGACATCACATGCTGACATCACATGCTGACATCACATGCTGACATCACATGCTGACATCACATGCTGACATCACATGCTGACATCACATGCTGACATCACATGCTGACATCACATGCTGACATCACATGCTGACATCACATACTGACATCACATACTGACATCACATACTGACATCTGGATTTCTTGGCACATTTTCAAAAGTAAAATCTGTCAACATTTTTTTTCCCTCTCCACAGAAATTTACTGGAGAAAAAAAGTTCCTAGTTCAACTTGATGCTTCTTTTCAAAAATGTGAAGAAATGTATAAGAACTCGGGTAAAGTATCCTAGTTGCTTTTTAATGGGTCAGCTATCATTTCAAGATGACATTTGTTTTACTTTGATGGTTTGGACATTAACTGTTTTCATGCCTGCTTTCCTTTCTTTTGCTTTTAATATTGTTAGGCAACATGCTTGTTGGTTAATGCAAATAATTTTCTTAGTGATAGCCCTGTGTCATTACAGTTACAAACAAAAACTGTTTTGTAAGACTTGTTGTTTTTGTTTGTTTTGCTGATGCAGCCAGAGAATGTGAGAGTATTAGAGAGGAGTATGTGATGCTGGAAAAGAATGTTCACTCATGCAGACAATACATCCATAACACGAAGGCCACACTGCAAAGAGCACTGATGTCTTGGGTAACTTTCGAGGAAGATCTCGCCCTACTAAAGGCTTCTTTTGACTCGACAAAGAAGGAACAACTTAAAGAGGTATTTGAAGTCAATGGTCCTATCCCAGTTTTACATTTTATTTTTGGAGACTGACTACATACATACACCATTCAAGTTAGGGATTAAAGGCATGCGTTACCATGCCCAGCTAGAATGAACTTTTCTATTTCTTTTTGTTTGGAGGCCCATTTTGACTCCAAAAGTTGAGTGTCAACACAAAGGAGTAAACATATCTTCTAGAAAATTCTTCAAGATTTTGAGAAGAACTTAGTTTTTTCCTAATGTAATTGTCAGAGAGTATTTCCTTTGAATTGTGTACACACACACACACACACACACACACACACACGCATGTTTACATAATAATACAGCTTTTTTTTTTTTTTTTTTGGATCACTCTATCAAGAACCTGGAGACAGGCTCTTGGCTATATGATCTAGGCTGGCTTCAGAGTCAAGACTGTCCTGTTTTCATGGGACTTCCTGGCTGATAGGATTACAGGCATGTACTACCATGCCTACCTAAATCACTGTTTTTAAGAATTATAATTTTCCATTTAGTTAAAACCTTTTTCCCCTACATCTTTTCTGAATTTCCCTCCTACAGAGGGTCCCAGATTCATTTGATCAATAGAGGCTAATACCACCTTCATGACGGTTTTACTTAGTCTCTAGGCCAAGAATTATTTAACACTTCCCAATTTAAGTCATCTAGTTTCTAGTTCCACAACTTAGTAGCAGCATGGGTTCTAGGAGATAAATGCTGCTGAGACCACGCCAGAGTTACAAAGCTCTAACAAGATCTCTGGCATCATGGCAGAGGTTCGGGATTGTATGTTCAAGATGGTAACTTTTCTGAGTTATGTATATTTTAATATCAGATGTGTGGAAGGAATGTCAGTGCAACTATTATTTTTGTATGCCAGCTAGGAAATGGCATGGGTTTCTGTCACTCACTTTTGTTGTTGAAAGTGGACCAAGACAGCCTTTCACTCTGAATGGAGCAGAATTACTTTGTGGACAGTAGGCTCTTGGTATGGAAGAAATGCAGGGAGTATAGGAGTGCACAGAGAGCACCTTAGACTTAGAAAGTTCCCTCGTCTCCCTGTCACCTGTGTTGGTCCTATAAGCTCATACCATTGGTTTTCAATAGTTCTTCTGTCTTTCAGGGTCTGATATTAGAATATACATAAACCTGGGGAAGGTTGCCATCTTGAATGTGACTCTGCTGAGATACTCTGGGCTTCCAGAGATCTTAAAAGAGACTTTGAATTTTAAAGGAGACTTGGTAGCATCTATCACATAGACACTGTGCCAGTATTACATATTTGCCCTAGATGACTTAGGAAATTCTTGGCCTTGATACTAAATATCAAGTATCAAGGCAATATTGCCTCTATTGAAACCATTACCACAGTGGTATGGCCTCTATCGATCAGATGAGTCTGAGAACCTTTGTTAGTTTATTAGATACTTAGAAAAGTTGACCAGGCACTTCTGAAGAGTCCTGGGCCAGGAGGACAGTGTCGAGCACCTGCTAGGCAGCAACCCAAGAAAACAAGCTGGGAGGCCCTCTAAGAGGGAAGTCAGTTTCTCTTCAAAGGCCTTCACACTCAGTCTTGCTGAGAATAAGCCTTAGCAGAGCCTTCTGGATAATAGCAATAAAATTCTAACATCAAACATTTCTGGTGCTTACCTGTGATGTAGGTTCCCGTTGAGACCCTCTTGCAGTGGAACGTAAAACACACTTCTTTGAATGAGGTGGGGAGTTTCCTGATTGGAGTCAGCAGTAGAGAAGTTGCCGCATCTATTTCTAAAGAACTGAGAAGGCTCAATAAAAGATGGAGAAAGTTCATCACCAAAACTCCACTTGTAAGTTCCTGTTTCTGGCAACCGCTTTCTGGGGATATAATATTTGGTCACACATGTAGGGGTGTGTGTGTGTGTCCTCATCTGCTGTCCACACTATTTTTGAGACAAGGTCACTGGACCCGGAGCACCCCAGTTGGGTAGACCAGCTGGCCAGCAAGCCCAGTGATCATGTCTGTCACTCCTCAGCCCCGGGGTTACAATTGTGCACCACTCTCCCTGACTTTCATTTGGATGCTGGGGATCTGAGCTCACGCTTGCCTGGCTCTCAGTTTTAGAACATTATCGTCAGTTCATGGAGATGATCTGCACCTATAGCTTCTGTCACTATTTCTTCTCCAACCTCCGAGCCCTAGATAACCACCGTTCATCTTCTTTGTCCATAGATTTGCTCCTTTGGACTTTTCTTATGAGTCGAATCATATGTGCTGCTTTGTGACTGGCTTTAAGCCCGTGGTACAATGTTTTTAAGGGTCATGCAGATGTACTGTGTAGCTGCATTCTATTCCTTTTTACTAGAGAGTAGAAGTCTGTTGTCTGACTATGTCAGGTTGTATTTCTTTATCTAGCACGTGATACACATTTTGGTTCTTCTGGCTGTGTGGGCTGTGAGAGCCACTGTAGGTATGAACATATGCATAATTTATTTGGGCTCATATATACTGAAGAGAACGCTTAGTGTTTGGGCATTTCTAATGTATGTCTGCATGTCAGTTCCTTTGTCAAAAACATAAACATTGCTGTACCTATCCAAACTCCTTAAGAGCCTATACTTTACACTAATATTTATCATAAAACAGAATTATAATAAAAAATTTCAATTATTCTTTTACTTATTTATAACAATTTCTCAGATAATTTTGGTAGACAATTTTTTTGTGTTTTTGTGATGAACTGTTTGCATAGCTGATTTGCATACTTGATTTTTTTTTTTTTTTTGACTCCACCTTCCAAGTACTGAGCTTTCAGGTGTGCACCACCCCACCTGGCCATAAATAGTCATTTTACAACACTATTGTTAACTGATATATCTTAAAATATATTTAATTATATATTTCCACTTACTATTTTTTGATACATGTTATCAAAAACTTAGAAACACGAGCATGAAACTTACGAAATTAATTTTTATAGGAGCTGAAACTGCCACTTGTGAAAATTCAGGACCAGCCCCCTGGGAACAGTTCTGGAACGAGTCTGTCTAAGGAGTCAGCTATGTCAGCAGAGCCTGGTGGAAGCCGTGGTGAGGATGTAAAGGTGAGGCTGGAAAGCTTTGCCTAGGCACAGAGGGACAATGTAGCCTTGTTATTTTTCCTCAGAAGAGGATGGTGAGGACAGTGGGTGTGCATTGCTAGGTAACAGTCACATCTCAGTTGATTAGGGACATGCTCTGGTGGGTGCACTCATGAAGTCACTTCATGTCTCTCTGGTCACCCACTCTATGCTTCTATGTCAATAAAAGTAGGCAGGACTTTTGAGTGGTGCCAATCAAGTTTGTATTTTCTTTGGAGGACTTCTGAGGAGTGTTTGAAAATGCTCTATCAGATGTGGCCACCCTGCCACCACCTACAGAGTTTATGCTCACGAGGTGGCAGTTGAGTGACCCAAACAACAAACCGCAAGCGAACCTAATGTGTAAATCAGTTTGCGACTGTGTGCTGGGCCGTCTTGTAGATCTTCTCAGCCACATGTGGGCTGTGGGTTGGGCACACCTGGCAACTAACTTCCAGCGTTGGCGAGCCACCAACCTCTTTTTGAGTTGCTTACTTTCTGTGGAGAGGAAGAAATACACTAATACTCTTTGCTGTGGTGGACAATTGGAGGGTGTTAGACTGTAAGTAAGACTACAGAACCAAAAATACACGTGTGACAGTAATGCCCGTGACTTTGCATATGTGCCATGCCCCAAACCCAGCCACATCACCTTACATAAGCGATTTTTGAATGCCTTTAGCCAGCTGGCAGAAGGAGTGCTAATGTTTTCAGAATGCCTAGCAGCTGGAGGGATGGCTCAGGGGTTAGGAGTGCTTGCTGCTCTTGTTTAGTGCCCAGGTTCAATTCCCAGCCACTCACATGATGGTCCACAACTGACTGTAACTCCAGGTCCAAGGGATCCAACACTCTCTTCTCACTTCTGTAGGCACCAAACACACACCAGCTGTACAAACATACATGGAGGTTATAACCTCTGGCTTCTCCACCCACACCCCAATTCCTGAATGACGACTCAGACTTATTATTTATTAATAAATGCCTAGGCCTTCACCTAGGCTTCTTCCCCGATTAGCTCATAACTCAGTTATACTATACTAATTATACTATACCTTTCCCCAGTATCATACATTCAATTTACTGCAAGTCTGGGTGGCAAATCTCACTCCTAAGTATTTCCCAGAGTTCTCTCTTTCTCTTGATGTCTCACCTTCTAGTCCTGTCTCAGCTTATTGGCCATCAGTTTTTTATTTTGACTGATCAGAAGGTGCCTTAGACAGGCAAGAAGACCAGAGACACATTTTCACACAGTGCATGTAAACATTATCCCTACACAATCAAGCACTGACACACATAAAATAAAAATTGAAAGAAAAAATAAAAGAATGCCTAATGGGCTAATAGCATAGAGACAAAACACTCAGTTGTCTGTTATGCAGAATCAAGCACTGACACACATAAAATAAAAATTGAAAGAAAAAATAAAAGAATGCCTAATGGGCTAATAGCATAGAGACAAAACACTCAGTTGTCTGTTATGCAGAAAGCTGGGGGTTTGTCTGTACCACTGCATGAAAAAGAAGAAAGAAAGAAAGAAAGAAAGAAAGAAAGAAAGAAAGAAAGAAAGAAAGAAAGAAAGAAAGAAAAGAAAAGAAAAGAAGGAAAGAAGGAAAGAAAGAAGGAAGGAGTGTAATCAAAGAAAATCTGGAAGGATCTCAATTTATGTGACGCTCTTTAAAATATAAGTCTCTGAACTCTTAAAAAGTTCAGATATATACCTGTTCATATGTGTGTGTATGTTGATACAGGTTCTCTCTGTGTAACCCTGGCTACTCTCAAACTCAGTAAGTAAGCCAGGCTGGTCTCAAACTCAGAGATTCTGAGTACTGGGGTTAAAGGCAGGCGCCAGTATGCCTAGCTAAAACCAACTTTGAAACTGTTGGTTGTGCAAAGCTACCAAGCTACAGAATTTTGAGAGACTGCTAGTGAGAACAGATTCAATTATTTTTGAAATTTTGTCTAAGCCTCCTTTATTATTTTAAATGTGTGTGTGTGTGTGTGTGTGTGTGTACATGTGATAGTCTTGCTATGTAGCCCAGGCTGTCTTCAAACACAGCCTTTTGCCTTTGCCTCCTGAGTGCTGACTACAGACACAAGCTACCATACTGAGTATCCCTTTTTTGCTTTTTTTCCCTTTGAGACTTAGTATTTCTACATAACACAGTTGTCCTAAAGATTACAATCCTCCCGCTTCAGAATACTACACTCCTGAATGCTGGGATTAGAGATATGTGACCTCGTGCCTGGCTCTGTATCTCTATTTGATCATATTGTATAATTAGTGTTAGTAATAGCTAAAGTTAATTATATATGAGTTTACTCAAGTTTATTCAGATTAACTTTCTAAGCTTCAGTGTTCCTTATAAAACGAGATAATATTATCTGGCTGACAGAAAGGATATAATTAAAATAACGTGCATGATCGACCTTCTCATTTGTCAAGTGATGTGTACTTTCATATTATCACTGTCAAACTAAGGTCTTACAACACAAGCGCGCAGTTGTGTGCACACAAATATGTGGCAGTAGCTCTAACACAACACTTAGATTTCTAGTAGGCTCTACCATCTGGGTCTGTAGAAGGATGCTTGCTTTGTGATGGTCACACAGGGGCAGAGAACCTAATAAATTTCTAACTCATTAGGAATACATACCTTATATGTTTCTCTGTCCTTGTCATTAAGCAAACACTATGCAACTTGGTGTTGAATTCACGCTCTTTAGGATGGTGATATAAGCAATGTTTCATATTGCATTGACATCTTCTTAGTGACCCCTCTGACTGTTCTAGGCTTCGGAAAAGCGGGAAGTAGAAGATGAAGAGTCAGCCGGACAATTGAAAGTGAACGAAGAAGTTGAAGGACTCATCAAACAGGTGACAACCTGGGAGTCACAAACCAAATCCATCTTGGATCTCCTTCAACATCAAGACCATGCCGATGGCTCCTCAGCGGACACCTTGCAGGTATGGATGTGACCATGTTTAAGAGGGAACACTCATGATTGGAAACTCATGTGGGCTTGTGTTTTAAGATAAACAAAAAATGTCAAAGAGTAATGAGCCTGCATTTAATTTTCTGTATTGGGAAATTTTAAGATGGCACCAATCTAATCACTGATTGCTTTCCACGTAATATGCTTGGAATGCTTTCTATGTATAAGGTCTTGACTCATTTTCCTGCCTATAAGGTGGGGATTATAACATTCTGCATGAGAGGCAGTAAGATGAATGAATGCATTAAGTCTCTGGTGGCTAGTTACAATGGGAACATACGGATTATGTAATCTGTGCCTTGAAGATTCTCCCATTTAACCAGTTATGTCCCCAACTCACTGATGGAGGGGTGACTGGGCGGTTTGAACTCCATTCTGCATCCATCCTCCAGAAATTGCCTCGAGTAAGAAGCAACAAGGTGCAAGTGTATCCCACTGTTACTTGGGATAACTGAGGATCTTTCCCGAATTCCAGCACAGCTGTAACATCAGGGGAACACGTCGTACCTGGGACAAGATAGGAAGTTTACGGAATAAAGGACCACCCGTAGACTTTGCTACATCTGTGCTGCTGGAAAGGCCTATAGCTCAACCTGCAGTATTTTCATTGTTTGTGATGGTGATAACTTAGTAGTTTGAAAAGTATTCTTACAAAATACCATTAGAAGAACTTTATCTGCTACTTTTTTTAGTTTCATTTTTTTTAAATGTAGATCATTTGCAATTTGTCTTAGTGAAATAAATGAAATAGGAGTCCAATACTAAGCAGATTTTTTAAAGCATAATTTTAAGGTTTTTTTTTCTTTAATTACATTTATTTACTTCGTGTGGGGGCACCATGCCACACTGCACATGAAGGGTATCAGAGTAACCTTCAGGAATTGAATCTCTTCTTTCACCATGTGGGTCCCAGGGATTAAACTCAGATCAATAGGCCTGGTGGCAAGCACCCTTACTAACAGAGCCATCTTGTGGGCCCTAGAGTATGATTTTCTTGTTTCCATTTCAACTTATTTTACATCTATTAAGAAAACAATAATAATGATCCTTCTTATAAACAGTAAGAATATAATCCTGCTATAATCACCTCAGTAATTCGAGAGTTAAGTAATCTCTACCGTATCAAAATCATAGGTCACATATATTTTATTTAGTATTGATTTCTTTAAATATATATCATTTGGGAGTTGGGCGAGACAAAGCTCACATAGATGGGCTGCCCTCAAATGCCTGAGCTCCTGACCCTTTCTGACTGGACCTCCTGGGTGTAAGAGACCAGGTGAACGCCACAGTGCCAGGCCAGAGGTATTTTAAGATTAGATAGGCTTCTAGATAATGTGGATGATCTGTCCGTTTAAGAGTTGTGCTGTCATACTTTATACTTTCATATCCACCGAAAAATATCTGTAAGAAGAGAACAGTAACTTCTTCGTGTGTCTTGACCTGTACTCAGTTCCTGGCAGAGACACAAATACTTTACAGTCAATGCTAAGGAGTGATTGAGAGCTGGAGAAAGGGGCCTTTTCGTCACACACTACCCCTGTCTATTACATGAGCTCATTTGTTACTTTTTATATAATTAAAAAAGAGAAAAAAGTCAAAATTAGAAGTGAATGTTCTAATTTCATAAAGATAAAATCACCACTCCTGCTACCTGGGAACCAGTCAAAGCCACCTGCGCATGCTTGGTTTCCCTGCCTGACTCCTGATTTATCCTATCCCTCCTGCTCCTGAGGTGCAGTTAACTTTTTTTTATACTAACTTGAAGGCTAGAAAGTCATTATTTACAAATAAGATTGAATTATCTTTTTTTTTTTTCCTTAACAGGGTTTCTCTGTATAGCCCTGGCTGTCCTAGAACTCACTTTGTAGACCAGGCTGGCCTTGAACTCAGAAATCCACCTGCCTCTGCCTCCCAAGTGCTGGGATTAAAGGCCTGTGCCACCACACCCGACCCTTCCCTGTATTTCTTTAAGGGGCTTATTTATTTTCTCTTTAAAGTCTTCATGTGGGTGCCCTAAAAAGCGGAATAGGAGCTGTCTCAGTCTCTGCTTCCTGCCATTGGATTCCCTTTCCTTACCTGGACTGCCTGGTTGGGCCTCAGTGAGAAAGGATGTGTCTACTCCTGCTGGGACTCGATGCCCCAGGATGGGGTGGTACCCAAGGGGGACTTCCTTCTCTAAGGAGAAGGGGAGGGGGCAATAGGAGAGGGATTTGTAAGGGTAAGACTGGGAAGAGAAGAGGGAAGGGGGCTGTGATCAGGATGTAAAGTGAATAAAAATAATTATAAGAGATCTTGTCAGAATTTGAATGTGTTAATATAGTATTTCAAATGTTTTACTTATTTTAAAAATTTAAGATTTATTTTTTCAAGATTTATGTATTATTTTTGTTTGCTTGTTTTTTTGTTTTGTTTTGTTTGGTTTGGTTTGGTTTGGTTTTTGAGACAGGATATATCGTCCTGGTTGTCCTGGAAATTACTATGTAAACAAGGCTAGTCTCAAACTCAGAGGTCTGCCTGCTTCTGTCTCCCAAATTCTGGCATGTGCCACTACACCTAGCAAGATGTGTGTGTGTGTGTGTGTGTGTTTGTGTGTGGTTTGAGCACATGCCTGTGAGGACAGAAGAGGGTGCCTTCCTGAAACTTGACTTAGAGGCAGTTATTAGCCATCTGATATGGGTGTTGGGACCCAAACTCAGGTCCTCTGCAAGAGCAGCAAGCGTTGCTTACCTGCCAGCCATTGCTCCAACCCTTATTTATTTATATTTTGGGGTAGTGTCAATTGCATTCCAGGTTGGCCTTGAACTTGCTGTAAGCTAAGGATACCCGTGACCTTCTGATCACAGCTGTGTTCCTGCACTCCTGATTTTATGGTGAATGGAACTCAGCTGCACGCATGGAAAGCAAGCACTATCCCAACTGAGCCACATCCCTAGCTCAAAATGTTTTTAATAAGAACATTTTTTTAAGAATACAAGTTTACCTCATTCTGGATTAACAGTTACCATTTTCCAGTTTCCTGAGGTATGCTAGTGTTTGACTTAGAATCTGAATATTTACTGCAATCTCTGATTTGTTTTATAGCATCTTATTGCTAAAGGCTCTGTGTATGAGGAACTTCTGGCCAGAACCGAAGATACTTTACAGATGGATGTTCAAAGGCCTTCGAACCTGGAGCCCTTCCAAAATGTCCCCAGAGCTGGCCTTCAGGCAAAGATCCAAGAAGCTAAACAAGGAGTTCAGGTCTCTAGTTAATGCTCTTTATTTAGTGAATTTATCGCTAAGGACCAAATTGGGCCAAGAGGACGATCTGGCCAGAATCTTGGAAATACTTTATAAAATATTAATTTTACATTATATTTTATTTCCTTATAATGTAGAGCACATTGGAAAATAGAGATGTTTTCAATTATATATTTATATGCCTGATTATAAAATATAAACTACTAGAAAAAATATTGGAAACACAAGAGTTTAGTAAGAAGTTGGCCCAGCTGTTCACTCGAGAGTTTCTTTGGTTTTTTTTTTCCTTCACAGATCACCATGGTAGAATTGTCTGCAGTGTTGAAGAACTTAAGTGATGAACCACTGGAGCTAGACCTGGGGCTAAAGCTGGAGGAGGCACAGAAGGAGCTGGAGTCCTCCATCTCGAGAGCTGAGCAGTTACTCGGGCAAAGAGAGCGCCCTGGTGGACTCCTCTTGAAGTACAAGGTGGGACGCTTGTTCCCATGGGAACAGATATCCGCTCTCAAGTGCTTGCCATCTGGATGCTTCCTTCACTGAATTCCACACAGAACTACTGTCAACTTGGAAAGTCTCCCCGGTATTAGGTGTTGTTCACCTGATAGCAGAAAGATAAATATTCAAGTAAAGAAGAGGACAGAGAGCGTAACTGAGTCCAAGACTGAGAAGAGCTTAGCTTCTCTGGCTTTTTTTTTTTCTAGTGTAAAATGAGCGTATTAATTCAGTACAGCCCAGGTACCTGATTTTCTGAGGCTTTAAATGGGAAAAAAGCATGCATAGAAGCACACTGTCAGTTTAAACTCTGCGAATATAAGTACTATTACTAACTTCCTATGAGAAAATTTATATAATCATATGCTTATCTGTAACTTAAAGACCCAATAGTATTGTTTTCTCTAGAGAGGGTTTGCTTCTTGTATTTTTTTTTAATTTATTTTATTAGTTACTAGGTGTGTGTGTGTACTCACATCTATATTATGCATAATAAGTAATAAGTAAGTTTCATTGTGACATTTTCATACATGAAAATATTTTTCTCAGCCCTTTCACCTCCCATGGACCTTTCCATTTCTCAGCTAGCCCCCTCCCAACATGAGTCTGTGGTGTATGTGTGTCATTCTTTGTGTATCTGTGTCCTATATGTGTGTGTGCCTGTCTCTGTGTCTCTGTGTATATGTATGTCTGTCTCTGTGTCTGTGCTTGTGTCTGTGTGTCTGTCTCTATGTCTGTGTGTCTCTCTGTGTGTGTCTGTGTAGCTCTGTGTGTATGTCAGTGGGAGCCTGGACAACTTGCGTGGTATACTCCTGGAATCTCAGAACTCAGGAGGTTGAGACAGGAGAATTGGGAATCCCCAGTCATCTTTTACACTATCTAGCAGTTGTAGGCCAGCCCTAGCTACCTAAGATTCAGAAAAGCAAGAGGTCACTCAGCCAATTAGTTGCTAATGTAGATTTCAGAAGAATCCATCTGTGAGCTTGTAAAGAAGAAGAGAAATTGGCTGGAGAGATGGCCCCATGGTCCAGAGCACCTGTTTTTGCAGAGGACGTGGGTTTGGTTGCCCACATTGGGCAACATATAACTGTTTGTAATTCCAGTGTCAGGGGATCCAATAGCCTCTTCTGGTCTCCACAGACACCTACATGCCCATGTCTGCCTGTATGTACAGAGAGGCAGACAAACACACCTATGCCTAAATTTAAAAATGATGATGGGCGCTCACACCAACAAATGAGACTGTGGTCTCACTTCTCAGGGAAGACAGAGAGAAGGGTATAGTGTTGTGTCTACAGTTGGTGCTTAACTAATGTGCATTGTGTGAGTCCTGTTTGATTGCCTTTTCAAGAGTCCTTCCTTCTCCTGTGCATTTCCAGCCCTTCTCAGAAACTTCCCAACTTGTTTTTGGTTCTGCCATTCACTGTTACCTAAGCCAGGTCCCTGCTCTCAGAGAATGTGCCAGGGAGGAGCAGACACCGAACCAGCAAGCCTGTCCCCAGCTGTTTACTGCAGCTTTTTCTTTGGGGCGGGACTGTCTGTGGACTGGTTGGTAACGATGTAATGGTATCTCCAGACTGCACAATATTGCTCTTGCCTAGTGTTGAATATTTGCCAAATAAACCCTACAGTCTTATTGTAAGCCTTATTGTATGCTAATTTTATCATTTCAAATGCCAAGTAGGTAAAGTCCTTTCAACAAAAACTAGTTTGTACTCTCTTTGAAAGGAGGCAAGATAGAGAAATAGGCCATCAGTCTCCACTTTCTACAAGATGTCTCCTGTGACTATTTAGATCATTGCCATAAACTCCCTCTGTGGTCCTTCCTGCTCTAACTTGGTAAAGTTAGCCCAGAGGATCTGCATCAGATTTTCACAATTTTTCCTTTCAGGAAGCATTGGAAATTCTTAATACCAATAGTCTGGCCAAGTATCTGCGAGCTGTTGAAGAACTGAAACGTACTGTCCCCGGTGGTGCGAAGCTGCAGCTGGAAGAACAGAGCCGAGTGGCAAGTGCCAAGTGGGAGGTGAGCGCCTAGGGGGCCTTGGGCTTGTGGGTCTGGTCCTGTGCCTGGTCATCTTTCCGAGCCTCCTCTGTCAACTTGGTGATACATTTGTGTTAGAGGTAGGGATCCCAGGCTCTTAACCTCAACCAGTGAGAACATCTTGTAGATCTATGGGCTGCTGGAAGAAGCGGAATATGCTTACACTGTTTCTTTCTCCGCCTCTCCACAATGTCTCAGCAGCAGCTGCCTTCTCCAGCAGTGGATACTGTTGACTCTGTCTTCCCTAGGCTTCAGGAAGGCGTCAAGCGCAGAGGCAGAGATGCTTTCTCCTGCTGCTTTTTGATAGACTGCCTTTTCCTTCTTAGTTTGACTGGTCTGAACTTTCATGCCTTGGAGCCTTTTAATATTCCCAGAATAAAAAGTTGAGCGTGTTTCTAATTTCCTGGATGGATCCTGACTGAGATAATGAGATAATGAGATCCAGACTGAATGGGCTGTATCCCTGCAGATTTCTCTAGTCAAGCAGGGGGAGGCTTTTGTGGAGGTAAAACTGTGACCCTGGGAAGGTTACTAAACTTCAGAAACCTCGATGGTAAAACGAGACTAACACAATATAATTGGCAGGTTATTACAAAGATTTACGTAAGTCATAGAGGATATGTTCAATAAATGATAATTATATTATGGATAACTGTGTATGTGTCTGGTGAGTATAGTCAGTTATCCAAATCTTTGGGTTCTGTGTCCATGCAGTCAACCAACTGGGGGACAAAAATGTTTGAAAAAAAGACCTGTGTCTATGCTGAAGGTGTATGGCCTTGCCCCGCCCCCATCCATGATTTATTAAACAATATAGTATAGCAGCTAATTGCATAGCATTACATTATGTTAAGCATTATATATAATCTAGAGATGATTTGCAGTGTATTGGAGATTGTATGTAGATAATATGGCACTTTTCAAAAAGGACTAGAGTATCCTCAGATTTTAGTTATCTCTAGTGGGGAGGGGGTTCTGGATCAAGGGAGATCTATGTAATTAGATTAAAATCTATTAATGGTTTTTCTGGACAAACTTATTTTTGTTTTGTTTTTTAGACAGGGTCTCATCTGTAGCCTTGGCTGGCCTGGAATTCTCTAGGCTAGCATTGAGCTCACAGCTATTCACCTGCCTCTGCCTCTCAAGTGCTGGGATTTTGAATGGGCTTTTATTTTAGAGCAAATAATCAAAGAATCAGTGCAGGGGCAGCTCAGAGAGTTCTAGTGAAGGAATCTGTCCCAGTGAGTGAGCCAGTATGGCAGTGTTATAGTAACTAAAGTTTGTGCTTCCTCAGCTCCGTGCCATCGTCCCCTGTAGTGCTTTTTGTCTGCCCCAGGACCCCATCCAGGACACAAACTTCATACGTTTGTCATGTCTCCTTAGATTAGATATCTTTTTAATGTCTATCCTCTCCAGACTATAGTTTTTCTTTCATTTTCTTGACAGCATCTTTCACAGTTTAAAACACATTTTTTTTTTCATTGTTAGAAAAAGACATAGGTTTACAGATCTTGGATGTTTTTAAACACTCTTCCCAGAGATAAAGAGGGCAGATGAACAGGTTGTGCAGGCTTCATTTCCTTCCTGTTGTTTCTATGGCTGATTCGTGGTAACTGGAAAGAGAGGCAGTGTGTTGTCCTCTTGTGATTAATATGCTCCTTTGTCCTTTGCAGCCGCTCCATCATGAAATTTCTTTGTATCTCCAACAACTAAAAATAGCTATTGAAGAAGAAAAGCTTAGAGACAATATTGCAAGACTTGAAAAGCAAATAAATAAAGAAAAGAAGCTTATCCGGAGAGGGAGGACCAGGGGCCTCCGCAAGGAACACGAGGTAAAGCCACCTGGCCCACTGCTGTTTGGCTTCCTATTGGCTGGGTAACCACTGTGTAAGTTCTTGGCCTCCCCTCCGATTGGCTGTGCCCTGGAGATCACTTGAGGCTGCTGACTACACGTCACTTGCCCCATCTGACCCCCGCTGGATGTGTTACTTGCTCGGTCTGGGCTCTATCTGGATCCTGGGCTTTCTACCCAGCGGATGTGAGAAATCTCAGCCATGAGTTTTTGTTCCATGTTTTGATCATGATGGTTGGGTACTGCCTGTTCCTGAGACTGCTCGTAACTGTCTCAACTACTGCTGTAATACAGATAATCTTGTAAGGATATGGGGTCCTCAAAGTAGAGCTTTTGTGAAAATGATCAAATCGAGTCGGGCAGGACTTGGGGGCTAGTGTGATGATTTTGTCTCCAGCCTATTTGATTGGGTTTGTGTGGTTGATAGGGCTCAGCCCTCTTTTCATTTCTCCTTAACTGCCAGTTTCTGCAGCTCTCACAATGTTACTCTTGCTTTCACAGACACCTATTACATATGTAATATATGTGTATGATATGTAATATATATGTGTGTGATTTATATACACATATATAAGATATATCTGTAACACACATATATATGTATATACGTGTGTGTGTATATATATGTGTGTATATGTGTGTGTGTATATACACACATATATATATACATATATATACATATATATGTATATATATATATATTTCTATCCTTTACAAATTTTCCCACTTTCATTTCTTTCCCTTAATATTTTAGTTTTTGGAAGGGATAGTCAACAGTTTTCACTACTTATATCTATCCTAACTATGCAATTATATTGAATTTTACTATTCGTCTGTTCATGGCTGTGCCCAAGTCTTTCTCTGGAAGATCCCTCCCCCCACCAACCCCCATCTCTACATCTGTTCCTGACTGGTGGGCATCACAAGTGCTCATCGGGGATTCCTGTGTCTGGAATGGAACCAGTAACCCTCACCTCTCGAACCTTGCTCCCTCCTCTCCTCAGCACCAGGGCGTGCTGTCTCTGCCATCTTCTCCTTCCCCTTCTCCTGCTCAGCTGTAGCCGAGTTTCTGAGAAGCCAGTACCATTAGCACAGAAATTTCTTCTCGTCCATCCACCATGTTTCCCCTTCCCTTACTCTGTTAGGAAGAAAATGGCTTCGTCATCTTTCACCACAGCAGTTTGCTGCTTGAGGAGTAGGAATCAGTGCTGGGGATTGAAATCCCAGGCATTGTGCACATAAGAAAGGCACTCTACCAACTAGAGATATCCCCAGGACCCAGAACTAGCCTCCCAGTGGTAGCCCTCTCCCTCTCCAAGGATGGCCCTAAGATCTTCAGAAGGATCCAGGGCATCCCTTCAGTGTCTCTCTCCTAGGCTGGGTACTCAAACAGCAGCAGGGACCTGTGCTTTCAGAACATTTACTACCTGTCATCTTCCGTCACTGGTGGACATGACTTCTCTGTGATGGCTGTGTTGTCAGCTTCACAGAAGCTGAGTTACTTGGGAGATGGGTCTCTGGGCATGCCTGTGAGGGGATCATCTTGATTGACAGGCGTAAAGGGCTATTCCTTAGGCAAGGGGTCCTAGACTGTGTTAGGTGGAGGAAGTGAGCTGAGTGCTAGCTTTCGCTCATCCTTCCTGGTTGTGGGAGCAGTGTGACCAGCTGCCCCCAGCTCCCGCTTCCTGGCCTCCCTGCTATGATGGGCTACATTTGGAACCGTGAGATAATCTGAACCCTTCCTCCTTAAGTTGCTTTCGTCAGGATGTTTGGCTATATCCACAGGAAGAGAATCTAAGACAATCCTCCAGTCACCCTTAGAGACCTCCTCGTCCCTTCCACATCCAGCTCGGATGGCTCCCTCTGTGAAGCAGGCAGGTGGTGGTGTTCTCATAACGTCATGATGTTACAGACCATTATTTGCATGTCAGTTACTGAAATGGGACTCTTTTAGGGCCGACCTCCTCATTGCTTTTCCGTAGTCCCTGTATCCATACTCAACGCATAGCAGACGGTCCATAAACCTGTGACCATATTCAACGCATAGCAGATGGTCCATAAAAGAGCATGCTGTCAAAGTCACGCACGCACCGGGAGTTTCTGGTCATATGCCCTCAGCTGATGCCCAGCTTTCTTCCCTCCCTCAGGCTTGCTTGTCTCCGGAAAGCATCAAGTGCCAGCTAGAACACCATGTGGGTGTCTTGAGGGTGCTGTGCGAAGAGCTGACATCACCAGAGGATCAACAAGAATTGAAGAGAGCACTCCGAGATTATGAACAAAAGATAGCGAGACTTCTGAAATGTGCTTCTGAGATTCACACAACCCTGCAGTCCTCCCAGGGAGGTGCATTGGAGGAGAGGTCAGTGCTTCAGACCAAGGCCAGAAGAAACTTTGCACAATCAAATGACATTTGCATGATCATGGTTTTTTTAGGTTCCATATTCACCCCATTCTATTTTAATAATGCAATTGTGATTCTTTCCTAGGAGTGCCTTGATCACAACTGAGAATGGCAGAAGGGATGCCGATGGCGAGGTACCACTTGAGATACCAGACAACCAGCTGTCAACTGAAAAGGTGTTAAATGCTGGTGATATATTTCACAAATAGACTCCATATAGGTTAAGTGGGCAACCACCCAGTACTCATGAGCATCAGCCTAATTATCTGATTGTCATCATCAGTTAAGATTTCCCACCTTTTATGAGATGCAAGAAACGCCACTCCTGAGAGAGTTAGAATGATGGCAACCAAAGCTATGGTGTGCCTAGCAATCTGAGAGTGTCCCAGTGGTTCCGAGCAAATCCTGAAGGCAAATTGTGTCCGCTACTGTTGCGGTGGATGAGGCTGACCTCAGTCTTCACGAGACAGCAGATGAGATAGATGAACGCATTTGGCTTCTTGGTAGAATGAATTTTGTTTCCCTTGTGAATTGGATTTGCTAGATTGCTGAAGATAGAGAAATTGGCATTTGCCATATAGCACAGTGAGAGGTGCTAGGCAGCAGGTGTTGGGAAAAGATGAGGAACACTTGTGTTCAGGGCTTTCACCTTTGACTGAGCCTGAGGTCTGATGCAGTCAGACACTGGAGCCTGATGGTATTCCTTCATCAATTAAAGGGTTACAGTCAGCACAGCAGATGTCATCAATGTGAGGTTTTGCCCTGAGCAGAGACATCACAAAGACTTGTAATCTTTCCTGATTTGGGGTATAAAGAATTATTCCTGAGCATAAAGCATTTAAGTTTTACAGACATGTAAATGTGTTTAAGTAATTGTCTTTACCATTTTGCATATTTGCTTAGGCGATGGAACCCATTAAGAATTTTAGCCAGACATCAGAATTAAAGCCCCAGCAAGAAGAAAGCATTATGGAGAAGGAAGGAAAGGATTGCAGCGCCTCTCTAAGTGACTTACAGGAGAGGTAATGTCCTTTTCAACAGTGAGGACCACTGAAAATCCTTTACCAGTGGCAGCATGTGATCTATACACATGTATGCATATATCATACATATAATATGTGATATATCATATGTGTAATATGCATATTGTGTGGTATAACATTTATATATGTGATATATACATAATATGAGATATGTACATTTATATATATGATGTATATGTATACACACACAATATGCATGTATATATACACACATGCACACTTTTTTGTGGATGCATGTGTGCATGTGGGCTTGGTGGCAGGTCCCTTTAACCACTAAGCCATCTTCATACCCCTGCCTTTTACTAAGGTTTGTTTATTCATTTGTGATGAGGGTGCATTGGTGGGTGCAGGTGTGTGGAAACAGAGGACAGTTTATAGGAGTCCTTCTCTCACATGGGTCCTGGGAATCAAAGTCAAGTCGTCAGGCTTGAAAGCATGTGCCACTGAGCCATCTGACCTGTCCATGTTATGCATTTTTAAGACTTGTATTATTCTTTAGTTATAGTTTTGGCATGTGGCTCTAATTTAAGCAGAAATTCCTTGGGCATTTCTGTATGCGCAACTGATAGTAATTTAAAAGTACTTCTATCTTATTTTAAAATTAAGTTTTAAAAATTTTAAATTTTAGTGTTATCAATTTATTTATTTATTTTTTGTTTAACAAACAAGAAATGGGTTTCACCATGTCATTCCATACAAGTGCATAATACACATTTCATTATTCTTTGCCCTGTCCTCTCTACTCCTTCCCCATACTAAGTCCTGTTGCATTTAAATTTCTCCCAGGTATGACACACAAAGGGAGCTTCTTGAGCAACATCTGCAAGACAGCAAATCCAGGGTGACGTCCGACTTTGCCAGTGAGCAGGAGAGGAGCAGCGCCTGCCTGCAGAGTAAACTGGCAGAACTGCAGGTAACCTCTGAGCATCAGTCCTCACTGTAGCAGACTACACCCCTTGAATAGAGCTGCGGCAGTTTTGTGGAGGTCACGTGTGTAAGATGTCTCTTTGTTAGACGGCATTTTTCATGTTCCTCTTGCCTGGATTTGCTTTCACATACAAAAGCCAGGACAGACTTTGGTTCAGGGTTTTCATTTATTGCCTTGTGGTCTAATCTT